>NC_134569.1:72502944-73149611 GCF_050947875.1 Dermacentor variabilis | reverse complement strand
CAAAAATTTCTGAAAACTGAGGAAATCAACAAAAGAAGCCTCATGTATGAAGTTTACGACTCCGCATAGCTCAGCAATGAAAAACATCACAATTATGTAAAGTGAACATAATAATGGCTATAAAGAGGACAAACCCCATAAAACATTTCGACAAGCTTTCGACAGCGGTGGTCGCGCTGAACCACTATATTCGCGGAGAACGTTTCTCTGCTATGTAGCAAAACCTATGAGATAGAACTTCTGCACATGCATTTGTGCGCAGTGCAGTCCATGCCTGTTCGGGGCCAGTTTTGGTTTCGATTTCTCCTACCTTTCATATAACCTTTACTTTGGTAAAAGCAGAAGCGATTAAGGTGACGTGGAATTCTTAAGCTGAACAATGTTCAGACATAACCGACATGTATTCACTTTTCGACAGTGAGCAACGGGGAAATGGGAAGGTTGGGGGATGTTCCATCTGCGTCACGGGCCCGAATCGGCCGTATGACCTCGGTAACGTCGGTGTAGGTTAAGACTAGAATGCATGACCGACAATAGCGTCGGTAGCCGGCGGAGTGCAAGTCAGCTCGCTGACTCGTTTGTACATGCCGACGTTGATGATTTCCAGATGCCTTTCCCTCGGTTTTACTCTGCAAATACCTGTTTTTGCGTGCTTCGAGAGCCTTTTGTTTCTGCATTTGGTCATCACTCTCTCACGGGATCTGACGGGCGGGACAGCAAATGGCGAACTCTCACCAAAAAATGTGCGAGCCATTTTGCCTTTGAATAATGCGTAAAATACGTCACAGTTTCGAGCGTGCAAGAACTCGCAAGGGCATAGGAAAAGTGAAACCAAATATCAGTGACGGATCGGTGAATGTTGCCTATCGTATAAGATATGTGCTTCAAAAATAATATTGTTTGCGCTTTGTACGCATGAAAACTTTCCAAACTGCGGAAGTATTTGCAGCTGTGGTGCAAGAGGCGTTACTTGGTGTAGGAACCTTCGCTTAATAGCAAATGAAAGCTGCAAAAGTTCTCCGCGAGTAAGCGTAGTTAACCTTAGTTACGGCGAAGCCGAGAACACACGCACGCGCGTGTGTTGTAGATTTCTGGTGCTATTACGTGGTTTCTTTTTCTTTTCTTGCTATATATTTTAAACATTGTTCTTCTGCTATGTAAAAAAAAAAGTGTAGTCGTCACCATTATAAGGTGTCTAGATCTCTTGCTTTTATTTCCATTTCAATGAAAGAAACTCAGTGCCCTTCCACTCAGCGAAGAAAGATGACCAGCAAAGCTAAATATATGAGTCCCTTAATGGCGAACTGCAACTCCGCTGCATGTAGGCCCGGTACTGCATTATCTTCGGGATAGGCCCACAAATGGTAAGTGCTTGAGAGGAAGCTTTAGCTCGGGCCCAACTCCGACGCGGCCTATTCAAATACATGTAAAACGCAAAAACGTTTTTATGAGATAACCTCTGGACTGATTTTAATGAAATTTGTTGTATTTGAAAGAGAAAATTGAATTCTAGTGACTGTTGGAAGCGGAATTTCTATTTAGGGCTTCAATTTTCTTAAAACGATTTTCAAATATTTGACCGTTTGAAAAAGATAGAAGCACAATTTTTAAAAATTGATAGCTCTGTATCATAAACAGATATCGCGGTTCTGTGAACGGCATCCATTAGATCATTGAAAGCGGGCAAATTCGATATGTCATTTTACATCTTACGTGAATTTGTTACGTTGTTTACAAGGGTTCTGCAAAAGCTGTATTTCCATGTTACTAAATTTTTTGAGATTCATGTGTAATATACCAATTTTGTCCGCTTTGGATGTACTATTAGATGCATTTCACAGAATTTTATTATTGTTTTTCCTTTAGGAGTTACGGAGTTGTAAACTTGGCAGTTTTGTTTTTTGGAAATTTCGGATTTTCGCCAGTTTTTAATAAAAGATTGACGGCCTAACTCAAAAATTCGAAACCAACAGTCACTAGACTTTAAGTTTTTCTTTTAAATGCAACAAACCTCGTAAAAATTGGTGCAGTGGTTGACGAGAAAAACGAATTCTCTTTTTACATGTATTTAGATAGGAGCACCCGATTAATAAGGAAATAGCTGGTAACATACAGGAATTCTATAGCATTAACGAGAGGGTGGCAGGTCTTGTTGTGAAACTTAATAAGAGGTACAAATTGAAGGTGGTACAAGTCTATGCCCCTACATGCAGTCATGATGACCAGGAAGTCGAAAGCTTTTATGAAGACGTGGAATCGGCGATGGGTAAAGTCAAAACAAAATACACTATACTGATGGGCGACTTCAATGCCAGGGTAGGCAAGAAGCAGGCTGGAGACAAGTCAGTGGGGGAATATGGCATAGGCTCTAGGAATAGCAGAGGAGAATTATTAGTAGAGTTTGCAGAACAGAATAATATGCGGATAATGAACACCTTTTTCCGCAAGCGGGTTAGTCGAAAGTGGACGTGGAGGAGCCCGAATGGTGAGACTAGAAATGAAATCGACTTCATACTCTGCGCGAACCCTGGCATCATACAAGATGTAGACGTACTCGGCAAGGTACGCTGCAGTGACCATAGGATGGTAAGAACTCGAATTAGCCTAGACTTGAGGAGGGAACGGAAGAAACTGGTACACAAGAAGCCAATCAATGAGTTAGCGGTAAGAGGGAAACTAGAGGAATTCCGGATCAAGCTACAGAACAGGTATTCGGCTTTAACTCAGGAAGAGGACCTTAGTGTTGAAGCAATGAACGACTATCTCATGGGAACCATTAAGGAGTGCGCAATAGAAGTCGGTGGTAACTCCGTTAGACAGGAAACCAGTAAGCTATCGCAGGAGACGAAAGATCTGATCAAGAAACGCCAATGTATGAAAGCCTCTAACCCTACAGCTAGAATAGAACTGGCAGAACTTTCTAAGTTAATCAACAAGCGTAAGACAGCGGACATCAGGAACTATAATATGGATAGAATTGAACAGGCTCTCAGGAACGGAGGAAGCCTAAATACAGTGAAGAAGAAACTAGGAATAGGCAAGAATCAGATGTGTGCGTTAAGAGACAAAGCCGGCAATATCGTTACTAATATGGACGTGATAGTTCAAGTGGCTGAGGAGTTCTATAGAGATTTATACAGTACCAGTGGCACCCACGACGATAGTGGAAGAGAGAATAGCCTAGAGGAATTCGAAATCCCACAGGTAACGCCAGAAGAAGTAAAGAAAGCCTTAGGAGCTATGCAAAGGGGGAAGGCAGCTGGGGAGGATCAGGTAACAGCAGATTTGTTGAAGGATGGTGGTCAGATTGTTCTAGAGAAACTGGCCACCCTGTATACGCAATGCCTCATAACCTCGAGCGTACCGGAATCTTGGAAGAACGCTAACATAATCCTAATCCATAAGAAAGGGGACGCCAAAGACTTGAAAAATTATAGACCGATCAGCTTACTGTCCGTTGCCTACAAAGTATTTACTAAGGTAATCGCAAATAGAATCAGGAACACCTTAGACTTCCGTCAACCAAAGGACCAGGCAGGATTCCGTAAAGGCTACTCAACAATAGACCATATTCACACTATCAATCAAGTGATAGAGAAATGTGCAGAATATAACCAACCCTTATATATAGCTTTCATTGATTACGACAAAGCGTTTGATTCAGTCGAAACCTCAGCAGTCATGGAGGCATTACGGAATCAGGGCGTAGATGAGCCATATGTAAAGATACTGGAAGATATCTATAGCGGCTCCACAGCCACCGTAGTCCTCCACAAAGAAAGCAACAAAATCCCTATAAAGAAAGGCGTCAGACAGGGAGATACGATATCTCCAATGCTATTCACAGCATGTTTACAGGAGGTATTCAGAGGCCTGGAGTGGGAAGAATTGGGGATAAAAGTTGATGGAGAATACCTTAGCAACTTGCGATTCGCTGATGATATTGCCTTGCTTAGTAACTCAGGAGACCAATTGCAATGCATGCTCACTGACCTGGAGAGGCAAAGCAGAAGGGTGGGTCTGAAAATTAATCTGCAGAAAACTAAAGTAATGTTTAACAGGCTCGGAAGAGAACAGCAGTTTACGATAGGTAGCGAAGCACTGGAAGGGGTAAGGGACTACATCTACTTAGGGCAGGTAGTGACCACGGATCCGGATCATGAGACTGAAATAACCAGAAGAATAAGAATGGGCTGGGGTGCGTTTGGCAGGCATTCTCAAATCATGAACAGCAGGATGCCACTATCCCTCAAAAGGAAAGTTTATAACAGCTGTGTGTTACCAGTACTCACATATGGGGCAGAAACCTGGAGGCTTACGAAAAGGGTTCTGCTGAAATTGAGGACGACGCAACGAGCTATGGAAAGAAGAATGATGGGTGTAACGTTAAGGGATAAGAAAAGAGCAGATTGGGTGAGGCAACAAACGCGGGTAAACGACATCTTAGTTGAAATCAAGAAAAAGAAATGGGCATGTGCCGGACATGTAATGAGGAGGGAAGATAACCGATGGTCACTAAGGGTTACGGACTGGATTCCAAGGGAAGGGATGCGTAGCAGGGGGCGGCAGAAAGTTAGGTGGGCGGATGACATTAAGACGTTTGCAGGGACAACATGGCCACAATTAGTACATGACCGGGGTGGTTGGAGAAGTATGGGAGAGGCCTTTGCCCTGCAGTGGGCGTAAATAGGCTGATGATGATGATGATGATGACCCGAGCTAAAGCTTCCTCTTAATGCCTACTTTATCTCCGCCGTGGGTCGGCCAGGAACCCACGCTTAGGGAGTGATGCTTAACGCCTGCTTCACTGCTTCACCTCTGTCGCGGGTCGACCCGGTACTGCATTATCTTCGGGATCGACCCACGCATGAAAAATTATTGGTCTACGCGCGGACGTGATCCGCCAGATCCTAGTGATAGACAGCTTTACTGTGGAAAAAATAATAAAAATAAAATAAAGAAACATGTTGGCGCCACGCTGGCGCCAAGCAGACTCGCATATTCACTCTTGGTTGTGAGTGCCGTCGGCTTATCAAGCCTGGGCCACGCATGCTCGAATGTCCGCAAAGTACCACGTTACGAAGTTGTACACAACGCAACAGTTATGTTGCCATCGTCGCACCAGGCGGCGTGTCGATTCTTGTAGCAAGAAATTGATGGTTTCTCGGATATCCCCACCGACTTTCGCAATGCCTTCGTAAATATTGTAACAGCTTCACGCAAGATGTAAACTCATTTTCCAAATCTGATCGCCTTAGATGTTCTAACGGACGCAATCAATTCAAATGTGTCATCTGATTTTTGGCGCAGCGTTACAAATTCTTGAACTTCGTGCTTCATGTTTCTGAAGCTGACCATTCTTGACATTTTCGTAACGAATTGCTAGGCCGGAAAGAAATGTTTTGCTTCCATGGTCAATAGAATGTAGCCTTTTTTCTCAAATGCCAGAAGTTTTATTGGATTGATTCAACGGTTGCCTCACAACAGTTTCTGTTTTTTACATGTATTTGAATAGCGGAATCTGAGCTGGTCCTTAGATGAAGATTCCTGTTGCTTGTGCTGTATCCAGAGTGATGTTAGCCCGAAGTTATAGCTGCAGTTGTCTAACGGGCTTTTGTACTGTGTAGTGGATGTTTTAATAGGCTAACCGGCTGACGCTTCGCCGATCCCGAGATGCGGTCACCACACAAGGCTTTGGCCGAGCGTCAGCATGCGGGCATATGCGACGGGAGTGACTGATGTATGCGTCGAGGCATGGCGAATGAGCTTATAATCGGATATCAACCTAGGTGATCAGTACAGAGGGCGCTAGAAGTCATTAGAAGCTAGAAACTAAGGTCACGGGAAATTAGTGCAACCCTTTTAGCTTCGTCCACTTGCCGTCGATTCGCTAGTCACCGTCACGTGCTCGATTTCCACCATAAATTGTTCACGTCCAGACAGAGCGCACGCGTAAATGGAGCAATCGCTCGCCACCGCCGTGTAAGCCAGCCTTGTAGGCGGATAGACTTTTTATTTGTTTTTATCGTTTAGGATACTGAAGCTTTCTTAAATTTTTACAGTTACGAATAGCTTAGTAAAAAAAGCCAGGGGCTGCGCTTTTGAGTGGGGCAACCGCCGGGAATTCGGGTATGCTAGCTATGCAATACCACACGACCAGCCGTGGTTGCTTAGTGGCTATGGTGGGGGGCTGCTGAGCACGAGGTCGCGAGATCGAATACCGGCCACCACGACCGCCTTTCGATGGAACCGAAATGCGAAAACACCAGTGTACTCATATTTTGGTTCACGTCAAAGATCCCCAGGTGGTCAAAATTTCCGGAGTCCTCCACTACGGCGCGCCTCATAATTAAAGGAGGTTTTAGCACGTAGAACCCCATAATTTAACTTCTTAATACCAAATGCAGTACCCAACGAAAATAACGACAGTAAGCGCCATGATTTATAATTGTGCCTGATAAAGCGGAACAATTTCACTCACAATTGTGGCCCCAGACTTTGAGAGGCAAGCGGTTCAGGATTTTGTCATGTTGTAGTTGCGGTGTAGAACGACGCAGTATCAAAACTGAGTTTCGAATTCAACTTTTGATTGGGCGAACTTGTGCCCAGGGATAAAAGTAACACTCAAGCGCAGCCATAGCGGCGAGCAAGGTCGGCGATTGTCGAGAATTCGATCAGTTGGTCAAGCGTGTAGGCATTTATAGATAACTCGTCGAATGTTCCAGCGTAATCGCTGGTGCTCGCATATGTTCCTGAAAGTACATTATTCGAGCCGCGTATGCAATCCGGTTACAAGGTTCCGCGATAACACAGGAACAGATAGAATCGGCTGCAAAAATTTTAAAGGCTGACATACACGCAAGTGGATAACGACGCCCTTTGCAAACATTGTAATGAGAAAGCTGCGCTAGAGTGAGTGAGTGAGTGAAAAACTTTATCAGCTCTAGGTTCGCTGGTCTTCTGCGGTCTTCAGATGGATTCGTCCATCTTCTAGCACAACGGTCGGTTGCCCTTAGTCCAGGGCTCCGCTGGATGCTGCTGCCAGTTGTGCTCGCCGAATCAGACCTTCTTGGTCGACCTGGCAATCACTGGAGAGCACTCCCACCCATTGCTCCGCACTTCGGGTTTGATATAACGGGTACCACGTCTATCTTCTGGCATGCCCACGTTATGTGATACAGCGTGGGTGTTTCGTGGCACCAGGGGCATTTGACATTGTATTGTGTGGGATAAATTTTGTTGAGTACGTTTAGGTTCGGGTACGAGCCTGTTTGTAGCTGCCTCCACGCGACAGAGTCCTCTCTGCTAAGTTGTGCGGTGGTAGATACCGTTTCCTGCAGCCCTTGTAGTAATTTAGTATCGCCGAATAGTCTTGGGGTACAGGTTCGGTCCCCTCGAGGTCACCTACGTTGGATACGTCACAATCCTGGTCGTCAGCCGAGTGGCATACAGCCTCCCATACTACAATCCCATCAAGAGTGAGGTACAACAGACGGACGCGATTCTACGCAAAGCCTACAAAACCGCACTCCACCTTCCCCACAACACCTCAACCGAAAAGCTCCTAGCCTTACGACTACACAACACCTTCGAGGAATTGAAATAGGCGCAAGTAGTCTCCCAGCAGCGCAGACTACAGCAGACCCCATCTGGCAGAGAGCTCCTGAAGAAACTAGGCTGCGCCGATCAACTTCAAGAGATACAGAGGACGGAAACAATTCAGGACGAGTATCGCAACACACTAAAAGTAGCACCCGTACCCCGGAACATGGATCCCAACCTACACAAAGCACGCAGAGAAGCGAGGGCTGAATACCTACAAAAGACACTAGCACCCCAAGAAACGACGGTATATGCACCCCAAGAAACGACGGTAGCCACATACGCCAGAACAGCGGGGCAGAGCAACAGCAACGCGGTAGCAACGGTGATTGATTCGAACCTACGCGAGATCACCAGCGCATCACTACAAGGCTGTACGATAGTCGAGGCTGAAGAAGCGGCCGTCGCTCTAGCGGCAGCGGAGGAATATCGGTCTGAACGGTCTCTAACAATTCCTACTAACTCACAAACGGCGTGCCGCAACTACCTACGCGGCAGAATAGGGCACGTAGCGCTCCGCATACTTTGCTCCGGAGACCACATAACACAACGACAAACAAAAGAAGAACCAATTAGGCATACGATAGTATGGACGCCGGGACACACGTGAGTGGCAGGGAAGCAAGAGGCGGAGAGGATAGCTCGAGGGTACACTTATTACTGCTCTAGAAAATGTAATATGAGAGTGTGGTGGCTCCCCAGGGGCCAAGGAAAAAGATTTAAAGTAGAGAAGCCTTGGAAGTCTTGCTCCAGAGCGAAGCTGAAGACGACCAGCGTCGAGCAATCCACCTGGCCATTGAGGCTGCGAAGACTCACCGTCCTCAAGGAGCCGGGACTTCTCTGCCCCCCCTCCTCCCTATCTGCGTGTAGGGTAAGAGGCGGGCACCCCAGTTCGGTGGAATAATAAAATTTTGAATCAGTCGCCGAGCGATAACTCTTAACGTCTGTTAGCTGGTGAGAAACGCTCTCTAGAAAATAGGCAAACAATGTACACGTGCCCATATAAATATTTATAAGAAGCGCAGCATGAAGCAGTGCATATAGCTGAAGTAGACTACTTGTAAAGCTCGGTGCAAGTCGCTGCTATAACGTGTTTTTCACAGTGTGAGTTTCACGCTTGTGCTCATTTTTATTCAATGTTACTTAAACAAGGCCAACTCCATTCTTCTGATTAGACATACCTTTGCGGTACTATACATCCACACGGGCTTTTTCGATGCTCGTAGAAGTGGATATGTGTAAAGCATAGTCACAGCTAAGGTTTGAACAATGACTAGGAGTGCCTGATTCCTGGTCAGTTAAAAGTGTTTGTGCGACGTAGGTATCAGGTAAACTTGGCTTTTCAGTTCGAGTGACCAAAATTTGAATGCTTCAAAATTTTGAGGGCATGTAATTCATATCGCTTCTGCCGAGGCGAGATACGGCTTCGTACGTCTATTTGATATGACCAACCGCGATAAACTAGTGCTATGAATTCCTCAGTGTAGCGAGTCTTGCAAACGCGAGAAAGCTTTCCGCGTTTTTTGGAGCGCGTCGATTAACTACGAGCAGCTACGAGTAAAACAGTCAATCTTACTAAGGAGAGCGAGGTGCACGTTGGCCGGCCACATAAAGCTTCTCAAAACATGAGCAAGCTTCCTGCTTAATTTATGCACATTGTAAAAATATATAGTACACTCCTAATATATTTCATAAGGAGAACAAATAGTAAGTGCACAAATGGTAAGTAAGCAGAAACGGGCATGGGGCCGAGTTCGCTTGCACAGGTGTTCGAGCGGCCGTTCTATTTCCCGTCGCACTTCATACAACTTGGCTGCCATTTTAAGGTTATACTTTTCTGGGCAACTTCTTCACATGCGTCGTAGGTGCGATGTCTCGCATTTTAATCAAAGTGCGAAGAAACAGGTTGGTTTGCGATAATATTAAACCACTGGCAGGTGAAGCTGCAGCACTCACACATTGTCACACTAGAGGCGTGTTGGCCCGAATCTGGCTCGTTTCGTGACTGGAAAATATAAGTTTCCTAGCAGCATTTCTGAAATAACATACTTGCTTGGTGGGATAATCTCTCAACGCGGTGGAAGCTCGACCTCATTGCTTTCTTATGTGATATCTACCTTAATCGTACAACCGTAAGCAGGGATAGTTATTTAGAACCACCTGCATATATATCTATTCGCTGTGAATATCCCTTTAGGATAAAAGAAATAGCCACATGCATTTGTCTCTTCATGAAGTTCTTTTTCGCCTTTTCTCTCAAGTTTTAGAATCGCCTTTTATGTGACGTCATAACCTTGGTCCGTGAAGAACGTTTCATTGAAGTTGTGACCCAACATGTGTTGAATGTATAAAGCTATGTTTGTATTGCTGGTTTTATGCATAATGGAAATATCTATGCTAGTTAGTAAGAATGTAAAATACTTTTCCCTGCAATAAGTATCTTTCTGTATCGCCCAATTTTGTTGTTTCAGTGCACTTGTTCACTTCTTCTTCCATTTGCGTGCATGCGCTTGCTCTTAATTGTCTATTACAAACCTCCCTACTGTAGTAATATGCTTTCGGGCGAATGCATGTATTGGAATAAATACCCCCAGCCCGCGGTTGCATTCGCGATCTCCTACGGTTGCAGTACATCCCAGGGTCCAGCGACATTTCTAGACGCTAATGAGTAGTGCGAGATTTTCAAATAATAATGTATAAAGAAGTAACGAGCTCCTGTTTTAACGGTATAATTTATTCGCAGCATCAGAAAATATGCGATCCATCTTTTTTCGGGATTGAAATTAAAGCTAAAGACAAGTGGTAAACGAACATAATGTGCAATATTTCTGGCTCATGAGCGTCATGAAGCGACTCCTGAAGAACATGATTACCTAATTCCATGACCTCTGGTATTTACGACGCGCCACTCTTGGGTGCCTTGACGCGTGCCTTACATATATCCCGTGTCTCCTAGGCGTGTGTACACTGTCTGCCTCTGTACAAGTAGAAATGCCCGGATGAATGGTCGGACCATCGGTCGGAGAGATAGAGAAATAAATGAGGTGCGAAAGGCGGATACGGTAACCGTAGGGTAATTATCCAGTTTGCTGCCATGCGCTTGTGAATGGGGACGGGGAGAGCTTTACTGGTTGGATCAAGTTTGATAAGATTGATAATAACACCGAGGAGAGTGCAGAGGAGCAAGTGGCACGATGCTTACGCACACAGAGACTCTTCCAGTGGAGTTCCTGCGTGGGCTTATGTTGTGCATGGTGGAGTCATCCCAAGTGGACAATTTGTTTGCGCACTTGAAGTCCATAGAGCCGGCTAGACAGTTTACACTGGAACGCGAAAATTACGGTTTTCTTCCTTTCCTAGCTTTACTTAGACGTCCTTAGCGACCGAACGGGTCCTTTCCTGCGTTCACAAAACTGAAATATAGAGGACGATACCTTAATCTTAATTTTAATCATCGCACCTGCCACAAGTTTTCTGTAGTTCGAAGCCTCGTCAACGGAGCCGAGAGTACTTGCTCGTCCCCGCATCTCGAGAAGAAAGAACAAAATACAGTGATCAGTGACCTTGGGATGAAAGTCTGCACAAACACATTAATTGACGGCGCACCCCGCCGACAGAACGAGAATAAAAGCAAGACGGCGGCCGCCGAGCCACCTAGGCAACGGCGCCGTGTGTCTATACGACACGTTCGAGGCGTCCGCGAAACATTAGCCCGCTTGCTGCGAAGGGCAGGCGTTGTCTTCGCTCACGAGCCTTTCTCTACGCTCGCTATCCTCCTCCGTCGTCCAAGAGACCGCGTTCTTGTCAAAAAGGCGCAGGGCACTGTGTGCAAGATCACCTGCACCGAATGCCTCGCGTTGTATTTGGGGAGACAAAAAATTTTCTGGAAAGAATTCGTCAACAAAAGAATGGCATCCGACACCTAAACAGAAAACTCGGTGTTGTGGCAGGACACTGCGAGCTTTTTGATAACCAGATTTTCCCCGATGGCGCTGTCACCTTGGAGAAAAAAAAATGTAAGAAACAACCCCCGGTGGCGGTTTCTTTTGGAATCCTTACACATCCAGAAGACGCCGGATAACGTAAATCGTTCGTCAGGGGCACTTCCCGCTGTTAACTCTCGTGGTCTATGAAAAGTGTCTGCACGCCTGTGCAAGCGGCAAAAGCGCTTATCAGCAATGCTACGCCTCTTGCCATCTCATTCCTGAAAAAGAACCTGGTCGGGCTCCGAAGGTTCAGGTTTTAAGAATAAATGTTGTTCGGAGTTTTCCTTCTCTTTATTTCAATTGTCCCCAACCAGGTAGATATCTGCCTAACGTTTACCTTGAATGATTGGCTATTCATATTAAGACGTCTCCCACTTTGTAGCACTCGGCCATACCGTCTTCTGCTTTGCGTCAAATGACTCGCACATCTTATGTGCAAGACGGGTAGAATTCTGTCGATGTTTGGGCCCGCGAAACTAGCTCGTTCTTCACAGCAATATTCCGACAAAGAGACTTATCGAACAGAGCCCCCATTTTTTTATAGCAGTATCCCAGCCTAAAATTTCAACTTCGTGATTCTGGACCCACACCCTTGCGGTCCCTTGAAAACAAAGTAGGAAGTTGGCCAACATAACCATATCTTCCAATCGGTTATTCTAACTTTAGGGTCCTTAGAGGGCCAAACAATCTTAAATGTCGACATCATCAGTCCTACAATATGTGACTGGGTACTTGACTGGGCAAGGACAACCGTTGACATTGCATCTGTTGTGGTGGGAGCTGGTTGTGACATTATGGAAAGGTCCAGGCGTCAGCCGTTGCGGATATCCGTCGTACCGTGTTGGTACCTAGCAGCTCGGCCAAAAATGTGCCTAATATAACTGTAGGCAAAAGTAAAGCGAAAATGTATTTACGGAATTTACGGGTTATCATTTTGATGTTTTCTGGAATGTTTAAAAATTTCCTATGGCATATTGCATAATTATTGTCCTTGAGCTGGGTTACTCGATGAGGTGGGCATTACTAGTCCGAGAAATCAAAACACATATCCATCTAATTAACAAGTATTCACTAATTTACTTCTGAATTAATCACTTCATGACATATATTGCAACTTACGAGTTGTAGCCGGTGATCTTGCAAGACGTATCCGCTTGAAATAATTGTGCAGGATGACACCAGTTTAAAGATTGGTTAAAGATGTCGGACGACATACATAGGCGTCATGGTTACTTTTGTGATTGAATGCATAAAAGTGCGTTTTGTTAAAAAGTAAATGGCCCAACCGTGTATTCTTAAGGCGAGTTTGATGGCACATAACTTCAAACTGATGTCATTCTGTAAATTCATTTCAAGTGGATACGCCTCGGAAACCCACAGGCGGCAATTCGTTAATTGCAATGTGCGCAGTAATTAATTAGGAAGTCATTATTGATAATTTAGTGAGTTGAATTTGTGTTTTGATTATTCATACAACGCCCGCCTCTCTCAGTAATCCAGCACAAAAACTACAGCCATGTTATCTGCAACAGGCGATTTTTACAATTTGAGGAAATATTAAAAATTACCAGTCAATTTAGCATGCCCCAAAGCGGATGAAGGAAAAAACTTGCGCACTCAAGCGACATTTATCAAATTGCTCGACATTTTCAGTAGAATACGCTCTTACTTCTTATTACTTTTCTCCCACCAAAGGTCGTGGGTTCGAGTGCCCAAACTGACGCTACCTAAATTACCTGCGACCTAATTAACTTCGCCCTATTTAGCACCAAAGGTCAGGTCGAGGCTGCGACTCCCGCCAAAGGTCGTGGGTACGAAGGCCTTAATTTACTCCATATTAATTAACTGTACCTTAATTAACTTCGCCTTAAGGTCAACCGTCGGGGGTTCCATTTCCAGATAAGCTCGATGGTTCGAGTCTCATCGAAGTTCATTGGTTCGAGTGCCTCAAGTAACTCTATGCTAATTAACTTTTACTGTTTTTTTTGCATAATGAACGGCATCGGAGCCAGCTCTCGAAGAAGATGGCCTGTGGGGCGAGCGCGTGTCCGCGCGACCCGCAAGCCGTGATTTCCAAACGGCTCAACAAGAACCACGCGAGCGCTTTTTAGATCGTCGTCGTCATTGCTTTGCTCGCGCGTTCTCCAAAGTACGGCAATAACTTGTAGCAAGTATGAGGAAGGATGAAAAGGTAGATTTGCCAGTGCGTGGCCAGCTTTCGGCGATGCTGCTTTGGCATGGCCATAGGCATGGCCTTTGACAGTGGCATCTGGTTGTCTTGCGAGCACGTCGGCAGTTTCTGATTATGCCCTCTGCTTTGAGCCGACTGACGAGCTCTCTGCTTCACGTCCGTAGTCGGTGTGTACTTTTCCAATGTTTTGAAGTGGTTGCAATAAGATAAGCGAAAATCAGTAATTGCCATCTTATATAACTAACGTACATTTGCTGCAAAATAGTAGAACACATTATCGAATCCCACAGATACAATGATCTTCAACGTAATAACATTTCTGTTTCCTCGACAAAGCATGGTTTCTGAAAAGGACTTTCTTGCGAAACCCAGTTTCTAGAACTCGCGTCAAGCTTACACTGTCACATGAACAGTAATAAACAATTTAACTGCACCTTTTTGGAATTTTAAAAACCATTCGATCGTGTAGCCCATAGTCGCCTGATATCAACGCTCTCTCCAATTAAGCTTGACTCCCTAACCTTATTATGGATTCGCAATTTTATTTCTAATTGCGAACATTTCACTCTTGTTCGTAACATCCACTCTTCCCTTTCTGACGTTTCCTCCAGTGTACCTCAACGCTGTATACTCGGACATCTTCTCTTTTTAATTTAAATTAAGGACTTGCCGAATAATGTATCCTCTTATGCACGATTATTTGCTAACGACTGCATTGTATACCGTTCGATTAGCTGTTCCGCTGACCACGTGGCACTACACAATGGTCTTGAACGTATCAGTGATTGGTGTGCTACGTGGCTCATGTCCCTAAACATTTCGAGGTTCCAAGTAGTTTCTTTTTCTCGAACAACTGTTAACTCGCACTTTTGTTACCACTTTGATTCGAACATAGTGGGCCACACCACAGAATACTAGTACTCAGGAGTTCTCCTTACGCACAATCTTTCGTGGGCTAATCACATCCCCTCCATTTCAGCTAACGCCTCCAGATCATTAGGATTCCTGCGCCGCCACTTAAGAACTGCGCCTTCACCATTACGACAACTAGATTATATAAATATTGTACGGCCACAAATTAAGTACACTTCATCAGCATGGTCTCCTCATCAAAACTAGCTCAGCGAACTCCTGGAGAGTCCCCAGAATAAAGCGAGCCGTTTGATTAAAAAAAGATATAGTAACCAGTCCAGTGTAACCAAATAAAACTCGACCTTTTGTTGCAACCACTAAATACCTGCCGTTATATTTCACTTCTATCGTTGTTTAATACATCCCTTCACGGGATGACGTCATAAAGACTGAACAATCATTCAGCTACAGCCAAATTTATGGCCATACACACGCTTTTAAACTTTCACCTTTTCCCAATTTGGTACGCTTATGGAACGTTCTCACAGGTCACATCGCTTGCCAATCGAAACAGTGCATTTTGCAATGTTCTAATCGATCAGTACGCCGTCTTAAACGTCTAACACATCTTGCCTTCTTCTCTACAGGCTAGTAAAAGAATTTCAGTGATCCTAATTTTTGCACTGTATATAATACTGTATGTAGTCAAAACGTTTATTATATTATTACGGTATTGGTATGTACTGATTCTTATCGTTATTGCTCTTGATATTGTATTTGCTAAAATTCGCATTAATGTCCCATGCTGCTGCGTTGCGTGAATACTTATTTTATTGTGCAGATTTTATTTAATGCCTGATTATTTATGAACACGTTAACGTATTTCTCCCTTTACACACTACATTGTCAAAAGCCTGCAGGGTACTTGTAAATAAATAAAGAAAGGAGAAAACACGATACACATTTTGTGCTGGTACTCCTTTAAGTTGCGAGTGAGCCCATACATAATGCTATGACCACATAGGAGAACAGAACAATGATGAACTTAAGCAGTGCTGATTTCCCCTCTTTCTTAACATTTCTTTCATAGAAAATGTCATTGCTTAAAACATCCCCTGCTCTGTACTTTTAGTTTTCGACTAGAAGGAATTGAGAGTGGTGTCTCCAGGTGGGCAGTAGGGAGGATGCAAGAGTTCGGAATTTGTGCTTTGAGTTCTGCCGTCAGCTTCATGTGGCGATGTAGAAAGAGAATGTTTGCCCACCTACGCGAGTTCTACCTTGAGCTAGATGGCACGTCCTACATCCTACGTATCATCCCGCCATTACAAAAAGGTAAAACATACTTCCTTTAACTTTGACGTTTGCTCACCTGAAGAGAAATATTTTACTTGCATTGAAAAGTATTTGTATGTGGTGTGAGTGCCTAGAAAATAAGTTTGACATAATTGGCTAGACCAAAGCAAAATTGTAGACCTGTGCAAAAGGCTCAATGGGGCACAAAGTTTGAAGGAAATGTTACGCCTGCACGTTTTCTTTCTTTTTATTCTTTTTTTCTTTACTTTAGGTCCTTTGACCTGTAGACCAAGTTGACTAACATCTTATGACAGCCTTTAAAACACCTGGTATATTACAAAATTCCGAATGACAATTGTCATTTCGGGCATGTTAATGTGTGGGGCCTCCCAAGTTTTGTGGAGTATTGTGCGCCGTTTGAAACTCCTTGTGCAGAGCGTCTTCGTGTAGACTGGCACACTTTGATCGCACTACCACACATGATGTCAGAATACAAATTTCATTTGCTCAAGCGTCTGATTCCAATTTTGTAGCTTCGAACCATTATGTTGCTAAATTGCGACAGTCGGCCAGAAGAGGTTCACATGACATACCCGCACGCATACAGATGTTGGGCGTCATGAGATCCTACTTTCGCGGCACTCGGTAGTTTTATCAGCTCTTCTTGCGTTTCCGGGATGTTCTTCTATCTAGCGCACGCCATTCGCGCCACATACTTTCCACGCAGGTGCTCGTTGTCCTAGTGAGGGAAAAGGTTTCAGTGTGATGCATTCACGGTAATGCGAAGGTATGAATGCTACACTCAGCATTGCGATGCATTTCATCCTTATTTTTTATTGTAAAGACAGCTCAAATGGAATGGCGACACACAGAATAGAGACGCACAAGACAAACGATGATGCAATTCGTGATGCAATTCATGTTTTGCACTGCTTATCGTTATTTGATATAACATTTCATTCCATTGTAATTTGCTTACGGCAGCATCACATCAATAAGGCCTGAATTTTTGTCTGCCCTGCTATCTAACTACAACGCGAGCTTGTGCGTGCACACAAGAAGCAAATGGTAGCGCAAAAAGACTGACCTGGAGAATGGTATTACAGGGACAACTGCGTGCGCCGTGGGTTGAAACGAATTTTTTTGTCGATCTGGTGCTCTTAGGCTAACCGCGTGCGTCATGTTTGGAAAGTTGTCATTAGATGCAAGCTTCTTAGCTGTTATTCCCGCTACTGACATTCACGGCAAGTTCGTTCAGGCATTCAGGATACACTTTACATGTTCATATTTAGACAGTACGCTCATTCTCCCGCCGATCCGCACTTCTCGTCGTCTTTTCAAATCATTGAGTTTTGACCGTCTTCAAAGTGTTACCAAAGTCTTTAACAACTCATTTTTGTCTATTAACGCGATAGCGTTAAGGGCCCTGTGTCGCAGAAAGGTTGGCGTCGTAGTCGGCGTCGGCAGAGTTGTACGTGAGCGAAAAATGCAGTATATTTTTACGGACATGTGCATGCCACGCCTTCTGATGTCACATACTGTATATGGGGTTATTTTGACACACCATTCTGTCACTAAAGTTGCTCATGCCTTGTCATTCTCGACATAGTTATTCCTCGGAATTATGATAATGACAGCCCGCGAACAAATGTTATGAAACAAAAAACCCACGGCGCGTGCCTTTCTTCATAACTATCCTTAGGCTTGAATATTAAAAGTGCTAAGCAATAGAAGAATCCTAAAAAATGATGCATTGTTTTTTTTTATGCGTCTGTGCACTATCTCCGGGGTCAGCGTAGGAGGTCACGCTTCTACGAGAAAGCTCGCCTTCGTGCATAGGATTTGCCGCCAGCCTTTCGCGGTAAACATTACGGTTACCTCAGATGCACTTGCATGGAAGCGGGAGAAGCAATCAAGGATCTTTGAATGCTATCGGGTTCTAATCTTAAAGGCGAACGTTAAGCGACCTCCAAGAATTTCTTGTTCCTCTATTTTGCGCACTGGTATACAGCACGTAGTAAATATAATGGGAGTACGCTAAAAAAGAAAACGTTGAATGCGTTCGTGTCATTGCTACTCGGTCTGGTATTCTGTGGTAAAACGTGGTGGTAAGAAAGAGTAGCAAGCAGTGGATCCTTAAATCATGGGAGGGACTTGTGATCTACAGAGGATTTCTTTTCCCGACAGACTTCCGTGGTCCCCTGTAAAAATACTTTGGTCGATGTTTCAACTCGACAACTCCTGCCAAGATTTCAAAGGCAGCATGAGTGAATGACACGCACTTGCCCATAAGAAAGGTACCCGTTCTTCTCTCTAGGCTTGTATGATAACGCTGGTTTATGGATGATAAGGTAGCTTTGAGTAGTAATTCGATAAAGGATTTTTTTTAGGGTGACGCTGGGAGGGGGTTCCGCAAATGCCTTACCTGTGGTCCGAGGCGGGCAGACTTTTGTACTCTAAACCAGCTATAACTACCACTACCCCAGACTGAAAACTGTTTCGTGTAGTCTTACACCTTTGTAACCGCACCCATGAATCATTTATTTGGCAATTAAATTCTTTTTCTTAGTAATATCTTCCCTTTCTTTTTTCTTTTTCTTTTTGTTTATGATATAGCATGAGAAAGATGTCATCCCTTGGAACGAGCTTTCGATTTAACATAACGTGCAACAGCAGTAGGCGGCAGCAGCAGCAGTAGCAGCAGTAGCAGCAGAGCCGCAAAATAAATTACCTATCGCAGGCACGCGTCAGCGTGGGCGCATCATGAGACCTTTGCCGACTTTTGGAGGTGGCTCGCCCACCACAAGGAACGCTAGTGGTTCTTGGTTCATTCCTCATACTTGACTTTCTTTCTGGAGTGAATGGGGCATAGCCTTATTGATGAACAAGTCTCCGTGGTGGCCAATACACCCTCGTTATTATAGTAAGCTTAGCATATTTGCATTGAAATCTTGGTTACAGACAGACGTAGTTCTTCCAAATATACTGGCTGCCGCCTTTAAAAGAAAGAATAATAAAAACGCGATCCCCGAGCTTACGATGTCAGGCACGCAGCAATTTTCCGCCTGAGCTTCTCGGCAGGCTTCAAATACCCAGTAGGCATGCCAGTTGCAATACAAAATATGCTACCTATATAATTCAAAAGATGAAACTAGTATGAATTACTTCTGCTCCAAATACCTGCTTTCCTTACAAGATTGACTATCCGTAAGCGACAAGTGCCTAGTGTATCTCGGTGGGTTACCTTGTCTCAAATTATGAAATGAAGTCATGAAGAATTGTAAAAGCCACGTGTCACTTTAACAAGACGTGAATAATGACGCTGTTGTCGTACTGTATCCGGTATAAATGGAACTAGATCAATATCGTTACTTTGTCTGCCCTGACCACAAACTTAAAAACCTCGGTCAAACACGAATCGTTCTGTCAATGCGTGCTCCGAAAAGCTCGGAACGTGCAGCTGTATGTTTTTCTCCGCTTCAAGAAGTCCATCTAACATCCATACAAGACAATTTCTACACTTACCTCGTGTCCTCATTGCCGTTTGCGCGATCTGCGACACCAATTCCCGTTTTCCTACATTATTTGTCGATAGAATGGCGGGATGGGTTCTTAATTTGTATACAATGCACCCGAACACCTGAAAGTGCCACGCGTTCTTGCTTGATTCAGTTTGTGAACGCTTTGTAGCATGCTAACAAAAAGTTGAACAAACAACAGTAGGTCTTTCACGTGTCGAGGCACACGGAAACTGCGGAAATAGTCGAATACATATTTGTGCATGCCGCAATGATCGCTTCTTTTTCTCTCGGATGAGTAGTATGCCTGTACACTCGCGAGGCCACTGTGGAATGCTAGGGAACTGTGGACTTACAGGTGATCACTGTTGAAAGCAGGCCACAGCTATATTTGGGTCTGCCCTGCTTTATTCAAAGCCGGGTTGCCATTTCATGAAAAATGTCGTACAGGCCTTCACACGTTAAGTTTCTTCGCGCTGAAGTTAGTCTTCCATCAATATTCGTCTGCCGCGGAAGCCTAACGGCCAACGAGGCGTCCCTCTTTTTTGTACTATTGCAGTTGGTAAGTGTTTTATTAGAAATGCGCTGACATGTGGCGCGGTCATACGCAAGTAGAAACCATTATGCGAACGCACCGAAGTCATTAAATACATACTTTCGGCGTGCCTTCCTCAAGCGTAGGCGTTCTAACGCGACAGCGTTAAGGAGCTCGTGTCACGGAAAAGCCGGTCTCGTCGTCGGCGGCATTGGCCTTGAGCGGAAAATGGCGGAAGGCAATTCATAAATAAAAGCTATTTGCAAGGTGGATTTGCAATCGAACCAGGGTCTCCGAAGAGTGAGGTGGAGACGCTGCCACTCAGCCATGAGTTCGATGGTTCAAAGCGTGACAAAGGAGCCTCTAGTGAATGCGGTGATGCCTTAGAAACGCGCCGTAGAAATTTATACTGCGGTGTACATCGTTAATTATGAGCATGTTAATTACAGAAGTCGCAGTTAAACGAGTAGCAAAGTACGTTTCCGCTACATTTCTTCTGCGCTTGGCGCACACGCAGAGCCATCATGTGGCAAACACAGAAGACCCCCTCCTCGCAATGTACGGCGCTGCCCCGACAGGTGGTGCGCCTCACTCCCTCCCCTTCCAACTTCCAGCGTGCGTCACTCGAACCCTCGTGTTTAGGGGACGGGGCTCCTGTTTCCGCTCACAGCGCGTGTCCTATAGGTGCAACGTCCGATGCGGGACATCTCTGACGTGATCGCTGCGCCGTAGCGCGTTTCGTGGGAAAGCGTCCCCTGCGATGCGTCATGCGTCTGCGTGGTGCGCCCAAGCGAGATAGAGGGTGATCGCATCGAGCCATGAGCCCCGTGATCGCGTCCGCCTTCATAGCGTGTCTCGGCCCGGCTGTCCGTGCCGACAACGACGTTTGGCCCGCGTAGATCGTTTCTCTTTCCGAGACACCGAGTTCTTTGGTTCGTTCCGCTTGCTCAGGTGCACGTTTCGTTGCCGCGCCGAATGCTGCGTTGTTCGGCACTCACCGCGTCATTGATGAATGAGTGGGCGTTGCGAACGGGGTGCGATAAGGCTATCGCGTTCCACTCTGGAAGACGAAGCTTAAGTGTCCGCAAATATTTAGTTTTACGAAAGTGATGTCGTCCAAGATAAAACGCGGTCGATTTGTTCAGCAGGGGAGGAGCAGAAAATACAGAGAGAAGGCAGGGATATTAACGAGAATTGCGTCTGCTTGGCTACCCTACTATGAGGGACGGAAGAAAGGGAATATAAAATTGAGATAGAGGGAGGGGAGGGGAGGAAAGCTGCGGTGAGCTCGCGCACGCGTATAGAGGCCCTGAGTGAGTCAAAGGCGTTTACATAGGCCAGTCGCCCCCAAGAAAGACAAAAATGCCTTCACAGCTTTGTAGGCCGACGAGCGATCGGGACGGTCTTCAAGCAGCACCTGCACAGACAATGGCCGATCGTGCAGTTGTCGCAGTGTGATAGATAATGTTTGCCTTTACGACTGAAATTGATGATATTGGCCCATTAAATGTACGATGTTCTCTTCGACGCCGCAGACGTCGCATGCACGACTGTCGGTCAGTCCAATCAAAGTAATGTACGCTTTCGTGAAAGCCCCTCCCAGTCACAGCCGGTACAGAAGCGATGCGTTACGTAGCTTGGGTGGAGGTCAGAGTCAGTGGAGTCAGGTTAGAGGGAAGGGTACAGTTCCTGCAATGTGGAGCGCCTTATATTTGGGGTGTTAAGCTCTGCTAAAGAGAGCTCGCGCGGCAGGTGACGAAGCTGCGTTACAGCGTCTGTCCTGCAAAGATGAATGCGAAAGCTGTTTTTTTTTCTTGTTGTGACTCTCGAGCAGCCTTGTCTGCTTGACCATTTCCACTGATTCCGCAGTGGCCATGTAGCCAGTGGAAAATCATTTTGCGGCCTTTCCCTTTCACATCGTGGTGTAGTTAGGACCATTTTATATGTTAGCGGTTTGTAAGCTCCCCGCAGGAGAACTGACTGCATGCTGTGTAACGCTGCTCTCGAATCGGAAAAGACTCACGTCAATAAATTGAAGCGCATTGTATACAGTCATGAGTTCTGCAGCCATGGACATCGTGAGATATGACGTCGTTTATCGCAGTGTTATTCCTCTCGTCGGTATAAACACAGCGCCGCCTGAACTGGTCGATATAGTCGATCTGTCAATATACATGTGTACATGGCTTTTTACCTCTCGTACAACAGGAGTAAGCCCAATTGTTTTAGTGCAGACGGTGGTAGACTTGACTGTTTCTAAAGTCCTGGAATTCTGAGGTGTACTTCAGGACGGCACAAACACCATGGAGGAGAAACCGGCCTGGCCGCCGGTGTGTACACCGACGTAAGGGAGGCACGATATGTACTGACAGTTGTGCTAAATGACGTGCGGGGAAATTCGACGGTGAGTGAAGCGAGGTGTTGGAAAGTCTTCCGGGCAATATGCCTAACATGTGCACTCATTGTCTCGATGGATATGTGTGACGTGATTGAATAATCTTGAGCAATGACAATAGTTTCAGCCGTTGATGCACTGCGTGGTAATCCAAGGAGTACCAATATCCTCAGAGCTTGGGCTTGAATGCTCTGAACTGTACGCAAATTGGTTTTGCAGGTGTTGGATATAGCAGGTAGGCTATATCGGAGGATCTCATTAAAGGACACCCTGTACAGCTAGAACATGAATTGTGTAGAAACTAGCCCCCCCCCCCCTATATTCTTTCCTGCAAGAAACCTGAACAGATGACAAATAGCGATCAGTCGTTTTCTCGCGTGGCTCACGGGAGGAGTCCGGGACAGGTGTCTGAATCACAACTCCCAATAACCTATGACTTCTGCTGGAAGATGTGACTTGGCCGTTGATTGATATTCCATGTGCAAAAATTGGCTTCCGGGTAAATGCTACCCCTGCGCACTTTTCCCACGTCAAATACAGTCCTTATTGCGAAGGTAGCATGACGTTGTTGAGGCCACCTTCTGAAGCCGAGCGCGAACCTGAAACCGTGTCATCGCCGAAGTCCAGGTACAGATGTTGTCGGCGTAGAAAGAGAGTCGAATGGTGTTTGACAGGTCCTCGAGTTGTCCAATAAGTGCTAAATTAAAAACATTAGGCCTATTACTCCTCTCTGAGGGACTCCGGACGACTCTATTATTGGGGTGTCGGGCCACCCCGGTTAGCACGTAAAATGAACCCATCTGTAGGTAGCTACGAACTCGGAGATATATGTTGCCACCAAGTCCTATTACTTCTAACGCTTTAAGGATGCTTTATGGGTAACGTTATCGCAAGCCGCTTTACCGTCTAGAAAAAAGGCAGCAGACAAGCGTTTACAGGCCTTCTGGTATCCGAAGTAAGTTACCAAGTCGACAACGTTGGCTATAGATGAAGGGCCCCGCATGAATTTTGTCAATGTGTCTGGATAAATTTCGTAATGCTCTAGGTGACACTAGAGCGGTGCACGGGCCGCACTTCTGAGCCCACGCCCAGCCCAGGCCCTACACTACCACAGGCGGCCCGGTCCGGCCCGACGCTAAAGAAGCCCGAGTTCGCCCGGCCTGAGCCCGGCCCGAGCCCAGCCCGATCTGCAATAAGGCGACGCCGACACAAAAAGAAACAATATCAGGAAAATCAGTTTATTTAAATTACCTTATAATGTTGAACTCTTGCATTCCATATGACAAAATCGTGAATATATACAGATGCAGCGCGCGCACAGAATTGTTATTCTAAGCTATTGTGCAAAAACAACATGTTGTCCATTGATGAAGGGTTAACGCAAGTGCGGCGCTCCTGCATTATGAATCCGGCAGCGCTAAGTTTCGTTCACTGCTTGAACTGGTGGCCGGAATGGCTAATAGCCTCTTAGCAAGAAGAGCAAGTTTTGGGTAAATGGCTCCCTTGCTTTTCCAAAACTGCACTAGTTCCGATTCTGAGCACGGTGTCAATTCTGCGGCCAAGTACTCGGTCAGCTCGCCTTGTTCAGCAGTCTGGTCGCTGGCTGCGTCGCTCCACTCGCTGAAGATCTTCATGAATGGCTTTTTTGCAGGAGGTTGTCCTTGCAGAGTACACGAGTACTCCCGTGGTATCGACGCGAGAAGATCTCTTACGCGATCGTATACCTCCTCACGCTCTTCGGCGGAAACCAACCGAAGGTGTCGAAATTGCGGGCACCACATTGTGGCCATCTTGTGCTCCATGGTCAGGATGACCTTCGTCCGTAGAAAGTAGTGGGCATGCTGCTGGAGCTTCGCCATTTCTGTGGCCTTTGATAGTTCGGCTTGCCCACGAAGAATCATCTCAAGTTTCGCAAAGTGCAATAGGGCTTGAGGCAACGTTGGTCTTTTGTCCGCCTAGCTAGCTAGTTGCTGCGACCGGGAAGACGAACAAGGGATAAAGCAAGTGCTTCCGGGTGCGCGTCTTCGGAGCTTTGTGAAGGCTCGTCCTGAGAATGGCACAAAACACCAGATCGTCCCCATTTTTGGCTGCCGACAGCGGCGAGTTGAAAAAGTTCACCCGTTTCTAAGGTGCTGCGGAAAGAAAAATGTGACCTTTCTAGCATGGGCAGTGACGAAGTGTGCTTCCTGTCGACTTCGGTCAACGATCAGTCTTCAAGCAATACCACTGCACATTGAAAAAGCCCCCTATACGCCGCCGCTTGGCTAATTTGTATGTGTGGCAAAGGCGACCCCGCGTGCGCCGTACATAGACTTATGTTCGCTTCCCAAACGCTTCCGTTCTAAGTCTTTTTACTGGGAGGCGTCTGCAAGCGGCGGCTTTTCCAAATCGTCGGTACTTGGTAGAACCGAAAACGCATTCCGAGCCTCCGCTAGCTTTCGTTTGCTTTTGGTAGTATTTGTACTTTTCTCACGTCCCTGTAGATTCCATTTTTGATGAATACATACACTTACATACATTGCACTTCCTGCTGTACCTACATGCGAGACGACAAGCATACTTTCTCATAAGGTACGCCGTCGAGATCGGAGAGTCCGACCGGTGCATCCGAGACAGAGAAAGCCTGGCCCGTGCGTGGCCGAAGCCCGAGTAAGAGAATCTCCAAATGGCCCGAGCCCGGCCCGGCCCGTGAGCCCGGCCCGGTCCGGGCTTTCAGGGCGGCCCGAGCCCGTGCACAGCTCTAGGTGACACTCCATACGCGTAAGAACCCATCGGACCCATTACTTTTCTAAAGAAGTAGAAAGCGCGATTGGACGGTATGACGCAATGTTGAAAGGCGACTTGCCAACTTTGAGAAGTGGAACATTGAAATAGTGCCCTTGCACTTTGTGAAGAAGGATGACCAGCGAAGCTGTTGTATATTGGCCCCTTAATGGTGAACTGCACCTTCGCCACAGGTCGGCACTGTATTTCACGATCTTCGAGATCGGCCCAAGTATGGAGAGTGCTTAACGCCTGATTCACCTCCGCGGCGGGTCGGCCCGGTGTTGCACTATCTTCGGGATCGGCCCCCGTATGGGTAGTTTTGTGTCTGTACACGGACACGATCCTCGGGGAACTGGCCTTTAACAGTTTCGCTGCAAAATGCTGCCATTTAAGTAAATTATTAGAGGAGCCTATGGAATAGCTGAAGTCTGCTGCCATTTTTTCACAGCTATTAAAACATGTAAACTACGACTATGACGCTCAAGTTATGGGTAGGTTGCCTATGATTTCAAAACGGCATACGCCAAAGTGGGCCTAAAATATTTGGAGCATTATAAGTTTAGCTTCGTTTCGTTTTCATCCTTCTCTGCACTTTAGACTCGGCTGGAACTGCTTTCGCAATAGCTCATTGCGTAAATAACATGTTCAAATGCGCTGCTTTTTGTTTTAAAGATACGTATCTTTTTTTAAGCATTGCTCAATAGCAGTGAAACGGAGGCAATAGCTTGACAGCTGGTTTCAACGTGGGCGAAGAGAGAAGCGTGTTTCTGCTTTAGTTCAGCACATGCGACTCAATATACGCTTGGGACGGATTTGGACGACCGCAGGCCCGCATTTGTTACACGCACATCGTTATCGACGTCTGCTTGACAGTCATAGCATTCCCTGTGTACGCTACTTTAGTATCACTTTTCGCACAAACGATATATGCTGCGTTATCTGTACACAGGTGCTCTGCTTTCTGGCGCAGCAGTACAGACGAGCTCTTTCGGTTTCGTCAAGTTACTTGGAGTTAACTCTAGCTTTGCCATTGCACTTTTCGTTCGTGTTTGTCTGCTTATCTATCTTTGAGGGAGGCACAAATAATCCGGGTCCACTTCTCAGGAAGCAGCCGTCCAACACCATAATTAATGGAACATCAGACTGATCGTTTTAATGCGCTCTACAATAATCTACGAAAGTAACTAAATACCGCTTTAAAGCTGTGGTATAGAATAACATGCTATGGTAGATGATAATCTGACATTATATTGATGACGTATATAAGAAAGAGTCGTACGATTAAGCAGAACTTCTGTTGTGACGGCGAACTGCTTAATAGCTGTTATAATTCACTTTATCTCCCACTTCATTGGCACAATTTAAAGTTGTTGAGAAGCCAACGACAGGTTTGTTGCCTTCGTTTTCACTGCCATAGCAAGTGCTTAATAAATCAGATCAATCGATCACAGGTTCCTCATGTCTCTGATGAGCTGAAAATGCGGGTAGTGATTTCAGAGACTGCAGCGCCAACTGAGTGCCTGTAAAATCTAGCCATGCGCGAGTATTCTGTTCGAGATTATAGGCAAGGAATTCGCGTATTGCAGCCACTTTAGTAGCAGTACTTGAATTTTGATGCCTCAGCATCGCAGGGATAGCAATGCGCCTAGAATGAAAACACAGGCTCATCAGTGATGGCGTTGATTCGACGAAGTTATTAATGTCAACATGGCAGTGAGTTCCACAGAAATTGGTCCTCAAGGGTAATGCACATACTAAATGTGCTGAGCAGCTAGTTTTCTTCTCGCAATGTGGTGTAATTATGTGACAGGATAATGTATAAGAAAAGCAAATGTATGTCGACCGAGCAGCAGCCAGCGCTATTCTAAAACGGAACGAATACGCTGATGAATTCGCTATTTCTGCGCTAAGCAGTTACACGCTTGGAATCTGGCTATCCAGAAACACCGCGTAACATCATGACCGAACGCCGAATCTTGTGACTGCTGGAAGGGGATTTTTCATTGAGGCCGTCAGCTGGTTTAGAAGAATAATAAATATTGAGAAATTATGATTTTCATTTGAAACATAATGCATCAAGTTGACAATTCCGTAACACAGCAATGAAAGACGATATCATATACCTAGACACTATACCTAATCACAAGTCTGAAAAGGATAAAGTTGGCGTTCCAAGCACCGCCTTCAGAGATATTACTAATTTTTGCGTAGGACGTTTGCAAAACATTCGTAAACAGTGCTATTATTTTAGATATGATGAAAACTTGTTCATCAAATCTGTTCTTCATGCTCTTACGAATGCAAGTTCTTGAACTGTAACATTTGTTTTTGATGTAGAACGAGGAATTTGGGTCGCCAATGACAATTGGCCTACCTACCCTTGGTTAACTTCAAACCTCTACAACATCTGTGATTATAAGCACAAACTTGCATCTAATAACCTCAGCTCTTGCCAGAGCACCATGACCACCATTACCACTCTGGTGCTCTAGCAGCATGGTGTCAGAACACCATTACCGGAATATAGTTCGTTGCTTCATACCAAGAGAACTCCAGTGTAGGAAATGCATGAAGCTTGAACACGTACGGAGTGTGTGTACAAACGTAATGTCATGCTCCTATTGCTCCGAGCTTCAAACACTTGACAGATATCATGCCAAAGCTCTGAAGTGCCCTAAATATGTTGGACCATATGATGCTTCCTCCAAAGAATTTCTCCTCATAAAATAAAAAATGTAAATGTTGAAGCAAGGATTACTAACCAGACATTTAACCTCGAAGCTGCTGACATAACTCGAAAATGCTGCTGATAACGCTCCTGTCGCCTATGTTCATCAAAGACCGCCACAAGTCTATGATACGCATGCCACGTCCTTCATCGCCACCTCCTTTGCTACCCAGAACAAGCAGAGTTAATGTCAAGGACAACAAATCTAAGGACACGGAAGATGCAGAGATGGCAGCCGCTAATTCTTGGCGAGAACTCCAAGGGTGTCATTCATCCTCCGACTTGCAATTTGATACAACATCGAACTTGCAGTGCGTGGCGACAATACTGAATGCTCTATTTGTTCCAGAGAAAGTGCCAGAGTGAGACCAGCAGTGACCACCAATCTAAAGTTATTATTTGATGCTCTTTGAATAAGAGTCTATGTAGCGAAGAGCATGCTATTCGCTGCAGACGATGTCAGCTCGAAACACCTTACATCTAGTAGACGATTTGCATCTAGTGCCTGCAATCACTCAGCAAACATCGCAACTTGCCCATTGTCATTATTTGTGAGTGAAGTCGAGCGTTTATTAATGTGCCAACGGAATGCTAAAGACATCATGTCTCGCATTTTATCCGTACATCGGTACGTTTTCACAAACCACCTTCCAACCTAACCTAATGTATCAGGTTCCATTAGAATTTGCGGCTCCGAATCCATCAGCTCCGCCACGTGCAGTGACCACTGCCAATTAGTCATGCAAATTTGCACGGACTTCACATATGTTCCCTATGTGACGCAGCCCTATGACTTGAACGAATACCTCAAGCTCTCAAGCGGATCTCTGCAGATCTTGACAAACTCCCATCAATTTACATGCGAAATATATCCTTGCTCATCAGCGCGGAGTCCGCAGAAAATACCTTCCGCCTCACCCACACCTTAGGGGCGAGAGGTCGCTAAGGACCAGCTGCGCTTGGTGAGGTGGCATAGCCGCCCTAATACATGTAACCTGGTAGTGCACTAAGCACCCGCTTGAGCCAAATAATAATAACACAATGGAACTGTAACAGGCACAGCTCGCCTGTTTCGACTTGGCAAGACAAAATTCATGAATTTGTGAGGTCAGGCAGGCGGTAGAGCCCAGTGAGGCCCTGGAGTAAGGGGCATCTCCCACCCCTCCTTAAGAGGAAGCTTTAGCTCGGGCCCAACTCCGACACGGCCTATTCAAATACATGTAAAACGCAAAAACGTTTTATGAGATAACCCCTGGACCGATTTTGATGACATTTGTTGCATTTGAAAGAGAAACTTAAATTCTAGTGACTGTTGGAAGCGGAATTTCGATTTAGGCCTTGAAGTTTCTTAACAAGATTTTTAAATATTTGACCGTTTGAAAAAAATAGAAGCACGAAGTTTACAAATTCATAGCTCTGCATCAAGAACCGCTATTGCGGTTCTGTAAACGGCATCCACTAGACCATTCAAAGCGGACAAATTCAATACGTCATTTTACATCTTATGTGAATTTGTTACGTTGGTTACAACGGTTTTGCAAAAGTTCTATTTTCCTAGGAATACATTTCTTTATATTCGTGTGTAACATATGAATTTTGTCCGCTTTACATGTACTATTAGATGCAATTCACAGAATTGTATTGTCATTTTTAGTGGTTGAGTTACAGAGTTGTAAACTTGATAGTTTCGTTTTCTGAAAATGTTCGATTTTTGTCAATTTTTAATAAAATATTGACAATATAACTCACAAATTGGAAACCAACAGTCACTAGATTTTAAGTTTGTCTGTTAAATGCAACAAACCTCGTCAAATTTGGTGCAGTGGTTGCCGAGAAAAACGAATTCTCCTTTTACATGTATTTAGATAGGAGCACTCGAGCTAAAGCTTCCTCTTAAGATATTTTCCTGTCATATAAAGGTTCTCTCTCTCTTGTACATATATATATATATATATATATATATGGATGTGGATGGGCCCTTCCGGTAAGCATTTTTGCCTACTGCAGCCGTTTTCGTTTATCTATCTATCTATCTATCTATCTATCTATCTATCTATCTATCTATCTATCTATCTATCTATCTATCTATCTATCTATCTATCTATCTATCTATCTATCTATCTATCTATCTATCTATCTATCTATCTATCTATCCTCTTATGCTGACCCAGCGTCATGCTCTGACACGTGATTATTTTGCCGGCACGCCTTCTACGCCGACCGAGTGGCCCAAGTGCTTATGTCGTTGTCGTCGTACCATTGCGGTCATACTGTCGTCATCACGCTGTCCTTTTATCATTGTAATCACTTCACTAATGTCTTGAGATCGTAGTCATATCACCTTCGTCATTCCATCGACATCAATCCATCTCCGTCATTCTATCGTAATCATGCTGTCTTTATTCAATCGTGCTTATGCCGCCATTGTCATGTCATCGTCGTCACACAGTCACTATCATGCATGCGCTGTGAGAACGCAGTCGAAATGTCATCATGATCGTGCCATCGTCGTCGTCACTCTGGCTTCGTCATTCGACTCTAGTCATACCATCGTCGTCTAGTCATTGTCGTCATACAAGCTTCACGAAATAGTCGTTATAACGCCATCGCTGTCATCACTTATCGTCATCATAGCATTGAGATGCCATCGTCGTCTCGTCATTGTGCCATCGTCATACCATCATACCATTTTACCGTCATACCGACAGTCGTCTTCATGCATACGTTGTCATACCATCGTCGTGATCTCCACCACTGTTGTTCCATTAGCGTTTTCCTAACTTCGTTATCCTAATAGCGTCATGCCATCGTCTTCACGTCATGGTTGTAACAAAGTGATCGTCAAATCACTGTCATGAGACTATCGTTGTCACGCTGTCATTTTACCATCGTCCCCACTTCTGTAACGTCATCCCATGCCGAAATGTCATGGTCATGCCTCTTACGTCGTTGCCATTGACATCAATCTTTCTCCGTCAGTATATCGCAATACAGCTGTCGTAATTCAATCGACATTATTAGCGCTATTGTAGCTCTGTTATCGGAATGTCATGCCATCGTTATTACGTCATCGTTGTCACAAAGTCTTTGTCCAATCACTGTAAGTCATCACACCGTCGTTGTCACGCTTCGTTTTACCGTTGTCATCACTTCAGTAACGTCATCTCATTGTCGTTATGCCTTCGTCGCACCTAGCTCCTCCGTCGTTCCATCGGCCTCAATCATTATTCGCCATTTTATCGGAATACTGGCGTCCTCATTCAATCGTAATTAGGCCGCCTTTGTCATGCCATCGTCGTCAGACAGTGGCTCATATCAGTACGTGGTCAGGCCATTGTGTTCGTAAATTGCGGTCCTACCATTGTCGTCACTTCAGGTTCGTCAACGGACTCGCGTCATACACTCCAGACACCATACAGTCACCATACACTCAACGTCATTACAGTGTCTTCATACCGTTCTCACGCCATCGTGTTCATTGCCTCATTGTCATAGAGTCATCGGCATACGTTCATTGTCGTGCCGTCGTCGTGATGCCGCCATGGCCGGTTCATGTTCATCATTCTGCCTTCGACATCTCACTGTCATCATGCCTTCGTCGTTAGCCATCCTCATCATACCGTCATGGTCACACCATTATCGTCACGCCGTCGTGGTCACGTTGCTCTTTCACTATTGTCATCATTTCAATAACGCCATCATATTGTCTTCGTCAATCCATCGACGGCATTCCTTCGTTACACTCTAAAAAACGTTTACACCTTCTTGGTAGTGCTCTGTCATGCTGATAACGCACATGGAGTTCGTGTCTTGGACGTACCGGGCTCACAGTGTGAAAGAAAGGAAATGCGGGCAAGACAGATGACGATTATAGTTGTGTGGCAAATATAGACCCCAAAGGGTGCAACTGTTTTTAGAGTGCATTCTCTCGTAACCATGCGGTTGTCATTATATCGTTGTCGTGCCATCGTTGTGATCGTGTCGTCTTGAGACAGTCGCTATCATGAAATTGCTGTCATACCGTCCTGATAATGCCGTCATAGTCATGCCATTGTCGTCATTCAGTCTTGATCATCCAGTTGTCATCATACCTTTGTCTTCAGGTCATCATAGGCTCGTTGTCATCCCATTGTCATCTTGTCATCGTCACGCTGTTCTCATTATACTATAGTCAACGATTAAAAGCCACGATCTCGTTGTTGTCATGCCATTGGCGTCATACCGCATTTGCCCTTCCATCGGCGTCGTTTCTTCATCCTCATTCTCTTGTCATCCCCACGACGGAGTCATGCAGTCGTCATGGAGCCATGTACATGGCAACTTCGGCGATAGCCATAGCAAAACTGCACAGTACCTAAGTATGGCCCATTAGCCGAAGTAACATAAATCTCAGGGTAACCAATAAAGATGTTAAATAAACGCGAGTTCAGGAATACGATGTGTCTCTACATTCTTCGAATGCTAATCGCATTGCGATAGACAGTCTTGGCGAGATAAATTCTGCCGTAATCTTAAAGGAAAACACTGGCGACTTTTCGATGCCCACTGATATTAATAAAATTTTGAATGTACGTTCTCGTCTACGCTCTGAATATGTGTGCGAAACAATATGGCTGCAAGTCATTTAGTTTTCTACAAAATGAATTTTAACTATTGGTTGCGTTCCCGACTCATGACTCTGCAATGGCCACCCTGTGTATATGACGTCACAGACTACATCGCCACTGCCGCTGACATCCTAGCTGAAATCGCCGCTGTCTAGTTCGGAAGAAATGTAAAAGCTCCCTGTGTCGTCAGAACACATCAGCAGCTTCGCTTCTTTGGCGTTAGCGCCACATGTGGTGCGTGTTTAAATTATGGTAATGTAGGATCCGACGTAATCGACTCACCGTGACGTTACACCAAGCAGAAACCCATTCAGGTTTCGGTATCTCGTTTATTGGTTATTTAATATCATTGATGAATTTCTAGGGTAAGTGAGCTACCCTACCGGTGACAGGATGGTCAATGGCACTTGAAAATGACAATGTCCGCATACGTTTAAAAAAAAGGCCGGAGTTACCTTTTAACGCGAAAGTGCTAAGGGCCCATTGTCGTAAAAATTCGGTGCCCGTATAAGCGCTTACGTCGGCGCTGGCGTCGGCGGAGTTGTCAATGGGGGAAAATTATGTTTAGTTGGCAGCGGTGGCGTAGAGGTAGAACACCTGCCTCGCGTGCAAGAGGTCCGTGGTTCGAATCCCGGTGCCGGCAATTTTCCACCGGATTTAAAAAAAAATCCGCGTGTTGATAAAATTGCACAAACAGGCCTGGAGTGCGGCCTGATCCCGGTGACCAGAACCGGTAACGCACTCCCTCACCAGAGCAGGACTGGCCACCCTGGTGCAGTACTTGGCCACAACCTCCTATGAACACAACAATCAAACCCCGGCCCTCAGTCCCCAGCAGCTGCGAAGCAACTGACCACGGCGGCGGTCAGACCTGCGACGCAGCAGAGGGTGCTAAGAATCACTGGCTCCGGACAGGCCGCCATTGGAATATGAACCTGGCAACGTTTAACGCTAGAACGTTATCTAGTGAGGCGAGTCTAGCAGTGCTATTGGAGGAATTAGAGGGCAGTAAATGGGATATAATAGGGCTCAGTGAAGTTAGGAGGCCAAAAGAAGCATATACAGTGCTAAAAAGCGGGCATGTTCTGTGTTACCGGGGCTTAGCGGAGAGAAGAGAACTAGGAGTCGGATTCCTGGTTAATAAGAATATAGCTGGTAACATACAGGAATTCTATAGCACTAACGAGAGGGTGGCAGGTCTTGTTGTGAAACTTAATAAGAGGTACAAAATGAAGATTGTACAGGTCTACGCCCCTACATTCAGCCATGATGACCAGGAAGTCGAAAGCTTCTATGAAGACGTGGAATCGGCGATAGGCAGAGTGAAAACTAAATACACTATACTAATGGGCGACTTTAATGCCAAGGTAGGCAAGAAGCAGGCTGGAGACAAGGCAGTGGGTGAATATGGCATAGGCACTAGGAATAGCAGGGGAGAGTTATTAGTAGAGTTTGCGGAACACAATAATATGAGGATAATGAATACCTTCTTCCGCAAGCGGGATAGTCGAAAGTGGACGTGGAGGAGCCCGAACGGCGAGACTAGAAATGAAATAGACTTCATACTCTGCGCTAACCCTGGCATCATACAAGATGTGGACGTGCTCGGCAAGGTGCGCTGCAGTGACCACAGGATGGTAAGAACTCGAATTAGCCTAGACCTTAGGAGGGAACGGATGAAACTGGTACATAAGAAGCCGATCAATGAGTTAGCGGTAAGAGGGAAAATAGAGGAATTCCAGATCAAGCTACAGAACAGGTATTCAGCTTTAACTCAGGAAGAGGACCTTAGTGTTGAAGCAATAAACGACAATCTTGTGGGCATCATTAGGGAGTGTGCAATGGAAGTCGGTGGTAACTCCGTTAGGCAGGATACCAGCAAACTATCGCAGGAGACGAAAGATCTGAACAAGAAACGCCAATGTATGAAAGCATCTAACCCTACAGCTAGAATAGAACTTGCAGAGCTTTCGAAGTTAATCAACAAGCGTAAGACAGCTGACATAAGGAAGTATAATATGGATAGAATTGAACATGCTCTCAGGAACGGAGGAAGCCTAAAAACAGTGAAGAAGAAACTAGGAATTGGCAAGAATCAGATGTATGCGTTAAGAGACAAAGCCGGCAATATCATTACTAATATGGATGAGATAGTTCAAGTGGCTGAGGAGTTCTATAGAGATTTATACAGTACCAGTGGCATCCATGACGATAATGGAAGAGAAAATAGTCTAGAGGAATTCGAAATCCCGAAGGTAACGCCGGAAGAAGTAAAGAAAGCCTTAGGAGACATGCAAAGGGGGAAGGCAGCTGGGGAGGATCAGGTAACAGCAGATTTGTTGAAGGATGGTGGACAGATTGTTCTAGAGAAACTGGCCACCCTGTATGCGCAATGCCTCATGACCTCGAGCGTACCGGAATCTTGGAAGAACGCTAACATAATCCTAATCCATAAGAAAGGGGACGCCAAAGACTTGAAAAATTATAGACCGATCAGCTTACTGTCCGTTGCCTACAAAGTATTTACTAAGGTAATTGCAAATAGAATCAGGAACACCTTAGACTTCTGTCAACCAAAGGACCAGGCAGGATTCCATAAAGGCTACTCAACAATAGACCATATTCACACTATCAATCAAGTGATAGAGAAATGTGCAGAATATAACCAACCCTTATATATAGCTTTCATTGATTACGAGAAAGCGTTTGATTCAGTCGAAACCTCAGCAGTCATGGAGGCATTACGGAATCAGGGTGTAGATGAGCCATATGTAAAAATACTGGAAGATATCCATAGCGGCTCCACAGCCACCGCAGTCCTCCATAAAGCAAGCAACAAAATCCCAATAAAGAAAGGCGTCAGGCAGGGAGATACGATATCTCCAATGCTATTCACAGCGTGTTTACAGGAGCTATTCAGAGACCTGGATTGGGAAGAATTGGGGATAAAAGTTAAGGGAGAATACCTTAGTAACTTGCGATTCGCTGATGATATTGCCTTGCTTAGTAACTCAGGGGACCAATTGCAATGCATGCTCACTGACCTGGAGAGGCAAAGCAGAAGAGTGGGTCGAAAAATTAATCTGCAGAAAACTAAAGTAATGCTTAACAGTCTCGGGAGAGAACAGCAATTTACAATAAGCAGCGAGGCGCTGGAAGTCGTAAGGGAATACATCTACTTAGGGCAGGTAGTGACGGCGGATCCGGATCATGAGACGGAAATAATCCGAAGAATAAGAATGGGCTGGGGTGCGTTTGGCAGGCATTCCGAAATCATGAACAGCAGGTTTCCATTATCCCTCAAGAGAAAAGTATATAATAGCTGTGTCCTACCAGTACACACCTACGGGGCAGAAACCTGGAGGTTTACTAAAAGGGTTCTACTCAAATTGAGAACGACACAACCAGCTATGGAAAGAAGAATGATAGGTGTAACGTTAAGGGATAAGAAAAGAGCAGATTGGGTGAGGGAACAAACGCGAGTTAATGACATCTTAGTTGAAATCAAGAAAAAGAAATGGGCATGGGCAGGACATGTAATGAGGAGGGAAGATAACCGATGGTCATTAAGGGTTACGGACTGGATACCAAGGGAAGGGAAGCGTAGCAGGGGGCGGCAGAAAGTTAGGTGGGCGGATGAGATTAAGAAGTTTGCAGGGACGGCATGGCCACAATTAGTACATGACCGGGGTTGTTGGAGAAGTATGGGAGAGGCCTTTGCCCTGCAGTGGGCGTTACCAGGCTGATGATGATGATGAAAATTATGTTTAGGCATTTGTATTGGGCCCGCCTTTCTATATGACATGTGGGATATGCGGGTTATATTGCCAGACTATTCTATCCCAAAAGTTGCTCATGCCTGGTCTTACATTTTTGACAAAGTTATTCCTCTGTTTTTTGATAATGACAACCCACAAAGAAATGTAATGAACGAAAACACAGACAGTCCATGCCTTTTATGCTAAATCTTGTTGACTGGTTAACATCCCTGCCTTCCTGTATTCTTCTCTCTCTCTCTTCTTCGACTGAAATATTAAAAGTGAACAAGAATAACGGAACTCTAAAAATGATGTAATTTTTGTTTTGTTTTTGCAACGGTTGTACACAACCTCTGGGTTCGGCTCGATCAAGAGGCCACGTTTTTACTAGAAAGCTCGCCTTCGTGCATAACATTCGCAGGCACCACCGTGTTTCCTGGTAACCATTTCGGCTACATAAGCAGCGGTTACCGGAAAGCGTGAGAAGCAGTCGGGAATCATTGAATGCTACCGCGTTCCGCTCTTAGAGGCGAAGCTCAAGCGTCCTCCAAGTTTTTATGCTTTGACGCCCTTTTCCCGGCGCAGTTTAGCAAACGGGAGGCGTATATGGTTTACCTGCACGCCTTTCCTTTTTTTTTGTGGTAGCAATATATGGACACTTGAGGCACATTTCTGCTGTCGCCATCGTCGTGACCTTCTGTATAACGTCCAAGGGCGGTAACCTCGTCGCCCCGCGCCGTATGCTGCACCTCCTAGAGAAAGCGTGCGATGGTGAGCTGAGGACAGCGGCTCTATCTCGCGCGCGCAAGGTCAGAAAGCGGGGAGGAAGCGTGCTGTCTCCCGTCGCGTGCAAGGCACCAAAAGGAGGGGTGTGAGTTGCCGCGCTTCCTCACTCTAGCGTTTTGGCAGCGAGTTTCCGCTTTCATCGAGTGAGATGTATCCAGGTTTGTTGGTGCTACTTAGACACCATGCTTGCTTACAAACGCTTTCAAATTTATAAGGCCGATAAAACAACCATTATCGCTTCGTGTAGGTGTCTACCTATTTGCTATCACAATCGGCGCTTCGCATTTTTCTCTCTGCGAGTTTTTCTCTTTTCTCCCTCACCCTGCGCCCTTGTAATTTTCACATAAGTCATCTGCTATAGTTACTGTGCCAGCACTTTGAGCTTTTTATTAATTCATAGTCACCCTGCAATATTCTAGTCTCCTGGTTAATTCAGGTGATAGAGTGACCGCTCCGGGAAGGCGTAGGCCGCGGGATCGATCCTCGGCCAAGGACGGCTTACTCGAACTGTGATTTGTGTTTGCCTTATGCGTGGGTAGTTCTTAATTAAAAGTAATATTTAACTGTTAATTATTGCTCTCAAATTTTACATTTGCTTGTACATATCGCGCTTAACGAGCCTACATGTTCTATAAAAAGTTAGTGCTGCAAATTTCTGTAAGGAGCTCGTTCGAAACCAGGATGAAGTTTAAACGACTTGATGACTTCATTCATGTTGGCTCCCTTGCCAAGCTGGCGCTGCATACAGACACTTGCGTGATATTTCCCGCTAGCATGTTTAGTCTCTGACATTCCCTTCATCGTCATCATCGGCCTGGTTACGCCCACTGTAGGGCAAAGGCCTCTCCCATAGTTTCCCAACAACCCCGGCCATGTACTGATTGTGGCCATGTCGTCCCTGCAAACTTCTTAATCTCATCCGCCCACCTAACTATCTGCCGCCCCCTGCTACGCTTCCCTTCCCTTGGAATCCAGTCTGTAACCCTTAATGACCACCGGTTATCTTCCCTTCTCATTGCATGTCCTGCCCATGCCCCCATTTCTTTTTCTTGATTTCAACTAAGATGTCATTAACTCGCGTTCGCTCCCTCCCCCAATCTGCTCTGTTCTTATCCCTTAACGTTACACCTATCATTCTTCTTTCCATAGCTTGTTGCGTCGTCCTCAATTTGAGTAGAACCCTTTTCGTAAGCCTCCAGGTTTCTGCCCCGTAGGTGAGTACTGGTAGGACACAGCTACTATATACTTTTCTCTTGAGGGATAATGGCAACCTGCTGTTCATGATCTCAGAATGCCTGCCAAACGCACCCCAGCCCATTCTTATTCTTCGGATTATTTCCGTCTCATGATCCGGATCCGCCGTCACTACCTGCCCTAAGTAGATGTATTCCCTTACCACTTCCAGTACCTCGCTACCTATTGTAAATTGCTGTTCTCTTCCAGGACTTAAACATTACTTTAGTTTTCTGCAGATTAATTTTTGACCCACTCTACTGCTTTGCCTCTCCAGGTCAGTGAGCATGCATTGCAATTGGTCCCCTGAGTTACTAAGCAAGGCAATATCAACAGCGAATCGCAAGTTACTAAGGTATTCTCCGTTAACTGTTATCCCCAATTCTTCCCAATCCAGGTCTCTGAATACCTCCTTTGAACACGCTGTGAATATCATTGGAGAGATCGTATCTCCCTGCCTGACGCCTTTCTTTATTGGGATTTTGTTGCTTTCTTTATGGAGGACTACGGTGGCTGTGGAGCCGCTATAGACATCTTTCAGTATTTTTACATATGGCTCGTCTACACCCTGGTTCCGTAATGCATCCATGACTGCTGAGGTTTCGACTGAATCAAACGCTTTCTCGTAATCAATGAAAGCTATATATAAGGGTTGGTTATATTCCGCAGATTTCTCTATCACCTGATTGATAGTGTGAATATGGTCTATTGTTGAGTAGCATTTACGGAATCCTGCTTGGTCCTTTGCTTGACAGAAATCTAAGGTATTCCTGATTCTATTTGCGATTATCTTAGTAAACAGCTTGTAGGCAACTGACAGTAAGCTGATCGGTCTATAATTTTTCAAGTCTTTGGCGTCCCCTTTCTTATGGATTAGGATTATGTTAGCGTTCTTCCAAGATTCCGGTACGCTCGAGGTCATGAGGCATTGCGTATACAGCGTGGCCAGTTTCTCTAGAACAATCTGTCCACCATCCTTCAAGAAATCTGCGGTTACCTGATCCTCCCCAGCTGCCTTCCCCCTTTGCATATCTCCCAAGACTTTGTTTGCTTCTTGCGACGTTACCTGTGGGATTTCGAATTCCTCTAGACTATTTTCTATTCCATTATCATCGTGGGTGCCACTGGTACTGTATAAATCTCTATAGAACTCCTGAGCCACTTGAACTATCTCATCCAAATTAGTAATGATATTGCCGGCTTTGTCTCTTAACGCATACATCTGATTCTTGCGAATTCCTAGTTTCTTCTTCACTGCTTTTAGGCTTCCTCCGTTCTTGAGAGCATGTTGAATTCTATCCATATTATACTTCCTTATGTCAGCTGTCTTACGCTTGGTGATTAACTTCTAAAGTTCTGCCAGTTCTATTCTAGCTGTAGGGTTAGATGCTTTCATACATTGGCGTTTCTTGATCAGATCTTTCGTTTCCTGCGATAGTTTACCGGTATCCTGCCTAACGGAGTTACCACCGACTTTCATTGCACACTCCTTAATGATGCCCACAAGATTATCGTTCATTGCTTCAACACTAAGGTCCTCTTCCTGAGTTAAAGCCGAATACCTGTTCTGTAGCTTCCCTCCTCAGGTGTAGGCTAATTCGAGTTCTTACCATTTTGTGGTCACTGCAGCGCACCTTGCCGAGCACGTCCACACCTTGTATGATGCCAGGGCTAGTGCAGAGTATGAAGTCTATTTCATTGCTAGTCTCGCTGTTCGGTCTCCTCCACGTCCACTTTCGGCTATCCCGCCTGCGGAAGAAGGCATTCATTATCAGCATATTATTCTGTTCCGCAAACTCTACTAGTAACTCTCCCCTGCTATTCCTAGTGCCTATGCCATATTCTCCCACTGCCTTGTCTCCAGCCTGCTTCTCGCCTACCTTGGCATTAAATTCGCCCATTAGTATAGTGTGTTTCGTGTTCACTCTACCCATCGCCGATTCCACGTCTTCATAGAAGCTTTCGACTTCTTGGTCATCATGACTGGATGTAGGGACGTAGACCTGTACAACCTTCATTTTGTACCTCTTATTAATTTTCACAACAAGACCTGCCACCCTTTCGTTCATGCTATAGAATTCCTGTAGGTTACCAGCGATATTCTTATTAATCAGGAATCCGACTCCTAGTACTCGTCTCTCCGCTAAGCCTCGGTAGCCTAGGACGTGCCCGCTTTTTAGCAATGTATATGCCTCTTTTGGCTTTCCAACTTCACTGAGCCCTATTATAGCCCATTTACTGCCCTCTAATTCCTCCAATAGCACGGCTAGACTCGCCTCACTAGATAACGTTCTAGCGTTAAACGTTGCCAGGTTCATATTCCAATGGCGGCCGGTCCGGAGCCAAGGATTCTTAGCACCCTTTGCTGCGTCGCAGGTCTGACCGCCGCCGTGGTCCGTTGCTTCGCAGCTGCTGGGGACTGAGGGCCTGGGTTTGATTGTTGTATTCATATAGGAGGTTGTGGCCAAGTACTGCACCAGGGTGGCCAATCCTGCTCTGGTGAGGCAGTGCGTTACCGGCTCTGGTCACCGGGATCAGGCCACACTCCAGGCCTGTTTATGCAATTTTATCAACACGCGTATTTTTTTTACCCGGTGGAAAATTGCCGGCACCGGGATTTGAACCACGGACCTCTTGCACGCGAGGCGGGTGTTCTACCTCTACGCCACCGCTGCATTTCTTCATTCCCTTAGTCTCTAACATTCTCTGAAAGACGGCGCACATAAAGCGTGAGGTAACACATTAGGCCCCAATAGGGGTGCGGGAATATTCAGAACTCCCGAATAATTCTGACACGTATAAAATGGTATCTCGAATACTATAATATTTACGCTGAGGCTATTTATGGTTTGCGACGTGGACGGTCTTCTATTGACTGCGTCATTGACGCCGTGACCTCCGTGCAGCAGCAAAAAGCTATCAAGCTCCGCTCTGTGGTACTTTCCTTAGATGTTAAAGGTGCCTACGACCACGTAAACCATGAAGCCATTCTCCAAGCTCTTGAGGCTGCAGAACTTGGAGGCCACGTTTTTGGATGGATTAGGAGTTATCTCTTACGGAAATCTGTGCTTGTTCTTACAGAGGATGGCCCGACAAGTAGATGTATCTCCAGTCGCGGTGTCCTACAGGGCGGAGTGTTGAGCCCTACTCTTTTCTATTCTCGTTGTAGTGGAACTTGCCGAAACGCTACCACAGACTCCTGTCTCGCTCTACGCAGAAGATATTTGCATCTTGGCGTTCGGCGTGACAAGGCCACAAGAACACGCCGGAACACAGAAAGCGGCCCCTCTGACACTGGCGTACCTTCGCCGACAAGTCTGACCATTTTAGAGAAAAATGTGCACCAGTGGCATTTACACAAAAACCGATGTATTTCTACCTGGTGTGTATCGAGGGCCAGTCAATTGCGTACAAGAGAGCTCGCAGGTTCTTGGGCGTTATTGTGTATCTTGGCCTCACCTGGAGACCGCATGTCTTATACATAAAGAAAACACTCATTTGTATTGGAAATATGTTCAAATTGGTAGATGGAAAATCGTGGGGACCACTTGTGCGCTTCATGTTGGACCTATACAAGGCCCTTTTTCTCAGATATCTGCGATAGAGTCTTCCTGTTTTGTCCAACACATGTAAGATTCGTCTCCTTGCAAACCTACAGAGCGCACAAGCTAACCCAAGCAGTTGGGACATGTCTTGGCCTCCCGAGATGTTCTTTGATAGCTGCAACGATTGTCATTGAACAGGAGCACCCGATAATCATTCATTTCTTCGGTGAGAGGCTAAGAGCGCACATTCGAGACATTTCTCGGCTACCATCCAACCATCCAACCATTTAGCCGATTTGCCAGTGCGAAGACCACAGGCTGCATTCTGTGGTACTGCGAAGAGACACTATGACTCGATACCACCTGGCTTCAACCCTACGAAACGCATCGCCATTCTGGTGTATCCTGCCAATTCACGCGTGCCAATCAGTTACTGGGATTTCTAAGAAGGCAGACTTGTCACCCCTAGCCGTGAAGTAGTTGTCTCTGCTTCTCCTCAATGAGCCTTATTTTGAAGCGCATGCACATTTGCACGGATGGTTCCACCAATTCCAAGAGCTCTACCGGAGCAGTAGTTGTTCCATCGGACTCTTTGCAGTTTGAATATCGCACAATACTACGCCGACAGAAGCAGAACTTGAGGCTCTTCAAGGTGCACTCAAGTACGTGCATCAGCAGCCACCAAATTGTTGGGCCATTTTCCGCGATTCCAAAGCAGCTCTAGAAGCTCTGTTTTTTGCCCTACGTCATGCGTTGCATGAGCAGCTAGTGTAGGAAATAAGACACGCTCATTATCACGCACTCGTAAAAAGCCACGACATTGAATTTGAATGGTTGCCAAGACGTTGCGGAATTGTTGTCAACGACAGCGCAGATGAAACTGCGCGTTCGGCTCACCAAAAACAATAGCGGCTTCCTATGCCACTTTCAAGACGTGATACAGTGCCGCAACTTCAATAGCTTGCTCGCAACATCACAATTCTATGATGGAATTCACGAGGTTTCTCCAAGTCACGCTTGCATTCTCTCGACCTTCATTAGCGACTTCGCCTGCCATCTGGACTCTTCCGTCGCGAAACAACTTTAGTGTGTCGCATATGGTTGGGCGTCGCATTTACAAATTTCTATTCATTCTCTATATAAATGACCAACAGTGTAGCGTGCAATTCGTGCGGGTCTGTTGAGACTCTAGACCACATCTTGTGTCCCTGCCATCCTTTTACACTCAACAACGTATTTTACATGAGAAACTCAACTTGCTGTATCATAGAAGAAATGGTCCCTGGACCATGGCCTATGCATCCTTGTATGCAAAATGCCACAAAAGACCTGCGTTCCTTGAAGGACACTGGATTATATGACCACTTGTGACAGTGGAGATTCCCGTGCGACTGGCTATGAATGACTATTATTTTTTATTTTTTCTCCTTATCGGTTCTTCCATTTTTGCCCTCACCAAGTGTAGGGTAGCCAACCGGGCACGCCCTTGGTTAACCTCCCTACTTTTCCCTCTTCGCTTCTTTTTCTCTTCGAATAACGAATCGAATAGTGTGATGTTCGATTCGTTTTTCGAATCGAATAGTCACTATTCATAAACGCGAATATTTTTACAATGAAGCTGTATAAGACTATACTATGGAAAGAATTGAGTGCGTCTTACGAGCCATGCAGATCGAGAATTCTTCCCCTTGCGTGGTCCAATTCTGAAGATAGTGCGATACAAGGCCGACCTGCGGCGGAGGTGAAAGAGGCTTTATGCGCTCCGCCAAATTGCAAAGATAAGGTTACTATCTTATATTAATACCCCGACTTCCACGAGTTGGGAAACACAAGGCATTCACGTGGCTACAATGAATCGGAACGTTTGCCCGAGGTAACGGCGAGGTCTGAGTCAGAGTTCGTGGACAACTCGTTTGGCGTCCCGTGTATGGTGTGTGATCGACTGCGGTTTGCCTGGGACTTGACCACCATCGCCCGCCTGTGTGGTCAACATCAGCATGAACGTGCGGAAGTGGCTTTTCGGCAGTGTGTGCACTCGGGGTGCTGACGTGCACAACGCTTACGCTTGGCATGCGCGGACCGCTCTTCGTCGGTCCGTACTCGTCAGCCGTCGCCGCACATATTCTCGCTGCTGCTGCTGCAGACGCTCCAGAGGGGTCCTCTTTACTTCTTCGTCGGTGAACCACAGCGACCACAAAGCTATGGTCACTGTTGCAACGAATGAAAGAAACTAAAACACGATTACAACCACGAAGTTACGTGTATGTGTCTTTATTCAATCACTATAGCAATAGAGATATAAATCAATATAGCTATCACGTACAATAGTCTTTCCAATGCAGCTGCGCTGGTTATCCTTCTTTACAGAGTAGAAGGGCACTACCTTTGTTTCCAATACTTTACGAATAATTCAAAACGTCAACTGCGATCAAATAAACATAAGATTGAGGCAGAAGTGTGGTAAATATTCACCCTTGTGGTCATAGTAACATTAAACATTAGAAATTGCGTATTGGAGCCAGCTACGCCCCATTTGTGGCTATACATTAAAGACCGTACACTCTCACACACTCTGATGAACCCTGTACATGCGAAGAAGCTACTTGTTTGCTCCTGATGCTTCATTTGTGCTTTTAATAATTAACGCTCCTTAAAGTGCTGTCTAATAGTAGAGACTTGCTAACTTTAAGACTGCTGGGATGGGAACATCGTTTATAGTAACTGTAAGCACGGCTACTCATAGTTCAAGATTTGTTGGTAATGTATTCGATATTCCATTTGGTTTTCTTTGGGCGCTATTCGATACGTATTGAATTCTGTCTCAAAAATTCCTATTCGCGTACACCTAATCCGAGACGTGACACATGTAGTTCATACGTAATAATAATAATGATAAAAGACCCGGTATTTCAATAAGCCACGCATATGTCGTACCACTTCCATCATAGTCTTGCGTAATACAAAGTCGGCTTCCTTCAGCTTAACTCTGCAATTGCAGCTGTCAGTGAGATCAGACGGGAATGCGGTTAGAAAAATGCTCTACCGGATGTGGTTGCTCGCAATACTGGGGATGATCAAAAGTAGAAAAACACGCGAAGAAAATTCACCGGCTGTTTTCTGAATTTTGTATGAAATATTCTACTCTAACCGTCACACATCAGCCGCAGGTACTAACTCGCAGCTGTTCAGGAATAAAAGTAAAGAAATAAAAGAAATGCCCGAATGGGGGCTTTAAAATCTCTCTAGGTGCTGGTACCAAGCACTGAATTTTGCAGCGGAAGACGCCTTCGAAGCAACGTCGACCCAGGAAGCAGCGAACGTCTGCCGCCTGTCAGCTTAGCTGGAACCATGCTAGTCTTCGTCGTGACCTTCTGCCTTGGCCTGGCATCATCCTTCACGGCAGTTCAATCAATCCATGGTGATGATGGCGGTGAGAGCAGCTCTTAGACGTGTCTTTTTCAAAAAGAATTTTGCATGCGACAGTTTGTTCGGTACATTCACTGATTTCATAAACATGCATATATAGCGTTCCTTCTTCCAGGGCCGACGGCATTTAATAAGCGGAACTCTTTGTCGTAAAACAACAGATAACCTGTATTTACATTAGTAATTTAGTCCCCTTTAGTGGGGGAGGTGGTTATTCTGACCTGATGCTGAGAATCTGTAGGCGATAAAAAACAAAAACAAAAAACAAAAAAAACATAGACGCGTGCCGACACCACATTGAAGTACTTTCGCGGGCTTCATGACGCCATGATGGTTTACAACGCTTGCTGGAAGTTGGTTGAATGTGCCGACAGAATAATTACAACGGTCTCTAAACACGTAAAGGCTCAACGTGACAATTTGAATGCCTTTTACGCATGAAAATAGCTGAAATACGCGAAAAGTTAATGAAATCTGCGTTATTAGACTGACGTTATCGACACAGATATTGGGCTGCAAGATGTCAGATGGCTTTAATTTTCTTTCGTAGTACCCAACATTCCTGAAATTTTCATGTGTCGGCCTGTTATGTCGTGTTTAGTATAAATACATATTCAATAAGAAAAGGAGTAGCCGGTGCGGCCTAAAGGCGCAAACATCTCCTAAATAACACGTATGAAAAACATCCTACAACGTATAGCTACCGCCTTTTGTAAAAATAATATGCAGAATTCTGAGCTGATTCAGTGTCCCCCAGCCTCACCCTCCCCCCCCCCCCCATTGCTCCTGAATGAAGTTGCAGGATGGCTAACTTGATCAATTCACTACTGTTATTCACTGTACTTTTCATAATATAGCTCATACTGTACGCATAAATTTCTTCTCATTGATTTGTTTATTTATGTGATTCCATGAGGACGCACTCCCTTTCTCTTCCTTTTGCCCTAATCATGTAGTAGTGGTATGAGTAGTAGTAGTAGTAGTAGTAGTAGTAGTAGGAGGAGGAGGAGGAGGAGGAGGAAATTTGATTGTCTGTAACTGAGTCCAAGTCGCACTCCAATTAAACAGTGGCTACTTTTTCCTTAAAAGGTATTTATAATAGATTCATCTTCATTTATTCTACTCAAGCTTCGGATTATAACGTACATGGTAAAACACCAGAGTGACCTTTTAAGACGATGCAAAAATTGTACACAAGCCATTATTAATGACTGTATATGTAAATAATAAAGGAAAATGAGATTGACATATCAGGTATATCACCAAAATAACTGCACCAATGGGGTGAATTTAACGGCCTATATATCGAGGATGGTTTCCATCGTGCCATTTCACCAACACGACTAATTAGCGTAAACTCTAGCGATTATCTCGTTTATTTGCTGGTAACAACAGAGGACAACGCGAAGAAAAGTATCGATCGTGAAAAGCCCCTTTAGTGTACATAAGTCGAAGATATACAAATTCAATTTTTACAAGTTCCATGCATAAAAGTGCTGCCGAGACCATTGCAGAAGCAAGGAACCCTGATACTGGAAGTCAACGCTGGCCAACAAAGTCCGAAGACACTATCAGGAAGGAAAGCGCCGCCTCCAAGGCCACGTATGCAGACATCGACTGTAACGTGGGCCTAATTATTGATTGGTCTGTAACCGCTACAGCGGCATCTACCTAAGGCGACCAAATCCATTTCCCTCGACTACGCAACGCGTCGCTTCGGTACCTTTGGTAGGAGCCCTCCTTGTCAGGCGTGGTGGCGAACCACAGGACAGAAGTACTAGAACGAGAGAACTAAAACAAGAAAAAGGGCTTTAGACGAGCAGCTGGGGCGGTGCCTGCTTTGCAGTGAAGTGCGCGAGGACATAGATACTGTGGCGGCGCTGCGACCAAAGTGGATTGGGTTGCACTGGCCGCATCAAGGTCGCGCCGTTGGAAACTGCTGTGCGATTCTGCTCGGAGGGGTCGTTCATACGGCTTCGCGCGCTGCTGTTTACGATCAGACCGCTCAAACGGTATTTGTAGTTGTATTTAAGGCATGTATATATACTTTAGGAATACATGCCTTTCCTTCTCTTGTTTATTTCATTTTAATTATATTTAATGTCGCTGGGTGACATCGCGTGCATTGCGGCCGCAGTGTCGTCTTTGATTCTACTATTTATTGTACGGTGCCCTTTGGAAACCAATGTTTTTATTGTGTTTCAAGCACTATGTATACGTCGTGCGTATTTTTGCGCGTACAGTTTTTCATCAGTAGGTCTTGCGTAACGCAGACGGAATGAACATATGTGAGCTTCCTGCTTGCGGCTTCGAACAAATAAAACATATCGGCACTATCCGGCGCGCTGTACTCAGATTTACGGGAAGTATTCTCATAGAAAAAAAAGAAACTGCAGTCCAACATTCAATTCACGCTTCCGTCTTCCTCGTGTAACAGAACGCTGAGTAATTGGCAGGGGTACCTCTTTCTGCCGTCAGTACTCGGGCGCCGAAAATAGTTTTAGGGCGCTATTATACATGCTAATTTTGGGCCCGGAAACCGTGTGAAATTTTTTTGTCCAGTTCATGCATAACAACAACACCAAAACAAAACTAAGCGCTTTTCCACACTGTGAAGAAGGATTACCAGCAAAGTTGTGTATGTGGGTCCCTCAATGGCGAACTGCACCTCCGCCGCGAGTCGCACGGCCATTGCACTATCTTAGGGACTTTTGTCTACACACGGACACGATATTGTGGAAAGTAGCATTTAAAAGCCTCGCTGTTAAAAAAAAACGGCGTGCTAGCTTAATTAGTGGCTTCGTAGTGGACATGGCGTTGGGCTGCTGAACTCGACCTTACGGGTTCAAACTAGGTCAAGGAATTCGATGGGAACGAAATGGAAAAACACTCTTGTATTTTTGTTTAGGTGCATGTTAAAAAAAACCCGCATGGTGAGAACTGAACAGGCGACCTCATAGGTATGTCGCCAGACGTAAAACGCTAAAATTTGTTTTATTAAAAAATAAGAAATAAAGAAGGAAGCTGCGCCCTTTGGCTTTTTTCTAGTGATGTACGCGAAAGAAATTATTCTCAAGTCTGATTTCTGAGAAAAACATATTACGCTTATGCTGTATTTCATACCTAAATGTCATGCCGTTCCCGATTGTAAGTCCGCTCAACAAGGCTTCCGCGTTATAAACGGCTGCTTTCAGTTATCTGGTTCACTATCATAAGGACAATAACGAAGCATTTAAAGGAACGGCATGCCTCACATACACATACATATATTTGTAGATCAGCTGTGTTCGTTGAAGAAGGTAAGTGTGGTACCACATTCGGCACCCAGTTGTAATGGGTTGCAGGCTTGCAGACATGGTTAGACTGTCAAAACATTGTTTTCTTTGCCTGAATCAAGTTTTCAGATTTACGGGCTGTGCCGAAAGGGGTAGTTTATATTGAATAACAACTAGGAATGTGTTCAGCAGAACCGATTACTACCCGTGCGTTAATTCTCTCATCAAATGGTGCGCCTCTGCGCAACAGCCAGATTCTTCAGCAGAACAATAATTCGGAATAAGAGTCCTTACTTGCATCGGCTCACCTTCGAGAGTTCAAAAGTCGTGTTAATAATTTTTAATAGTGAATGCTGAAGTCGAAAACTATCTCAATGGCAAATACCATTCGATTAGACTACATGTTCCTACTTCATTTCGCCTGCTGGCATGTTGAGGGAGATCGTCAGACAAGTCACGGAGATTACTCTGGCACAGACTTACTGGTCTTCCCGATTCATCTGAGTACATAGGCAATATCTTGTCCGTAACACTTTTGTTCAAGTTAACGTCAAATTATTGCCTTGATTCCTTCTCTCGGAAAATCTATTGGTTCACGTAGGGATGGCGCAGCTTTTCAAAGAAACACGCTTATTCCGGTCAAAAGCCCTGACTTCTTCAATCAGTGCTGTTAAAATATTTGATAATTGCGGTCCTACATACATGTCGTGGATATATATGTCTGTATACCCTTAGATTTACCTAGAATGCATTAGATGCATTGATCATCTGCTTCTATTCGCGCCACGGAGTTAGGAAACGTGGTTTATTTTCGCTTTGCCTTGATCATTGTCCCCAGATCAATATTCTACCAACAAGAAGCGCGTGCAAAGTGACAAGATATCAATAAAGTTTTCTTACGTAGCTTCATGTTGCAAATAGGCCGCTTCTGTGGCAAAAATATCGTGTGACCTTTAGAAAACAGTGTTAAAATAGCAGTTTACCTGGCAAAAACTACAAATGATACCGGCCGATAAGAGTCGCGGGCGCATCAATGCAAGTAAAACCATAAAAAAAATTTACTGCACAGGACTCTTGCGAGAGAAACTCGACGTCCGCCAGTGTCCGCGCAACGAACGCGCACTCGCCATCAGACGACGCACTTGACAACGACACAAAACTTGAAGACGTCATGTTGTATAACCCATGTCTCAAATAATACGTACCAAAAAGGTGTCAATATGAAGTTGAAGTGAAAATAAAGCACTATTAGAAGAGCGTAGGCGCAATCGGTCTCAGGGCCCGCAGCGAAATTACGTTGAACATGCCTCTAAGCGCCTCTCCGCGCCAAGCCAATTCGCTCGCAGCGCCCTCGCAATATTTTCCCACACGCGGCGCCTCAGCGAGAGCGCGCCGTTCAGTCCACTCGACCAATGTCCAGTACACTTTGGCTATGATGCAGCTTCCTGAAAGCCGCCGCGTCGCGCCGCTCCTTTTCCCCCGGAAGGCTCCAGCCACCCTCGCCGCGTTGCTATACTGCGCGACGCTATTTTTATACTCTGCTTCCACTCTCTCTTGGTGAAGCTGTGAACGTCAAAAGAAACCCAGCGAGGTTCTAACTGCTCCAGCGTAAAAATGTTCCCTCGGCGCGGTCCGTAATAAGAGCCTCTCAACCACGAAGCCAACGCTTTTCCGCGAAGTCCTGAAACTGCCTTTCACAGAGGTTCTGCATCGGCTGCTGTTATCATTCAATTTAGCGTTATATTGTCTTATAGCACAGAGGACAACTACTGTAACCATAGGCTATGACCATACGCATACTATTCTTGTGCTAAAGCAGACTAGTTCTTTGAGAAGCGTGGCTCGTGAGACCCGTGCCGGTTTCTCCTGCTCTGTCCTCGCGACAGCTCGCGCTTGGAGACGCTGCATTAGACTGCACCATCTTCGGCATCTGTAAATACCAACGCCTCCTAGGTTGCACTAGGCCTGTGCATTTCGATCCATGACATCATGCTAACTTGCCCGACGGCCATCGAATGTAATGTGCTTGCTTGTGAGTAAGCTAAGTAAGCCCATTCACGTTGCCATGAGGACACAAGAGAACAGCACAATGCACAATGATGAACACAACCAGTGCTGATTTCCCCTCTTTCTCATCATTTCATTGTTATAAAACGTCCTTAATTTGTATTGCTTTCAACGATCCCTGGTCTATACTCCTATTTTTAAGACCAGAAGGAATTGACAGTGGTATCAATGGGTGAAGTCTCCAAGTGGGTTAGCCTTTTATGTTTCTACTCCTGCTGCCGTCTTCGTGTGGCGATACAAAAGATGATTGTTTGCCCACCTACTCATGTTCTACCTTGAGCGACATGGCATGCACTAAGCCCTATGCACCATGTCCCCCTTACGAGAACGTAAAACATACTTCCTTTAACCACTCATTGCCTGAAGTTTGCTCACCTGAAGAAAAACATTTTACCTGCATAGAATAGTACTTGCACATGATGTAAGCTCATAGAAAATGTGTTTGACATCATTTTCTACAGCAGAGCAAAATGTTAGACGTGTGCAAAAAGCTCAAATGGGAACCAAGTTTGAGAAAACTTTGCTTATACCTGCAGGATTTTTTTTTCCCTGTACATCATTTGACTTGTAAACCATTTTACCTCACATCTTATGAAAGCCTGTGAAACAGCCGGTGTATTACAGAGGACATTTTTGATTTTGGGCATGTGAATGGATGGAGCCGGCCAACCTTTATGGGATGTTCCGCGTCATTGGAAAGTCCTTCTGTAGAGTGCCTTCATGTAGGGCGGCATGCTTTCATAGGACTACAGTACATGATGCCATATTCCAGCCTTCACTTGCATAAACGACTGATTCGTATTTCGTAGCTCGGAACTGCTGTGTTGCGAAATTGCGATAGGCAGATAGATGAAGGTCGTATGACATACCTCGCTAGTAAACAGATGTCGTGCATTCATGAGATCATGATATCCTACTATCGCGGCGCTCGGTAGTTTTATTCGCTCTTCTTGCGTTTGCGAGAAATTTTTCTACCCCCTGCCGCTCACCATTCGTGCCGCATTCTTTCTACGCAGGTTTTCGTTATCCTAGTGAGGAAAAATATGGTTTCCGTGTGGTGCTTTTAAAAAATTTCGAAGGTATGAACGTTGCACACAGCATTGCGATGTGTTTTATCCTTATTTTTCACTAAAATGACAGCTGAAATGGGACGGGGAGAAAAAGAAAAAATACACACAGGAGAAGCAATGATGCAATTCGTGATGTAATTGTTGTTTAGCGCGGCTTGTTGTTCGATGATATAATATTTCATTACATTCAATTTTGCACATGGGCACAACAAATCTATAACATCTTAATTCTCGTCTGCCCCGCTGTCTAACAATAGGACACGAGGATGCGTGCGCTCAGGAAGCAAATGATCGTGCAAAGAGACATACCTGGAGAATGATAATAGAGGGATAACTGCCTGGGCCGTGGGTTGAAACGGATGTCAGTTTATTTTTCAACTTGGAATTCTCTGGATGACCATGTGCGTCATGCTTGGAAAGTTCTCATTAAATACAAGCGTCTGTGGTGTTACCATTATTAATGACACTCATTAATGACACTATTAATGACACTCATATGACATACAGTATATGCGGGTTATATTGCCACACTATTCTGTTATTGAAGTTGCTCATACCTTATCTTACATACCTGGCAAAGTTATTCCCTGGAATTTTGATAATGACAGCCTACAAGTAAATGTCATAAAAATATCGACAGCGCATGCCTTTTGTCTTAAATATTCTCAGAGTTAAGTATTAAAAGTGCGAAATAATAACAGAAACCTGAAAATGATGTAAGTCCACACTGACGCAAGCGGTCATGGCATCGGCGCTGTTCTCGCCCAACAACAGAAAGGTATCGAGTGCGTGATAGCTTACCCCAGCCGCCTGCTGTCACCTGCCGAGAGAAATTACTCCATCACCGAGTGGGAGTGCTTGGCCACAGTTTGGGCAGTGGTCAAATTCAGGCCATATTTGTACGGTCGCACGTTTTTGTTCATCACAGACCATACAGCACTCTGCTGGTTGTCTTCCCTTCGGGACCCGACTGGGCGGCTTGGTCGCTGGGCTTCGCAGCTCCAGCGATTTTCATTTAGTGTCCATTACGAGACTGGATGCCTCCACAAGGACGCTGACTTCTCGCGTCACATCGTGGATCCTCCCGATCCTGTAGCACATGATCTGGTGACGTGCGTGATGGCGTTGACTGACATGATTGACAAACGCGCTGAACAACAATGCGACGCATCCTTACAGTTCATTATCGCCGGAGTGCAATCAGGCCGCACCAACGGCACGTGCCGCATGTTTGTGCTGCCTGACGGCATCCTCTACCACCGAAATATCAACCCTGACGGCCCCGAGTTGCTCCTTGTCCTACCTCGTCATCTGCGATCCGTCGTTCTCGAACAACTTGGTGTTTTGCGTACATACGACCACTTACGACGTCGGTTCTTCTGGCCGGTCTCTACCGCTCTGTGCGTCGTTATGTCGCAACTTACGAAATGCGGCAGCGCCGGAAGAAACCTCCCCTGGCACCTGTCAGACGGCTCCATCCAATTGAAGTTCCCTGTGAACCGTTCTTTCGAGTAGGCCTTGACCTGCTTGTCCCTTTTCCGACGACGACTAGAGGGAATAAGTGGATCGCCATCGCTACTGATTACGCGAACCACTACGCGATAACAGAGGCCTTGCCGACTAGTTGCGCAACATACGTCCCCGATTTTCTTTTACACGACGTCATTCTAGACTATGGTGCACCTCGACAGTTACTTACAGGCCGCGTCCGCTCGTTCTTATTTTGAGTTGTCGACAACCTCCTCCGCTCTTGTGCCACTGAGCACAAGCTGTGAACCGCCTATCATCCCCAAACGAAAGGTCTTACGGATCGTCTCAACCGAACCACAGATATGCTGTCACTGTACGTCTCCAACGATCACCACGACCGGGACGCCGCACTAGCTTACGTGACATTCACGTATACATATATAACTCGTCCCGACATGACACCGCACGATATCCGCCCTCATATCTCTTGTATGGTCGCTACCCCACATTGCCGTTAGACACCATCCTCCCTTCTGTGCCGTGTGTTGCAACTGAGTATGCTCGTGAAGTCATCGATCACGCTCATATGGCACTTCAAGTCACCCGATTTCGTTTGTTAGCCTCTCAGCACATACAAAAACAGCGTTACGACCACTGCCATCGCGATGTTAATTTCGCGCCAGGTGCTTGGGTGCTCCTCTGGTCACCATGTAGTCGGGTTGGTCTCTCCCAGAAGCTTCTCTCTCGCCATACAGGGCCTTATGAAGGCCTACGCCAAGTTAACGACGTAAATTACGAGATTTCGCCACCACACTTTGATGCATCATCAAGTCAGACTCCTGTTGACGTCGTGCACGTTTCACGGCTCAAGCCATACTTTGCTCGCAATTCTTCGCCTGCTATGCGCCGAGATGGCGCTTCGCCACCCGGGGGTCCTGTTACGGAAGGATTAGAGGAGAGAGAGTCAGAAGAAGATCGGAGACTCTGGCTGCCGAGTGTTGTTGGTGGTCAGCCATCTTAGCTATTCTGACTCATCTTGTATATATATTGCAAATATAGTTTTATATACTCGTAACATCCCCGTAACAATATTTCGAGGACAGACGCTTTAACGCAGCTTCGTCACTTGGCGCTCGAGCTCTCTTTTTATACTCGCAACATCCCCGTAACAATGCCTTTATACATCGCGTCTAATTGTACCAGTAGCTCGGGAGTAGGACTATTGCCAAACAATTCAAGGGAATAACCTAAACTTCAAACTCATGTATATGAAATCTTGTTCGTTTCAGGTGATCTAGAAGATGCAGTTTGCCATATGCGATATTGGTTTTGGTGCTGAGTCATGTATTTGTAAGCTACGTACTTCAATGCAAAGCAGGACTTGGTAATTTTCGGCAATATTGTGAAAAATATGAGATCCTAAGTCAAACTTCTACTTGTACTGTTTCTACTGTTGCGATAATTTGACTTTCTGGCCCAAATGCAACGACTTTCATTTAGATAGGTAAAACAGTTGTCTATTAAAATCATTCGGTGAAATAGCAGCAATAGTGAAACTGGAGTTGACCCCAAGCTAAACTCTTCCTCTTAAGTCCTATCAGGGGCTAACTACTCAAAATCTACTTTAGTCTCAGGAAAATCTTCCCCATGTTTGATGCAAGGACTTCGCTGTAGCCGACGTATCCTAATTCATGTTACTATATCCGAGCTCTGTCAGATAGAGTGGAAAACGAAACTCTCCACTATGTACGACGCTTGCTCCTATGTATAGTATGTAATGCTGCGCTGATTCGGAAATGTTAACCGGTCCATTAAATCTGATTCAACTCTTTACCCATACCAGAGGTGCATTCGAACGTTTCATTATACCCTGTGTACATCTTCATTGCACTCGATGTAATTTGTACACTTTAGGGATCTACTAGAAACCTGCAAAAGAATTCGCAAACCCTTCCCTACATCCCGCGCAATTCCTTGGTCGCACTAGGCAATACAAACACTTTATGGTATTCGAAATTGCTACATCTATGTTATAAACTCTGTACGACGCATGTTACTGTGTGCTGCTCGCGCTCTAGCGTATCAACTCTGCTCTTTGCAATGCGCCTGTGCTGCCTCGATAGCGACCAGGCCGCTACATGAAAACCATTCTGGAACAGTCGAACAATAACTTCGCTGTAAAAGTGCACGAGAAGGACAAGCGTCCATAGGCCATTAGATGCAGCTTGTGAAAGGCATGGTCGCCTTTCTTCGTGCAGTTCTTGAAATTGCACTGCGTTTCCCGCGTTGTTGCGTTGGAGCAGACCACAGGTGTCGCGTTGGGCGACTGCCCCTGGCTTCCATTGTTAAACCAGTGTACAAAGCTTTTAACTGAAAATTCACGGCAATATATGCATCGTGCTCCAAAGCTGATCTCGCCTGGGCTGTATATAGTCGCTATATGAGGGAAGTTGACGTTCTTGTATAATTTGCCGTGTTCTAAACAGCAGCGGGCCTAGGCTTCTTTCCTCACATACTATTAGAAAATTGGATTTTTTGTAAAGCTTTAGCCAAACTTCTCATCGTGAAATAAAAAGGCTTCAATGCTTCGTCATCGCCTGACCTGGTATTGTCAAGCTTACCCGCACATTAAATTCATATTTTCTTTTCTTTTTTCGCTCCCATCCCGAATCTGTTGACCCCCTTTCTCGCAATGGATAACCTGTCAGTGGTCATACGCGCGCCTTCAAAAATCTAGAGCTGCATTTATGTAAAAAGCTTGTCTATCTTCTTTCATGGTCGGGATCACAACGGTTCATTGTGTAACTACTAGAAGAACGTTTGGTGCTCCAATTGTTCAGCCGTAGGAATCATAGGCGGCATGCAAGTGTTTCAACAGTTTGGCGTACAACAAACAGCAAACTGTTGTTTCTTTTATTGCTTGTTCTTACCCACCTTCTTTCAGTGTTAAACACGCATGGTGTCCTTAGTTCAGCCACATTCAGAGGTTCGTCATTGAGCCACGTAATCTCCCGTGCCATACACTGTAAATTACTTCGGGTAAGGGAGTTGGTAAATCTAGATAGTCTATTTCATTAGGGTGCACCATTAATATTTTAACTTCCAGCAATTTTTATGACGATTATTGCTCCGAAAACGCAATCAGGCAATATAAGTTAGCCACTGGATCATCCCAAATACTGTCGTGCAAATAATTTGCTATAAAAAGTTAGAAGCGGGTCATTTATAACCACAAAGAGAACATCTAAAAAAACCAATCTTTCACTGATAATTGTCAACAATCTACTGCCGGAATCGCTAACTTATCCATGAATCATGATAAGCGACAGATTTTGAGGCGAAGGTGCATGAAAAATGTGAGATACGGTAGTGTAGGCCTGAAGCACGAGGCATGTGTCACAGCAGCTGTACTGGATCAATATAATATAAATCCAGACTATCCCACAGAAAACACGAGCAGGCTCACTGCTTCCAGCACGGAATTTCGGGACACAAACTGGGACACTCCAGGTATTGATGTCAAACATATGTGAGGCTACCTGACTCGTCTGGGTACTGTACAGATCGGCATAGAACTCTTCCACTGCTTTTCATGTATCTTATTAGATAACCGAAATTATTGCTTTCAGGGTGTCTACAGAGTCATCCTACATTTTATTTTACTCACTTCCATAATTGCATTCGATGGCTTAATAACAGTACATTTTCCTGCCTTTAGCGACAAGGCTTCTCTATAAATAAAGGGAAAATCAGACATCCACCCGTTCGCAGCAATTGCTACAAAGGCAATTCGCGCCCGGCCATCTGCTAGCCGTTTGGTTAGCTTAGATGGTAAAGCGGCCGCCCCGGAAAGGCGGTGGTCCCGGGTTTGAGTCCCGCGCTAGGACGAATTTTTCTTCAACTCTGAGGTTTTTCTTTGTAGTAAGTTTCCTCTGTAGCAATTGCTACAAACGGGTGGACGTCTGATTTTCACTTTATTAATTACTTCTCTCCACCGTGTGGGTTTCCACTTAACTACTACGTTAAGGCTTCTCTATATAGTATCAGAACACCCATGTACGAAAAGGATTGTTTAGATTTGCAACTGCACAGAGACAGGCAACTCTACACTCGGAGATTAGTTCGCGCAAATATCATAAACTACTGTGCAATGAACTGTTACGGAAAATGTTAACGGATTTTTCTATAAACGAGCACTGACACATTCGAATTGTGTAAAAACTACTATATGGCTATCGTAACCGAAAAGTGACACTTATTAAGCATTAACGGTTTGGTAAACACAAATAACTTAATTTCATACCTAATTTCGCCTTGAAATTCCGTACCTGGCTTTATCTACATTAGCGTGATGCCATATGACGTAACGAAATTTGCTGATGTCGTGAAGTGTGGGTGTCTACGGTGTGGTTGCGCACGAAAGATAAACAGCCGTATGAGCGCATTACTTCTGTTTGAGCTTTCATGTGGCCGCTACCGAGAACACGGGAACAGGGCGAACAAAGGTGTATCATGGCTTCATAGCGCATCCTGCACCTGGGTTGCGAAACCGAAATTTCTTTGCTAAAATAAGTAATGTAGTAATTTTTAAAAGTACTTCGGCGCTTGCGAGTATTCATGTTTCTTTAGCGTTTAGAGAGCTTGCACAAACATATAATAGAATAAATGACGCGTTGAAAATATCACAACAGCACTATTTTAAATCGACGTCACAGGAATATTCGGTCTGTACTTCCTAGCGTTCAAGAATAGAAGTACACGAGCACAGCACTGTGGATAAAATATTTGGTTGTCGTTGTGCAGTTCAATACCGCGATTTAGTTATTCATTCGCAAAGGGTTGAGGATGCAGTTGCGTATAATGCTTTTTCTCGATATAGCCACTGTGAGGCTTAACCACATAGAAGTTACGTGATCTGAGCGACATTTAAAAGGCAATAAGAGCAAAAGTCAAAGCTAGAATTTTGTTTATAGTGTACGTACCCTATGCTTCTGTGTGGATGGAAAGCAGGGAGATATTTTTTTAAAGATTTCGTTGTAAAACCTTTACTTACACATTTTCAGATTTACATTAAGTAATTATTAGATTAAAATAACTTCCTTTCTTATTCATATTGCAAGGAAACCACAAGTGTGACAGCGATGCGCGTCTGCAGCACTCGCGCTTTGAAATTATGTGTGTACGTTAAAAGTACCTGCCCTGGTTGCGCAAATTTAACTGGAGAACGCGTACACAAAGTTACTAGCTAAGCACCCGGACAAGACCTGTCGTGACCGTGTCGTGGTTAAAAGCTGTCGTAATTGAAACACATTTGACCAATTCTGCTGAGTGCAGGGTCACTTGTTCGGCCGACCTTACGAGAGGTGAAGAGCGAGGAAAATGACCTCAGAAAAAATTACCTTGCGAAGGGATGGCTACGTTCCGCAACGTACCTTCCTAGTTTATTTGCTTCCTCCTTGCGCGATGGCCTGTTGATTCTCTATCTATGCCTTAATGTGGGCCACCGAACGTGACCTGGGTCGGAAAGGCCGGTGTAGCTGAGAAGCTATGCGCTGTGCTGACGAACACTTGACGCGAGCTACTTTCCGTTACTGGGCAATTTAATATTATATAAGTGAATATGTTTGCTCAAGTTGGCGATAAGGCTGTGGCGACACACTCCGCGCATATTTCTGTGCAACCTCCGTCTTCTTATCATCTGGCCCGGCATAACACAGCTGCACGCTGGACTGCATGGTCGATAAACATAGCGCCACCGCCACGTCACCCGAGGTATGCGTCACCGACGGTGGCTATAAAAACAGGCTGCCTGGCCGAGAAAGGCCGCCTTCTACCTTCCGCTACTGTGACGAACGTAGCGTTGGTATGCCCGTCCGCCGCCATCGTTAGTCGAATAAAGAAGCGATACGTTTTTATGTTGGGATTCGTACTTCGGCAGACACGACATCCCACAAGGCCATAGCGCTAACTTAAGGTTCATAACCAAGGTCCAGGCATTTTCTACATATTTTATTATTGAAATGATTAATCGGAGAGGTTGGCGTCCTTGTGGCGGCACCGGCTACTCCTTGTCAATTACAAAGGAAATAAATGCGCTCAAGAGCAGTGAATAATGTGACAAAATGTGGCATTCAGTGGAAGACCAGGTGCATAAGCACATTTAAAAAATACCTGACTCACAAATGTTTTAACTTAAGTTCAGTATCAATGTGCATCTAAGAGTCAAATATTTTACATGGCCAAAACACGGAGCACAAGAAAGTACACTGCATAAGACATAACACAAGAAATTGCACATAGCGTAAAAAAACCCAAGCGGCACGTAAATAGATTTTGAACACAGTACAGCATCTGCATCACTTAATTAGTTTAATGGCTATGGTGTTGGGCTGCTAAGCACGAGGTCGCGCGATCGAATCCCGGCCACGGCGGCCACATTTCGATGGGGGCGAAATGCGAAAACACCCGTGTACTTAGATTTAGGTGCACGTTAAAGAACCTCAGGTGGTCAAAATTTCCGGAGTCCCCCACTACGGCGTGCCTCATAATCAGAAAATGGTTTCGGCACGTAAAACCCCATAATTTAAAAAAATTAGTTTAAGATAAAGTGAAATTTAACATCTCCCCAAGATTATTGGCTGTCTCTTTAATGCAAATAACGTCCGTTTCTGGAAGCTGAGTCCCCAAGACAGCGCTTATCCTCGAGCAGTTCTACATCCGCTCATAACAGAGGAGGAAGCGCGCCTGTAAGGCGCGCCTTTAAGGCGCCTTAAGAAGGCATTGAAGGATTATGAATGCTTATTCACAAAACTCCGAGCTAAATAATTTGTTTCGCACTAATGGGGGGAATTTGAGGATAGCTACCTTCAAGCCATTGCACCAACATAACTAATCAGTGAAACCTCTCTTGATTACCCTGATTGTTCGCTAGCAACAACACAATTCCCATTACATATTGACCGGGAAAGTCACTTAGATTGTACGCAAATCTAAGATAAAAAAACTTCATTATTACAGGTTCTCTGCAAACAAGTCCTGCTGGGACGCCTGCAGATGCAAGGACCTCTGATGATGAAAGTCTACGATGGCCTGCAAAGTCCGAAGACACCGCTAGGGACGACAGCGCGAGCGAGAAGTGGCGCTTTCGCTTACGTACTGTCAAAGAAAACGTAAATGAACTAACCAGACTAATAAGTAACGTAAAAAATGATTTTGACGACATGCTGGCTAATATCAATGCTGGACAAATCCCATGCAAGAGCGAAGTTTCTACCAGAGATGTTCAGTAACCTTCGTACTGGCCTCCACCACACACCTGTACACAACCAAATAAATGCAACTTATGCATGAAGATTGTCGTAGCTGTTATTATGCGCTCACGATATTCGTGATGTTCTCCATAAAGAAAGAACAAATAAAGTGTGATAGATAAAGTTCAAATGACGCAAACATGGTCCCTTCAAGGAAAGCTGAAATGGCTTACGAAATCGAAAATTTGCGGGGCTTCAGAAAGCTAGCTAAGTTCAAGGCTGTCTATCACGCACATTTTCCACTAATCAAAACAGCCACACCCTCAAACGCACGGAAACGCTGAATGACGTCCGACTTGCTCCAAATGATCAAGCATAAGAACCTATTGTACGCGCAGTTTGTACAATGAAAAGATAAAAAGTTGCTTCGGCAATTCAAAAAGTACAGAAATAATCTAACATCAAAACTAAATATGGCTGAGATGCCCAAATGGCTGAGATGCCTATTCTACAAATGTATTTTGGAGCCATGATGAACAGCGATCGGGTGTAATCTGACGGTAACTGAATTTCTTACATCAACAAAACACCCGTGATACTTCCGATAACTTAGACGGAATCCATGAAGGGAAGTAGCTGTGCATCATCTCTTTTTGTTGCGGCCATCAATTACGCAGCAGTTTTTTCGTGCATAGGTAGTATGAAATATAGCAAGTCAGTAGATGCAACTGGTCTCCAAATAGAGCGCAATAAACATGATATTCACCTAATATGTCCCGCTGGTACTCACATTTACAAGCTCATATTATCTACCGCTGTATTTCTGAAGGAACTGCAAACGGCTCCAGCGATACCGGTTTTTAAAAGTGGCGACCAGAATTTCATCAGTAACTATCGTCCAATTTCTACGCTGCCTGTATTCTCAAAGGGTATAGAAAAATTAATGCCTGGTAGGGTAATATCTTTTTTTTTTGAAAAACATAACCTGCTCCTTGACTTTCAATACGGGTTTCTAAAGAATCGATCCACTGAAACAGCTTTACTGACTCAAAAAGAAATCATAGTAGATATGTTTCAAAACAAGGAGATAGGTGCGGACATATAGAGATCTTACAACTAAGGTTTTTGAGTTGCTAAACCACAGAATTTTGCTGCATGAACCGGCAAACTATGGTGTCCAAGGAATAGCTCGAGACCTTGTGAAATCCTATTGGTCGAACAGAACACAATATGTAGACTTTAAGAGCTGCTTGTGTTCAATAGAAAACATTAGTGCAGGAGTCCCCCAAAGAAGCATGTTGGGACCGCTATTATGTTTAATTTATATAACTGATATTGTGCAATGTGTAACTGATCGTAAAATTTTATGCTACGCTGATGACCCTTCGGTGTTCATATCCGGGAGATTAGAAAGTGAAATTGAAGAGAAAACAATCAGAACACTGAATGCATTGAATGCAAATGGGCAAAAGCAAATTGCTCGAAGAATAATTCTAAAAAGACAAAAAAATATAGTACTTTCCTAAAGGAATGGCAATTTGTAGGCCGTTGAGCGTGTTCTTAAGCTCTGACACGGTTCAAATAGTGGATTGGATTCTGTGAAAATGTTTGGTGTTATATTTTCAAAGCATTTGACTTGGAATGATCATATTGTCATGTGGCAGCGACGTATAAATAATACAGTAGCAATACTGTGAAAGACGAAACTAACTTTTATTGGGCGAACTTGTGCCCCAAAGATAGGCTACACTTAAATAACGGCGACAGCAGCGAACATAGTCGGGGATCGTCAAAATCTCATCAGCCGGTCAAGTGCGTCCGGCTTTTATACATCAGTCGTCGAATGTTCCTGAGTAAACGCCGAAACCCGAGGGTATTTCACAAAGTTATACACCATTCGCGTCGCGCGTACATGCAATCAGATTGCACAAGGTTTGCTGACAGACAGCTGATGAAACCATCGATAACATTCCAGAAATTTCTGATACAAGCAGGCGTGGCCTGCGCTGTGCGATGGCGTTTGTTAGTGAAATGTGGTCGCCCAATAAAAATAAACAAGTACACTAGCGAATAACCCCCCCCCCCCCTAAAAAGCATCAACCCAGTGCCGCAAACACGCAAAAGGGATAAACAAAAATACCCGTAGCAAAGAAACAAAAAAATAAAGACGTTCGTCAGCAAGCGTAAATGGTCTTAAGATGCACCACGTGGACCACTTCAAATCGTGTGCGGCGCTGCTGTGAACGCGAAATGGCATCTGGCACGACCTCATAGTCCAGTTCGCCAATACTTCGGTTGATTTTTTTAATTCGAAAGCAGGCCCTTAGGCATAATGCAAAGGATGTTAAAAGTACACGAACAGATTCAACTCATGCAAAAAAATCTACGAGTGAACGATGATATGGTCCATGAATCCAACGTTCAAGGTTTGGTGGGCGGCCAGGCCGAAAGCCTCTTGCCCGGAGGTGGCGGAGACGGCTTACATGAAGTCCTGGAAACATCAATAGTAGGTGTGTCACTGTCACATTTTGGATTTCTGTGTTACAAAATGGGCACGATGAGCCGTAAGGACCAAGGTACTGTTGTCGCCAGAGAGCGGTCACAGACGGGGTGAGCGCGACCCCGACACGTAGACTCCTTAACGTAACCTCCTCTCGGTGGGTTAATCCACCAGGGCGGTCTCACCGACACGGAGGTATGAGAGCTCGTGTGGTACGTCCGAGGTTTGCCTTTTTCCGGATCAGTCGTCCACAGGCGTCTTCAGGAAAATGTGGAAGTGGGTATGTTGTAATTTATGGGTAGGTTACCACATCTGCTTCAAGGAGACCCGGCAGCGCTGCTCGAGGCACCCACTGGACGCGTGTGAGGATATTCGTAGTGGCAGCAAGACGGTGGATGCTATCTGAGAATAGAGTGGATCGAGATACCCTACGTATGTCGTGGATTGGTTGAGCAGAGTCTGTGCGAATGATGACTTGAGAATATCGAGGAGCTTGAACAGTAGGTAGCAACGCGGCCAAGCCGTCTCGTATGGCAGCAAGCTCGGCAAGATAAACCGGTGGTGCAGGATCGGCAACATACGAGCACGTCTGGCCTGCCTCTGGTATCAATGGACACACGAGAGCTGTGTGAAGCACAGTACCATTAACACTGGCGTCAGTGTACGCTGCAAGAGTCGCATCGTCTTGATTATTATCGGCGCGACGAAGGCGGGAAGCTTGGGCATTCGCCTGGCGAGAAACCAGGCTATACAGACGACCAAGAGGCTTATTGTCACTTAATTGTACCCTCTTCCACGGAGGTACGTCGGGTGTCGTAGATGCTGGATTGTCAATTTCGTGTCCCATGTACAGGAACAGTGAAGCAGCCGAGCAGAAATTTGATGGCTTCAAGGCGCGCACGCATCGACGTTGGTGCACGAGTTTGTTAATAGTGTTGAGTTGGGATTCGGCCTGTAGGGTTGGCAACGGAGTGAGACGTGGTAGTCCCGTTATGGCCCGCAAGGCTTCGTTATTAATGACCTCAAGGCGAGCCTATTGTGCCTTCGTGAGATGGTGAAACTGGGCTCTGTAGACGAGTCGTGGTTGCAATACAGAACGGACAAGAAGGCGAGCCATGTTGGTGCGCGCTCCGCCAGATTTCTTCGCAATGCGACGTACCAACTGTATCGTTTCTGCGGCATGTTGCTTTGCATTCTTGACCCATGGTCCCTCAGATACAGAGGAATCCATTTCAAGGCCGAGTACACGGAGAGTTGAAGCCTCGTGTAGTGGTTGCTGATCCAGAGTTAACTGAAGAGGCCGGAGTGCCAGTAGACGGCGCCCATACTTGTTCGCTACTGACATGAACGTCGTCTTGTCCTTGGAGATTTCAAGCCCTATCTGAGCACACCTGTTGTGCGTCACGTTTAAGACCTCTTGGAGCGCTTGTTCTTGGTGGCAGATTTCAGGATCAACTGACCAGAGAGTGATGTCATCTGCGGACATCATGTACTGTGCGTTATCTATCGTCGCTAGCTTCCAAGCGCTAGTGGAAGGACAGCAATATTGAAAAGCACTGGTGCGAGCACAGATCTTTGTCTGACACCTCAATTTGCGGCCAACTGATCAGCTGCTTGGCCAGCGAGGCGTATGGAGAAGGTGTGAGCGCGCAGGAAGGCTTCGACGAATGTACAGACACGGCTAGAGAAGTGAAGCCAATGGAGAATTCCGACAATTGCTTCGTGACTCACATGGTCGTAAGCTCTACGAATAACCATTGCCAGAATGGCGCGAATTCTTCGGGAGCGGCCTCCGATAAGAACCATAGAAGATAGGTATGCAAGGCCATCCTCTGCGTCTAGATGAGCACGGAAGCGGATTTCGCCAGGATGATACCACGAGCACCGCTCGAGCCACCATGTAGTACGTGTCGCGAGCATACGCTCCATCAGTTTGCCTAACGTTGAGGTTAGTACTATTGGGCGCATATGAGCAATATTATCTTAGGGTTTTCCGAGTTTGGTAATAGGGATCATTTCTGCATGCCGCTAAATATCGGGGATGACCCATGTAGCCTAAGCTTCGTTTATGGCCTCCAATAGCACTTTGTAAACCTTGCCTTCCGTGTTTTTATAAAGTTCGTACGGTATGCCATCCGGTCCTGGTGCCTTGCATGGCTTCAACAGGTCGATTGCCGCTAAAAATTGTATACCCTCGACGTTGCAGAGCGTAGGTGGCGTGCCTCAGTCCGCGGGAAGGCAGTCTTGAACAACGAAAGGAGGCTGCGCTGTGTCCGAAGCCCGAAAAAAGGTTTGGGCGACAGTTTCTGCGAATACTACTGGTGTCTGGTCCGATGCTAAGAGGCTGCAGGCTGCGGGTTCTGGAGGGCGCCGACCACGCTCCATTACTCCGAAGGTGCGCCAAACAGAGGCACAGGACGACGAAGGTCCGAGAGAAGAGCACCAGTCCATCCAGCGTCCACGTTCTAAGCGGTGTTCATGGCGCCGAGCTACTGAAGTAAGACGATGGGCCTTTAACCGAAGCGTATTTGATGCAGGATCACGTTCTGATGCAATCTCTGCCTGGCGGCGCGACGCCCAGAGCCGCAGAAGTTGCAAATCAGGAGCGGTTCGTGATTAATCAACCCAAAACGTACGTATTCCCTTAACTAATGCCGCCTTAAGACAATGGGACAGGTCCCGCATGTAATTGGATACAGTGCTTTCTGGTACCGCCCTGTATCGGTCCCAGTCCACCACTCGACACAGTTGGCGGAGGCGGCCTGTTCCGCCCGAAGATAAGCCAAGGTGAATCGGATGATGGTCGCTACTCTAACAGTAGGGTTCGCATGACCATGAGATGGTCGCTCTTCCTAGCCACCAAGATAAGTCCGGTGAGTGCGGCGGCGCGCAAAGGTGGTCGCGCCAACGAGTAGAGCTGACACGTTATTAAGCAGAGTGAATTTGGCGTCCATAAACGTGTCCGGCACACACGTACCCCGTGCAGTGGAAATAGCGTATCCCCATGTGATGTGGGGCGCGTTAAAAGCCCCTGCTACCATAATGGGCCAACCAGGATGTTTCTGTCGTAGGTGATCCAACCCGCTGCCACACAACCGAGCCGTTAGACAGCTGCAGGGGGCGGGCATAATACGAAACGATGATAACGTCCGTGGGTTAGAGACCAACTAATACGGCCACGACTTCTTGCCATAAAGTACACGACCGTGAAAGATCAACGCGGGTCTGATGAAGAGTGCATCTTACATAAGCTGCAGGTTTTCCTGGAGGGACATCGGGCGTAGCACTCCAACGATCCAACACTGAAGGCGACGAGTATGCCACAAAACCTGAAATGGGCGGCAGGCCATTGGATTCTTGAAGCAGTAGAGCCAGAACACGCAGCTTCCCATATCTGAGACGCTGACACAGCGCTCCGACATTCCCCGCGATGCCGCGCCAGTTCCATTGTAAGATGCCTTCGGGCACACTTGAAGACGTAGCAGCCATCATAGGTTAAGATTGGCCAGTAGAACCGAAGTGAGATGCTGGAGCTGTTGCGCAACGAAACGCAAGAGTTCTTGGGGTGAAAGAGGTTTCGACACAGATGCCGGGTTAGCCATATGAGCAGGGCTAGACGTCGACAACAAATGCGACGACCGCGCTCCGTCATGACGACGCCGGAGCAGTGTGCGGCATTCCTTGAGACATTGGATTTCCTTTTCAAGGGTGGCCAGGTGAGCATCGATCTCGAACTCTTCGTTTGCCAAAGGAAGCGGCGGGTCTTCTATCGATTGGGATGCCCGCTGTGGCCGTGAAGTCGATGACCTAACAGTTGTGCTATATGTAAGAGTGGGAGCATCAGTTGTCGCTGTACTTGCCATTGTCAGCTGGCTAGCGTCCTCTTCCAGCGAGGCCAGAATGTCGTAATGATTGTGCACAGTGACTTGTTTTATTATTGGATCTGGAGGGGTCCTTGCTGGCTGTAGAGAATGGCGTTGTCGAGCCTTCATAATAATAACAATAATAATAATAATAATAATAATAATAATAATAATAATAATAATAATAATAATAATAATAATAATAATAATAATAATAATAATAATAATAATAATAATAATAATAATCAGCCTCGTTACACCCAATCTAACTTTCTGCCGCCCCCTGCTACGCTTCCCTTCCCTTGGAATCCAGTCCGTAACCCTTAATGACCATCGGTTATCTTTTCTCCTCATTACATGTCCTGCCCATGCCCATTTATTTTTCTTGATTTCACCTAAGATGTCATTAACTCGCGCTTGTACCCTCACCCAATCTGCTCTTTTCTTATCCTTTAATGTTACATCCATCATTGTTCTTTCAATAGCTCGTGGCGTCGTCTTCAACTTAAGTAGTACCCTTTTCTTAAGCCTCCAGGTTTCTGCCCCGTACGTGAGTACTGGTAAGACACAGCTGTTATACACTTTTCTCTTTAGGTATAATGGTAACCTGCTGTTCATGATCTGAGAATGCCTGCCAAACGCACTCCAGCCCATTTTTATTCTTCTGGTTATTTGAGTCTCATGATCCGGATCCGCGGACACTACCTGCCCTAAGTAGATGTAATCCCTTACCCCTTGCAGCGCCTCGCTACCTATCGTAAACTGGTGTTCTCTTCCGAGAGTGTTAAACATTAGTTTAGTTTTCTGGTGATTATCTTTTAGACCTACCCTTCTGCTTTGCCTCTCCAGGTGAGTGAACATGCATAGCAATTGGTTCCCTCAGTTATAAGCAAGGCAATATCATCAGCGAATCGCAAGTTACTAAGGTATTCTCCATTAACTCTTACCCCCAATTCTTTCCAATACAGGTCTCTGAATACCTCCTGGAAACACGCCATGTATAGCACTGGAGAGATCGTATCTCCCTGCCTGACGCCTTTCTTTATTGGGATTTTGTTGCTTTCTTTATGCAGGACTAGTGTGGCTGTGGAGCCGCAACAGATTTATTTCAGTATTTTTACATACGGCTCGTCTACACCCTGATTCCGTAATACCTCCATGACTGCTGAGGTTTCGACTGAATCAAACGCTTTCTCGTAATCAATGAAAGCTATATAAAGGGATGGTTATATTCCGCACATTTCTCTATGACCTGATTGATAGTGTAAATATGGTCTATTGTTGAGTGGCCCTTACGGATTCCTGCCTGGTCCTTTGGTAGACAGAAGTCTAAGGTGTTCCTGATTCTATTTGCGATTACCTTAGTAAATACTTTGAAGGCAACGGACAGTAAGCTGGTCGGTCTATAATTTTTCTAGTCTTTGGCGTCCCCTTTTAGGATTAGGATTAGGATTAGGTTAGCGTTCTTCCAAGATGCCGGTACGCTTGAGGTCATGAGACATTGCGTATACAGGGTGGCCAGTTTTTGTAGAACGATCTGCCCACCATCCTTCAACAATTCTGCGGTTACCTGATCCTCCCCAGCTGCCTTTCCCCTTTGCATAGCTTTAAGGCTTTCTTCTTCCGGCGTTACTTCTGGGATTTCAAATTCCTCTAGTCTATTCTCTCTTCCATTATCATCGTGGGTGCCACTGGTACTGTAAAAATCTCTACTAAACTCCTCAGCCACTTGAACGATTTCATCCATATTACTAATGATATTGCCGGCTTTGTCTCTTAACGCATACATCTGATTCTTGCCAATCCCTAGCCAATCACTGTAGCGCACCTTGCCGAGCACGTCCACATCTTGTATGAAGCCATGGTTAGCGCAGACAGAGTATAAAGTGTATTTCTTTTCTAGTCTCGTCATTCGGGATCCTCCACGCCCACTTTCGGCTATCCCGCTTGCAGAAAAAGGTATTCATTATCCGCATATTATTCTGTTCTGCAAACTCTACCAATGACTCTCCCCTGCTATTCCTATAGGCTATGCCGTATTCTCCCACTGACTTGTCTCCAGTCTGCTTCTTGCCTACCTTGGCAATGAAGTCGCCCATCAGTATAGTGTATTTTGTTTGGCTTTACCCATTGCCAATTCCACCTCTTCATAGAAGCTTTCTTAGTGGCCTTTGACTTCGTAGTAGACGTCGTGGAAGTGATGTCATGATCGTTTGTTTGGCACATAGGCCGCATGTAAACGACGCTGATGGTTCAGGCTCCATGGTGTCGCCGAGAGTCTCAACCTCCCGGCTCCGTCGTGGGTGCGGCCCGCAGACGCTACCCCCTAACGGGGACACTCATCGTCTTTTCAGGACCAAAATAAAAGTTCTCTGTCTGTCTCTCTGTCTGTCTGTCTGTCTGTCTGTCTGTCTGTCTGTCTGTCTGTCTGTCTGTCTGTCTGTCTGTCTGTCTGTCTGTCTGTCTGTCTGTCTGTCTGTCTGTCTGTCTGTCTGTCTGTCCATGGTGTCGTCCTTGGGTGGGCAGGGGCAGGATGATTTCATGTGTCCCTGTCTAAAGCAAGGGTAGCAGTACACAACGGAAAGCTTGAACGGACGCGGGCGCAGTACGCAGCCGTAATACACGACACAATCAGGTGCGGAATTAGGACCTTGAAGCATGATTAGGCACGTACGACCGCTGCCTAGGTAGCAAGCAACCACGACCTTGTGTGTAGGACACGAAAGTTCCTGCAGGAGCCTCTCGGGTTCTCCGTCAAGGTCAACGCCATTAACCACGTAGCGTCTTAAATCGGTACCGCTGGCGAGGTACGCCTGGACTGGAAGGACACATTCTTCTGAGACTTGTATTTGTTGTAGTTATTCGAGTTCATAAACTAGTGACATAGCAGACACCCATACTAGAACCGTATTGGTAGGTTTGTGTAGAGCGAAACCTTGAAATCGGGAATTTTCGAGGCAGGCGTCCAGGGCCTCTTGAATGATACGGTTGTGCAGAGGGGACATGTCATATCTAGCACGAGGCTTGATAACCACTTTGTATCACGATGTCGTTGGCGACTCCGGAGACGTACGTGTCGGTCGTGCGGGCCGGCCTTGTGACGAGCGAGGTCTTTTCGAGGCTGCTTGGACTACACTTTCATTCGATGGAAGACCAGTAGCTTCCTTCGTTTTCTTGGCCGAGGTGTGCGTCATGACAGCAGGGCCGTTCTGCTCCATGTTGGGGGTATCCATCCTCAGGGTACCGCCTTCGCAGGTTTGACTTGTCCCCATGAAGGAGACGCTCCTGACTTGGATAGCAGTTGCATCGGTAATGTTCCGCTCCCTCGACGCAGCGGACAACAGCTTGGATGTTCCGCGCCGACGCGGCGAGTGCCGCGGGGGCACTCGCACTCGCGAAGCCGTGCAAGAACTCGAGCTGGACGACGCAGCATGAGGGTGTAGATGCCTACGGACCTTGTATATAGGCGCCAGTAGTAATTACGAACCGCCAACACGGTCCATAAACAACAGAGTTCCAGTAGCGGGGGAAAAAAACGTCGGCTGATTTGTAGGGCCCGAAATAGCATCGCAATAGTTTGTCACTCAGTCCTCGTCGGCGTATCGAGGTCCAAACCCAGACACAGTCGCCAGGCTGGTCTCGACGTAGCGTCGTCAGAGGTAGTAGTGTCGGCTGTCAGTACGCTGCTGGTTCTTGATCCGTAGCTGTCGGGAATGTTCGGCGCGCTGGAGATAGGTGGCGACGTCAAGATTCTCTTCGTTGGTGACGTGCGGCAGCATGGCGTCGAGAGTCGTCGTCGGGTTCCTGCTGTAAACCAGCTTGAACGGGGTGATCTGTGTTGTTTCTTTCACCGCCGTGTTGTAAGGTTACGTACGGACAGACGACATCCCACGTCTTGTGTTCGACGTCGACGTACATTGCTAGCATGTCGGCGAGGGTCTGATTCAGGCTCTCGGTAAGACCATTCGTTTGTGGGTGGTAGGCAGTTGTCTTCCTGTGGCATGTCTGACTGTACTGCAGAACGGCTTGGGTGAGCTCCGCAGTAAAGGCCGTTCCTCTGTCGGTGGTGAGGATTTTTGGGGCACCATGTCGCAGCAGGATGTTCTCGATGAAGAATTTCGCCACTTCAGCTGCGCTATACCTTTCGGCAGAGCTTTCGTTTCAGCGAAGTGGGTGAGGCAGTCCGCCGCAACGATGATCCACTTATTTCCGGTTGTTGACGTCGGAAAGGGTCCCAACAAATCCAAAGCGATCTGCTGAAATAGTCGGCAAGGAGGCTCGATTGGCTGTAGTATTCCCGCTGGCCTCGTCGTTGGCATCTTGCGCAATTGACAGTTTCGGCATGTCTTGACGTAACGGGCAACGTCCGCGATCAGACGAGGCCAGTAATGCCTTTCCTATCTCCTCGATAGCGTCCGGGAGAATCGAAGCTGCCCAGCGGTCGGATCGTCATGCAATGCGTGCAGTACTTCTGGACGCTTCGCTGAGGAAACAACAAGAAGGTAGTTGGCGCGGATTGGTGAGAAGCTCCTTACTAGTAGGCTGTTTTGAAGCAAGAACGAAGATCCTTGCTAAATGCCCTAGGAACAACGTCGGGGGGCCCTTCCAAATATTCGACGAGGGCTTTTAGCTCCGGATCTGCTCGATGCTGTTCAGCGAAGTCTTCTGCGTTTACTATTCCAAGGAAGGCATCGTCATTCTCGTGATCTTGCAGGGGCGCGTCAATGGGGGCGCGTGATAGGCAATCAGCATCAGAGCGTTTTCGTACAAACTTGTAGGTTACAGTAATGTCATATTTTTGTAGTCTGAGGCTCCACCGCACCAGCCACCCCGAAAGATCCTTTAAATTGGCTAGCCAGCACAACGCGTAATGGTCGCTGACGACTTTGGTTAGCCTGCCATATAGGTATGGGCCAATGATGATTAATCAACATTTATTGGGCCCGAAATAAATCGGTGGTGCACGCAGGCACCAGACGGGGTGGTTCCCTAGTTAAGGGATCCATACTTTCCCAGCAACTCCTGGCCCCTGTCCGTCAGTGCGAGCTGAATTGGTAGGGCGGGGCTTGATAACAAGGTCTCCCACCGCTCGAGGGGTTGGGGATTGGGGGTGTTGGTGGGAAGGGAAGTAAGGGGGGTCTTGAGTTGTGTGCACTCTGCCAAGGCGTGCGGCAGGGTGCTCTTTTCTCTTCTGCAAAAAGGCAGAGCATATCGTGTACCGCAGGGTACATGCGGTTCATCAGTACGGAATACCCAAGCGATCTCGCCTGCGTCGAGCGCAGGCGAGATCTGTTGTTGCCTGGTGAGTTGGGGGTGCGGTTCTGGCGGTCTGCACCTTTCCTCTCAGTACATCGGGGTAATGTCCCGAAAGCTGGTAACCGGGTGCGGTAGCTCTTCCAGCTCGCGCTCGGCCCGGATTGACATTTCTCGGGCATGGTAGTCGGCGATGGTGTAGCCTGCTACCTGCGAGTGAGCCGGGTCCCACACGCGCTCTATGGCTCTTCCCGGAGGCTTGCGCTTTGATAGAATGGTTCGGGCCGCGGAGGAGATTACAAACCTGCGCAAGCTTCCGTAGGCTGCCTTTGAGTCGGTGACCAAGGTGTCCACGCTCGGCTGTGTGAGTGCGAGGGCCGCTTCTTCGGCAACTGCGGGGTCTGTGGTCTTCAGGGACGCGCTGACAATCAGTCTGTATTTTGGCGTAACCACCACCGCTGCACGGTCACTCTGTTTTCGGAGCGAGGCGTCCGCATAGAGGACCCTGGGGTTCACTTCCAGCTTCCGGGCTATGGCTTCGGCCCGCGCGGTGCGCCTTTCGTCGTCCTTGCCCGGCGTTATGTTCCGGGAAAGGGACTTTGTCTGAATGGTCGTCTTCCAATTTTCCGGAAGGGCAGCCTTGATGGGCACTGGCTCGATCTGCCATACTATCTTGCGTAGGACGGCTCGTCCGTATTCCGTGTGACTGAGCTGGATTCTCTGATTAGAGATGTGGCCTTCGATGAGCTCCTCCACCGTGTTGTGCGCGTACATGTCTAGCAGTGTTTGCGTAGACGAGTATATGGGCATGCCCAGTGCTTGCTTCGTTGCCTTACGAACCATCGTGTTTAGGGTGTCCCTATTCGTCTTTGTCAGCTGGATATACGGGGCGGAGTAGGTAACCCGCGACACGACGAATGCGCGTACCAGGCGCATGGCGTCATCCTCTTTAAGGCCTCGGTTTCTGTTATATACCCTACGAATCATAATAAGTATATGTTCGGTTGTAGTCTTGATCTTTGTGACGGCGGCGTGTGCAATCGCATCGCTCTGAAGAAGTAGGCCGAGAGAGAGAGAGAGAATGAACTTTTATTGAGCCCTTAGTAAAGGTTGGTGCACGCTGGCACCAGACGGGGTGGAACCTTCTTCTCAGGTCCCACATGCGTCCAGCAGTTCCTGGCCTCTAGGCGCCAGCGCGAGCTGGGACGGTAGGTCGGGGCTGGACAACAAGGTCTCCCATCGCTCGGGGGGGTTGGGGCTGGGGAGGGTGGGGGGTAGGGATGGTGGGGGGTTCTTGAGTTTAGTGCACTCTGCAAGTATGTGTGCGAGAGTGCCTTCTAATCGTCTGCAAAACGGGCATAAAGTGTCATGCTCTGTTGGGAACATATTGTGCTAGAGCACGGGATGCCCTAGCGACCCCGCTTGCATGCGTCGCACGATCGTTTGCTGCCTTCGGTTGAGTTGCGGATGCGGACGGGGAAGCCTACATCTACCCCTTCTGTACATGTAGGTCATGTCTTTGTAATTCGTCACGGGGTGTGGTAGCTCTGGCTCGTCCTCGGCCCGGATTCACTGTTCTAGGGCATAGTGGTCGGCGAGTGCGTTCCCTTCCACTTGCGAGTGAGCCGGGACCCACACGAGATCAACGGCCCGTCCCGGTGATTTGCGTTCGGTGAGGATCGCTAGTGCCGCGGCAGAGATGTTCCCCTTGCGGTAGCTTGCGAAGGCGGTCTAGGAGTATGTGACCCCGGTCCTCACTCCCGATTATGCGAGTGCAAGCTGCATGGCCATGGTCACTTCTGCTTCGGCTGTATTCGTTGTCCGTATCGACACGCTTTTGACCAGCTTATCGATGGTGGGGACGACCACCGTTGCTCTGGTGCCGTGCTTGAGAAGCGATGCATCCGCGTAGAGAACCTCGGGATCCTCTTCCAGCTGTCGAGCCATTGCCTTGGGCCGCGCAGAGCGTCTCTCGCCGTTCCTCCCCGGCTGCATGTTCCGGGGGAAGGGCTTGGTCTCAAAAATATCTCTCCACGTAGTGCGGAGCGGCTCCGTTGTCGGTTGATGTTCAATTTGCCATACTATCTTGCGTAGGACGGCCCGGCCGTACTCTGTCCGGCTCAGCCTTACTCTTTGGTGGGATAGGTGTGCTTCCACCAGATCTTTCACCGTGTTGTGAGCACCCATGCTCAGCAGCTTCTGCGTTGACGAGTAGACTGGGATGCCCATGGCAAGCTTGACTGCTTTCCTTATCGTCGTGTTCAGCGTCTCGCGGTTCACCTTCGTAAGCTGGAGGTACGGGGTGGAATACGTTACGTGTGACACGACGAATGCCTGCACCAGGCGCAGTGCGTCTTCTTTGATCCCTCTTTTCCGGTTGGTGACTCTCCGGATCATGCTCAGGACCAGCTCTGGTGTGGTTTTGATTTTGCTGACGGCTGCGTGCGCCTTGCCGTCGTTGCGCAACAGTAGACCCAGTATCCGGATCTGCTGCGTTGGCTTGATATCTGTGCCGTCGATGGTGATAATTATGTTAGGCGGCGGCTCTTTCTTTGGTCTTCCGGACTGTACCATGAGCAGTTCCGATTTCTGTGAGCTCAGGCCGCAGGTCGTGGCATACTCGTGGACGGTCGTTGCCGCTCTCTGCAGGGCTTCCTCCGCCCAGGCGTCGGACCCTGCGCGGTTCGTCCACACCATTATATCATCGGCATAGAACGCATGGTCCACGCCTTCGATCTGATTGAGTAGTTCGGGCAGGGGCAGGAGGCCAGGTTGAAAAGCAGAGGCGACAAGACCGACCCTTATGGGGTAGCCCTGTCTCCGAGATTAACAGGCTTGGACCGTTACTTTCCTATACGGATTGTGACCGTTCTATTGTTAGGAAATCTTTGATATAGCCGTAGGTCTTGCGGTCACACCCCGTCTTGCGCAGGTTCTCGAGCACGCTGGCGTGGGACACGTTGTCGAAGGCCCCCTTGCGGTCCAAAGCGATTATACCCCGAGGCGCGTGTCTCCTTGCTCCCGTAATGACTAGTTCGTGTAATTGGATCAGGACGTCTTGGGTGCTCAGGTGCTAACGGAATCCATACATGATCGCCGGCATCTGACTCGTCTCGTCCAGGTGTGCTTGAAGTCTTCAGAGAACTATGCGTTCCATGACTTTGCCCACACAGGACGTGAGCGAGATCACGCGCATGTTCTCGATCATCAGAGGTTTGCTGGGTTTGAGTATCAATCGTACCTCGGCCTCTTTCCAATCTGCTGGCAACCTCGAGCTTTCCCAGGTTCTATTGATGTGACCCAGGAGCCCGCGTGTCACCGCATCGCTCATGTTGTTGAGCAGCTTGTATGTAATGGCGTCCGTTCCGGGTGCACTCGTCTTTTACTTTCGTCTATGGCTGTTAATAACTCCGTGATGGCGAACGGTTCATCCAATGCCGGATTTTCCGGTCCCCCGTACTCCTCCGGTATCGGAAATTACCTTCTCTCCGTCTTGAGGTAGATCGCCTTCAGGTCTTCAATGAGCCTTTGGCCTTTGCCATCGTAAGCGTTCAGAACTTTGTTGAGGTTGCAGTTGGTTGCGGTCTTGCTGCTCAACGGGTCGATCAGGTGTCTGAGCAGGCACCAGGTCTTGCGCGCCGACAGCTTTCTCTGCAGCCCGTTGAACGTACTCATCCAGTTCTCTCGGCACAACTTGGTTGCGTATTCAGCGATCTGTTCAGTATCGCGATGTGTTTGATGAGCTTCTTGTTTCGACGTTGATGATTCCATCTTCGCGTGAGCGAGTGACGCGCCACCCACATGTGTGCTAGGTTGGTGTCGACGAAGGGCGTCTGCATCGTTTTCACTACTTCTTGAGTAAATCTGTCGAGCGGGATTTTTTGTTCTCGCGCCCATTCTGCGTACGTTTGATGTCTGCCACCCTCCGCTTTTTCTCTGGCGGTCTCATTTTCTTCGTCCGTGTGCTTGTGAATTCGGGCCCAATCGGTGATTCGGGCTTTGTCGAGGGCCGCCCGGAACCTTGGTCCCTTGATCGTTATACTTATGATGCTGTGGTCGGAGTCCAGGTCTACGTCTTCGTTCAGCCAGGCCACTTCCATGGAGACCACCATTCACGACAGGTCCGGTGTGGTGTCCCTGTTGACGCTCTTTCCCTTTCGGGTGACGATGCCTGGTTCATTAAGGAGTGCCATTTCTTGGTCCTCCATTGTCTTTGCTAGAGCCTTGCCTTGGTATTTGTAACCCCATGTAATGTGCGGGGCGTTGAAGTCGCCTAGGACCAGGAGCGGCCTGTTCCCCGCCAACCTCTTCGCCTGGCTCACTGTTTCAAAGTCGTACTGCCTTTGTGACGGCCTGCAGTATGCGCTCATCACAAACAGGTTTCCGGCACTGCCAATCGCCCTTCTGTGAACCTCGACCAGCGTGTGTTCGCAGCCCTTTTGCGTCGTGAGGTGCTGGGAGGCTGCTATTTTGGTACGCACCAGTAACACCGTCCCGCCTTCCGTCGGATCCGTGTAGGTCACGTATCCCGGGAGTGTGGGTCTGCCGTGCGTTTCTTGCAACGCGCTCATACCCCGTTTCTGGTCGAGCCCATCTATGTGAAGTTGTAACTCGGTCTCCTTGGTGCGGATGCCCCTCAATTGCACTGGTAAACGATTGTTGTCCCCCCCCCCCCGCGGATTTGATTTGAACTGTTCGGCGTCTGCGTCGTCTTCCTTTGACGCTTTGATACGACCGCGCCTGTGCGCGACCGATTCCTCGACTTTATTGGCGCGTTCATTCTGTAGCGCTGCGAACTTGTTCTTCACGGTTATCGTTGCTGTCTTCGCCGCCAATCGTTCGTGCTTGACTGACAGGATCTTTATTTGACTCTCGAAGGCCTCTAGCCTGGCATTCATTGCCGAGCCTCTCGTTGATTTGATTGATGGCTGCGAGTATCGCTGCCAGTTTGCCCCCTTGCGGCGGTTGCTGTTGTTGATGTGACGTCTGCGGTGCCGCTGCTGCCGTCTCGCAGTCAACGGTGGTTTCAGCGTCCATCGCTTCTTGAACATTCAATGCTTGTTGCATGGGTTGCGCCTCTCCTCTCCGCTCTTGGCGGGGCGAGGGGGGTCCCTCCGCGGCACCTTGCATTTCTCCTTGGCGCCCTAGGGCGCCGTACTCATTTATTTTATTCACTCAGCTGCCGCTAGCTAGCGCATCTATTTTACTCGTGAGTGCTCTGATCTGCACGTTCTTTTACTGAATCTGGGTGTTCTGCCTTTCGATTAGTCTTCTAAGTTCTGTACATTCGCTGCACTCTTGAAGTGTTGCGGCGTTTTGGTTAGAGGAGGGTTTGGGGTAGGGTTGAGGGATGGGAACTCTCTGTCGTTCTCTAGAGCGACGGAAGACCTGTCGGTCCAGCCCACGTTTTTGTCGGCGAATATCCCCCATTGGTTGGACTCAGCCCGAGTTCTCGATCTGGTCCGGGACCTCGAACGGGATTCCCGGTGTCTTCCGCTCGAGCTTCGACTGCCTCCTTTTTCCATCGTCTCCCAGCGGCGGCCGTCCATAGAGCCAGCCGATGGCGTCTGGGCGGCCCCGTTCGGGCCGTCCCGGAAACGGGATCTTGATCGTCGGCAGCCTAGAATCCTAAGCTGCTGTGTTGGTTTGATGGCCGTTCCGTCGATGGCGATGATCACGTTCGGCGGCAGCTCCTTCTTGGATTTTCCGGGTTGGATCATGAGCAGGTCTGATTTCTGGGGAGCGCAGCCAGTCCGCACGACTTTGCGTGCTCGTGCAAGGTCGTTGCCGCCCGCAGCAAGGCTTCCTCCGTCCAGGCATCGGACCCGGTTCGGGCTGACCACACCGTAATATCCTCGGCGTAGAACGCGTGGTCCACGCCTTCGATTAGCTTGAGTAGATCGGGCAGGGGCAGGAGGGCTAGATTAAAGAGCAGAGGCGACAAGACCGATCCCTGAGGGGTGCCCCTATCGCCGAGCTCGACAGGGTCCGACTTCTCCTCCCCTATCCTGATGGTCGTCGTTCGGTTCGGCCAAAAATCATTTATGTAGCCGGATGTCTTTCGGCCACACCTGGTCTTGTTCAGATTCTGCAACACGCTTGCGTGGGACACGTTGTCAAACGCTCCCTTCAGGTCGAGGGTGAGTATCCCGCGCGGCGCGTGCCTCGTTGCCGGCTTGACCACCAGTTCGTGGAGTTGGATCATCATGTCTTGTGTGCTGGGATGTTGCCTGAAGCGGTACATCATCTCCGGCATCTGATCCGTTTATTCGAGGTGCTTCTGCAGCCGGCGAAGGACCATGCGCTCCATCACCTTCCCCACGCAGGACGTGAGGGAGATCCGCCGCATGTTATCTATCGTGAGATCCTTGCCTTGCTTCGTAATGAAGCGGACTTCGGCGTCCTGCCATTCCTTCGGCAACCGCGAGCTATCCCAGGCTTCGTTGATGTGCTCTAGGAGGCCGCGGGCCCGTGTACCTTTCATGTTACAGAGTAGTTTGTAAGTTATGGCGTCCCTGCCGGGTGCACTTCTCTTGTAACTTTCATCTATCCACAGTTCCGGCATGGTTAACGGACGGTCCAGCTCTTCGTTGTCGGGTCCTTCGTACCTCTCGGGCAGCGTGTATTGGTCCTTCTCTGTCTTTAGGTGCTTCGCCTTCAGGTCTTCCAGGAGGCTGCGGCCGTCTCGCTTGTGCGTGTTCAATACTTTGGTGAGGTTGCGATTGGTCGCAGTTTTGCTACTCAGCGGGTCGATCAGATGCCTCATGAGGCACCACGTCTTCCACGTCGATAGCTTGCCCTACAGGCAGTCACAGGTCTTCAGCCAATTTTTCCTACATATTTTGGCCGCGTACTCGGCGATCTGTGCGTTCAAGACTGCTATGCGCTTGGTCAGCTTTGTGTTGTGTCTCTGAAGTTTCCACCGCCGCGGTAACGCGTGCCGCGCCGCCCACATGTGTGTCAGTCTGGCGTCCACGTACGGTGTCTGCGACGTCGTTGCGATTTCTTGCGTAAATTATCGGAAGGCCTTCTTTTGGTCCCTTACCCATTCGGTGTAGGTCTGTTGTGTTTCAACCTGTCCCGATTGTTTCTCGGACGCCTGTTCTTGTTCTTGGGTAAACTTTCTGATCTTGTTCTATTCCTTGATCCGCGCCGTCGTCTGTAGAGCCCGATATCGGGAACCTCGGATCGTGATGCCGCTCACGCTGTGGTCAGAACCCAGGTCCACTTCGCTTCTCGAGGAGACGTCTAGCGTGCCCGATAACCACGACAGGTCTGGCCTGGTGTCCCTCGCGGCACTGTTGCCTCTTCTGGCGGTTACGTCCGGCTCGTTCAGGAGGGCCATCTAGTGATGCTCCATTGCTTTGGCCAATGCTTTTCCTCTCTTGGACTGGAACTTATAGCCCACGTTGTGTGAGGGGCGTTACAGTCGCCGATGACCAAGAGCGGCCTGGTCCCTGTCAACCATTTCGCCTGGTTCTCGATGCGGTCAAATTCGCACTGTCGTTGAGACGGGCGGCAGTACGCGCTCATTACAAATAAATTGCCCGAGCTGCCAATTTCTCTCGCATGAATTTCGACCAGCTTGTGCCCGCACCCGCCTAGCGCCGTGACATGTTGTGTTGCCGCCACGTTTCTGCGGACGAGCATCGTCGTTCCGTTCTCCGTGGGGTCTGTGTAAGGGACGTACCCAGGGCGTCTTGGTTTCCTGTTTGTTTCCTGTAGAGCAATTACATCGGCCTTGTTTTCTTGCCCGTAAATGTGCAACATTAGTTCCGTTTCTTCGTTGCGAATCCCGCGGCAGTGTTATTGGTAAATTACGGTGGTGTCCCCCCCCCCCCCCCGGTCTTCTTCTTGTGCTTATTACTTGGCTTCTGCATCATCCTTTTCGGACGTCTCGAGTCGATTGTGCCTTTTCGCGATCGCGCTTCCGATTTTTTCAGCCCGCTCCTTTTTCAGGGACGCCAAGCGGTTCCTTACCGATGTTGATGCTATTTTTGGCGCTCGGTGCTTGTGCTTCACTGATGGCGTGTGACGCTGACTCTCGACAGCTTCGATTCGGGCGTCCATTTTGCCTAGCCCTTCGTTAATTTGCGAAATTGCGGCCAAAATGGCCGACAGCTCTCCTTCTCGCGGGATCTGTGTCGTAGCCGTGGTCGTGGTCTCTGCGGTCGCCGCTTCCTCTCCGCTCGCGGGGCTCTATTCGCCGTCCATCAGCTCTTGATTATTTGATGCACGCTACGTAACCCCAGCCTCTCCTGCCGCCCGCCCTAGGTGGGTCGAGGGGGGGTCCCTCCGCGGCAGCCTGCGCAAGCCTGCGACGTTGCTCGCCGCCGTGCTGTTAATTTGGGGGCTTGCATTTGCCGAACTGCCGTTACTCGCCCGCGTTTTGACCTTATTCATAAGCACCCGTATTTGGGCGTTCTGCTCCTGGATCTGAGCGTTTTGGCGCTCTATGATCCTCTTAAGCTCTATCATTTCGCTGCTGTCCTTTTGCGGATTGGCTTGTGAGCTAAGGGGTAGGGAAGGGGTGAGGGGCGGGAATTCGGTGTCGCTGGTTCGAGCGGCGGGAGACCTGTTGGTCCAGTCCACCTTTTTCTCGGCGATCCCTCGGCGTCTGGTTGACTCGCTCCGGTACCTCGAACTAGCCCCGGATCTGGAACTGGCCCGGAAGCGCGAGCGGCGGTTGCCGCCACCGTTGCCGCCCCTGGATGGTGTCTTCGATCGGGAGCGACTCCGGGTCCGGGCACACGTCCATTCTGTGGCCCACTCTTCCTCACACATAGCATACGTTAATTTGTTTTCTGTGCAACGCGCACTCCGTGAGCAGGTTACCGCAGCTCCCGTAATTGGGCGCTTCATGCCCTTCGAATCGGCATCAGACTGTTTTCTTCCGGATTTGTAGGTTACAGTGAAGTCGTATTCTTGTAGTCTTACCCCCGTATTCAGAAATGCAACTTAAGTTGAAGCCCGTGCTTGACTTCATCCAAGCGACGCCTATCGGGAACGCGCCGAAGGAAACGCAGTGAGCGTCTTTGGGCACGTTAACGCCAGGCGTCATCTAAATCAAGTCAAGCATGTGCTTCGACTTAAGTTGCATTTCTGCATACGGGGGTTAGGCTCCACCGCACCAGCCGTCCTGAACGATCCCATAAATTCACTAGCCAACACAACGCGTGGTGGTGGCTACGACTTTGAATAGACTGCCATATAGGTATGGGCGAAATTTTGCTGCAGCCCAAACGATAGCGAGGCATTCCTTTTCGGTCGTAGAATAATTGCCTTCCGCTTTTGACAGCGACCGGTTAGCGTAAGCTATCACCCGTTCAAGTCCGTTTTTCTTCTTGACTAGAAGGCACCGAGGCCTAGGCTACTGGCGTCAGTATGGATTTCTGTATCGGTGTACTCGTCGAAGTGCGGAATTACTGGTGGCGACTGCATGCGTCGTTTGAGCTCTTAAAATGCGTTGGCTGGCGGCATTTCCCACTGGAACTCGATATCACATTTAGTTAGATGCGTCAACGGCTCAGCGATGCGTGAAAAGTCCTGGACAAAGCGCCTGTATAGGCACACATGCCAAGGAATCTACGCAATGGGCTGGTGGAACTTTGCCATGGCACCTGCCTTCTGTGGGTCGGGGCGGACTCAAGATTTGCTGATGACGTGGCCCAGGAACCGAAGTTCATCATAGGGGAAGCGGCACTTTTCCGGCTTGAGAGTAAGTCCTGATGACATGATGGACTCTAGTACTCTCGCAAGCCGCCTAAGGTGATCGTCGAAATTCTCGACGAAGGCGACAACGTCATCCAAGTAAACAAGACAATTTTGCCACTTCAACCCTGCTAACACCGTGTCCATGACACGCTGGAACGTTGAAGGCGGCGAGCACAGTTCGAATGGCATGACCTTGAACTCATAGAGGCCGTCTGGTGTGATGAAGGCAGTCTTTTCACGATCTCTCTCGTCGACATTTATTTGCGAGCAGCCCGACTTGAGATCCATCGACGAGAAATATTTAGCGTTGCAGATGGATGGATGGATGGAAAACTATTTTCGTCAGAACGTATGTGCGGACGATTCCGTGCTAGATGGCTATCAGGTCATGGCTGACGGTGACCTGAGTGGCCCACTCCACAGCCCTGGTCTGGACGACCGGGTTTGAGCTGGCCAACGTGGCCTCCCACTGCTCGAGAGAAGGATCACGCATAATATTCGCCGGTGGAGGCGCTATGCTACAGCTCCATAATAAGGGGTCATAGGTGGATAGTTCTTGGCCCCATTTGCATTCCGGCTGAAAGTCCGGGTAGATTTTCTTTAACACGTATGGGTTATAGAAAGATCTCTCTGCAATCTTCGCCAGACGCTTTCCTACGCCTTCAAACCACTTGTCCTGGGGCGGGTAAATTCTCCGCACAAGTTTGTAATGATCAGTAATGTCACGAAAGGACACAAGCCCATCTCTCGTGGACCTCCCCGGAACGTCCGGCTCACCTGCTCGGCTGACGAAACCTCGAGCATTCATGTGAGCCGCCTGGTTCCCAGGGTTCCCAGAGTGTGCTGGTACCCAGACAATTTCCACCTCCGTAGTCCCTCGCCCCGTGGTCCGATTTAGCAATCATGCCGCTGTGACAGAGATTCTTCCCCTCGCCAAATTTCGAATGGCTGTTGTAGAGTCGCTGAAAATCAAGTGAGCTTTAGCATTACCTATAGCTAGCGATATCGCCGCCTCCTCTACATTTTCTGAGGAGCGGGTTTCTACTGATCCAGACGTGACTAAGCGTTCCCGCCAGTCCACCACCGCAACTGCAAATGCGTCCTTGTTCTTATACTCAGCGACATCTACGTAGACTGCCCCGTTGTACTTCTCGTACTTAGCATGTAAAGCTCTGGCTCTTCGTGATCTTGTTAAGTGGACGACAATCGACGGAGAAACGTAGGGTTCACTCCTTTTGCTTCACCAAGTCTACAGGAGATGCCCACGGGCTTTTCGACGGCTGGATGATGTCGTCGTGCAGAATTTCGTCGAATTGTTGCCTGATAGCTTCACGTTCTTGCTTCGAAACTCCGTAAGGGCTGTGGCGGAGTGGTCGAGCGCACTCTTCAGTTATTATGCGATGCTTTGCGACTGGGGTTTGTCTAATCCTCGATGACGTCGAAAAGCAGTCTTTGTATCGTCGTAGCAGATTTCTGAGCTGTTGCTGCGTAATCATGGGGATGCATAAATTTATGTCGAAGTCTGGTTCGGGAACTACGGTCGTCGGGGTAGATGCGGCACAATCCCAGAGGTCATACGCATTGCTGGTTTCCAGAATTTTCTCGATGTATGTGATCGTCGCACCCTTGTTGATGTGCTTGAACTCCTGGCTGAAGTTTGTCCGCAACACATTCGTTTTCTCTCAGTGCATTCCAGCGAGCCCTCTTACAACACATATTTCACGGTCAAGTAGAAGATGTTGGTCACCCTCGTTGACGCCTTCCACTTCAGCGGGTGTTTCGGTACCGACGGAAATAATAATTCTGAAGCGCGGCGGAATACTCACTTGATGTTTGAGCTCACTCAAGGCGCGGTGACTACTAGAGCTCTCCGGCGGTGTCGCTTGATCTTCCGGCAGCATTATCGATTTCGACTTCAGGTCGATGGCTGATCCGTGTTGGTTCAGGAAGTCCATGCCGAGAATGACGTCTCGTGAACAGTGTTGGAGGATAAGGAAAGTGACACGGTAAGTCCGGTCATGAACGGTAATTTTTTCCGTACAGATTCCAGTCGGCACAATGAGGTGTCCTCCAGCGGTCCGAATTGAAGTGTCTTCCCATGCAGTCTTAACTGTCTTCAACTGGGCGGCGATGTTTCCACTTATGACGGAGTAATTGGCTCCTGTGGCCACTGTGGCTCCTGTGTCTGTGACTGCATGGCCGTCTAGAAGCACGTCGAGGTCGGTTGTTGTCTTGTATTACAGTTAGGTCTTGCCATCGGATTACGGCTGCGTCGCGTTGACCTGTGGCTGGTATCGTGAGGTCGTCTTTCGTTGGCGTATTGTTTGCTTCCAGACTTCGTCAGAACGGCGGCATTTCGTCGTTATGTCGTCGAGATCTCTTCGGCGTCTTCATCGGCGGCGGAGGATCTTCGTCAGTTCGACGAACAGCAACCGCATCTCTATCGGTTGCTGCGTTTAGTTTTCCGGATATGGGCTTGCAGAGCGGCCCCAGGCTGGGCCAGTGTATGGGCGGCGCTGCGGCGACAAGTAGCGGCCTGGTGGTGGCGAACAAGATGGTCGTCGAGAGCTCCACTGAGTAGCGACGACGTAGTCGGCAATATCGCGACGGCGTTCGCCTTGCTGCGGGCGCGGAGCATTGACGGCGAACCCTCGTAGTCACAGTTCGCGGTATGCGCATAGGTGGTAGACATGTCCGCATTCCCTGCAGTGATAGCAGAGTGGGCGGTGGTCGGGGCGCGCCAAATGTCCATCTTCCTCGGGTGGCTGCGCTTGTAGATGGGCGGGCGTGCTGGCGGCGGCGCCGGTGGACGACGGCAATGCGGCGTTAGAGGGCCCTGGCACAGTCGCGGAGGCCGACCTTGAGGGAGGGCGACGGCGGCGTAGGTAATCGCTTCCGCCACGGGAAGCGACGATGCGGGCTGCACTTCGGTAACGCCCAGCGCAATTTCGGTAACGCCCGAAGTTCGTCATTGATGTTGTCAGTGCCTGAGGTGTCCTCAGGTGTCAGTGCCTGAGGGCACCTGAGGTTGCGACGAAGGAAACATCTTGCGCAGTTCTTCGCGCACAATGGGCATGATGGTGCCTTCGAGATCACCGGAGCCCAGTGCTTGGATGGCGCATTGCGGCGTGAGAACTTGGCAGTTATATTGTCTTGTGCGCATTTCTAGAGTTTTCTCAATCGTCGTTGCCTCTGTCATGAACTCAGCTACGGTGTTCGGTAGGTTGCAGATCAGTCCGGCGAAAAGTTCTTGCTTTACGCCTCGCATCTAGAAGCGCACTTTTTTCTCTTCGGACATTTCCGGGTCGGCGTGACGAAACAGGCGCGTCATCTCCTCGGTGACGATCGCTATGGTCTCGTTGGGTAGTTGCACTCCGGCTTCTACCATGGCTTCGGCCCTTTATTTGCTCACGACGCTTGTAAATGTCCACAGGAAACCGCTACGGAAGAGGTCCCATGTTGTCAGGGTCTACTTCCGGTTCTCAAACCGTGTTCTGGCGGCGTCTTCTAAGGCGAATGTACATGCCGCAGCTTGTCCTCGGATTCTCAGTTGTTGAAAATCGCGATTCCTTAATAGATCTCCAGCCAGGTTTCTGGGTCTTCAGACCATGATCCATGGAAAGTCGGTGTCTCCCTGTGCTGTTGCAGAACGCTGGGGGACGCTGCGGCTGCCATTTGGGGTGTCTAGGCTACAATATTCTTGGACTTCTCAGGTAGAAGACCGTGCTCTGGGGGCAGCTGTTGTAGCCGGCAGCTTACTCGACGGCCGGCAGCTTACTCGACGGTCCGGGACTACGTCGGTGCTCTCTTTGCGGTCTGGGCTTGTATCACGGCTTGTCGGGGGCGTCCGGTACATGAACGAAAAGCACCTCCACCAAATGTCACGTGGTAGCGACGTATAAAGAACACAGTAGCAATACTGTGAAAGAAGAAACTAACTTTTATTGGGTGAACCTGTATCCACAAAAGCAGGCTACACTTAAAGAGCGGCATTAGCGGCGAACGCAGTCGGCGATTGCCAAAATCTTATCAGCGCGTCAAGCGCGTCGGTTCTTACACATCAGTCGACGAATGTTCCGGAGTAATCGCTGGGACCCGCTTGTCTTCCACAAAGTTCTGCACTATTCGTGTCGCGCATACATGCAATCAGATTACAGAAGGTTCGGTGACAGACAGCTGATGGAAACATCGATAACATTCCCAATACTTCTATTCCAGAACCATCGATAACATTCCAGAAGCAGGCACGGCCTGTGCTGTGCGATAACATTTGTTAGGCGGTGAAACATGGTCACCCGATAAAGGTAAAGAAGTACACGTGTTAATATTGACTATATTAGATCAAAAGTGTCTTCAGCTGTCGGTGTTATGTTGCCCCTGCCCGCTATTCTCCCTGTCAAGGTTAGGATGTTGCTATATAACTCATTAGTTCTCTCTCTCTCTTGCAATATTGTTGTGCCATTTTGGGGCACAGCGGGGGTTACAAATTTATCCAAGCTTCGCCTTCTGCCAAAAAGAGCTGTAAGATGATCTGCCTTTCGGCTCCCCCACACATGACTTGCTTTAAAATATGAAATCCTGCCAATCTACACTTTATACAATTATAAACTTTTAATGATCTATAAAGGCTCCTCACGAACTGATGAAAATTGTATTTGTTATCTGGCAAAAGTTGACAAAAACACGCATTTCCCGCACACTAGATATAACGAAATTTGGCTGGTGCGGAAACCTACGGCATATTACACCAAGCAGTCTCTATCTTATACTCTTCCAGTATTATTAAATGAATTAAACAAAGAATTGTTTGACGCTCTTGAGCATTCAAATGATGCTACTAGGCGATTTTTTCTTATCAAAATTACGTGATGATATTGTACTCAGTTTAAAGCTATACCGTCCTTTTCCCCATAACATGTTATTTGTTTTTCTAATGCCTGTGTTTCTGCTGCAATAAATAACAGTGCATTTGACAAAGTGGTTTTGTTACCTTGTTTCAGTGTATACTTGGAAAAATGAAAATCTCTATCTATGTACTGCACTGCATGTTGATAAAGGGGGCAGGACTACTGTCAAGCTTGCAAGCTTTCAGTCCTGCCTCCTTGTTTTTCTGAGATAAAATAAAGACTATATTGAATTGAATAAATCATCATTATCAATTATTGTTTTCGATTGTGCGATTGTGCGATTGTGCGCCATGACCATTTTAAGTTTCCGCTGTAGCTCCGCACCTCTGACGCGCCGAGTGCCGCCTCAGATGCGGAAGGACCGGGAGTGGCGTCAACACAGGCCTTTCACCTAGCACACCGGCTTTGGAGCAACCGTGAGGGCAGATTTATTGCGCTTTGTGCACCAAATGCATGTACGAACTACATCTAGATTGTGATACTCGTTTTTTTTTCATTGCGAACTATTCCGGAATTTTCTTACAGTGGCTGCTCACTTGGTGCCATCGCTGTCCTGCCGAATAGCTCATACTTACATTCCCGATGCCGGGATCGAACTGTGGACATCAAGCAAAGCACATCGATACCGTAAACATGGGCCACAATCGCACGTATGCTACTGTCATGCCAGCGCCAACAAACTCTTTGAGATATGATCGCCGCCTCTTGATCGGGAAGATGATTTACATCATCATCATTTACAGCATTGTGTATGTCTTTCTTCGTTTGGCCTTGTTTCTCGCGCTGTTGTTATTTGACACGATTGCCACACGATGGAACATAGCCAGAAAGGGAAATTAGCCCCGAAGTGGGCGGTACATCTAAAATATTAAATGCGCAAGTGAACCTGATACATGGTGGGTGAGACAATTGTTTGGGCAACCAATGGGCATGATTTGCCATGATCTATTAACATTACCCAGCATCTTAGGCCAGATGTCCGGCCCTTCGAAATATCGATGGGACTTGGATATTATGTTCAAATACCTGTCAGAAATTGGTCTTATAGGAAAGCTTTAAAGATTGAACATTTCGTATACAAAAGCATAAACACATGGTAGCGCCTTCACTAAAGCTGCACTCTTTAACTAAACATACCACTTCGAAGTAAAATGGCAGTAATTTTGGTTAGAAGAATGTTCAAACTACCCTAAGTTTAATCTTTGTGCCCTATTCGTTGCTACCGCTGTACATAACTGGCAAAATTAGGTCACATCCACAGATGTGGACGCAGTGATTAAAGGGGATATATGCATAGCCCACACCCGAAGACAAAGTTCTTGTTAGGAGAGAAACATCTAAGAACTGCTCTCACCACCATCACGGCCGCGTCTGGATTGTACTGTTGGCGAGTATGACGTCAAAGCAAGGAAGAGGACCACAACGAAGACCAGCATGGCTCTAGCTTAAGCTATCAAATGGGTAGCTTTTGCAACTTCTTCAGCCGACGTTACTGCGAAAGCTTCGTCCATTGCAAAAGGCTATGTTTGATTTCAAACCGCAGAGGGATATTAAAGAGGCCTTTGTACTTTCTTTTAAGTGTTCACTTCTATAACAAAAAAAGGTATAATTACAAACCTACGTACGTCTACTTGACCGAGGGCTAAGGAAAGATTATTTAAAGCACAATACGCCAAATACGCCTGGGTGTTCTTACGTTTCTTTACTTTGGTTGGCCTCCGAGCATTGCGAGAAGCAACATCCCGCAGGCCATTTTGTAACCTCACACACATGCTTGATATCAATACCTGGAGTGTCCCAGTTTGTCTCACGAAAAACCCTGCTGAAAGCAGTGCGCCTACTCATGATTTCTTGGGATAGTGCGGCTTTGTTTTATATTGACCCAGTACAGCTGCTGGGACGCATGTGTCGTGCTTCAAGCCCACATTACTGCATCTCACAAGTTTCATGAACTTTCGCCTGATCGTACGTGTGTCGCTTATGAGGATTCATGCATACGTTAGCTGTTCGGGAAGTAGCTTTTTTAGGCTAAGTATATTAAAGAAAGTAAGACGGAGCTTTGTGATCGCTGGCAGCTAATTCTACATGAGAATGATGGGCGAAAGGTAGGTTTGTTTAGATGTTCTCCTTCTAGCTATAGATGACCTCCTTATAATTTTTCATAGCTAATCATTTGCAAGGCGGCATTTAGCATGACTCACTGCCTAAATTATATTACCTGACTGTGTTTTCAGAACAATAATCGGCGCCATAATTGCTAGACGTAAAGTAATTATTGTGCATCTTAATTAGACATACTCATCTTAACACTGAACACTGAACACTTAACACTGATCAACTGTGGTTCATGACGAGCAATAAAAGTAACAGCGATTTGTTGTTTCTTCTACTCCAAACTGTTGAAACATCTGCATGCCGACTATGATTCCTACGGTTGAATAAGTGGAGAAACAGACTTTCTTCTAGTAGTTAAACTATGAAAGGTTCTGGTCCCAGCCGTGCAGGAAGACATAGACAGGAGCTTTTTACTGTAATACAGCTCTAGTTTTTTGCCTGCGTGCATATTACCACTGACATGCTACCCAGTGCAAGAAAGCGGTTCAATAGATTTGGGGCGAGAGCGAAAAAAAGAAAACAAATTAAGAATGTAACGTGTGTGTAAGCTTGATAATGCCAGGTGATGCAATGGCGAAGCATTCATGCGTTTTTATATCACGATGAGAAATTTGGCTGAAGATTTACAAAAAAAGTCAGATTTCTGAATAGTACGTGATCAATGAATTCAAGGCCCGCTGCTGTTTAGAACGCGACTTCTAAAGACGAATAATGTATAAAGAAGTAACGAGCTCCTGTTTTTAACGGCATAAATTATTAGCAGCATCAGAAAATATGCGATCCATCTTTTTTCGGGAATGAAATTAAGGCTAAAGAGACGTGGTAAACGAACACACTGTGTGATATTTCTGGCTCATGAGCGTCATGAAGCGACTCCTGGAGAACATGATTACCTAATTCCATGGCCTCTGGTATTTACGACGCACCGCTCTAGGGTGCCTTGACGCGTGATTTACAGAGATCTCGTGTTGCCCAAGCGTACGTACACCCTCCGCCTCTGTAAAAGTAGAAATGCCCGGATGAATGGTCGGGCCATAGCAATCCCTGTGTTCTCCTGCGCTGTAGTAGGGAGAGATAGAGAAATAATGAGAGGCGAATGGCGGATAGGGTAACCGTAGCGTAATTATCCACTTTGCAACCCTACGGTGGTGATGGGGGAAGGGCAGAGTTTTACTGGTTGGATCAACTTTGATAAGATTGATAATAGGAACGGGCTGAGAGGAGAGGAGGAAGTGGCACAATACTTACACATACTGAGACACCTCCAGTGAAGTTCCTGCGTTGATTTGTTTTGCGTGGTGGAGTTATCACAAATGGATAATTTGATCGCGCACTTGAACTCTATAGAGCCGGCTAGACAGCTTACACTGGACCGTAAGAATTCAAGTTTTCTTGCTTTCTTAGCTGTACTTAGATGCTCTTTGCGACCGAACGTGCCCGTTTCTGCGTTCATAAAACTTAAATATAAAGGACAATACATTAAATTTAATTTTAATCATCGCACCTGCCACAAGTTTCCTCTAGTTCGAAGCCTCGTCAACGGAGCTGAAAGAACTTGCTCCTTCCCCCACCTCCAGAAGAAAGAATACAGAAATAAGTAACCTTGAGATGAAAGGCCGTACAATAACATTTATTGACCACACAGACTGCCGACAGAACGAGAATAAAAGGAAGACTGCGGGCTGTCGAGCCACCCAGGCAACTGCGCCTTGTATCGGTACGACACGTTCGAGGCGTCAGCGGGGCATTAGCCCGATTGCTGCGAAGGACAGGCGTTGACGTCGCTCACGAGCCTCTCTCTACGCTCGCTATCCTCCTCCGTTGTCCAAGAGACCGTGTTCCTGTGGAAAAAGACTCATGCAGGGCATTGCCTGCACGATTACCTGCACCGAATACACCGCGTTGTATTTCGGGAGGCTAAAAATTTCCCGAAAAGAATTAGTGAGCAAAAAAATGACCTTCGCAACGTAAACAGACAACTAAGTGTTGTGGCAGTACACTGCGAGATTTTTGATCATCAGATTTGCCCTGATGGCGCTTTCACATTGCAGCAAGAAAACAACCACTGGCGGTGGCTTTGTTTGGAATCCTCGCACATCCAGAAGACGCCGGCTAACGTCACTTGATCATCAGGAACACTTCCTGCTGTTTACTGTCCACGTTTGTGAAAAGTGTCCACACGCCTCTGAAAGCGGCAAAAGCGTCTGTAAGCAATGCTACGCCTCAAACCATATCATCCCTGAACAAGGAGCTGGTCGGGCTCCGAAGCTTCGGGCTTTAAGAATAAATTGTTTGGAGCTTTCCTTCTCTTTAATTCAGTTGTCCCCAACCAGGCAGATATCTGCGGAATGGTTACATTTGATCACCTGCTATTCAATTTAGAACGTGTGCCACTTTGTCACACTCGGCAATTCAGTCGTCTGCTTTGCGTCAAATCACTAGCACTTCCAATGCGCAATTAATTTGTTCATGAAATAATCATCGTGCCTTACGAACGCGTGCCTAGCTTTTGTAAATATCATACCGGATTGAGTTTTCGAGCTCGCGGGGTCCAACAAGTGCCGGAGGATGTTCCACGTCTTGGAGAGCTTCATGCTCCCCTCCATTTCGTCACACTCGTTGGCCCAATTTTGTTCGGATAATGTAAAAGTATAATCTTCGATTTCCTTATTATGCCTAGCAATCCTTCTTCTGAGGTTGCGGTTCCATTTCTGATTTTTGAGACGACGCTAGATGCTTTGCTTAGCTTCCCACATATGCAGAAGGCGGCTGTCCGCTATCTCCGGGGTGTTATCCCCTTCGAGCGTTTTTGTCGTCTTTCTAACGTCCGATTTGAGCGCCGTCGTCCATTCCTCCATGTTTCTGATGGGCGCCCGTTCCTGCGCTCTCCTGATATCTCTAAACTTATCCCATTCAACGGGAAATTAATTGAGACGTTCGTGGGGGAAACATCGCGAACTCCACTACCCGACTATGATGGAGCGCCTAACGAGGCGTTGCACGCCCCCATCACAGAAGCGGAAAGGAGGGCAGAGATTGTAAGACTCAGAACGAAGTCGGCTCCGGGCCCTGACGGGCTAACGAACAAAATGCTCAGGAACTTAGACGATGATTCCAATAGTTATCTAACGAAGTACATGCAGGAATGTTGGGATAAAGACGAGCTCCCACAACAGTGGAAGACGGCAAGCATTATTTTAATACCGAAACCCGGGAAGCCTCCACAATTGCAAAACTTACGGCCAATTTCCTTAACCTCATGCGTGGGGAAATTGATGGAGCACGTCGTGCAGACCAGACAGATGGGCTTCATGGAGCAGGGCGATCTGTGGCCACATGAGATGGTCGGGTTCTGACCTCACTTGTTTACGCAGGACGTCATGCTCCAAATCAAACATGATATAATAGACTCAAGGTCTAAGGATGCAAAAGCAATTCTAGGACTGGACCTCACGAAGGCTTTTGACAACGTAAAGCACGAGGTGGTCCTGGAAGGGCGGAACAAGATTAATGTAGGTACCAGGACATATCGATACATCAGGAACTTCCTGACGGGAAAGACTGCCTGAATAAGGTTCCAAACACTAGAATCACCCACAATTGAGCTAGCGAGTAAGGGTACGCCCCAGGGATCAGTGCTGTCTCCCCTACTCTTCAACGTGGCTATGAAGGAGCTTCCTGTGCAATTGGCAAAGCTCGAGGGATTAAAATTTAGTATATATGCGGATGACATCACACTCTGGGTCAACCGGGGAAATGATTCAGCCGTCGAAAGCCTGCTCCAGGCCGCCATCGACATCATAGTCGATTATGCGGCCGAGAGAGGCCTAGCATTCTTGCTGCAGAAATCATAATTGTTTATATACAATCCGAAACACTTAAGGCGCAAGGCACCGTCAGAGATCAAAATTAAAGTGGCGGGTAAGGAGGTACCAATAGTCTAGTAAATTAGAATCTTGGGCCTGATTCTTGATCACACGGCCACAATGGCGAGACCGTCAAGAGGCTGCAGAATCACGCAATACAGACCCTGAGCCTAATTAGCCGGGTGGCCAGCAAATGCCTAGGGTTAAAGGAGAAAAATTTAATTGAACTAATACAGGCATAGATATTCAGCCTAGTGATCTACGCAACGCCATATCTCGATTTGAAAGTTGTGGAAAGAGAAAAGATTGATTCTCCAATGAGAAAATGCGTAAAAGGAGCGCTGGGACTGCCCATGTGCACATCCACAGACAGACTGATGGCTCTAGGAGGGCACAACACATGGGCAGAACTGGCGGAGCGGTGCGAACCTCTCAAATTGAGAGACTTAGCACCACGAGGACAGGAAGAGCCATATTGGCCAAAGTTGGAATAAATCTGGACAGAGGCCTCTCCAAAAGTTGGAAGTGGATAGGAATATTAGAAAAAATCTGATTATCCCCCCCCCGCCCCCTGCCAAGAAACTTGTACTCGGAACGTAGCAAAGACAAGAGGCATAAACGAGCCGAAGCATTAAAAATTAGATTCGGTAAAATTTCGGAACATGAGGTGGCCTATGTAGACGCGGCAGGAGGTAGCGGCAGTTTTAAGGTGGCAACGGCCGTCAGCGGCCGGGATATTCCCGTGACCGCTGTCACTCTGCGCGGACGCAGCATAAAAGTTGCCGAGGAAATTGCGATCGCAGTAGCTTGCGCTGGAACGGACAAGAAATTTGTCATCAGTGACGGCAAAACTGCCACACTAAATTTTAGCAAGGGAAGGATGTCGCCCTTAGCGGCCGGAATACTAGGCCCAGAGAAAGTTAAATAGAAAAATTCAAATAATTTGGACTCCGGCGCACGAAGCCGTTCCCGGCAACGAGGCGGCCCACGAGCTGGCTCGAGATCTCTACCGCCGAGCCGCTACTGGGCCCCTCGATGACCGAGGGAGCGGAGAGCGCATGATAAAATATGGGGAGATTACGCAGCATTATAGATTGCCTCGTAGACTGGTATCCCCGCCACACCCGAAATTAAACAACAGACAAACAGTCGCGTGGAGACGACTACAAACTTATATGTATCCGCACACGCTTATGGCGAACCACATGTTCCCCTAGGCCAGCAGCGATAGGTGTAATCTTTGTGGGGCGAGAGGGACCCTCGACCACATAATATGGCAATGTCCGTACTCTCCCGGGGGAACGCCCAAAATAGGTAGTAGAGACACCTGGGAGACCCTGCTGCGCAGCTCGGACTCTGAGCTCCAGCTCCGGCTCGTCCAACTGGCTGAAGAGGCTGTTGGGACCCAAGACCTCCCAACCTGCATCTGAGGCGGCAGAACTCGCCCCCTGACCTGCGTGTCGGGGGTGGGTAGATCGCCGTATCCGTTAGAAAATAAAGTTTATTCTATCATTCTCTTGCTTTGGTGCAAAGTAAAACAAAAAAAAACATGCAGACATTCTTTTTGTGTGTTTTATTATTCCCCTAAACGTCAATTCGTCTATTCAAGCAACAGATCGCACAGATAACAGATGTTGTCTTGAATGATTCTCGAAGTAACGTGTCACCACGAGCGACGTCACACTTCGGACACAATTGCGTAGGTGCAGGGACACGATTACGTCACCGACCGTGTTGGAGCGCAACGGCCGCGAGTGAATAAGGAAACGGCGTTCGGATTGAAATTTCCGATCTTTCCGCGGCGCGTAGCGATGTAATACTTTGCAGACAAGATTGTTATCGCTCAATGTATGCTCTACGCTTGTCAGCTCAAAAGGGCCAGACCTGGTGAGGGGCCCTTTAAGTTAAATATCAAACTTTCCAGTTTAAGCCTTGCTTTCGCCGCAATAAAATAATGGCATTATCATTACTTGAATAATAATTTATGCTGCAGCATATTTCCTTTAACCGTTATAAGTTTTTGTTAGCTCATTCAGTAATGTTTTTGGAATTAATTAAATATTTTTGTCCCGGTTATTTCACGCGCACGCAATGCTTGCTATTCGAGCGACTCTTCTGTTTCAATAATGGCTGCATTCCATTTAACTGATTGCGTTGACAGGTGGAAGAATATAGATGTTCAAATCTTTTCTTATAATTAGTTTAATCTGGACTAATTTCCGGCCTACGTAGTCAAGTCAATTGGATAGATCTCTGAAGGCTGAGATGGGAATTGTCGTGCTTATATTTCTTAAATTGTTGCTTGCAACATCTACATCGCCCTTGCCAATTACGGCATGACAAAGTAAAAGAGCAGCTGCTGCTTCTTACATGCACCATGACTCTCGCAAAACATTTAATAAAATGCCATTCTTCGTCAAAAGTGTGCATTGATTTAGCACCTGCTAAATAACCAAAATCATAGACACTCTGAATGCGACTGGGAATGCCGACGCTGCCACTTCAAAGTATGCTATTAAAAATTGGGACAGAGACCATCGTAAATGATCCATCAAAGTCAGCGGCAGCCTTTGTACAGATTGCAACAGAAAAGTATTGGTTGCTTTGAAATCTATATATGCGACGCTTAGGCAACCTCAAGGTGATGTTCGACACTGCTCTGCTTTTCTATATAGCTCTTGTATACAATGTCAGTAGAGGATGCGTTATTTCTCGAGAGATTCGCACGTTACGTAAAAGGCGTCTTTTCCTCCCAATGTTTGACGGCTCCAAAGCTTCGGCACCGTGGATTTGTAATCGCTATTTTGCCGTCCTCTGAATACTTCACTATTTTTTTAGGGTATACTTTGCTTCCTCGCGCTTCCCAGCTCTGGCTGCGTCTGTTGCATAATTTTTTGCTCTGCATCGACGGCGAACGTCCACGCAGCAGCGGGTTCAGACTAGCCATCAACGCCGGCCCTACACGTACACCGACCCCGCCGGCGCTTCTCGTCACGCCTAGCTGTGTGAAAGAGACGAAGACTACAGATTGGGTTAGTTTCTAAGCAATTAAGATCGGTGAAGCGTAGCAAAAAAGAAGAAAGAATACGAACGGCGAAAAGAAATGTAAGCGGCGAAACAGCGAAAAAAAAGGAGTCGCGCCCTTTGTCCGTGAGTTGTGTGCTGTTTCGCCAATCTACATGAATAAATACACGATAATGTAAACGTGTACAGCAAAGTAACATCTGTAATATAATTGCCGGAACTCCACGTCCTAGCGTGCCGCGGTGAGCTTTGTTTGCGAGGTGCATTTGTATCGCCATTTGCACACGTTTTCTTCTTTATATACTTACTATACCCGATGCCAGGAACGTGTCCTGCTTATAGTACAAGCGGCGACCTTTTTCAGGAGATGTACCAAAATTCGTTTTCAAGTTCGTCAGGCGTTAAAAGCGGTAGTGCTAGATGACCGGAAGCGCCGTGTGCACTTTGTCCCCGTCGTATGCATCGCATGCCTCTGCTCGTACTGCTGCCGTTCGCGGCGCTGTTCGCCAAAGCGCTGCTGGCGCCTTACGACGGCCGCGTCATGATTGTTACCACTGCTGTTGCAGTGCGCTGAAAGCTACTGAAATAGTATGTTGTGGTGTTTGTCAAGCGCCTAATGGTAGTGTAATTTTATGTCTAAAACCAATTGTTCATGTGGACCGCGACACAGTGGTGACAAGAGAGATTGGAGAGCTGCCTTTCGATCGCTCAAGAATCTGGTCACTCCGCTACGGAGGTCGGCAGGTACAGACCCTGTCTATGTTGTGACGTGGGCGATCTTGACCCTCTTGCAGGTCGGTGTAGACGGAAAAACCGCCGCACCAGTAGAGCTGGCTACAGTCGAAGTTCCATATGTGTAAATGTGAATACGATTGGGGTACGTATACAGAAGTATATGCAGAGCAGCTTACTTCAAGGCAAAATTCGGCAAGAATTTCTTTCCAACTCGTGAATGAAGAAGCACGCTTGTGGCTGCCCAAGACACCACAAAGCAGACAGCGGTCTTGCTGCTAGCATGAAAGCAGATGGAAGCGGGAAGCTGAAATGTTCAAAGATGTTGCCACTGGTATAATTTTCGAAAGAGAATCAAGGCGTTGAGACTGGAAGGGCAAATGGTGCCGGCGCTGGGCTCTAATCGTAGATGTGTTGTCTCTGACCACGAGGTCTGCCTTTTGGACGATTTGAAGAAGATCGTCACACAAAAACCACCTAGACCTGCTTTTGTGTCACAATGACTTACCTTAAACTTCCACTGGTACCTCTGGAAATAACGATAGTGATACTTACGTTGTTCCCAAAGGTGTAAGCAGTACGTTCTCACCCTCGGCTTCTCAACGAATTGATTAATGAGCATTTCAGGCCATCGTATAAGCCAAATGAAAGAGCGCCTTTACATGTTGCATAGAGCTTGTGTTTGCAGACGTCATGCATGCTGCAACGTGCTGCTTCTCGTGGTCAGCTACTCGCATGGGCATACCCATTGAATTAAGCTCCGCGCAGTACGCCGGCGCGCCGAGCAGACGTGTGGGCGAACAAAGTCAGTTATGGAGGTTAGGCCAGGCGCACGCATATGATATGTCTCACGCACAAATTAGAAAACGAACGATGGAAGTCATTCTGTCGCTAAGAGAAAAATCACAGACATTCAGGTGCTGGTGAATTGAGCCACCTGCGTTCTCAATAAGTCTCCATGCATGTCACTTCAGTGTGCCGCGTATTGCTACAGACGACCAATTTTGGGAAAGCACTAGCATGTTTGACAGAATTTTCGACGTGTTGCGTTCCGTCAGAAGTGGGCAAACGCCGTAATGCTTACACAATAATGAACTTCTGCGTGAGCATCGAGTCGGTCATCTGATTTTGTTCATGAAAAAACGCAACGTGACTGATTGAAGTAACGTTGACACCCGTCATAATTTTTGACGGAAGGTGTAAATGTCCACGACCTCATCGCTCAGCAAAACTGATTTTCACGGAGGTCCTGAAAGACAGGTTAAACTGCACAAGAAGTTCTCTCTGGGAGGCAATGTACTCCTCGGACCCCACCAAAGGAACCCAAGGAGAGTTTGCACAACACCAGCACCTGACTCAAGAGGCTAAACAAGTGTGACGTACTGCTGAGCGCCCAGAAGAGCCAAAATAAAGCAAACGAGCATAATATGAGAAGAAGCGTATCAAAGCTGGCGGAAGAGGATGGATGTGAAAACAACTGCGACAGCCATGTTCAATTTGTCGGAGCTTAACATCCTGTCGGTTCATGAAGTGATTATCGCGACGTTCTCGGCTCGCTACTTGCGCACAGTGCGTTAGCGCGATGGAACTACTTGTATTGTGAGAAGTGCCCCATCCCCGATAAGAAATATTCTCTTGTGCCTCATGCTGCTTGTTAAGCGTTGCGTTAACTCGGTGTGTGAAGCAGTTCACACCACCTCTCTGTATACGTGCGGGCGTGTCTTTGTGTGCCCGCGTTTTTTTTATATGTGGGAGGCTTGAATGAGCGCTCAGGGCAGCGTATATACCATCAGTTCAACATTTCTTCTATGAACTTGATGATGGATAACAGAACCGTATTTGTTATACATATCTATAGGTCACATTATTACGTCGAGGACAAATCATAAGCGACTGCAGCTAGACGCCCTAGCGTACATCAGAAAAACTTATTTTGATGAAAGGGATCATGAGCGCTTAGTCCTTTCATATTTATTCTCACCATTTCGTTCCTTCCTTTGTCTTAAAAGGTATACGCCGAATGAGGTGACTTTTTCTACTCTGAAGGAGGATGTATCTGTGGAAATAGGCTTGTTGACAACTCCACTCTACGTGGCAGGGTCCACCACTTGGAGCCGCGTACAAACGGTTCGCCACTCGAGCAAACAATCTTATATATGTCCAATGTTAAGGGAAAATGAGACGACCACCCTGCGAGTTTCCGCAGATTTCTATATATATATATATATATATATATATATATATATATATATATATATATATATATATATATATATATATATATATCCTGCAGCTAGAACGTAATTTTGTGCTTCTTGAGCGCCACTCGCATGTCTGAACACATTTGACTGCGTAGTCTGCTGCCGTCCTCGCACGTGTGTGAATGCACCGCGTCTTTCCTTCTCTTCTCTTTCTGTGTTCTTCTTTCTGTTCCCCCTTCGTAAGGTAGGCAACCAGACACTGTTTTGGCTAGGATCCGTACGGTTTCCTTTATTTATTTATGTCATCCTCCGAGAGTGTTCAGTCGTACGTACGTACATCGTACTTTACTGCGAAAACAGTTAAGTGGTCGAAAGAAGGTTTGCCTTGTCACTTCGTTCCGTTACCCTAACGACGACCATTGTTGTCAATGACGGCAAATAACTACTTTTGTCCTCCTCAGGCCACCTCGTCGTCCCTGGCTTCACCATCGCCACGGGCCGAAAAATCAACAAAGCTTGTTCACACCCGCCACCACAGGCATTCGAATACATGTTACTGGAGTAGTGTGCATTGGGGAGTTGGACGTGCTAACGGCCACTTTATGCAAATAATTTTTTCTTTATTCTTAGGAGAAAACTTTGAAAATGAAGGCACTACGGAAATTTAAGGTGACTCTGAATACATGCCCTATAACGCCAGGCGAGCAATCACAATTTTCCAATAAAGAAGTATAGTCTGGGCGGAACTCTTAAGCTTTACAGACACTGAATATGTAGGCAACAGGTATCCGAAAGAATGACCGTGTACGTTGCGGTGATTTGGCATGCCTGTCGCACACTTTACTGTGCCAAAATGCCATGCAGGCCAAGTGACATGAACGCGTCATATTGTGCGTCACAGAAATGTTAAAATGTAGGAAACAAATTGTGCATGGTATGATATCAAAACCTCTTTAAAATGTTTCTTGGAGAATGTCTTAGGAGAACACGGTACCCCTACATTCTGCAATACAGGGATCAATCGTATCAGCACGAGAACACAAACGGCAGTTTGTCGAGCACGGCATGAAGCAGCCCTTTTTCTCCAACCAATTTTTCGCAGGAAGGGTTTCTAAACATAACTTAAAGAAAAACGTTTTTACTCCAGGAGGAATCATGATTCGACGAACACGGTGAAGTGCATCTGTACAATAGCATTTCATATAAGGTGCACAATAAAGGGGAGCAGAGAGCAACATGTCCAGGAGTGCGGCGGATAATTTTTTGTGGGAGGCAGGGAAAATATAAACCTTACTTAAGCGAGCCTTTAAAGCACCAACCAGACGTACGCGTTGGGACACGTCCGCACGCGCCGCGCTCACTCCGCGTCGCGACGCGCCCGGCGGAGGAAGAGGGCGCGCACCCAAACGATGCACGAGTTGCCGCGCGTTTCGTCGCGGCGGCGAAGTGTTGATACGTTTCAAGGCGCTTAATGGTCACGTTAAGCAATGTGTTAAAGATGGCAATTTAACACAATAAGTTTTAACTTAAATTTTTTTCTGTATATTAAAGAAGAATCAATATTGCAGGACTCCTAGTGGTTCAGTCAGCTCAACTGCAGCTTAATACCCAGTATTGCGAACCCAGTACAACTTGCAGCAGCGTCGGCATAGCATCACTCGCGTGCTCTGTGCTTCACGCGTGCTACACGCCGGGTCATGTTCCGAACTTCGGCGATGACCATTTCGTTAATGCACCCGTTACGGCTGAAGACTTCAGCGGCTGCCATCATAAAATACCAAAACCCGCGTGGAACTTCGAATACAACACACGCAGCTTGCCCGGGCTTGGCTGTACACCGCGCGAAGGATCGTTCCGGAAGTCACGTTAGCTTGCCGTGGGCACGTGAGGCGCGTCGGGCGGGTGACATGAGCGGCGGCTTCCGGTGCGGGCGCAGAAAACCTACCAGTGCAAGGTCGCCACGCCACCGAGCGTCGACATGCGATGCACCCTCCGCGCCTGACGCCGTACGCGCTCAGACGCGGTGCGGCGCGTGCGGTCACGTATCAGCGCGTACGTCTGGTTGGGGCTTAAAAATTTTCAACAACCTCCTTCAAGAGTGTCAGGGGGCGCTGGTGGAACAAGGTGTCAAGCGCCACACAGATACTGAGATCGGTGGCATCTGCGCATGTATTTTGGAGGCCGAACAAGCAAATATAGAGTTTACGTGAAGGACATTATGTGCATCGCACAGAAATTGCCCTTGAAATGATGGCGGTATGTTGTCGTGAAATTCTTTGTCATGCTCATGAAAACAGCGTCAATGGCACAAAGTAGGTGCAGATAGCAATGATAATGATCGGCTTCAAACATGGCACATGCCCACAAAAGAGTATGTGCAAAGCAAAGAATCAGGTAGCTGGTGGAAAACAACGAAAAAAGCCTGGACGGTGTCAATGCCAACAACGATGTCGCCGCGATAACGCAACGTATAGTTTAAACGGTAGCTTACATGATACACAGCTGCGAAGTGCAGAGCACGATAGATGCACGGCTAAAGACTTGCTCAAATGTCAAGAGTGACGCTGACATTTCGCTCGTCAATTATAGTAGAAATCTCGGCTTCCGCGTTGAATATTCTCCAGCTGGGGCTATAGAAAGAGTCTTGGAGTTTGATAAGCAAGAAGGCTTTAACACAACAACTTGTTCATCGTAGGTGGCTTTAGCACTCATTTACACGAAAAATTTACGAAATGGTATAAGGAAACGTAATATTGTGACGGGGTGGCAAAGATATGAAAAGAGAAGCACGATCTGTAAACAGACTGCTTACAGAGATGGCCAAGATGGCTGAACACGCGCAAAATCCCGGTGATCGTCGTCTTCTTCCTTAGTTCAAGGAGGTGGCTCGTAACAATACTGAAAGGTCATCATGAAGGTCACGTTACCGAAACGTCGCCCAGGTAGGTGCTTGGAAGTTGGTTCACCGATTAACGGAAAAAGAAAATATGACTGTGTTACGCAAGTTCTGAAAACTCATTACCCTGACCACGACGCAACATCCACCATACACACAAAAATAAAAATAAACATGATGCAGGAACATTGTTTGCATCAAATATACTCAAATAGTGACACGTAGCACCGCCTTTATATGAAAAAATAAATAACGTAAGACTGATGAACCAGCTGCGGACAGAAGGCTCCATAAAACATTATACTGAATAAATATAACCTACTTATGCACAAGGAGCCTAATAGTGCTAAAATCTTTCGACGTAGGTACTTCTAATTCTACAATATGCAATGCTATGACATAAAGAAGAATTAGCACACATTGCAAAGGATTTTACAACTTATTCATGTAAACTGCCCTTTTGCTTCTGTAATATTAAGTAATTTTTATTTGTCATTGAAATATGAAATACAAAAAGAAGCTGAAAACTGCGCAACAACTACGACACACAGAAGAAGAAACACAGGTTACAGGTGGCTGGCTGACTGCTCTATAGTCAGCGCCTGTGTGGTCTGTTTCTTCTGTGAGTCTTCGTTCCTGTGCTCTTCTAACCTCCTTTGATTATGCTTAAGCAACAGGCCTAATGTTGTACACTTATGGAATATCATTTACATCTTTTTTTCAAATGCTTCATTTCATTTATTACATTTTCATATGACCGCACTCTTCCCCAAACCGACCACCATGTAAACGCTGGTTTCCTGTGCAGTTCCCCGGCAGTGGGCGGGCTCACTTATTTGAGGAAAAGCAAAGCAAGACAAAAAATATGAAGGTGGTCTTCACAGGGGGAGAAAAGCTCAGTGACCTTCCACTCTGTGAAGAAGGATGACCAGCGAAGCTGTGTATGTTGACCCCTTATTGGTGAACTCCACCTTCGGAGCAGGTGGGCACTGCCTTTCACGATTTTCGAGATCGGCCCAAGTATGGAGAGTTCTTAACACCTGCTTCACCTCCGCGGCGCGTCGTCCCGGCATTGCACTATCTTCGGTATCGGCTCACGTATGGGGAGTTTTGCGTCTACACATGGACACGATTTTGGGGGAACTAGTCCTAAACAGCTTCGCTGCAAAATGTTGCGGTTGCAGTAAATTATTAGAGGAGCCTATGGAATCCCTGACGTCTGCCACCATTTTCTAACAGCTATTAAAACTTGTCAACTATGACTATGACGCTCAAGTTATGGGTAGGTTGCCTATGATTTCAGAATGGTATACGCGACAGTGGGCCTAAATTATTTGCGGCGTTATAAATTTAGCAGCGTTTTGTTTTCATCCTTCTCTGCACCTTAGTCTCGGCTGCAACTGCTTTCTCAACAGTACATTGCGCAAATAACATGTCCATATACGCTGTTTTCTGACTAAACCATGCGTATTTATTTCGAAGCCTTGCTCAATAGCAATAAAATGGAGGCAATAGCTAGAGAGTTGGTTTCAACGTGGGTGAAGAGAGAAGCGTGTTTCGGCTTTAGTTCAGCACATGCGACTCAATAGATGCTTGGGCCGGATTTGGACAACAGGCCCGCATTTGTCACACGCACATACAGTGGTTTAATCATTATCAACGTCTGCTTGACAGTTACAGCGTTCCCTGTGTACGCTATATTAATTTCACTTCTCGCACGAACGATCCGTGCTACGTTACCTAAACACAAGTGCTCTGCTTTCTGGCGCAGCAGTACAGACGAGCTCTTTTGCTTTCGTCGAGTTAGTTAGAGTTAACTCTAGCGTTGCCATTGCACTTTTTCTTCGTGCTTGTCTGGTTATCTCTCTTTGAGGGATGCACAAATCATCCGGGTTCACTTCTCAGGAAGCAGCCTTCCAACGCCATAATTAATGGTACATCAGACTGACCGTTTTAAAGCGCTCTACCATGCTCTACAAGATTAATTAACGGCCTCTGGAAAACTGTGATATTACAATAAGGGGCTACGGTAATGATAATCTGACAATGTAATAATGAAGCATATAAGGAAGAGTCGTACGATTAAGCAGACCTTCTGATGTGGTTGCGAACTGCTTAATAGCTGTAATAATTCAATTTAGCTCACACTTCATTGGTACAACCATTTAAAGTTGTTGAGAAGCGAACAACAGGTTTGTTGCCTGCGTTTTCACTGCCATAACTAGTGCTTAATAAATCAGATCAATCGATCACAGGTTCTTGATCTTTCAGATGAGCTGACCATGCGGGTAATGATATTAGAGACCACGGCGCCAACTGAGAGCCTGTAAAATCTAGCCATGATCGATTATTCCGTTCGAGATTATAGACAAGGACTTCGCGTATTGCAGTCACTTCAGTAGCAGTACTGGAATTTTGGTGCCTCAGAATCGCAGGGATATAAGTGCGCCTAGAATGAGAACACAGACTCCTCAGTGATGGTGTTGATTTGACGAAGTTGTCAGTGTCAACATGGCAGTGAGTTCCACAGAAATTGGTCCTCAAGGGTAAAGCACATACTAAAGGTGCTCAGCAGCGCATTTTGTTCTCGCAAGTTGGTGTAATTATGTGACAGGATAGCATATACGAAAATATTTTCCCATGGCGGTTGTGACGACACCGAAGACCTCTGATACCAAGCGTAAAACACGTTGAAGAAAACTAAGAACTAAGAGAATTAAGAACTAAGACACTTAAGAACTATACAGCTCGTAGCAAGATGATGTTTACGTACACTGGCAAGATCCAGGACGAAAACTTAAATGTGCTTTTGCATGTGCCACAGAGGAAACGACAAGCGTGAATCTTTTCACCGGAGTTCACGTTCCCGTTATTCGGGACATGGGCCAAGACAGCCTAGAACGTCTATGACGACTTTCAGGCTTGTCTGGAAGATAACTTATAGTACAGAGATACTGCGAGCTCTGAACAAAACTAAGCATGTAATTGCAGCAAATGCATGTCGACCGAGCAGCAGCCAGCGCTACTCCAAAACGGGACGAATACGCTGATGAATTCGCTATTACTAGGCTAAGCAGTTAGACGCTTGGAATACGGCTATTCCGAAACATCACGATCGAACGCCTCGAAATAAGGAGAAACATAATCTGGGCGATGGACGAACTTGAACCAGTAACTTTGTTTCATAGTAGTAAAGCAGAACTGCACACACACACTCAGACAGAAAGAAAAAAATAAACGGGCGTAGGACAAGTTCTTGTCCCCTGTCCGTTTTCTTTCTTCTGTGGCTTGTTTTGAACAGTAATTATTCTCAAGTATGCATCGGTTAGGCATTGAGACGTTCGTTTTAATAACTTCACGGCTGTTTAACGGACACTGTAGCGCTACTCTACATTTGGTCCACGTTACCCGCTGATATATTCCTATTTTACCAAACGCTTTCAATAGGAAGAGTTAGCCATAGGGGCTCCGATCTAAATAAATGGGAACTGTGAAATCATTTTTCTCAGCAACAACTGCACCAGTATTGAAGTTTCTTGGATATTAAAGAAAATAGTTGACATTTCGTGACGGCTGGAAGGGAATTTTTTATTTATGCCATCAATTGGTTTAGGCGATTAATAAAAATTGAGAAATTTTCATTTCATTTCAAACATAATGTAACAAGTTTACAACTCCATAACGCAGCAATGAAGAACGATGTCATAAATTTGTACACTGCACGTAATCGCAAGTCTTAATAGGATAAAGTTGGTGTTCCAAACACCTCCTTCAAAGATATCACTAATTTTTTCGTAATATGTTGGCGAAACATTCGTAAACAGTGCAACTATTTTACATATGATGTAAACTTGTTCATCAAATCTGTTCGTCATGCTCTTACGAATGCAGGTTCTTGAACTGAAACATCTGTTCTTGATGTAGAGTTAGGAATTTTTAAACTTCATGCTTCCAATTTTTTCAAAAAAAGGACATTCTGGGAATTTTTTCAACAAATTGCAGGCCCTAAATAAGCATATACGTTCTAGAGTCACTAGAATTTACCCTTTTCTCCGAAATGCCACAATCTTCTTTGAAATCGGTCCCACGGTTGCCCCGTAAAAATGGCAAAGTAAAACGCTTTAACCCATGGGCGACGACAACGAGGGAGGGGATGCGGAGAACTGAGCTCCCTCCGAAGTTTTTCGTAGGGGTAAGGGAGGGTAGATGCCCCCCAGTGATGCCGAAGCCGCCATTCCCCCCTAAATTGTCATTACCAGACTTCAGTCACCCACATCACTTTAGTTGCCTTCACCGATTACCTCAACATATTATTGTGCCTGAAAGCTTATTGCATCATTGTTGGCACGTACGTGCGCGGGTTTTAATTCATACTATCGCTTTAGTTCTGCAAATCCTGACAATAAGAGGGCCAGTGAATTAGAAGAACCATAGGTGGCTACCTCATCCTTTTTTTCTCACTTCAAATTTTTTTTTATTTCCACGGTAAATACGGCGCACAGACACACTATATTTAAATATATAAACTGGACAAAGTTTATTGTATCTTTAAAGAGATGGAGGTAGCCAACTAACAATTATTTCTATTCATATGGATCGCCTTCGGTTAGAGAATGAGTATGTTACTGTATGTTCACCTCCCTTCAAATTGCTTTGCGTGATTTTTTCACCCTGAAAAAAATCTGCAGACTCCAGTGATAATTTCGGCAGAGTTTTTTATCAACGGCGTGTGAAACGCACGTGAACGATCTATTTCTCAGCGTTGCTTCTTTTTCCACTAAGCCATGCTAAGGACTCATGAAAAAAAAAGCTCTTCTAACAATTATTATTTATTTATTAACATTTATTAGGGATGGGAACATCGCCATTTGCATGTTTGCAGAGGTCATAAATGTACGGAGTACTTTTGTTTGCTGGACCAAATTTTTAAGATATTCCCTATCGCAGGTAGCACAATTCTAACCCTTGATGTAAATTACTCGATGAGGCGCCCATTACTTCTACGACAAATCAAAATGCTCAATTGAATAATTGAGGTAATTACATTAATTAACTTTTAAATAATTACTTTACGCCATATATTTTCATCTACGAATTATAGCCGCTGAGTTCACATGGCATATCCACTTGCAACGAATTATCTGGACATCCCCAGTTTCCAGATATTATTTACAAAGTCTCCGACGAAATGCATTGGCGTTCCAGTTAATTATTTACCAAACCGTAGTGTTTTGCATTGAAGCACAAAAGTAACACAAAGGGAGATTACGCCACCGAGAGACCTCAGATTCTTGGTGGTGCGATAGGGCTTGAGCTGTCAAATTAAGCTGTGCCTACTATGATGCCTTGTAAGCACTAATATAAGGCCATCACTTCTGTGGACAATTCTTTGAGGTCACTGAATGCTTCATCGACACGGACATGCGCCATCCGTGTTCGGACATGCGCTGTCAATGGGTTCCATCACGTAGTAAACGAGTGCTGCGCCCTCGACGATACGGTATGACTCTTCACATATGATCACTAGTTTTCAAGTGCGTCCAGGTGCAGCTGAAGGAACAGAAAGCCACACAAGCGCTCTAGGAAGGAAGCTGGGTGCAGATGTGGTGTCACCGCGAGTTCTCTTCTGGCGCTCTTGGTCATCGGAGCTTAAGGCCCGCGTCAGATCGCGGCACTCTTCCGCATGTCTTGCCGTGGCAGAAATGGGGGGCACATTCAAATGCATCTGGCCGGTATGGTAGAATTGTGGCGATGGTGTGCGACGGTGCCTACCGTACAGTAAGAAAAAGGGTGAAAAGCCGGTGGTGCTCTCCGTAGCGTAGTTGTACGCAGAGGTTACGAAGGGCAGAATGATGTCCCAATTTGTATGGTCGGAGGCGACGTACATTCCAAGCATGTTTCCGACCGTACGGTTGAAGCGTCCTGTAAGGCCATTGGTTTGAGGATGGTACGCCGTAGTTGTGCGATGAACAAAGTGGCACTCTTTAGGAACCGCTTCAGTTGCTTCGTATAGGAAAACACGTCCGCGATCGCTGAGCAGTTCCTCCTGTGGTCCATGATGCAGGATGAATCGGTTAAACAGGAAGGAAGTAACATTGCGCGCAGAGCTGCTGGGAGGATGGCAGTTTTGGCGTATCGCATGAGATGGTCAACCGCCATAATGACCCAGTGGTTTTCAGCCAATGTCAGGGCAAAGGGCCCATACAAATTAATGCCGACGCGCCCAAAGAGCCGGATAGGGCAAGCTAAAGGTTGGAGACCGGCAGGCGAGAGGCGGGGGAGGAGATTTCTGGCGCTGAATCTCGGGGCAAGAGCGAAGGCACTGAACGTAGTTATGCTGAACGCAGTATATATATATATATATATTGTAACCTTGACAGATTTCTTAGGCCGTCTAGCCCGATGCAGGGCTTCACCTGCAAGAGTACGATATACACGTGCTGTACCCCAGCGGACGCCAGCATTCTTACGCCGACGCCCTCTCGCGCCCTCCCTTGCCTGACAATGCCTGTTGCTTGCTATCCCACTTTACCGTTTCTTCACTCTACCTTTATACCTTACCACTAGCGCGTCTGAGTAGCACAATGACCATTGGATTAGTTATCTTATGGGCTTGTGCTTTCTGGTTCATCAGCACCATGAACGACTCGCACGCTGCATCGTCAAGCTCACCATTTCGTTATTCGCGACAACCTGCTTCACCGACGCAATTATAACGCTGAGGAGCGCCAGTGGTTATCTATCTATCTATCTATCTATCTATCTATCTATCTATCTATCTATCTATCTATCTATCTATCTATCTATCTATCTATCTATCTATCTATCTATCTATCTATCTATCTATCTATCTATCTATCTATCTATCTATCTATCTATCTATCTATCTATCTATCTATCTATCTATCTATCTATCTATCTATCTATCTATCTATCTATCTATCTATCTATCTATCTATCTATCTATCTATCTATCTATCTATCTATCTATCTATCTATCTATCTATCTATCTATCTATCTATCTATCTATCTATCTATCTATCTATCTATCTATCTATCTATCTATCTATCTATCTATCTATCTATCTATCTATCTATCTATCTATCTATCTATCTATCTATCTATCTATCTATCTATCTATCTATCTATCTATCTATCTATCTATCTATCTATCTATCTATCTATCTATCTATCTATCTATCTATCTATCTATCTATCTATCTATCTATCTATCTATCTATCTATCTATCTATCTATCTTGTAGCTAAGAAGATCGGTAGGCTGAAAAGCCCCGTTGCCATCGCGTGGCTCGTACCCAGTCTGTTCGCTGGCAGCGCCCTACCTACTGGTGCTGCGTTTGTCGCTGCGGCGCTATGAGCCGAATAAACCCCCCTTACAATTGGGGGAGCTGCTGGGTACAACCGGTATTCTGGAACTTCGTAATCGGGCACTGCAGCCCGTCTTCATAGTGCCGAAAGAAGGACCACCACAACCACAACCCGCTGCCCGGTGAGTACCGTGGTCTGCCTCAGCCCGTTGCGTCAACGCGACCCACCCATCTTCAGTGGTACAGAACACCTTGACGCAGAACACTGGCTCGCTCACTACGACCTGGTGAGCATCCACAAGCACTGGGACGACACCAAAAAACTGAATTACGTGCCATTTTATTTGAGCGGCGTCGCCAGCGTGTGGCGCCGCAACCACGTGCGTGATTTGATGGCGTGGACGGCCTTCGAGACTAACAAGACAAAGGTTTTTGGGCGCCCCGTGGTTCACAAGCTTCGCGCCGAGCAACGTTTGCGTGGCCGTGCGCAACAGTGCGGGGAGACATTTACGAGCTATATAGAAGATGTTGTCAGCCTCTGCAACCGCGTTGACGCCACAATGGCTGATATCGATAAGATCCGTAAAATCTTAAAAGGCATTGAAGACGACGCCTTCCAGATGTTGTTGGCGAAAAATCCGTCGACAGTCTCTGAACTCGTCAGTCGCTGTCAAAGCCTCGACGAACTGCGCAAACAACGCATAGCCACCCGCCAACTTACACCTCAGGCCACTTCAATGTCGAGCTTGGCTGCTGCCCCGGATAACCCTTCACTGCTCCTACAGATCAAGGAGCTCGTCCGTGAAGAGGTGGCTCGTCAGCTTTTTTTATTCCTCTTGCACTCGGCCAGCCAAGCACTCCGTTGGCGCCCGCTCTCCCATCTGTCATCAAGGAGCAGGTAGCCGACCACATTTCGCCTTCTCTCTAGCAGGCTCCGACGGCCGCTTTCCTGACGTACGCTGAAGTCGCGATGAGGCCTGCGCCACAGACCTACCGCCCCCTTCGCCCACCTTCGCGCCCACCCGTATCCCCTCCGGTCCGTGCACTGGTGCACCATGCACGACCTCAAGACCATTGGCGCACGGAAGACAACCGTCCGATTTATTTTTATTGTGGCCGTGCTGGACACGTGGCATGTCACTCTCGCCTGCTTACACTGAACGTCCCCAACAATTTGCGTCCATATGCGCCACGTTTGCAACAACGCCGCAACTATTCGGACACCTTTGAATCTCCTCCTGCCGTCGACACGGCATTCTCCGCCGCTCGCCGATCACCTTCTCCTCGCCGCCGCTCCCGTTCCTCTATGCACCGGCGGCGGAGCCCTTTGCGCCAGGGAAACGAAAAATCGCAGTTCAGGAAGCGAGAACTACGGAGTCAGCGAAATGTATAAGGCCTCACACTTCCCCGAAGAACGTTATTGAAGTCGCAATAGAAGGAACATTGACGCTAGCGCTTGTCGTCCCCGGCGCTGCACTTTTAGCGATTAATGCACGCATTTGCCGCAAGATAGGAAATCTGACGACGCCGCTTTCTGGACTGTCTCTTCGAACTGCCAACGCGCAGCACGTCGAGCCATCCGGCGCCTGCACTGCTCGTGTCGTAATTCAAGAGGTCCTCTATATCATAGAATTCATCGTGTTGGCATCATGTTCACACGACGTCATATTAGGTTGGGACTTTATCTGCACACATCATGCGATCATTGGCTGCGCCCGCGCCGAAATCGAGCTGTTTCAGTTTTCGACCGATATTATAACTGACCATAAGGACCATTGTCGCAAAATCGCTGTTTCAGAAGACACCGTTATACCTGCCTGGTCTTCCACTCTTGTCCGTATCTCTTGTGACTCTGTAGATGATGGCAGCGTTGTCTTCGCTCCTTCTGAACTCTTAGTTCGCCGCCGTTCACTAGCACTGCCGTTCGCCGTCCTCAAGTTCAAAGCTGGCGCCTCTCTCATTTGCCTCTCAAACCCATCGGCTGAACCAATTACTTTACGGCGCCGTGAAAGCCTTGGCAGAGAAGAACCACGAACCTTATCTTCAATATTTGACACGATGGACGACTCCACTTATCTTGCTGCTCTCGAGGCATCGCCTCCTCAGTCACTGCCGCGTTTTTTTAGGCCAGCTATTGCCAGTGACCTTACGACGACGCAGCGCGACGAACTTCTCCGCTTGCTCCACGGCTTCTCTTCTTCTTTTAACTGCCGAGCAACATCACTCGGCCGCACAACGACTGTTTAGCACACTATCGACACTGGGAGCCGTGCACCAATTCGACAGCGTCCCTACCGAGTATCGGCGACTGAAAGAAGCGTTATCAATGACCAGGTGAACAATATGTTTAATCGCCGTGTCATCCCGCCTTCTAGAGGTCCCTGGGCATCGCCAGTAATCGTAGTTAAAAAAAGACGGCACCATACGATTTCGCATCGATTATCGAAGGCTTAACAAGATTACCCGAAAGGATGTATCCCCGTTGCCACGTATTGACGACGCACTTGACTGTTTGCAAGGAGCGGAGTTTTTTCCCTCAGATCTCCGCTCTGGCTACTGGCAGGTGACCATGGCTGATGCTGACTGTTCTAAAACCGCGTTTGTAACCAGACGGCTTGTATGAATTCACTGTAATGCCGTTTGGTCTGTGCAATGCGCCCGACACCTTCGAACGAATGATGGATGGCATCCTACGCTTCCTGAAATAGCATACTTGTCTCTGCTACCTCGACGAGGTTGTTGCCTTTTCCCCTGATATTCTGATCCATCTTCGGCGTTTACATCAAGTTTTGACCTGTCTTCGGAATGCTGGTTTCAAGCGTAACTTAATGAAGTGCCGATTTGCAGCTCGAAAGCTGACTATATTAGGCCACGTTGTCTCCAAAGAAGTCATTCTTCCTGATCCTGCTAAACTTCGCGCCATATTCGAATTTCCGAAGCCAACTAACTTGAAAGCACTATGCAGCTTCATTGGCCTATGCTCCTATTTTCGACGTTTCGTTCGCAATTTCATTACTGTGATCGCACCACTAAACCAACTTCTCCAAGGCGACAATGAACTTTCTGCTTGGTCGGAAGCCTCTGATGATGTCTTTACGACTCTTCGTCACCTAATCACGTCTCCGCCAATATTGAGCCACTTTGATCCAAGCGCACCTACAGAACTTCATACTGACGCCAGTGGTGTAGGCCTTGGTGCTGTGCTCACACAACGCAAGAACACTAATGCCGAATACGTTGTCGCTTATGCCAGTCGTGCCCTCACGAAACCTGAGGCCGATTACTCAGTAAAAGAAAAAGAGTGCCTGGCTATTGTATGGGCTCTTCAAAAATTTCGTCCATATCTCTACGGTCGACGCTTTGAAGTGGTAACGGATCATCACGCTCTTTGCTGGTTGTCCAACCTAAAAGACCCGTCGGGCCGCCTGGCTCGGTGGGCCCTCCGTATCCTGGAATATGATATCCGTGTCGTCTATCGCTCTGGACGCAAACACTCTGACGCCGATGCCCTCTCGCGCTCTCCAGTTACTTCAGACAGCAGCACTTCTACCTACAGACATGACATCTCACGACTTGACATCCTGGACATGGCATCGGAGCAACGAAAATACCCATGGTTCGTCATGATATTCGACTTTTTATCAAATCCTCCGGCAACTTCGGCACCTCGAGCGTTACGCCGACAGGCGCAGCATTTCACAATCCGCGATGGACTTTTGTACTGCCGCAACTACCACATTGACGGCCGCAAATGGCTCTTAGTAGTGCTTCGCCACCTACGACAAGGTTTATGCTCCGCTTTTCATTCTGACCCGCAGTGTGGTCACGGCAGAGTGTCAAAAACCTACACACGGCTCCGCCTACGATATTTTTGGCGAGGGATGTACCCCTTCGTCCGCAAATACGTACGCTCCTGCATTGCCTGCCAGCGACGCAAATATGTCCAGCCTGTCTTTACCGCACCTTTCCAGCCACTTCCCTGCCCAGCTCAGCCATTTGACGGCGTCGGCATTGTTATATACGGGCCTCTTCCATCTACTCGCGCTGGCAACCGATGGATTGTTGTAGCCGTAGATCATTTGACACGGTATGCTGAAACCGCCGCCTCGCCTGCCGCATCAGAAAAAGACATCGCCTCGTTCATTCGAAACGACTTCGTTCTCCGCCATAGCGCACCTCATGAACTGTTGAGCGACTGGGGCCGCGTATCCCTCTCGGACGTCCTGCAGTCACTCCTATCTGAATGCCAAATTATTAAACACACTACTACTTATCATCCACAGACCAATGGCTTAACATAAGGATTCAACAGAACTCTTGGTGACATGCCATTAACGTATGTTGCATCTGACCACTCCAACTGGGATCTTGTACTTCCGTTCGTCACTCACGCATATAACACTGCCTCTCAAGCCACTACCGGATTCTCACCATTCTTTCTGCTTTACGGCCGCCATCCCTCTAGCACCATTGATATGGTTCTCCCATACCGGCCGGACCCTGCTGAATGCTCACCTGTTTCGGCGGTTGCTCAGCACGCCGAGAAATGTCGACAACTAGCCCGTTCTTTGACGCGTGCTCAACAGTGCCGCCAAAAAGAGCGTCATGACCTCAATCCTCCCCCTCACTCCTTCCCCGTCGACTCACTCGTGTGGCTGTGGGTCCCACCAGTTGCTGCTCCTAGCCTTTCGTCCAAGCTCCTCCCGAAGTACCACGGGCCGTACCGCGTGGTTGCGCAAACCTCACTAGTGAACTACGTGGTCAAACCCTCACCGCCATCTCCCTATCAGCGTCGCCGGGGGCGAGAGACAGTGAACATTGACCGGCTGAAGCATTATTACGATCCGCCCACTTCATCCTAGGTCGCCAGGATGGCTCCTCTTTAATTCCGGGGGTGATTGTGGCGAAGAAGATCGGCAGGCTGAAAAGTCCCCGTTGCCATCCCGTGGCTCGTACCCAGTTCGTTCGCTGGATGCGCCCTACCTGCTGGTGCTGATTTTGTCGCTGCTGCTCTACGAGCTGAATAAACCCCCCTTACTATATATATATATATATATATATATATATATATATATATATATATATATATATATATATATATATTGAAATTCACTACGGCAATCGCTGGGAGATTGGTCTTCGCATTCTATTCGGATATGCGGAGTCCTTCCGAACGTTTACAGCAGCAGACCCACGCGTTATCCTTGTGGGAGTGTTGTGCTCGGGCAGGCAGCTAAGGCATGTAATATCAAACACTACCCTTTGTGTTATCGACGAGATTTTCCCTCCTAATTTGTTTCTTGCCGTATTTGCAATTCTCCATAGTATTTTCCTTGGTTTCCATCCTTGCCATAGAACTTACTATCTCTCTTTCTCTCAATTCCTTAATGATGACTCCTGGTTGCCTATTTACACTTTCAATTACCCTGTATTTGGTCGCCAACCATCTTGACTACTTCCTGCATTTGGTGTCCACAATTTTCAGGTAAAATAGTCTGTGCACTTAGCAGCTCATTTCTTTTCATCCATGTTCCGAAATGTTCCTTCGAAACAAATTTTGATTGGAGCTTCTCTCAGTTCAAAAGAAACCCATCTCATGCAACCCGTCACGGCACCGATCATTTGGGGTTTCAAACAAAGGTTCCAATGACAACTGGCCCACCTACCTTTTGTTAACGTCAAACGTCGACAAGATCTATGATCATAAGCACAAACTTGCATCTAATACCCTTAGCTCTGGCCAGAGCACCATGACCACGATTGCCACCGTGGCGCTCTAGCAGCACGGTGCCAGAACACCATTACCGGTATATAGTTCGTTCCTTCATACCAAGACCGCTCCAGTGTAGGAAATGCATGAAGCTTGAACGCGTACAGAGTGTGTGTACAAACGCGATGTCATGCTCCTATTGCTCCGAGCTTCAAAGAACTGACAGATGCCAAGCCAAAGCTCTGAAGTGCCATAAATATTTTGGACCCTATGATGCTTCCTCCAAAGAATGTCTCCTCATAAAATTAAAAAAATGTAAATTTTGAAGCTAAGGTGACGAACCACACATATAACCTCGAAGCTGCTAAACATCAATCGAAAACGATGCCGACAACGCTCCTGTCGCCTATGTTCATCAAAGACCGCCACAACTACCATGATGCGCATGCCACATCCTTCATCGCTACCTCCTTTGCCACCCAGAACAAGTGTAGTTAATTTCAAGGGCAAGAAATCTAAGGACAGGGAAGATCGAGAGATCGCACCGGCTAATTCATGGCGAAAACTCCAAGGGTGTCATTCATCCTCCGACTTGCAATTTGCTACAACATCGAACTTCCAGTGTGTGCGGACAATATTGAATGCATTACTTGTTCCAGAGAAAGTGCAAGAGCGAGACCAGCAGGTCATCGCCGGCCATACTGCAGTTATTTGTTGGTGCCCTTCGAACAAGAGTGTATGTAGCAAAGGGCATGCTATTCGCTGCAGACAGTGTCAGCTCGAAACGCCTTACAGTACTAGACGTTTTGCATCTAGTGCCTGCAGTCATTCAGCAATCATCGTAACTTGCCTGTTGTCATTAATTGTGAGGGAAGTCGAACGCTTATTATAGTACCAACGGAATGCTAAAGACATCATGTCTCGTATTTCATCCTTACGTCGGTACGTTTTCACAAACCGGCTTCCAACCTAACCTAATGTATAAGGTTCCATTACAATGTGCGGCTCCGAATCCGTCAGCTCCGCCACGTGCAGTGACCACAGCAAAGTAGTCATGTACATTTGCGCGGACTTCACATATGTTCCCCATGTGACGCAGCCTTGAACTAGAACCAATACCTCAAGCCCTCTAGGGGTCCTCTACACAGTTTGACAAACTCCCATCAATTTACATGCCAAAGATATCCTTGCTCATCAGCGCGGAGTCGGCAGAAAAATGCGCCGCCTCACCCACAACTTAGGGGGGATGAAGTAGCCGAGCGGCGCAAGCTACAGGCAGCGGTATTTCTCCACTTAAAAATGCTCAATTCCATGTATCCCACGCGCTACAGTACCAGCTGCCTTGGTTTGGTGGCATCGCCGCCCTAATACATGTAACCTGGAAGTGCACTAAGCGCCCTGATGAGCCAAATAGCAATAACACAGTGGAGCAGTGGGAAGCATAGCTCGCCCATTCCGACTTGGCAGGAGAAAATTCCTTAATTAGCCAGGTCAGGCAGGCAGCAGAGGACAGTAATGGCCTGGAATAAGGGGCTCCGACCACAACTCCTTAATATCTTTTCCTGTAATATAATGTTCTTTTTCTCTCTCTCTCTCTCTCACACACACACATACACACACACACACACACACACACACACACACACACACACACACACACACACACACACATATATATATATATATATATATATATATATCCGTCAGTCCGTCCGCCCGCCCGCCCGTCCGTCCGTCCGTCCGTCCGTCGTTCTGTTTGTCCATCCGTCCGTCCATCCATCAATCCATCCATCCATCCATCCATCCATCCATCCATCCATCCTCTTACGCTGGCCCAGCCTCATGCCCCGACTCTTGTCATTATTTCTCCGACACGCCTTCTACGCCGACCCAGTGACCCAAGTGTCTACGTCGTTGTCGTCATAAGAGTGTTGTCATGCCACCGTCATCACGTTTCTTTTTACCATTGTAATCACTCCACTAACGTCTTGACGTCGTAGTCATACCACCTTCGTCGTTCCATCGCCTTCAATTCTTCTTCTTTACTCTAGCGTAATCACGCGGTCTTTATTCAATCGTGCTTATGCCACCGTTATCATACCATCGTCTTTACACAGTCAATATCACCTATCCGCTGCGAGAACGCAGTCTAAATGCCATCTGGTCATGCCATCGTCGTCGTCGCTCCGGCTTCCTCTTCCAATTCTAGTCATACGATCGTTGTCAAGTCATCGTCGTCATAGAGGCTTCACGACAGTCGTTATTACGTCATTGTCATCATTTGTCATCATACCACGGACATGCCATCGTCGTCATTGTGCCATCGTCATACAGTCGTCTTCATGGATACGTTGTCATACCATCATCGTGATCCTGCCGCTGTCTTTACATCAGCGTTATCCTAACTTCGTTATCTGAATAGCGTCATGCCATCGTCGCCACGTCATGGTTGTAACAAAGTGATCGTCAAATCAGTGTCATCACACCATCGTGTGATAACCACCGGTTATCTACCCTCCTCATTACATGTCCTACCCATGCCCATTTCTTGAAATCAAGAAAAAGAAATGAGCATGGGCAGGACATGTAATGAGGAGGGAAGATAACCGATGGTCATTAAGAGTTACGGATTGGATTCCAAGGGAAGGGAAGCGTAGGAGGGGCGGCAGAAAGTTAGATGGGCGGATGAGATTAAGAAGTTTGCAGGGGCTACATGGCCACAATTAGTACATGAACAGGGTTGTTGGAGAAGTATGGGAGAGGCCTTTGCCCTGCAGTGTGCGTAACCAGGCTGATGATGATGATGACACCGTCGTTGTCACGCTGTCGTTTTACCATCGTCCTCACTTCAGTAATGTCATCCCATGCCGCCATGCCATGGTCAAGCCTCTTACGTCGTGCCACTGACATCAATCTTTCTCCGTCCGTCTATCGCAATACTACTGTCGTAATTCCATCGTGATTACTGGCGTTATTGAGGCTTCGTTATCGGAATGTCATGCCGTCGTTATCACGTCATCGTTGTCACAAAGTCATAGCCCTATCACTGTGATCACACCATCGTCCCCATGCTTCGTTTTACCGTTCTCATCACTTCAATAACGTCGTCCCATTGTCGCTATGCCATCGTCACACCTAGTTCCTTCGTCGTTCCATCCGCCCCAATCGTTATTCGCCATTTGGGTATGTAATAATGTTATAGTGGAAACTTGCTAACTTTAAGACTGCTGGGATGGGAACATCCTTTATAATAATAGTAAGCAGGGCTATTTATTCCTCAAGATTTGTTGGGAAAGTACTCGTTATTCGATCGATTCGTTTGGGTGCTATTCGATCCGTATTGAATTCTGTATCAAAAATCTATATTCGCATACGCCTAACCCGAAACGCGACACATGTTGTTCGTACGTCATAATAATAATAATAATAATAATAATAATAATAATAATAATAATAATAATAATAATAATAATAATAATAATAATAATAATAATAATAATAATAATAATAATAATAATAATAATAATAAAAGACATGGTATTCCAATCCACCATACAGCTGTCGTAGAGCCTCTATCATGGTTCTGCGTAAAACAATCTCGACTTTCTTCTATTTAATCATGGAATTACACATGTCAGTTAGGTTAGGCCGGAATGCGGGTACACAAATGCTCTACCGGATGTGGTTTCTGGCAATCCTGGGGATACTAAAAAGTAGAAAGACACGAGCAGGAAACTAACCGGCTCTTTTCTGAATATTCTTTGCAGTATTCTACTCTAACTGTCACACATCAGCCGCAGGTACTAACTGACAGGTCTTCAGGTATAAAAGTAAACAAATAAAGGAAATGTACGAATGAGGGCTTTAAAATCTCTCTAGGCGCTGGTATCTAGCACTGAATTTTGCAGCGGAAGACGCTTTCGAAGCAACTTCGACCCAGGCAAACTTGTGCCGCCTGTCAGCTCAGCTGGAACCATGCTAGTCTTCGCCGTGACCTTCTGCCTTAGCCTGGCGTCATCCTTCACGGCAGTTCAATCAACCTATGGTCATGACGGCGGTGAGAACACTCTCAGATCTCTTTTTCAAATAGAACTTTGTATGCTACTGTTTGTTCGGTACATTTGTGATTTCATAAAACATGCATATATAGCGTTCCTTTTTGCAGGGCCGACGGCATTTAATAAACGGAGGCATTTAATAAACGGAAGAAATGCCACGCCCCAAATACCATAACAGTACTCTTTGAAATACATGTTACAGGACTTTTCGGACCATACCACCAAGCAACAATTCTTATGACAAAATACTTTGGCATTGTTGTACATGTTAAGACGGTGATTTAGTTATTCGTACATAACAAGTTCAGCATATATTCTTGCATATTCTCGTTTTTATCGACATAGCCGTCGTGAGGCATAACCATACAAGGGTTCCATGACTTGAGCAACATTGTCTGGAAGGACAAAAGCAAAAGTGAAAATTGGCATTTTGTGCAAAGCTTTTCCCGCGTTTCTGCATGGTCGTAGAAAAGCAATTAGATATTGATTGAACTCTTCGTCGAGAGAGGATTATTTTTAGATTTTAGGCTTTACACTTTTCTTATTTATTTATATTTTAAAAATACAAGAGGCGCGACAGCGGCATGCGGGTACAGCTCCAGCACGTTGCAATGAAGTGTATACGTAAAAAGAAGCGACTCAAGTTGCACACATTCATCGGGAGAACATGTTCACAGAGTGATCAGCAAACTACCCGATCAAGAGCGCATCGATTAAAAGCTGCCGCGACTAAACGCACTGGACCGAGTATGCTCAGTGCAGGGTCACGTATTGGTACAACTATTCGAGAGAGGAAAAGCGAGAGGGATGACTGCACAAGTTCTTGACTTGCGAGGGGGTGGCTGCATGACGTTATACCCTCCTAGCTTATTTGCTTCTTCCATGAGCGCTGGCATGCTGATTCTCTAGCTATGCCTTAATCTGGGATAGCGAACGGGGCAGGGGCCGGTCAGGGCGGTGTAGTGGAGAAGATCTGTGCTGTGCTAAAGAACAAATGACGCGAGCCACTTTACGTTACTGGCAATTTAATGACAGAAGAGAGTATGCTTGCTCAAGTTAGCGATAAGACTATATATAGGGCTGTATCACGGTTCAGGGTCAAGGCGCAGACATTTTCTATGCAGACTTGCTATTGACTTACTGTGCAAAGCAAACAAATTCGTTTCTAGAAGATAAGTTCCCAAGATAGCACGTGGCCAGTAAGTAGCTCTGCTTGAGCAATATGCATCCGCTCATGGTAGAGAGGCAAGCGCGCCTGTAAGGTGCCTTATGAATATAAGATGGCGATAATGAATTATTTTTTCCGCAAAATTTGTAGGCAAATAATGTCGAGTGGCACCAATGGGGTAAATTTAACGGCCCATTTATCGATGCTAGCTTCTATCGTGCCATTGCTCCATCACAACTAATTAGCGTAAGCTCTACCAATTACCTTGCTTATTTGCTGGCAACTACAAAGAACAACGCCGAGAAAAATATCGATCGTGAAAAGCACCTTTAGTGTACATAAACCTAAGATATAAAAACTCAATTCTCAGAGGTTCCATGCATAAAAGTCCTGCTGAGACGCCTATAGAAGCAAGGAGCTCTGAGGATGAAAGTCAGCGCTGGCCTACAAAGCCCGAAGACGCCGCTAGGGAGGACAGCGCTTATCCAGACATTCATTCTGCGGACTTCAATGACTTTCCAGGACAATTGACTAAAGTGCGCGAAGAAATGATAAAGGGTGTGAGGAAGGCTGTTGATCGATATGTCGAACGGATGAATAGAGCTTGTGCCAGAGATATTGAATAACCTTCGTACTGGGCTCCGCCGCACACATGTACACAATGCCAAATAAATGCAACTTGCGGATGTTGACCCTCACAGTTACAATAATGCACTCAGGATATTCCGGATGTTCTTTATAGAGATAACAACAAAATAAAGAGTGTAACAACAAATAAAGATAACAACAAATAAAGAGGAAAGCTGAAGTGGTATTTAACATGCAAGACGCATTAACAACGCAACTACGTGTAATTATTGATTGGTTTGCAACCGCTACAGCGGCATATATGTAAGGCGCCCACCCCCATTCTCCTGGACTACGCAATGGGTCGCTTCGGTGCCCTCGGTAGAAGCCCTCGTTGCCAGGCGTGGTGGTGAACCACAGGACAAAAGTACTAGAACGAGAGAATTCAAACAAGAAAAAGAAATAATGCAGGAAGCGAAAAAAAATGAAGCGTGGCTCTGCTATCGCAAACACCAAAAGTCCACTGCTTGCACATATCATTTGAACACGATTTAAAAGGAAGGGTTATATCGGGGGCTCCTATATAGATATATTGGTAAGGAGAAACCGTTTTCCTCCGCAACCACTCTACTATATTTCATGAGACGTGTTGCATTTAAAAGAAAAAGTAAAAAATGTAGCGACCATGGATAACACATTTTTATTTAGGCCATCAGTTTCTTCAGAGAGACTGTTGAAAATTGACAATTTCCGGAAAACAATACTATCAAGTTTACAACTCTGTAACTCAACAACGAACAAGAATATCACGATTTTGTAAATTTCTTGGAATAGTACATTTGAAGCTGGCAAAACTGACGCATAATATTTGGCTCTTACGTGCACCTCAAATATGTGAAGAGGATTTTGCAATACCCATGTAACCTATGTAAGACATTCGCCTAATATATAAATTGATATACCAAATTTATCCGGTTTGAATGTTCCAACAAATCCAGTTTACAAAAACGCTTTATTTGTTTTTGTTGCAAAGCTACGAACTTGTGAATGTTGTTGCTTGTATATTTTTCAAACTTAACAATTTCTGAAAACACCTTTTAAAAAATCTTGGCTTCAACTCAGATCCTTGCGTCCAACAATCGCTAGAATTTAACTTTATCTCTAAAATGCAACAACTTTCATTAAAATCACCCCTGTGGTTCTCTCAGAAAAACGTTTCTGTGTTTTAGATGCATTTGAATACGAGGCATTGAAGCAGAACCCGAGCAAAAGCTTCCTCTTGAAATGTGTGGGGGACTTGACTGCGGTTGGAAGGCATTCATGTTTCCCTTGCGATTTAATAATTCACATTTGGACACGGTAATGTTATGCTAGCCCAAAGATGCCATTTACCATAACCATACTTTATCCTCGGTAGTACTTGCGCGTTCCCACCACGCCTCCCATATGAGTGCACATGTCGAGTAGGTATAGAGCAAATAACTTGGCCGCTGTTTCACATGACACGGGTGTACGGCAGAAGTGCACCGGCCGTGGTAACATCTTTCAGTTGTGCTCGCCGAAGTCAAATGTACAAGCACACTAGCAAAAGGTTTCCTTCAACGATGTGCCTTGCTCTGGCACCTTAGTCAACGGTGAGCTTTAGAGGGGAACTGTTAGTCTCTAATTAGTCGGGATTTTCGGAGGGGTCGTCCGCAACGAAAAAAAGTAGAAGAAGAAAAAGCTTCAGCGAATGAAGCGAAATTGCGTACAATATTTGATATCACCCATACAACATTGCATCACAGCATTCGTTTTTATAAAGAACAAGCACAAGACAAGCAGGCAAACTGGATTGTCGATAGGGAACTCCTTATACCATGGTAAAAGCAGCGCAAGAATAACGGCAACATAGGAAAAAGAAATACACAGGACCTAGAACCTGAGTGCTACATATATATATATATATATATATATATATATATATATATATATATATATATTGAGTGTACGCGCAAATAAACTATATATAAAGTACATGAAAAAAGAATTTTTTTCGCAACCTCCACATGGCCAGAGGGAAGGGGCAGGACAGCATGGCTATCCTCTCCACCAACACTATATAAACCTTTATTCGCCCCAACGTTCTCGCCTGCTGGTGTGTGCATCTCAAAGAGACGGCATTTTTGGCGAGAGCACACCACACGTTGCATCAGCGCTTTCTGACAAGCGGGGAAAAATTCCGACCATCACGATAACAGGTGAAAGAACCAAAGAAAGTTTTCGTTTTAAACGTCCATTCAACGCTATAGGCGGAGGCACGACAAGCACCAAAGCTGGTCGACATTCAACACATGCATGTTGAGACGGCGATCATGGGCCGGCGTGAACATAAATTTTTAGTGGTACAGATGGCCAAGATAACGAGGTGAAACTAGTCTCAATTTGGAAAGCTATCACTTCATAACAGCCACAGGCTCTTTCAGCTTCTCCGGCCAGCATTCGGGTTAACCCTGTGTTTGTGTATTGCTTATCTCTTGCTGATGTTAAATTTTTGCGCATATTTACATGTTGGATAGCTTGTACAGTATACGTATTTTCTTCGTGTTCTGTTCCTTTCGCTGGCTGTAGAAACCTATTACACGTCTATGCTTGAATGCTCCCATGCATTAATTTCAAAATTAATATCATTTTTTACATAAGACGTGTGAAGTTCTCGGGAACGATGTATTTGTGGATACGCTGGCATACAAAGGGCCCTTTGCCCACCTACACTGATTGCAAACGTTGCACTAGCTCTTGCTACGTTTCTAAAATTAGATTTTTTTTAATATTCAACATTTCTCTGGTTAGTTACTGGAAGTTACATAGAGGAAGTTAATGCTTTCAGTTCATCTACAGAGCAATCGTACATCTCAGTTTAAGTATTTCAATAAACATATTATATGGTGTAATAACAATATATTTTCCTGCCTTTAGGGACAAGACTTCTCTGTATAATAGCAGAACTGCCTGTTACAAAAAGGATCTTACAAAAAGGAGAAAAAGGAAAGAACATGGTCAACTGAACAATGACCAGCAAGTCTACTTCAGGAGAAATGTTCGCGCAAATATCATATACTACCATGTAATGACCTGTTATGGGAAAATGGTAGCGTATTCTCCTATAAACGAGCCCTGACACGTATTTTAATATTGTGTAAAAACTATCACACGCTTCTCGTACTCAAAAAGTGACATTTACTAAGTCTGAATTTTTCGAGACAAGAAACATCTTAATTCCATGCCAAAGTACTCCTCAAAATGCCGGACTTGCCTTTATCTACATTATCGTGATATCATAATACAGCAAAATTTGTTGACATTGTAGTGCGAGGAGCTGTGGTGCTCTTTCGCGCAAAAAATGTACAAGAGCATGTGCGCACTACTTCTGTCTGAGCTTGCATGTGACAGGCGCCGAGATCGCAGGAACAGTGGAACGATAGTGTATCGTCACTTCAAGACGCATCCTGCGCCTGGGTTGCGGAACCGAAATTTGTTTGCTCAAATAAGTAATATAGTAATTTTTAAAAGTACTTTCGACGCTTGCCAGCGTTACTTCTTTTTATCATTTAGAGAGCTTGTACAAGCGTAACACAGAATATATGACGCATCGAACATATCACAATAGCACTATTTTAAATCTATGTCATAGGAATGCTTGCACTGTAATTCCGAGCAGTCAAGATGCGAAGCACACAAGCACAGTCCTGTGGATAAAATATTTGGCACTTGTGGAGTTCAAGAACACAATTTAGTTATTCATCAATAAAAGGTAGAAGATATAGTTGCATACAATTGTTTTTCTAGATATAGCCATTGTGAGACCTACCCACATGAAGGATACTTGATTTGAGCAACATTTAAAAAGGGAATAATAGCAAAAGTTAAAGTTAAAATTTTGTTCATAGTGCGTCGTACGTTTCTTTGTGGGTATGGAAAGCAGGTAGCCATTCATTTAAGATTTCGCCGTAAGAGCCTTATTTGCACATTGTCAATATTAAATTAATAATGATTCGGTTAAAATTACTTTTTTACTTACATTGCAAATAAACCACAGATGCGACAGCAGTGCGTCCCTGCAGCACTCGCACGTTGCGATTATGTGTTTACGTTACAAGAAGCGGCCAGGGTTGCGCAAATTTATTTGGAGAACGTGTGCACAGAGTCATTAGTCAAGCACTCCGACATGAGCGCATCGAATAAAAGCTACTGTGAACGAAACACACTGGTGCGAGTGCGCTGAACACAAGGTCACCTGTTGGGCCGACTTGAGGAGAAAGCAAAAGTGAGGGAGAGGACTTCACAAATAGTCATATTGCGAAGGAATGGCTACGTTGCGTAACGTACCTTCCTAGTTTATTTCCCTCCTTCTGGTGCACTGGCGTGTTGTCGCTCTGTCTGTGCCTTAATCTGGACCACCGAACGTAACCTGGGCTGGTGTAGCAGAGTAGCGATGTGCTGTGCTGACGAACATATGAGAGCCAATTTTTGTTAGCGGGTAGTTTAATATGACCGAAGAGAATATGTTTTCTCGAGTTGGCGATAAGCCTATAAGGCTACCTCACGGCTCAGGACAAAGAGGCAGACATTTTTTTTACGCAGCCTTCTTATTGGCTGCCGGCACAAGGCAAACCATACTAGTTTCTGGAAGATGAATTTCCAAGATAGCACCTCACTTCGAGCATTTCTGCATCCGCTCATAGCATAGAGGCAAACAAGCTTATAAGGCTGCTTAAGAAGGTATGACGGCGACCATGGATGATTATTCTCAATATTCATAGGTAAATAATTTTGAATGGCTCCGTTGGGGTGAATTTAAGCGAGCCATTTATAGAAGATAGTTTCCTTCTTGCCAGTGCAGTAACACAACTAATTAGCGTAAGCTCTATCGATTGCCTTGTTTATTTGTTTTCAACCACAGACAAAATGCAAAGAAAAATATCGATCGTGAAAAGCACCTTTAGTGTACATAAACTTAATATATAAAAACTCAATTGTTACAGGTTCCATGCATGAAAGTCCTGCTGAGGTGCCTGTAGAAGCAATTGACCCTTATACTGGAAGTCCACGCTGGCCTACAAAGTCCGAAGACGCTACCAGGGATGACAGTGCCGCCTCCAGGGCCGCGTATGAAGACATCGGCTCTAACCCGGGCTTCCCAGAATACGACCTTACACCATCTAGTGAACAGCTGTATAGTAACCAAGCAGACATTTTTGAACTAACAAGAGTCGCAATGAAACTTAAACAGGAGCTGGAAGACATGCACAATAGAGCTCGACAACTCTAATGGAAGTGGGACGCTTCCGCCAGAGAAGTTCAATAACCTTCGCCCTGGCCTCTACCACAAACGTGTAGACAATGCCAAATAAATGCAACTTGCGGATGCTAATCCCTGCAGCTATTCTCGTGCACTCACGATATGCCGCGTGTTCTTTATAGAGCTAAGAACAAAATAAAGTGTGATAGAAAAGGATTAGGTTACGCCAACGCGGATTCCTAAAGCAAAGCTGAAGTGGCATTCAAAATGGAATATGGTGCGCGCATCAACAACGCAACATGTCATTTTAGGTTGCTCTTTAACCGCTACAGCGGCATCTACCTAAGGCACCCACCCCTCTGCCCCTGGACCACGCATCGGGTTGCTTTGGTACCCTTGGTAGGAGCCCTTCTTTTCAGGCGTGGTGGTGAACCACGGGACAAAAGTACTAGAACGAGATAACTCAAACAAGAAAAATAAATAATACAGCAAGCTTGATAAAAATTATGCAGATCCAACGCACTGGGTGAATCGATGTGATCGAAGCTTTCCATGCAGGGTGCTTTTATTGACAATAATTAGCGCTGATGTAGACGGCTAAAGCTTAATTTCTTCAAAGTTTAGTCGTTAAACGTTCAACGTTACCTTACGTGCACCAGCGCTGTTTGTTTGCGTAGTACACAGCGCACGCAGGGAGATGTGTTTTCTTGAGGCGTTGTTGTGCGCCATATTTCATAACCTCCGAGAGGGTTGAGCTTAGTCATTGCCTCACATGGCCAACTCCCGGAAAACTACTATCAAGTTTAGAAATCTGTAACTCAATAACAAACAAAAATATTACAATTTTGAGACTATCGCGTAATAGCACATTTGAAGATGACAAAAGTGATGCATAATGTCTGGCTCTTACGTGGACCACAAGTAGATGAGTAGAACTTTGCAATACCCTTTTAAACAATGCAAAAAATTCACCTAAAATGTAAATTGATATATCAAAGTCATCTGATTTGGAGTTTTTGGTGCAAAGATATGAATTTGTAAACTTCGTTGCTTCTATATCTTTCAAACACAACTATTTCTGAAAACGCTTAGTAGGGAATTTAGGCCTCAACTGAAAATCTTGTTTGGAATTGTCACTAGAATTTAATTTTATCTCTGAATTGCAGCAAATTTCATTAAAATAATCCTAGTGCTTCTCTCAGGAAAACGTTTCTGTGATTTAGTTGTATTTGAATAGGCAGCATTGAGTCTGAGCCCGAGCTAAACCTCCCTCCTGAAACATGTGGGGGACGTGGTTGCGGTCGGAAGGAGTCCACATTTCCCTTGAAGTTTCATACTACACATTTGCACACGGTAATGCTATGCTGCACAAAGATGCCGTTTACCATAAAAATAATTACCACCTTGGTAATACTTGCGCATTCCCACCACGCCTGCTATATCAGTGCGCATGTCGAGTATCTATAGAACAAAAAAACTTTGCCGCTGTCTCACCTGACAGAGGTGTACGGCAGAGATGCACCGGCCCCGGTAGCACCTTCCAGTTGTGCTCACCGAGGCCAAGTGTAGAAGCACACTAGCAGAACGTTTCCTTCACGATGTGCCGTGCTCAGGCAGCTGGGGCGCAGGTGAGCTTTAGAGCGAAACCGTTAGCCTCTGGTTGGCCGGGATTTATAAGGGCGTCGTGCGCACCGAAAAGAAGCAGAAAAAAAAAACCTTCAGCGACTGAAGCGAAAAGTGCATATATTCTTGGCTATTATCCATACAACATGTATCACAGCATTCAAAAGGACAAGCACAAATCAAGCATGCAAACCACATTGACGATAAGGCACTCCTTATACCATGGTAAAAGCAGCGAAAGAATAACGGCAACATAAGACAGAGAAATACATATGACCTGGTTGTTGTTACTTTTCGCCCTGTTTGCACCATGAAGATCAACCAAAGGCCCTTTAACGTAAAACTATTCCAATATGTTTTTAATCCAGTGTGCTGACGCCAAATTTACGTGACCGCCAACGCAAGCATTGGGCGGTGACCCACAGGGTTGCATGAACAGCCCAATCAAACGCTCTCCTCGTTTATAAGAGGTCATTTTTGTTTACTTTAAAAACGAATAACATTGCCTACACTGAATGGCTTGCCTTATCTAAATGGCTGACAAGAGGCCAGGAGCACCGTCAAGTGGAAAAGGATTCGATGGGGCCGAGTCAGTGTACTGAAAATTGATAACCGGATGAAGAGTGTAGTGCCAGCGTCTGTAATTCGGCCGCTTTCCCTTGCTTAACTTGCGGTGGCTGGTCGAAAATCACGTTGGCATGCAATGGAAGGTTAAGAATGCCGCTAAAACGGATCTTCACCAAAGAAGAGTTGGCAGAACGAGGCTGTAATTATGCCGATAGTGCTTTAATATGTCACACAGCCATGCAAAAAGCTTTATTGTATGCAAATATACAAATGCCTTCCTACAGGTGCGAACAGCCAGTGCCTCAGCCATCGGCTGCAGCCATCTTTTATTCCTTTCGGAACGGGACAGCCTGCGGCTATTCAGAAAAAAATTCAGTTTTGTTCGGCATAATAATGCATGTTTAACGCGTACACGCCACTTTGACGTGGTGAGTTTTCGTAGTTTGGTGACGTCGCGTGACAAGTAGGTGAAGTGGGTGTAGCCCGAAAACTTTTGACCAATAGCGGAGAGCTGATGGCGAAAAGGCGTCAAATCAGAAATAACTATTTTTCTTTTTTTCTAACCCATCATGCATAATAAGTGTGTACACGTCATATCAGATGGGGAGCTATCGCGTTTCGTGACGTCGCGTGACAGACAGGCGAAGTGGGGGTGGTCCAAGAAAGCTTTCGACTAATCGCGGAGGGCTCATTTCAGAGTTGGAGTAGAAAATTTCGGAATAGTTTTACGTTATAGCGCCCAAACTCGGTAAGTTTTGCACTTTATTGCACTCCTGAGAAGAACGCGAAGCGCATAGAGCTCACCGCATACATTTTCCGGTACACACGCACTCTGTGCTCCCTCTCTCCCTCTTTTCCTGTTTGTATTCGCCTTTACTCCACCCCCGGTGTAAGGTAGCAAACCGGGTGCTCGTCTGGTTTACCTGCCTGCCTTTCCTGTCCTTACTCTCTTTCTCTCATTACTGTTCCAGAAGCTGCCACGGCGACGGCAGCTTGCGACGGGGGAGTGACGTCACTACTGTTCCGTATATAAAAGAACCAGCCTAGCAACTGATTTCAATGTTGTTGCAGCACCGCTATTAATAGAAAACGGATAGTTGCGACTCCCGAGGAGCAGCGTGAATACAAGGAGCGGCAAAGAAAAAAAAGACGACAATATGATCATCGGCGGCCTGCCGGAAAAATTAGCCTTACTCCCATTTGCACCATGACTTCAACTCACCATTACTAGCAATATTTTAAAGCAATAAAGCATTGCATCCCTCTTCAGCAGTTGTAAAGGTGGTGGTTGTAAAATACACTATAAAAGCTATATCGCCGCGCGTAGGCTTGGCGCCAATACAAGGCCCGTCAACTTTGCTTCTAACTTTGAATGGATGGTACCCAAATACAAATACAAAATATCACAGAATACACAGCTTTGTCACCACTTTACCTGCTTCTTGCCCGTATCTTATGTAGAAAGAATCAGTGCTGATTTAGCTGAAAATAGGAGATGGAAAGTGCAGTTCTGGAGTTCACTCGGCACCCGTCCAGCCTCTTGGAGAAGCGTAGTGCAACTAACAGTGGTCCGGAGCAGACCGGCGTGAGTAAATATATATACATATATATATATATATATATATATATATATATATATATATATATATATATATATATATATATATATTGTGAGTCAGCTGTTAAGCCTCAATGGTTTATTGCGCAGGTCGCGCGCTGAAGAAGATGACGTTGGTCATTATGATGAATATATACAGATGAAGAAGACGAAGGGGTAATATAATACTCACACAATTTCCACCGCGCCTGGCAGCGGCTAACCTGGCTGCTGGTTATGGCGGGAAACGCCGTACGAAAGGCTTTAAACGCGAAACATGGAGCCGTATAACGTAAAACTATTCCAATATGTTTTTATTCCAATCTCCTGACGTCAAATTTGCGTAACCGCTAACGCAAGCATCGGATGGTCACCCGCAGGGTTGTCTCAACAGACAAATCAAACGCTCCCTTCGTTCATAGGCGGTCACTTTTGTTTGCTTGAAAAACGAATAACATCGCCTACACTGAGCGGCTTGTCTTATCTAATTGGCTCACGAGAGGCGAGAAGCACGCTCAAGCGGAGAGGGATTCGATGGGGCCGAGCAACTGCACTGAAAATCGATAACCGGATGAAGAGGGTGGTGCCGGCGTCTGCGATTGGTCCGCTTTCCCTTACTTAGCTTGCGGTGGCTCGTCGATAATCGCGGCGGCATGCAACGGAGGCTTGAGAATGACGCTAAAACGGATCCTCAGCAAAGAAGAGTTGGCAGAGCGAGGTCGTAAACGGGCCGAAAGTGCTCGAAAACGTTACATGGCCACGCAAAAAGTTTTATGACACGCAAATAAACCCATGCTCGCCGGCACGTGCGAGTAGGCACTGCCTGAGCAATCGGCGGCAGCCATCTTCTATACCTTTCGGAATGGGGCAGCCTGCGGCTATTCAGAAGAAAATTCAGTTTTGTTCGGCATATTAATGTATCTTTAACGCGTACACGTCACTTTGACGTGGTGAGTTTTTGCGGTTTTGTGACGTCGCGTGACAGGCAGCTGAAGTGGGTTATGCCCAGACACTCTTGACCAATAGGCGAGGGCTAATGGCGAAAAGGCGTCGAATCAGAAATAACTATGTTTCTTTTGTTCGGTCAAATTGTGCACAATTAGTGTCTACACGTCATATCAGATGGGGAGCTATCGCGGTTTTTGTGACGTCGCGTGAGAGACAGGTGAAGTGGGGGTGGTCCAAAAAAGCTTTTGACCAATCGCGGAGGGCTGATTGCACCATTGGAATAGAAAAGTTTGGAATAGTTTTACGTTATAGCGCCCATGCACAATCTACATGGCACGGCAGCGGCCGTCCTAAGGTGGAGCATCTGGAGTGACACGATAGTTAACTGGCGAAGTCTGTTTCCGAACAATGTAGGGCCCGATAAAACGGGACTGCAATTTGTCGCACAACCCAGGAGCTCGAACTGGGGTCCACAGTAACACTTCGTCTCCAGGGTGGAAGGAAACGACACGGTGAGATGCATCATAGCGAATTTTGCGGTCTTGTTGACTGGCGTCGGTGTTGAGGCGGGCGCGTTGGGGACACCTGGCAATGCGTGAAACGAACTGCTCACACACTGATGTGGACGAAGGCACGGGGACACCGAAGAAAGAAGCGTCGAGGATAGTGAGCGGTTGGCGACCATACACGAGGAAAAAGGGCGAGTATCCCGTCGTGCGTTGGACGGCCGTGTGGTACGTGAAAGTGACCAACGGTAGAATGACATACCGATTGGTGTGGTCAGGGTTGATGTAGATAGATATCATGTCGGACAGCGTGCGATGAAAGCGCTCTGTGAGACCATTAGTTTGAGGATGGTAGCCGGAAGTCGTTTTATAGATGGTATTGGATGCACGGAGAACATCGTCCAGCAATTTAGACAGAAAGTTCGTGCCGCGGTCACTCAAAAGGACACGTGGTGCTCCGTGCCATAAAAAGATGGCTTTCAAGAAAAAGGCTGCAACCTCCTCTGCGGATCCCGAAGATAGTGCGGCTCTTTCAGCGTACCGTGTCAAGTGGTCTACAGCTGTGACGATCCATCGTTTACCGCCAGTGGTTAAGGGTAGCGGTCCATAGAGGTCGATACCAACGACTGCGAAAGGAGCTTCAGGACACGGGACAGCTTGGGGCAGTCCAGCCGGAGGTGAGGTCAGTCATTTTCGGTGTTGGCAGAGCGAACAGGAAGCCACGTATTTCGCTACGCTGGTTGCAAGTCGAGGCCAAGAGAAGCGACTGCGAATTCGCTCGTAGGTTTTATGGAAACCAAAGTGACCGGCAGTGGGATCGTCGTGAAAGGTCTCCAATATCTGGGCGTGAAGGGATCGGGGAACGGCAGGAACCCAACGGTGTACTTCGGGATGAAACAAGTACTGGTATAATGAATTTTCTATCCTGAAGTTCTTCCACTGCCGACGGAGCCGAGCACAAGGTGTGCGAGATGATCCGCGAATACGTTCCATAACGGAGTGACAGTAGGAGTCATTACCTTGGCTAGAGGAAAACGTATGAGAATGGCTGGATGGGAGGTGGTCGAGAGCTGCGAGCGAAGGTAATGCAGGCGACGGGCCCTGCGGTTTAATCACGGAAGGTGGTAAGCAAGAAGCGTTTGAAGACGGTGGTAGGGGACAACGAGAGAGAGCATCGGCATCCTGGTGTTTCTTTGCAGAATTGTAGCTGACGTCGAAGTCGTATTCATGTAAACGGAGTATCCAACGGCCGAGACGTCCCGTTAAATTCTTTAGCGTCGCCAACCAGCACAAGGCGTGGTGATCAGTAACGACCGTAAAGTGGCGGCCGTGCAGATAAGGCCGAAATTTTTGGACGGACCAAACAACGGCGAGACACTCTTGCTCGGTAATCGCATAATTTTTATCTGCAGCTGTTAGCGTGCGACTTGCGTATGCAACCACACGTTCTTCAGAATTTTGCTGACGTTGCAGAACAGTGCCGATACCGTGTCCGCTGGCGTCAGTATGTAGTAGAGTGGGTGCGGTGTTGTCGAAATGATAAAACACACGTTCGGACGTCAGGGCACGCTTGAGGGCATGAAAAGTAGTTTGCAATTCGCCCGACCATACGTAGGGAGCTCCAAAAAGAAGGAGTTGATGGAGCGGCGCCGCAATGGTGGCGAAATTACGTATGAACTGCCGGAAATACGAAGCTACGCAAATCTTTAGCGCGTTGAGGCCTGGGGAAGTGGAGGACAGCGGTAATCTTGTCAGGGTCGGGTCGAAGGCCCTCCTTGCTGACAAACTGTCTGAGCCCTTTAATGGTTTTGCTGGCGAAGTGGCACTTTTTTGTATTCAGCTGAAGGGCAGCAGCTGAGAGGCATGTCAGGACTTTGTCGAGGCGCTGCAAGTGCTGATGGAAGGTCGACGAAAATATGATAATGTCGTCAAGGTAGCACAAGCAAGTCTTCCACTTTAGGCCCCGTAGTACGTGTCAATCATCCGCTCAAATGTGGCAGCAGCATTACACAGGCCGAAAGGCATTAAGTTGAATTCGTAAAGTCCATCGGGTGTGGCAAAGGCGGTTTTCTCCTTGTCTGCTTCGTGCATGGGTATCTGCCAGTATCCGGAGCGTAGATCAAGGCTGGAGAAATACTCCGCGCCTTGTTATGAATCTAACGCATCATCAATTCGGGGCAGTGGATATACGTCTTTGCGGGTTATTTTGTTCAAGGCACGGTAGTCTACGCAAAATCGCACTGAGCCGTCTTTCTTACGCACCAAAACGAAGGGTGACGACCAAGGGCATGAAGATGGGCGGATTATGCTACGTTTGATCATATCGGCAACCTGGGTATCGATGATCTGTCGTTCAGCGGAAGAAACGCGATATGGCCGCCGGCGCACGTAGGGAGTTCCATCTGTGTGTATACGATGAGCCGTCGCAGAAGTGTGTCCCAGAAGAGGACAGTGGACGTCGAAGCAGTCTTTATGCTTGGATAACATCGTCAGTAACTCCCCCGTCTGCTGTGGCGTTAGAGCGGAGCTGATGGTAATAGCGAGATCAGAAGCAGGGGCCGGATCCATAGCTGTGGGTGTTTGTGAAACAGCAGTTGTCGAGGTAAGGGCAGAGACAGGCTGAGAACGGCGCCTTTAGAAAGCAGTACTGGCTCATTGGTTGTGTTGAGTACAGCCAAAGTGGCCATGCCGTTGGTGACGCGAACAAAGCCGGGTGGCAGAGCAATCCCTTTGGATAAGCAACGGACTGACGGCACAACTAAACCGTCACTATCGGTGATGTCCGAGTTAACTGCAAGGATTTGTTCACGACCACGGGGCACCATACAATCGTCAGGAATTCGTAAGCGAAGGCGCGGTTCGTGCACATCGTCGGAATTGTCGGTCCCTGTCAAGTTAAGGAGGCGTTCACGGAGCGAGATGAAAGTCGATGCCGAAGAGAGAAAGTCCCACCCTAGTATAAGCATGTGAGCACAGGAAGTCAACACTGCGAACTGGATATGGTGGCGTATCCCGTCGATGGAAACTCTAACGGTGCATTGCGCTGATGGCCGAATGACAACATTATTTGTACCACGAAGAAGAGCTCCACTGTAAGTTGTAGTAACTTTGCGTGGACGAGCGCACAAGCCAGCGTGAATAATAGAAATAGCTGCTCCCGTATCAAGCAATGCTAAAACTGGTACACCTTCTACGCACACGAATAAAGTATTGGCCGGGCACGCTGGAGGAATTGTAGTCTGTGCGAGCCATGCAGCTTTCCCTCCAAAAACTGCACCGTCTAGTTTTCCGATCGGTAGTCAGGAGTGAGGGTGGCCGGTTGGTGATGTCGAGCGTCGGAGAGGGGAGGGCAAGCGGCGGCGCACTGGATGGTAGTTGCGAGGCGCTTCGGCAGGTGGAGAAAGTGAGCATGGGGAGAGCCGGTGCTGGTAAGGAGTCGGAGGAAGCGACGGGTCTCTCTCATAAATATCGTAGCCACGGCGTTCATCCTGTTGTCATCTTCGGCAAAAACGCGATATGTGACCGCGAATACCACAATAATAACAAATGGGGCGGGGCGTAGGCCGGGTAGTGTAAAATCCTGTGGCAGGTGGACGGGGTGGTAGAGTCGACAGACGGTTGGGGCAGTAGCAGGAGCATGAGCCGCTGTCCGGATGAACGCTGGTTGCATCGCCGCAACCTGAGCATACGAAGTGGTTGGCGAAGGAGGGCCACAGCTCGAAGCGCAGGTCACGGAGGATAGCTCCTCTTTGCTGATGTCGCGCAGGGCAGGAAACGAAGGCTGAGGCTGGAGAACGGAAGGACAGAGCAGGCCACACACTTGGAGCTCTTCGTGCAGGTTGTAAACGGTTGGCCTGCAGTGCGTCCAGGTGTTGACAAGTCGCGATCACATCGTTAACGGTATTTGTATTCCTGATCGCCAGTGCGTTGAACGCGACGTGAGCAATGTCCTTTAGGATGTGACGAACACGATCAGATTCCGTCATGGCGGCGTCAACACGGCGACAAAGGGCGAGGACGTCCTCGATATAAGATGTGTATGTTTCCCCGGGAAGTTGCGTGTGTCTATCAATCTTTTTCTTGGCGACCTCAGAGCGGAGGTTGGGAGCGCCAAAAATCTGCCGAAGCTGGTGTTTGAATGACGCCCATTCAGGCAAGGTGCTCTCGTGGTTGAGAAACCAAGTCCTGGCAACGTCAGTGAGGTAGAATGCGACGTTGCGCAACTTGTGCATGTCATCCCACCGGTTAGACTCACTCACGCGGCCATAATTGTCCAGTCAGTCATCAACGTAGCCACTGCGAAGCCCAGCAAACATGGTGGGATCGCGCTGCCGCGTGCTGACGGTCCATGAAGGAACGGCCGGTCGGGCAGAGATGGTGACGCTGGCCGGGATGATGAATATACGCTGCTGAAGAAGATGAAGGGGTAATATAATGCTCACAATATATATATATATATATATATATATATATATATATATATATATATATATATATATATATATATATATATATATATATATGGATGGGGTTGGCTATATGGACTGGTCGGTATGGCATCACCTATTTTTATGTAGATGCAGATCTCTACATCTACACACAGTGAGGCACATTTCTGCTGTCCTGTGCGCCTTTCTGTGCGCCCGGCCTGCGCTGAAAGAAAGTAGAAGTGGCCACAGCCGCTCATGTACCGGTTAGTTATACGGAGCGTGCCGCAAACGAATATAGAACTCCGACCCTCCTCTCCCCGGCAAGAAGTCACTGCCATGTTGCGGGGCTACAGACATTTTCCTTGGTGCAACCGCTAAGTTCTGTGCCGTCTTTGTGTCCGAGTCACAATATGCGTAGCGTAAGCATCGGCACGTAAAATGCTAAAGCACACTAATTTATTCGAATAAAAAGTATAAAAATGAAATAACCCATGCATGTTTGGACCTGACTGGCCGCATCGATGTCGTATGGGGAACAGCGCTGTCGGAAGATGTGGAAAAATTAAAGGTACTTATCAAAAAGCCAGATTTTCCTGTTGTCTTTAGGCTGCTCCTGGCTAGATTCTTACTGAAATGGGGTTAATTGGGTCTGCAGTCAATTAGTTTAATTCATTTCATATATTAAAAGCGATTATACAAGAAAGCACCTGATTTCGAGGCATCGCGTCGCACTGTTTTTGACAGGCAGTAAGCTGTCGAGCCGCCACACAGGAATCCCATATAAAACTCGATGCGGACATTTGCGCCTCATTTTTGCCCAGCAGGAGAAAGCGGCTAACGTGAAGCTCGAAAATATAGCCAAAATCGCCAATTACAAAGTTGGAGACATAATGCTCCGGTGCTCTGCCACGCATCCTGAAGTTTTTTAAATAATCTTGCTCCGTGGCAGTGCTTGCATAAAACAAAAAACAATGTGTTATTTTTTATTTACCTTTGTACCGTGCTTCACTGCTCCGAGGTTGCCTAATTACTACAGTCATGTTCACGGTTAACTAATTAGAGTGCAGGTATACAACTGCGATAAGCTAAAGACGAAATAAAATGCCCCTTTAGCGATAAAATGTGTTGCACTCTGGTTACGCAGTACGCAGCGAAGGATTTTCAACTCTTCATTGACGTGCCTTAGTGGTACCTTGGATAATGTAACGACCGTATTCGGCACTCAAAGCCCGTTAACCAATCAGTGGCCTCCCTCACAGCCTCTGCCGCTACTTTTTTCTAAACGAAAGCTAGTTGCTTTGACTTGCACCTGTTATCCCAAGTTTTTTTTCTTTTTCAGAGGGTTAGTAACTATGATAAATGGCAACCAGCTCAGTTTTTTGAAGAGTTCTTCAGCTTCCATCTAACAGCAAAAAGAAAAAATGGTATATGACAATAATGTGCACAACCGTCTTGTCTCAAGAGACAGATATGGAGGAAAGGCCGGGTTGTTAACCAGATAATAGTCTCAGGTTTGCTACCTTACACTGGCGTTGGGAGATTTGGGTTAGGAAGAAGACAGAGAGGAAAGGGTTAAAGAAGGAGTTATAGAAAAGTGTCGTGGTAGCAAAGTTACAGGCCCTTGATGAAATTGTATACGCCAGGATCCACGCTTCGTCACTCGTTCTCACCACCGTTACCACACGGCGCTTCCTGTTGGGCAAGGCACTCAGCCTTCGCGCATGCGCAGAAACTGCATCTGCACTTCGATTACTATTGTTTTCACGCTCTTCGGCTTTGGTTCAGCTGCCAACCAGCTGAACTTGACAGCGTCAGTGCAGAATTACCACCTTTTCGGCTCCTGGACATAGTCCCATACTTGAAAACGATGTTGCAGATTTCCTATACAGCCTAAAGTTTAAACAGACGGCATGCTCCTGTACTTCTGATCTCCAGCCTACTGCTATTACCCCCAAAACCAGCTACGTCTGCGAATACCCGCCCCAACTCCTCCATGCTCTGGCGTCATCCGTTATGGTGCGATTAGAAAATACGAATATGTAATGCAGCACGAGCTTCGTTTTGGTGTCGCACTAATACCTGACGCCACGAATAAGTGGTCGAAGAGAACAGAAGTATTGGTGAATACCGTAAATACACCATTAGCTTCCCTTCTGGCATGAAGACGATTTACCTGCGGGCACAGCACACTTGGTGTGGGCTTCTAGAGCTGTTGCATGTATGATATGTCGTCTTGCCGCCCAATTCAAGGTCTAGATGAATAAGAGACAAAGGCGACCTTTCGACAAAACCGAACAGCACCTATCTTACGTATGAGAGGCCCGCTTTGACTGGGTGTTGTATGCAGATGAGCATGCCTATACGTTTACCTCACTATCCCAAAGGCCTTGAAGCCATCCCTTCAATAAACATGCCTTTACAGCTACCGACATCTTGCACTTCACGTATAAGTTCTTTCTAAAGAAATAACAATCCAGGCGATATATTGCGAACAGTTCCTTTTATTCTATTTACTCAACAATTTGCACTGCCAGTATACTGCCTTGGGGCAAAATGCACAATTTGGTTCACAGGCGGAGTGAATTTTCTTGGTTGTCTGTACATTTCGCTTACTTCCGCTGCTGCCAAGCGCATTCTCACTAGGTCATTGCACAAATATCATTTTTATATACGCCGCAATCTAATAAACCATGCGTATTTGTTTCGAAGTCTTACTCAACAGTAATGAAACTCTGGCAACAGCTCGACTGCTGGTTTTAACCTGGCCGAAGAGGGAGGCATTTTCGGCTTCTGCTCCTGTGCCTCGACGATTGGGCCGGCATTGGGCGACGATAGTTCCCCATTTCCCTCACGCATTTGTGGCGGTGTGATGGTTATCAGAGTCTACTCAAATATCGCAGCGTTCCGTGTGATTCGATTCATGCCACATTATCTGAACACAGGCGTCTTGCTTTCTGGTGTAGGAGAACCGACGGGCTGGACCGCCTTTGTCGAGTTGGTCCCTGAAGCAAGCAGCTCTGGATTGCTTGGACACTTTCTATTTTGACCGAGTCCACATATATACGAATGGTTCTTTCAGTCAGACCAGCTCCACCGGCGCAGTGGTTATACCATCACGATCAATTAGCATCTGATACAAGGTTTCTCACTTGACAACATCGACCGGCTCGGAGCTTGTTGACCTCAGAGGTGCCGTTGATTACATTAACAGCCAACCCGCTAATCGGTGGGCAATATTCTGCGATTCGAAGGCGGCCTTACAATGTCTTCTGTCATCTCTTCGTTGCGGGTCCTGTGAACAACTAGTGTCGGAGATACGAGAAATGCACCATCGTATGATATGGAAAGCACATGACGTCGTGCCCCAATGGCTGCCTGGCCATTGCGGTATCTCCGGCAATGACCTCGCTTACGAAGCTGCTAGGAAAGCACACGAAGGAGCAACCTTTGTTTCTGTACCTTTATCACGGACCGACGCAGCCCCATACCTAAGCAAGGTAGCAGCACACCGTATGATATTAGAGAAGTGGCACACACCTGAATTCTCCCAAGATCGATTGCATTCCCTCGACCCCTCTATGCAACTGCGGCTGTTGCCAGGGCTTCAGCGAAATGAGGAAACAATGCTGCGCCGCTTACGCTTGGGCGTCGCATTCACCAATGCATATACGTTTTTGAGTGGAATGGCTGATAGCTCCGACTGCAATGCCTGCGGTGTCGAGGAAAGTATAGAACATCTACTGTGCTACTGCCCATCCTTTGAAAACGAAAGACATGACCTCTGCATAGCTCTCAATCAGCTAGATAGAACAGCTTTCACCTTGAACAAGATCTTGGGACCATGGCCTCGCATATAGCAGCCACAAAAGGCCGCAAAAGCGCTGCTGCGATATTTGAAAGCTACTGGATTGAGTCAGCGTCCGTGATCCGGACAGAGTGACCGAATGATATCCCTAGTAGACTTTCTCTTCTTGTTTTAATCTTTCCGTCTCCTTTTCTCTTTACCCAGTGTAGGGTAGCCAACCAGGCTCAGTCCTGGTTAACCTCCCTACCTTTCCTTTATCACTTGCTCTCTCTCTCTCTCCTGTCGAGTTTGTCACAGTCAGCTGTGTTCGAGTGTCTTACCTGCTTTTCTCCATTTGAGGCTTGCACAAACCAACCTTGCCCCTTTTCTGAAAGCAGGCTTTTAGCTCTATAATTAATGACACATTCAACTAGTCGTTTTAACTCGCTCTGAATGCGCTGAAAGAAGCGCTAAAGGCTGCTTTAAGTCTGTGACGTGAAAGTAAATGACGATTTTGGCAAAAATCTCACATTGTAGTGATCACATAGATAGGGAAGAGTCGCATGATTAAGAATTCCGATGTATACTGACGAACTGCTTGATGGTTGTAATAAATTTCTTCACCTCACAACCTAATTTATACAACAATTTACCGTTGTTCAGCCGTCAACGACAGATTGATTGCCTTCATTTTTAATGCCATAATAAATTCACAGATAAAAGAGATCAATCGATCACTGGTTCTTATGTGTCAGAGGAACAGCTCATGCGTGTAATGACTTCAGAGACTGCAGCGCCGCCTGACAGTTTGTAACATCTGCATATGACCAAGTTGTCTGTTAGAGAATATAGACAAGCTTCGCGTAGTCAGCGGCTCCATAACAGTACTTGAACGGTGCCCCCGCATCGCAGGGATATGAAGGCGCATAGACAGAACGCACCTACTAAGAAGGGATAGTGTGGCTTTGACGAAGTTCTCAATGTCGACAAGGCTGTGAGTTCCGCAGCAATTGGTCCTCAACAGGAACGTGCACAGTAAAGCTGCCCAGTAGCAATTTTTCCTCTCGCAATTAGATTTACCTATCTGGCAATAATGCATACGAAAAAAAAAATTTCTATAGTGGTTGTGACGAAAATAAGCTTGCGCACGCACGCATGCGCGCGCGCACACACACGCACGCACACGCACGCACACACACACGCACACTCATATGCACAATGAACTGAAACACTAAACCACATTTGGTTCGTGTTACCCGCTGACTCTCCTAGTTTACCAAATGGTTTTAGGAGGAAGCTTTATCTACATCGGGATTATTATAGATAGGAACGGCGAGATTCCTTCCGCGGCAAGCACTGCATGAATATTCCTTAGGCCTGTCGAATTAAAAAATAATAATATTGGGACTGCAGGAAGGAAATTTCTTTATTATTAAGGACGTATATTGTCTTACAAAAATTTCTGAAAACTGAAAAAAATCAACAAAAGACGCCTCACGTATGAAGTTTACGACTCCGCATAGCTCAGCAATGAAAAACGTCACAATTACGTAAACAGCACATAATAACGCCTCTAAAGAGGACAAACCTCACAAAAGATTTCCACAAGCATTCGACAGTGGTGGTCACACTAAACCACTATATTCGCGGACGACGTCTCTCAACTATGAAGCAAACGCTATGAGACAGAGCTTCTGCAAATGCATTCGTACGCAGGGTAGTCCAGGCCTGTTCGGAACCAGTTTTGGCTTCGATTTCTCCTACCTTCCACATCTCTTTTACTTCGGTAAAAGCAGAAGCGATTAAGGTGACGTGAAATTCTTAAGCTAATCAATGTTCAGACATACCCTTTATGTATTGAGTTTTGAACAGCGAGAAACGGGGAAATGGGAAGGGTGGGGGATGTTCAACCTGCGTCATGGCCCCGAATCGGCCGCATGACCTCCGTAACCTCGCCGTCGATTAGGACTAGAATGCATAACAGACAATGGCGTCGATAGCCGGCGCAGCGCAAGTCAGCTGGCTCAGTCTTTTGTACATGCCGTAGTTTATGATTTCCAGATGACTTTCATTCGGTTTTATTCTGCAAATACTTGTTTTTGTGTGCTTCGAGAGCCTTTTGTTGATGCATTTGGTCATCAGTCTCTCACGGGATCTGACGGTCGGGACAGCAAGCGGCGAATTCTCACCAAAAGACGTGCGAGGCATTTTGCCTTTGAGGAATGCGTAAAATGAACGGCAGTTGCGAGTGTGCGAGAACTCGAAAGGGGACAGGAAAAGTGAAACGAAATATCAGCAACGGATCGGTGAATGTTACCTATCGTATAAGATATGTGCTTCAAAAATAATATTGTTTGCGCTTTTTACGCAATAAAACGTCACCAAACTGCGGAACTATTTGCAGCTGCGGTGCAAGAGGCGTTACTTGGTGCAGGAACCTTCGCTTAATAGCAAATGAAAGTTGCAAAAGTTGTCCGCGAGTAAGGGTAGCTAACCTTGGTTACGGCGAAGCCGAGAACACACGCACGCACGTGTGCTGTAGATTTCTGGTGCTATTACGTGGTTTCTTTTCAATTTCTTGCTATATATCTTATACATCGTTCTTCTGCTATGTAAAAAGGGTAGTCGTTCGCGTTATAATGTGACTACATCTGTTGCTTTTATTTTCATTTCAATAAAAGAAACTCAGTGGCCTTCCACTCAGTGAAGAAAGAAGAATAGCGAAGTAACTATATGAGTCCGTTAATGGCGAGCCGCAACTCCGCTGCATATAGGCCTGGTACCGCATTATCTTCAGAATAGGCCCACGTATGGTAAGTGCTTAAAGCCCACTTTGTCTGCGCCGCGGGTCGGCCATGAACCTACGCATGGGGAGTGATGCTTAACGCCTGCTTCACTGCTTCACCTCTGTCGCGGGTCGACCCGGTACTGCATTATCTTCGGGATCGGCCCGCAAATGAAAAATTATTGGTCTACGCGCGGACGCGATCCGCCAAATCCTACCGATTGGCAGCTTTACTGTAAAAAATAATAAAAATAAAATAAAAAACACGTTCGCGCCACGCTGGTGCAAAGCAGACTCGCATACTTACTCTTGGTTGTGAGTGCCGTCGGCTTATCAAGCCTGGGCCACGCATGCTCGGATGTCCGCAAAGTACCACGTTACGAAGTTGTACACAACGCCACAGTTACGTTACCATCGTCGCAGCAGGCGGCATGTCGATTCTTGTAGCGAGCAACTGATGGCATCTCGGATATCCCCAGCGTCTTTTGCAATGCCGTCGTAAATATTGTAACAGCTTCACGCAAGATGTAAATTCATTTTCCAAATCTGATCGCCTTAGATGTTCTAATGAATGCAGTTAATTCAAATGCGTTATCTGTTTTTCGGCCCGGCGTTACAAATTCGTGAACTTCGTGCTTCATGTTTCTGAAGCTTACCATTCTTGAAATTTTCGTAACGAATTGCTAGGCCGGAAAGAAATGTTTTCCTTCCTAGGGTCAGTAGAATGCAACCTTTTCTCTCAAATGTCAGAAGTTTTATTCGATTGGTTCAACGGTTGCCTCACAACAGTTTCTGTTTTTTACATGTATTTGAATAGCGAAATTGGAGCTAGTCCCTTGATGAAGATTCCTGTTGCTTGTGGTGTACCCAGAGTGATGTTAGCCCGAAGTAATAGCTGCAGTTGTCTAACGGGCTTTTGTACTGTGTAGTGGATGTTTTAATAGGCTAACCTGCTGACGCTCCACCGATCCAGAGATGCGGTCACCACACAAGGCCTTGGCCCAGCTTCAGCATGCGGGCATATGCGGCGGGAGTGACTGATGTATGTGTCGAGACATGGCGAATGAGCTTATAATCGGATATCAACCTAGGGGTCAGTACAGAGTCCGCTAGAAGCCACTAGAAGCTAGAAACTAAGGTCACGGGAAAATTGCCCAACCCTTTTCGCTTCGTCCGCTTGCCGTCGATTCGCCAGCCACCATCACGTGCTCGATTTCCACCACAAATTGTTCGCGTCCAGACAGAGCGCACGCGTAAACGGAGCAATCACTCGCAACCGCCGTGTAAGCCGGTCATATACGCGGATGGGCTTTGCACTTGTTTTTATCGTTTAGGATACTGAAGGTTTCTTAAATTTTTACAGTTACATATAGTTTAGAAAAAAAGCCAGGGGCTGCGCTTTCGAGTGGGGCAACCGCAGGGAATTCGGGTATGCTAGCTATGCAATACCACACGACCAGCCGTGGTTGCTTAGTGGCTATGGTGGTGGGCTGCTGAGCACGAGCGAGCGGGATCGAATCCCGGCTAGCGCGGCCGCATTTGGATGGGGTGGAAATTCGAAAACACCCGTGCACTCAGATTTAGGTGCACGTTAAAGAACCTCAGGTGGTCAAAATTTCCTCAGTCTTCCACTACGGCGTGCCTCATAATTAAAAGTGATTTTGGCACGTAGAACCCCCATAATGTAACTTCTTAATACCGAAGGCAGTACCGAACGAAAAGAACAACAGTAAGTGCCATGATTTATGATTGTGCCTGATAAAGCGGAAAAATTTCACTCATAATTGTGGCACCAGTCTTTGACAGGCAAGCGTTTCAGGATTTTGTCACGTTGTAGTTGCGGTGAAGAACGACCCAGTGTCAAAACTGCGAGTTACGAATTAAACTTTTCATTGGGCGAACTAGTGCCCAGGGAAAAAAAGTAACACTCAAGCGCAACCATAGCGGCCAGCAAGGTCGGCCATCGTCGAGAATTTGATCAGTGGTTCAAGCGTGTAGGCACCTATAGATAACTCGTCGAACGTTCCATCGTAATCGCTGGAGCTCGCATACGTTCCCGAAAGTATATCATTCGCGTCGCGCATACAATCCAGTTAAGGTTCTGGGATAACACAGGAACAGATAGAATCGGCTGCAAAAATTTAAAAGGTTCAGATATACGCAGATGGGTAATGACGCGCTCTGCAAAATTTGTAATGAGAAAGCTACGCTAGACCATGTAATATGAGTGTGGTGGCTCCTCAGGGGCCAAGGAAAAGATTGAAAGTAGAGAAGCCTTGGAAGCCTTGCTCCAGAGCGAGGCTGAAGACGACCAGCGTCGAGCAATCCACCTGGCCGTTGAGGCTGCGAAGACTCGCCGTCCTCAACGAAGAGGGGGACTGCTCCCCCCATCCCTACCTTCGGGAACACCAGTTCGGTAGAATAATAAAATTTTCTTTCACTGGCCGGGCGATAACGCTTAACATCTGTTAGCCGGTGAGAACCGCTGACTAGAAAATAGGCAAACAGTGTACACGTGTCCATATAAACGTTTAAAAGAAGCGCATCACTAAGCAGTGCATGCAGCTGAAGTAGACTACTTGCAAAGCTGGGCGCAAGTCGCAGCTATAACGCGTTTCTCACAATGTGAATTTCGCGCTTGCGCTTTTTTTTGTTCAATGTTACTTAAACTATGCCAACTCCATGCTTCTGATTAGACTTACTTTTCCAGTACTATACTTCCACACGTGCTTTTTCGATGCTCGTTGAAGTGGATTTGTGTAAACCATAATCACAGCTAAGGTTTGAACAATGACTAGGAGTGCCTGATTCCTTGTCAGCTAAAGGTATTTGTGCGACGTAGGTATCAGGTTCACTTGACGTTGCAGTTCGAGTGAACAAGATTTGAAGCTTCAAAATTTTGAGGACTTGCAATTCATATCGCTTCTGCCGAAACGAGATACGGCTTTGCGCGTCTATTTGATATTACCAACTTCGAAAAATTAGTGTTATCAATTTCTCAGCGTAGCAAGTCTTGCAAACACGAGAAAGAGCGTTTAGAAGTGCGTCGATTAGCTACGGGCACCTGCGAGTAAACCAGTCAATGTTCCTGACGAGAGCGAGGTACATGTCGGCCGGCAAGGCAAAGCTGCTTAAAAATGAGCAAGCTTCTTGGTTACGGACACTGTAGAGATATATAGTACATTCCTAATATAGCTCCACAACGAGCACAAACGGTAAGTAAGCACAAATGGGCACGGTGCCGAATACGCTAGCACGGGTGTTCGAGCGGCCGTTTTGTTGCCCGTCGCACTTCATACAACTTGGCTGCCATTTTAAGATTATACTTGTCTGGGCAACTTCTTCACTTGCGTCATAGATGCGATGTCTCACATTTTAATCAAAGTGCGAAGAAATAGGTTGGTTTGCGAAGATATTAAACCACTGGCAGGTGAAGCTGCAACACTCACTTATTGTCACACTAGAGGCGTGTTGGACCGAGTCTGACTCGTTTCGTGACTGGAAAGTATAACTTTCGTAGCAGTATTTCTGAAATAAAATACTGGCTTGGTGGGCTAATCTCTCAACGCGGCTGAAACTTGCCCACATTGCTTTCCTACGTGATATCTACCTTAGTCGTACAGCCGTAAGCAGGGATAATTATTTAGAACCGCCTCCATATATATCTAGTCGATGTGACCATCCATTTAAGATAACAGAAACAGCCGCATGAACTTCTTCCTTCATGGATTCTTTTTTTCCCTTTTCTATCAAGTGTTAGAATTGCCTTCTATGTAACGTCATAAAATTGGTCCGTGAAGAACGTTTCATTGATGTAGTGAGCCAACATGTGTTGAATGTGTAAAGCTACGTTTGTATTGCTAGTTTTATGCATAATGGAAATATCTATGCTCCAGTTAGTAAGAATGTAAATTACTTTTTCCTGCAATAAGTATCTTTCTGCATCGCTCAATTTTGTCGTTTCAGCGCACTTGTTCACTTTTTCTTCCATTATCGTGCATATGTTTGCTCTTACTTCTGTATTTCAAACCCCTCTACTGTAATGACTTCGGGCGAATGTAGGTATTGAAATAAATAACACCAACCCGCGTTTGCCTTCGCGATCCCCAATTGTTGCGATACATCCCGGCGTCCAGTGACTTTTCTAGACGATAATGAGTAGTGCGAGATTTTCAAAGAATAATGTATAAAGAAGTAACGCGCTCCTGTTTTTAACGGAATAAATTATTGGCAGCCTCAGAAAATATGCGATCCATCTTTTTTTTCGGGATTGAAATTAAAGCTAGAAAAAGTAGTAAACGAACATAATCTGCCATACTTCTGGCTCATGAGCGTCATGAAGTGACTCCTGCAGAATATGATTAGCTACTTCCATGGCGCTATGGTGTTGGGCTGTTGAGCACGAGGTCGCGGGATCGAATCCCGGCCACGGCGGCTGCATTTAGATGGCGGCGAAATGCGAAAACACCCGTGTACTTAGATTTAGGTGCACGTTAAAGAACCCCAGGTGGTAGAAATTTCCGGAGTCCTCCACTACGGCGTGCCTCATAATCAGAAACTGGTTTTGGCGCGTGAAACCCCATAATTTAGTTTTTTTTTTACTTCCATGACCTCTGGTATTTACGACGCACCGCTCTAGGGTGCCTTGACGCGTGATTTACAGATATCCCGTGTTGCCCAAGCGTACGTACACCATCTGCCTCTGTATAGAAATGCCCGGATGAATGGTCGGGCCATCGCAATCCCTCTGTTCTCCTCCACTGTGGTAGGGAGAAATAGAGAAATAAGTGAGATACGAAAGGCGGATAGGGTAACCGTAGGGCAATTATCCAGTTTGCTACCGTGCGCTGGTGAAGGGGGAAGGGGAGAGTTTTACTGGTTGGATCAAGTTTGACAACATTGATAATAACACTTGGCAGAGTGGAGAGGAGCAAGTGGCACAATGCTTACGGACACTGAGACACCTCCAGCGTAGTTCCTGCGTGAATTTATTTTGTTTAACGTGGTGGAGTCATCCCAAATGGACAATTTGTTCGCGCACTTGAACTCCATAGAGCCGGCTAGACAGTTTACACTGGGACGTGAAAATTCCGGTTTTCTTCCTTCCTTAGCTGTACTCAGATGTTCTTTGCGCCCTAACGTGCCCTTTTCTGCGTTCATAAAAGTGGAATATACAGGACGATACCTTAATTTTAATTTTAATCATCGCACCTGCCACAAGTTTCCTGTAGTTCGAAGCCTCGTCAACGGAGCCGAAAGTCTTGCTCGTCCCCGCATTTCCACAAGAAAGAATACAGAAATCAGTGACCTTGGGATGAAAGGCCGTACGATGAAATTTATTGACAACGCACTCCGCCGACAGAACGAGAATAAAAGGAAGACTGCGGCTGCCGAGCCACCCAGGCAACAGCTCCTTGTATCGATATGACACGTTCGAGGCGTCAGCGAGACATTAGCCCGCTTGCTGCGAAGGGCAGGCGTTGACGTCGCTCACGAGCCTCTCTCTACGCTCGCTGTCCTCCTCCGTCGTCCAAGAGACCGTGTTCCTGTGGAAAAGGCTCAGGGCATTGCGTGCAAGATTACCTGCACTGAATGCCCCGCGTTGTGTTTGGGGAGACTAAAAATTTCCCGAAAAGGATTAGTCAACGAAAAATGACCTTCGCAACGTAAGCAGGGAACTAAGTGTTGTGGCAGTACACTGCAGAGCTTTTTGATCATCAGAGTTGCACTGATGGCGCTTTCACATTGGAGAAAGAAAACAACCACCGGCGGCGGCTTCTTCTGGAATCCTCGCACATCCAGAAGACGCCGGCTAACGTCAATTGTTCGTCAGGAACGCTTGCCGCTGTTTACTGTCCCGGTTTGGGGAAAGTGTCCACACGCCTCTGAAAGCCGCAAAAGCGTCTGTAAGCAATGCTACGCCTCAAACCATATCATCCCTGAAGAAGGAGCTGGTCGGGCTGCGAAGCTTCGGGTTTTAAGAATTAATAATGTTTGGAGCTTTCCTTCTCTTTCATTCAGTTGTCCCCAACCAGGCAGATATCTGCGGAATGGTTGCATTTCATCACCTGCTATTGATTTTAGAACGTGTCCCACTTTTTCACACTCGGCAATTCCGTCGTCTGCTTTGCGTGAAATCACTAGCACTTCCTGTGTGCAAAACGGGTGGAATACGGTCGTTGTTTGTGCCCGCGATTTCTAGCTCTTTCCTCGAAGCAATCTTGCTAACCAAGAGACTTGCCGAACCAAGCCTGGATTATTTCCTTGCAGCAATACCAGCTTCAGATTTCATTTTCATGATTTTAGAAGCCCACCCTTGCTGTGCATTGGAGATAAAACAGGATGTTGGCCAACATGACCGTATATTCTAATCGGCTATTCTTACTTTCATGCCCATAGAGAGCCAAATAATCTTCAATGTCGACGTCATCAGTCGTACAAAATGAGACTGGGTTCTTGATTGGGCAAGGAAAACCGTTGACCTTGACTCTGTTGCGGTGGGAGCCGTCTATAGTGGCAGTGTGGAAAGATCCAGGTGCCAGCCGTCTCGCAGATCCGTCGTATCGTGTCGATACCTGCAACCTCGTCTGAAAATGTGCCGACGATAACAGTAGGCAAAACTAAAGCGAAACTATATGGAATATACGGGTTACCATATTGATGTCTTCTGGAATGTTTAAAAGTTTTCTATGGCAGATAGCATAATTCTTGTCCTTGAGCTAGATTATTCGACGAGGTGAACATTAATAACCCGCGAAATAAAAACACATATTCATTCAATTAACAAGTATTCACTATTTAACTTCTGAATTAATTACTTTATGACATACATTGCAACTTATGAATTATAGCAATTGAGCTTGCAAGACGCATTAACTTGAAATGAATATCCGGGATGACATCAGTTTAGAGATTTGATTTCCCGATAGTGTCGGACGAAATACATGGTCGTTAGTTGCTTTTGTGAATGAATGCATAAAAACGCGTTTTGTTACAAAAGTAAATTAACCAACAGTGTATTTTTACGGCGAGTTTGATGGCGCCTAACTTGAATTGGTGTCATTCTGTAGATTCATTCCAAATAATATACGCCTTGGAAACCCACCGGCTGCCAATCTTAAATTGGGGTATGTGCCGTAATTAATTAAGAAGTCATTCATGATAATTTTATTTAGCTGAATATGTGTTTTGGTTATTCGTCTAATACCCGTCTCTGAGTAATCCAGCGCCAGGACTACAGTTATGTTATCTGCAACAGGCGATTTTAAGAAATTCTGGAAAAGTTAAAAATTTACAGGTCAATTTAGCAAAAGAGGGTGAAGGCAATATCCTGCGCACCGAAGCAAAATTCGTTAAATTACTCGACATTCTCAATCGAATGCATCCTTATTTCTCGTTAGTCGTGTTCTCCCACCAAAGATCGTGGGTTCAAGTGCCCTAACTGACGCTACCTAAATTAACTTTGGCATAATTACCTTCGCCCTATTTAAGACGAAAAGTCGAGGGTGCGACTTCCACCAAAAGTCATGGGTCCCAGTGCCTTAATTAACTCCATAATAATTACCTGTGCCTGAATTAACTTCGCCTTCAGGTCAACCGTCGGGGGTTCGATTTCCACATAAGCTCGATGGCTCGACTCCTGCCGAAGTTCGCTTTTTCGAGTGCCTGAATTAACTCTATGGTAATTAAGTTTGCCTTTTTTGCATGATTTATGCGGCATCGGAGCCAGCTGTGGAAGAACACGACGAACGCGAGACGAGTGGTACGAGCACGTGTCCACGCAAGCCGCAAGCCGTGTTTTCCAGACGGCTGAAGAACAACCACACGAGCACTTCTTCGTTCGCTATCGTCATCTCCTTACTCGTGCCTTGTCGAAAGTACGGAAATGGCTTGTAACAAGTATGAGGAAGGATGAAAAGGTAGATTTGCCACCGCGTTACCAGCTTTCGGCGACGCTGTTGTGGCATGGCCATATGCATGGCCTTTGACCGTGGCACCTGGTTGCCTTGCGAGCACGTCGGCTGTTTCTCATTATGCCCTCTGATTTGTGCCGACTGACGAGCTCTCTGCTTCGCGTCCGTAGTCGATGTGTACTTTTCCAATGTTTTGAAGTGGTTGCAATAAGATACGCGAAAATCAATAACTTGTGACATGTTCGAAAAATGTAGGCTTTATACTTCAATTACTGCGCTGAAAGCCACGTAACCATCTGTTACAACTGGTATGCTTCCTACAGACTGGAAGATAGCAAAAGTATTACCTGTTTTCTTTTTAAAGAAGATAAAAAGAGTTCCAGCCAAATTTATTATCCTCTATCACTAACGTGCATTTGCTGCAAAATAGTAAAACACATTATCAGATCCCACAAATACAATCATACTGAATGTAACAACATTCTTTTAGTCGAAACAGCATCTTTCCTGAAGAGGATTTTCTTGCGAAACCCAGTTACTAGAATTAACGCCAGACTGACACTTTAACATGAAACGTAATAAACAAATTGACCGCACCTTCTTGGACTTTCAAACGCGTTCGAACGTGTAGCCCATAGTCACCTGATATCAGCGCTTTCTGCAATGAAATTTGACTCACAAGCCTTATCATGGATTCAGAAATTTATTTCTTATCGCGAACATTTCACTCTTGTTCGTAACATCCACTCTTCCCTTTCTGACGTTTCCTCCAGTGTACCTCAACGCAGTGTACTCGGACCTCTTCTCTTTTTAATTTGAATTAAGGACTTGGCGAACAATGTATCCCCTTATGCACAATTATTTGCTAACGACTGTATTTTATACCATTGGATTAGCTATGCCTCTAGCCACGTGTCCCTCCAAAATGATCTTGAACATATCAGTGATTGGTGTACAATGTGGCTCATGTCCCTAAAGGTGTCGAGGTGCCAGGTATTTTCCTTTTCTCGAACAACTGTTAACTGTAACTTTTCCTATCATTTTGAGTCAAACATAGTTGGCCACACCACAGAATACAAGTACTTAGGAGTTCTCCTTACGCACAATCTTTCATGGGCTAATCACATCACTTGCTTTTCAGCTAACGCCTCCAGATCATTAGGATTCCCGAGCCACCACTTAAAAACTGCGCCTTCACCACTACGAAAACTAGTTTATATAACTATTGTACGGCCACAAATTAAGTACGCGTCATCAGCATGGTTTCCTCATCAAAATTATCTCAGCGAACTCCTGGAGAGTATCCAGAATAGAGCGAGCCGTTTCGTTATAAAAAAGGTATAGTAAACAGGGTAGTGTTACCAAATAAAACTAGACCTTTCGTTGCAACCAGTATATATTTGCCGCTATATTTCCCTTCTGTCTTTGTTTAATTGCTTCCTGCTCACATGAAACGTGAAAAAAAGCATCCTCGACTTCACAAAGACTAAACAATCAGTTCAGCTACAACCAAATTTATGGCAATACACGCGCTTTTAAAGCTTCAGCTTTTCCCAATTTGGTACCTTATGGAACGCTATCACAGGCCACATCGCTTTCCAATAGAAACAGTGCAGTTCGCACTGTTCTAATCGATCAGTACGCCGTCTCAGCCAATAGACATCTTGCCTTCTTCTCTTTGCTGTTTTCTCTACAGGCTAGTAAAAGAATTTCAGTTATCCAAATTTTTTCCCTGTATTTAATACTGTATGCAGTCGAAATGTTTATTATATTATTATGTTATTGTATTTACTGTTTTAAAGTTATTGCTCTTGATACTGTATTTGCAAAAATCATATCAATGTACCATACTGCTGCGTTGCGCGAATATTTATTTCATTGTGCTGATTACCTTGACTTGCTGATTCCTGATCAGTATGTTAACGTATTTCCCCCTTTACACAATGCATTGTAAAATACACGTGGGGCAGTTGTAAATGAATAAAGAAAGGAGAAAACACGATACACATTTTGTGCTGGTACTCCTTTAACTTTCGATTGAGCCGATACACATCACCATGACCGCACACGAGAACAGCGCAATGATGAACATAACCCGTTCTGATTTCTCATCTTTCTTATCGTTTCTTTATTAGAAAACGTCATTATTTTGCATTGTTTACAGCATTTCCTGGTCTGTACTTGTAGTTTTTGCCCAGAAGGAGTGGAGAGTGGTGTGACATGATGGAGTCTCCAAATGGGCAGTAGGAGAGAGGGGGGGGGGGCAGATACGACAGTTAGACTTTTCTGGTTTTAGTCCTGCTGCCACCTTTATGTGGCGACATAGAACATGAATGTTTGCCCACCTATGCGGGTTCTGCCTTGAGCGAGATGGCACGTCCTACGTATAAATACACCATTAAAAGAATAATTACACCATTAAAAGAAGGCAAAACATATTTCCTTTAACTCCTCATTTCATGAAGTTTTCTCGCCTGAAGAGAAACATTTTACGCGTATTGAATAGTATTTGTACGTGGTGTAAGCGCACAGAAAATGAGTTTGATGTCATTTGCTACAATAGATCAAAATTAAAGACCTGTGCAAAAGGCTCAATTGGGCACAAAGTTTGAAGAAAATGTTACACCTGCATGTTTTCTTTGTTTTTATTCTTTTTTCTACTTGAGGTCTCTTCACTTGTAAACCAAGTTGCCCCCCTCTTCTGACACGCTGTAAAACACCTGGTGTATTACAAAATTACAAATGACAATTGTGATTTCGGGCATGTGATTGTTTGGGGCCGCCCAAGTATTGTGGAGTATTGAGCACCGTTGGAAACTCTTTGTGCAGAGCGTCTCCGTGTAGACTGGCATACTTTGATCGCACTACCACACAAGATGTCAGAATACAGCTTTCATTTGCTCAAGCGTCTCATTCTAATTTAGTAACTTTGATCAGCTATGTTGCGAGATTGCGACAGTCAGCTGGAACAGTTTCACATGACATACCTCGCAGGCAAACAGATGTTGTGCGTCATGAGATCCTGCTTTCGCGGCACTCCGTAGTTTTACCAGCTGTTCTTGCGTTTCCGGGTTGCTCTAAGTAGCGCACGCCATTCGCGCGACATTCTTTCTACGCAGGTGCTCGTTATCCTAGTTAGGAAAAAGGTATTAGCGTAATGCCTTTACGGAAATGTGAAGGTATGAATGTTGCACACAGCATTACGATGCGTTTCATCCTTATTTTTTATTGTAACGACAGCTAAAATGGGATGGCGACACAAAGAATAGGGACACACAAGACAAACGATGATGCAATACGTGATGTAATTCATGTTCAGCGTGGCCTATTGCTATATGATACAATAGTTCATTCCATTGTATTTTGCTTATGAGGGCATCACATCAATAAGGCATGAATTCTCGTTTGCCCTGCTATCTAACTACAACGCGCGCGGGTGCGTGCGCTCAGGAAGCAAATGGTTGCGCAAAAAGGCTGACCTGCGGAATGGTAATACAGGGATAACTGCCGGAAATGTGGGTTGAAACGAATGTGGGCTTATTTTTCAATCTGGCGCTCTTAGGCTGACCGCATACGTCAGGTTAGCAAATTTGTCATTAGATACGAGCTTCTTAGCGGTTATTCCCGCGACTGACACTCACGGCAAGCTCGTTCAGGCATTCAGGGTATGCTTCACGTATTCATAATCAGACGGTACGCTCCTTCTGCCGTCGATCCGCACTTCTCGTAATCTTTTCAATTCATGGAGTGTGGAGCGTCTTTACAGTTTTACTAACCATTTTAACAACGAATTTTGTCTTTTAATGCGATATCGTTAAGGACCCTCTGTCACGGAAAAGTTGGTGTCGGCGTTGCCGTCGGTGGAGTTTCCGTGGGCGAAAAATGCAGCATATGTTTACGGATATGTGCATGCCACGACGACCTATGTCGCAAGCGGTACATGCGGATTATTTTGACGCACCCTTCTGTCACTAAAGTTGCTCGCACCTTGCCATTCTTGACAAAGTTATGCCTCGGAATTTTGATACTGACAGCCCACGAGCACATGTCCTGAAACAAGACACCGACGGTGCATGCCTTTTCTGTTAACTATTCTCAGGCGTCAATATTAAAAGCGCAATACATAAACAGAATCCTAAAAGCGATGCATTGTTTTTTTATGCGTCTGTGCACTATCTGCGGGATCAGCGTAGGAGGCCATGCTTCTACTAGAAAGTCCGCCTTCGTGCATAGGGTTTACCGCCTGCCTTTTGCGGTTGACATTACGGTTACCTCAGCTGCACTTGCTTGCAAGCGGGAGAAGCAGTCAAGGATTTTAAATGCTATCGCGCTCTAATCTTAAAGGCGAAGGCGAAGCGACCTCCAAGAATATTTTTGTTCCTGTATTTTGCGCACTAGTATACACCACGTAGTAAAGGTAATGGGAGTACGCTAAAAAATAAAACGTTGAATGTGTTCGTGTCATTGCTAGTTTGTCGGGTATTCCGTTGTAAACCGTGGTGGTAACACAGGGTAGCAAGCAGTGGGCCCTTAAATCATGGGAGCGACTTGTCATGCACGGATGATTTCTTTTCCTGACGGACTTCCGCGCTTCGCTGTAAAAAATTTTGCGCTAGGAGTTTCACCTCGACAACTCCTGTCAACATTTCAAAGGCAGCTTGAGGGAATGACATGCACTTTTCCGTAAGAAAGGTGCACTTACCAGTTCTTCTCTCTAGGCTCGGAAGATAACGCTGGTTTATAGAGGATAAGGTAGCGTTGAGTAGTAATTCAATAGAGGATTTGGTTAGGCTGATCGGCTCCTCAAATGCCTTACCTGTTTCCTGGGAGGGCAGACTTTTGTACTCCAAACCACCTATATCTACCACTGCTCCAGACTGAAAACTGTTTACTCTAGCCTTACATCTTTGGCACAGAACTCAGGAATCGTATATTTGGCAATTAAATTCTTTTTCTTAGTAAACTCATTCTTTCTTCTTTTTCTTTTCGTTTATGACATAACACGACAAAGATGTTATCCTTTGCAACGAGCGTTTGATTTAACATAAAGTGCAACAGCATAGGCAGCAGCAGCAGTGGCAGCAGAGCCGCAAAATAACTTAGCTGTCGCAGGCACGCGTCATCATGGGCGCATCATGAGACCTTCGCCGACTCTTGGAGGCGGCTCGCCTACCCCAAGGAATGCTAGTCGCTCTTGGTGCATTCCTCGTACTTGAATTTCTTTCTGGAATGAATGGGGCATAGCCTAATTGATGAACAAGTCTCCGTGGTGGCCAATACACGCTCGTTAATCTATAGTAAGCTTAACATTTGCATTGAAATCTTGGTTACAGACACACGTAGTTCATCCAAATATACTGGCTTCTGCCTCTAAAAGAAAGAATAATAAAAACACATTCTCCGAGCTTACAGTGTCAAACGCGCAGCAATTTTCCGCCTGAGTTTCTCGGCAGACTTCAAACAAACACCTAGTAGGCATGCCAAATTGCAATATAAATTATGCCACCAATTAGAATCGGAAAGAGGATATTAGCATGAATTTATTGCTTCGGTTCTAATTATCTGCTTTCCTTACAATATTAACTATTCGTAAGCGACAAGTGCCGAGTGTCTCTCGGTAGGTTACCTTGACTTAAATTATGAAAGAAAATCATGCAGCATTGTTAAAGCTACGTCTTACTTTAGCAAGACGGGAATAATGACGCTATTGTTGAGCTATATCAGGATGAAGTGGAACTACATCCATAGTGCTACGTTTTCTCCCCTGACTACAAACATCGGCCAGTCACGGAGCTTTGTGTCAAAGTGTGCTGCGAAAAGCTCCCAGCGTGCAACTGCTTGCTTTTCTCCACTTCGCGTAGTCTTTCTCACGTCCGTACAAGATAATTTCTACTCTTTCATCGTGTTCACATTGCCGATTGCGCGATCTGGGACACCAATTCGCGTTTTCCTGCATTTGTCGATAGAATTGCGAGATGGTTCCTAATATGTATACAATGCACCCGAACATGTGAAAGATTCACACTTGCTCGCTTGATTCAGTATGTCAATGCTTTGTAGCATGTGAACAAAAAGTCGAGCTCACAAAATTGGGCTTACACTCATCGAGGCACGCAGAGTTTGCGGACATAGTCGGATGAATACTTGTGCACGCCGCAACGGTCGGTACTTTTTCTCCTGGATGACTAGTATGGCTGCATACTCGCGAGGCCACTTTGGAATGCTGGCTTACTATGAACATAAGCATGATCACTGTTAAGAGCAGGCCACAGCTCTATTTGTGTCTGTCCTGCTTTATTCAAAAGCCGGGTTGCCATTGCATGAAAAATGTCCTACAGGCCTTCAAACGTTAAAGTATTTCGCCCTGAAGTTAATCTTCCATCAATATTCGTCTGCTGCAGAAACCTAACGCTCACGGAAGTGTCCCTAATTTGTCTACTATCGCAGTTTGTATGTGTTTTATAAATCGCTGACATATGGCGCGTTCATACGCAAGTATAAATCAATATGCGAACGCTCCGAAGGCATTAAATACGTACTTTAGCGCAATCACGTAGGCATTTTAGTTTTACGAAAGTGTTGTCGCCAGAGATAAAATGCGGTCAATTTGTTTAGGAGGGGAGGAGGAGGAAATACAGAGAGAAGGCAGGTATATCAACCAGAAATGCGTCTGCTTGCCTACCTTACTATGGGGGACGGGAGAAAGGAAATATAAAAATGAGATAGAGGGAGGGGAGGGGGAGGAAAGCTGTGGTGAGTTCGCGCACGCGCACGGACGCCCGGGGTGAGTCAAAGGCGTTTACATAGGCCAGTCGCCCTCAAGAAAAAGGAAAATGCTTTCACACCTTTGTAGGCGGACGAGCGATGGGGACTATCTTCAAGCAGCACCTGCACAAACAGCGGCCCATTGTCCCGTCGCCGCAGTGCGATAGATAATGTTTGCCTTCCCGACTGCAATTGATCACTTTCGCCCAAAAAATGTTCGATGCTCTCTTCGACGCCGCAGACATCGCATGCAGCACTGTCGGTCAGTGCAATCAAAGTAGCGTGCGCCTTCGTGAAAGCCACTCGCAGTCACAGCCGGTACAGAAGCGATGCGCCTCGTCGGTGAAGCCTGGGTGTAGGTCAGAGTTGTAGCGAAGGGTTAAGTTCGTGCAATTTGGTGCGCCTTATATTCGGGGTGTTAAGCTGTGCTAAAGAGAGCTGGCGCGGCATGTGACGGAGCTGCGTTAGAGCGTTTGTCCTGGAAATATTATTACGGCGATGTTGCGAGTATATAAAAACTATATTTACAGTATATATATACAGGATGAGTCAGAATAGCTAAGAAGGCTCAACACCAACAACACGCAGCAGCCAGCGTCGTCGATCTTCTGCCTTTCTCTCGTCTCATCTTTCCGTAACAGGTCCCCCGGATGGCGAAGCGCCATCTCGGCGCATTGCATGCGAAGAATTGTGAGCGAAGTATGGCTTCAGCCGTGAAACGTGCACGATGTCGACAGGCGTCTGATTTGAGGATGGATCAAAGTGTAGCGGGTAAATCTCGTAACTGATGCCGTTAAGTTGGCGTAGGACGTGGTAAGGCCCCGTGTAGCAGGAGAGACGCTTTTGGGAGAGGCCAACCTGACGATATGGTGACTAGAGGAGCACCCAAGCACCTGGTGCGAACTTGACATCACGATGGCAGCGGTCGTAACGCTCTTTTTGTGTATGCTGTGAGGCTAATAAACGAGCTTGGGCGACCTAACGTGCCATGCGAGCGCGATCGATGACTTCACGAGCGTACTCAATTGTAACACGTGGCACAGAAGGGAGGATGGTGTCAAGCTGCAGTGTGGGGTCGCAACCATACAAGATATAAAAGAGTGAATATCCTGCTATGCTATATCGGGACGAGTTATACGCGAACGTCACGTAAGCCAGCGTGGCGTCCCAGTCGCGGTGATCGTTGGAGACGTAAATCGAGAGCATATCTGTGGTTGTCCGGTTAAGACGTTTCATAAGACAGTAAGTTTATAGGTGGTAGGCGGTGGACCACATGTGCTCAGTGACACAAGAACGGAGGAGGTCATCGCCAACGCGAGACGAGAACGAGCGGCTGCGGTCTGTAAGTAATTGTCGAGGTGCACAGTTCTCGAGAATGACGTCGTGAAGGATAAAATCGGTGACGTCAGTTGCACAACTAGTCCGTAACGCCTTTGTTATCGCGTAGCGGGTCGCGTAATCAGTAGCGACCGCGATCCACTTATTCCCTCTAATCGTTGTCGGAAAAGGGCCAAGCAGGTAAAGGCCTACGCGAAAGAACGGTTCAGAGGGAACCTCAATGGGATGGAGTCGTCCGACAGGTGCCAAGGGAGGTTTCCTCCGGCGCGGACATAATTCGCAAGTTGCGACATAACGACGCACACAGCGCTAGACTCCCAGCAAGAAGAAATGGCGTCGTACGCAGTCATATGTACACAAAACTTGAAGGTGTCCCGCCGTTGGTGCTTCGTGAAGTTGTTCGAGAACGACGGGTCGCAGATGACGATGAAGGACAACCAGCGACTCAGGGCCGTCAGGGTTGATATTGAGGCGGCAGAGGACCGTCATGCGGCACGAACATGCGGCACGTGCAGTCGGTGCTGCCAGATTGGACTCCGGCGATGATGGACTGTAAGGATGCGTCGCGTTGTTGTTCAGCGCGCATGTCGGTCATGTCAGTCAAAGCCATCACCCAGGTCACCGGATCATATGAAACAGGATCGGGAGGACCTACGGGGTGACGCGAGAGGCAGTCAGCGTCCTTGTGGAAGCATCCAGTCTTGTAATTTCTGGAACCCTGGAAATTCCTGGAACCGCAAAGCCCAGCGACCAAGTCGTCCAGTCGGGTCCCGTAGGGAAGACAGCCAGCAGAGTGCGTGGTGGTTTGTGACAAGCGAAAGCGTGCGGCCGTACATATATGGCTGGAAATTGGCGGCAGCCCAAACTGAAGCCAAGCACTCCCGCTCGGGGATGGAGTAATTACTCTCGGCAGGTGACAGCAGGCGGCTGGCGTAAGCTATCACGCACTCGGTACAATTCTGGCGTTGGGCGAGAACAGCGCCGATGCCACAGCCGCTTGCGTCAGTGTGGACTTCGATTGGTGCAGACGTTACCAATCGCAATTATGGCAGGGGTGTTCAGAAACCAGATGAGAGCGGCGAACGCAAGAGCCTGCTCCGGGGATGGCGTGTTCCATGAGGATGGCGTGTTCTTCTTTAGAAGATCTGTCAAAGGCCGAGCACCGTCGGCGAAGTTTTTGACGAAACGGCGAAAGTAATAATAGGCCGACGAAGCAGCGTACGTCAGAGACATAACGTGGCACAGGGAAACTGCGTACGGCGCGAACTTTCTCCGGATCTGGTTGGACCAGATCTGGCGTCAACGAAGTGTCCCAACACGGTGATCTGACGGCGCCCGAATTGACACTTCGTGGAGTTCAATTGAAGGCCGAGTTTTCGGAAGACCGCAAGAACTGCAGCGAGTCAGGTAAGGCGGCTGCCGAACGTGGAAGAAAAAACGATAACGTTGTCAAGGTAACAAAGACAGGTGGTCCATTTGTAGCCCCGCAGAAGAGAGTCCATCATACGTTCAAACGTCGCAGGAGGATTGCACGCGGAAAAGGGCATGTCTTTGAGCTGACATAAGCCATCCGGCGTGGCGAAGGCCGTCTTCTCGCGGTCCATTTGATCAACTGAAATCTGCCTGTAGCCGGATCGAAGATCCTTGGACGAGAAGTATTTAGCTCCGTGCAAGCAGTCCTAGGCGTCATCGATGCGTCGTAGTGGGTCGATTTCCTTTCGTGTGATCTTGTTTAAGCGGCGAACAATCGACGCAAAAACGCCAGGTACCATCTTTCTTTTTCACAAGAACGACCGGCGAAGTAGAAGGGCAAGCTGATGACTCGATGACGTCTTTGCGGACCATTTTGTCCACTTAGCTCGACGTACAGCATGCGACACACGACAGGGACGCCGACGAATAGGATTCGTGTCTCCAGTGTTTTTACGGTGGTGAAGAACAGATGCTTGGCCTAATAGCCTGTCGCGAAATAAAAGATGTCACTGTACGATTTTCGTGAAGTCATCCGTTAAGGAACCAGAGCTATCAGTTGCAATTGGCGCTAATAAGCCACTTTCAACATTCAGACTCTCAATGTCAAATTTACAACCACTAGAAACGCTGGTCAAGAGCATGCCTGCCGGAAGCACTTGAGGGCACAAGCTGTAATTAGGAAGCGACAGAACGACGTCGTTATTAGTAACCGCGAGCAACGTATGCGGAACAGCAACGTTCCGGTTCAAAAGTACGTCGATGATGGGGTGAAGCACATATTCACCTTCAGGGACCTGTTGCTGGGCGGTCAAAATGACGGAAGTAACTGCCTCGGGTGACAGACGCACATCTTGAAGCGAGCACAAGCGCGTTGGGGCAGTACTCGGCGCATCGGCCCGTTGAGGCAGTTTTAACTGAAGAACGCCGGTCGCTCTGTGGATGAGAGTAGAATGAGTGGACAGAAAGTCCAATCCAAGGATAACGTCATGCGGGCAGTTGTAGAACACAGCAAAGCGAGCACAAGTACGGTGGCTGGCTATAATTAAACGCTTAGTACACATTCCAAGGACAACCAGCACGCCGCCATCGGCCACACGGAGCACTCGGGCAACTGCTGCGCTAAGGACCTTCTTTGAACGTGTTCGTAGGCTAGCGCTCATCACATATACGTGGGCTCCAGTGTCGACGAGTACTTGGACAGGTACGCCGTCTATTTTCACGTCAATTACATTTCTCCTTGTGGGCACCGACAGGAGATTTTCTACAGTAGTCAGGAATGCAGCATCACCTCCTAGGGCTGCATTTGCTAGTTTTCCGAAATGGTGCTGCCAAAAGCCACAGGAGATGAAAGGTGACGTGGCTGCGGTGAACGGGAAGATGGGCGACGTGTTTGCGGTGAACGAGACTGCTGTCCGCGCGGCGATGGTAAGCGGCTGTACCACCTGTTCCGAGCAGAGTTGGCGGCTCCGTTAGACTCGGCGGTGGGCCAAACATTGCCGGTATTTTCATCAAAACGGCTCATCTTGGTCGGCGTGTCAGGTGTTGAGGGGCACGAGCTGCGACAGTATCGGGAACAATGACCAATGCGGCGACAGGTGAAACATATCGGCTGGTCGTCCACAGTTCTGCACTCAGTCGGGCTGCGATAACGTGGAGAGAAGCGTCGGGGTGGAGCGAAAATAGTAGTAGGGCGCTCGTTAGCTCTGGGATTGGCGACAGCACACACAGACTATAAACCAATGTCTTCAAGTTCCTGACGAACGATGGGTGGTAGCACGGAAACTGAAAATGTGGTAGCATCAGGGCTACGCGAACAGAAAGCGGCGGGCACCGTCGCATCCAGTTCTCGTCTAACGATTTGCATCGCGTCCTCTGATGGCGACGCATGCTGCTGTGCGGGTTCATCGTCACATGTCCACGTTGAGGCAGTAATGGGAAGTCTGGCGAATGGTTTCAAGATACGTCGGCTTTTGGCCTGCTGGAATTGTTGGCACTCTTTAATGATTGTGTCAACTGTAGAGCAGCTTTTGCGCATGAGGATATTAAACGCGTCGTCAGCAATGCCCTTAAACACGTGCCCGGCCTTCTCAGCTTCTGTCATGTTGTGAACTGCTTCACGACAAAGTGCCAGCACGTCCTGGATGTACGGGACATAGGACTCCGTGGGGGAGTGGGCACGGGCGAGGCCAGTTCATGCTGTGCGGCAATTTTACGGCCGGCTGGTTTGCCAAACAACACTGAGAATTTCTCTTTGCATTGGCCCTAGCTAGCTAGCTCCACTTCGTGGTTTTCGTGCCACACATTTGCCGTGCCTCTTAGGTAGAACAACAGGTTAGCTAGCATAAGCATATGATCCCATCTGTCGATTCCACTCACACGTTCGTATATGGTCCCCCACTTTTCAACGTTGGTGCCTAGCTTCGTCGGTGCCACCCACTGTTCAACGTCGTTGGCTACCACCTAGCTTCAAGCCTACGAAACGCCCAACATCGGCATTCCGGTGTCTCCGGTCAACTCACGTGTTCCACTCAATTCCTGCCATTTCTAAGAAGGCAGATTTGTCAGTGCTAGCCCCGGAGTAGTTGTCTGTACTTCTCCTCAATGAGCCTTATTTTCAGCGCATACTCATTTACACGGATTTCCACCAATTCCAACAGCTCTACCAAAGTAGTAGTTCCATCGAACACCGTCTCTTTGCAGTTCGAATATTCGCATAGTACGACCCCGACAGAAGCAGAACAGCAGCACCAAATCCTTGGACCATTTTCCACAATTCCAAAGCAGCTCTACAAACTCTGCTGGCTGCCCTACATCATGGGTTGCGTGAGCAGCTAGTGTATGAAATAAGGCAGGCTAATCATCACGCGCTGGAGAAAAGGCACGGCATTGTATTTGAATGTTTGCCAAGCCCTTGCGGAATTGTTGTCAACGACAGCGCAGATGGAACTGCGCATTCGCCTCACCAAAAACAACACTGGGTCTCCATGCCGCTTTCAAGAACTTACACCGTGCGGCAACTACAATAGCTTGCTTGCCGCATCATAATTCTACGATGGAATTCACCAGGTTTCTCCAGCTCACGCTTGCACTCTCTCGACCCTCACTTGCGACTTCGCCTGCCACCTGGAATCTTCCGTCGCGAAACAACTTTACTGTGTTGCACATGGTTGGGCGTCCATTTACAAATTTCCATTCATTCCCGATAGGAAGGGCCAGCAGTCCGGCGTGCAATTTCTTGCTGGTGCAATAAGACTCTAGACCACCTTATGTGTCCCCGCCCATCCTTTTACAGAAAACAACGTATTTTACATGCGAAATTCAACTTGCTAGATAATTAAGCGCTCTCAAAAGAAAATATCCCTGGAGCATGGCCTATACATTCTTGTATGCAAAAAGCCACGAAATAACTTCTGCGTTTCTTGAAGGACACCGGATTTTATGATTTTATGAACGCTTGCGACAGTGGAGATTCCTCTGCGACTGGCTGTCAATGACTACTATTTTTATTTTCTCTCCTTATTTGTTATTCCTTTTTTCTCCTCCCCAATGGTAGAGTAGCCAACCGGGCACGTCCTTGGTTAACCTCCCTGCTTTTCCTTCTGCGTTTCTTTTTCTCTTTGAATGACTAATCGAATGGTGTGATGTTGGATTCGCTTTTCGAATCCAATAGTGACTATTCGTAAACGCGAATATTTTTACAACAAATTGGTATGGGACTAGACTCTGGAAAGAACTGCATGCGTCTCTCGTTCCTTGTAGAGCGAGACTTTTTCCCCTTACCTGGGCCAATTCCGAAGATAGTGCAATACAAGGCCGACCTGCGGCGGAGGTGAAACAGGTTTTAAGCACTCCTACGAATTGGAAAAATAAGTTTAATATGTTATATTAATACCCCGAGTATCATCAGTTGGGAAACAGAAGGTATTCACGTGGCTAATTTGCATGGGAACGTTTCCCCGGGGTGATAGGGAAGTCCGCGCGGAGTTCGTGGACAACCCGTTTGGCGCCACGTGTACGGTGTGTGATTGACTGCAGTTTGCCGGCGACTTGACCACCATCGCCTGCCTGTGTGATCAACATCAGCATGAACGTGCGGTGGTGGCGTTGCGGCAGTGTGTGCACTCGGTGTGCTGACAAGCACAATGCTTACGCTTGGCATCCACGGAGCGCTCTTCGTCGGCGCGTACTCGTCAGCCGTCGACGCACATATTCTCGCTGCTGCTGCTGCAGACGCTCTAGAGGGGTCCTCTTTACTTCTTCGCTTGTGTACCACAGCGAACACAAAGCTATGGTCACTGTTGTAACGAATGAAAGAAAATAAAGCACGATAACAACCACGAAGTTATGTGTATGGGTTTTCATTCAATCACTATAGCAATAGCTGTATAAATCAATATAGCGATCACGTACATTAGCCATCCCTATATAGCTGCGCTGTTTATCCTTCTTTACAGAGTCGAAGGGCACCAAGTTTTTTTCGAATACTTTTCGAATAATTCAAATTGTCAACTGCGCTGAAATAAACATAAAACTGAGGCAGAAGACGGTAAATGTTCAGCCTTGTGGACATTGCAACATAAAACATGACAAATTGCGTAGTGGAGGCTGCTAAGCCCCTTAGGTGGCCAAATTTTATAGATCGTACAGCGATCTCTCGCACACTCTGATGAACCCTGTACATGCGAAGAAGCCACTTGTTTGCTGCTGATGCTCCATTTGGTAATCCTGATGTCATCCTGATGTCATTTGTGTAATTAACGGTCGTTAACGTGCTATGTAATAGTAGAAAATTGCTAACTTTAAGACTGCTGGGATGGGAACATCGTTTATAATAACTGTAAGCACTGCTTTTCATACTTGAAGATTTGTTGGGAAACTATTCGAATATTCGATTGGATTCGGTTAGGGCGCTATTCGATTCGTATTGAATTCTGTCTGAAAAATCCTTATTCGCATACACCTAACCCGAAGCGTGACACTTGCAGTTTGTACGTAATAATAATAATGATGAAAAAAGCGGCATTCCAATCCGCCACGCATCTGTCGTGCAGCTTCCATCATAGTCTTGCGTAATACAAAGTCGGCTTCCTTCTGCTTAATTCTGCAATTGCAGCTGTCAGTGAGGTTAGACCGGAATGCGGTTAGAAAAATTCTCTACCGGATGTGGTTGCTCGCAATACTGGGGATGATCAAAAGTAACAAAACACGCGGAGAGAACTCACCGGCTCTTTTTCTGAATTTTGTTTGAAATATTCTACTCTAACAGTCACACATCAGCCTCAGGTACTAACTGGCAGGTGTTAAGGTATAAAAGTAAAACATATAAATCAAACCCCCGAATGAGGGCTTTAAAAGCTCTCTAGGTGCTGGTATCTAGCACTGAATTTCGCAGCGGAAGACGCTTTCGAAGCAACGTCGACCCAGGAAGCAGCGAACGTCTGCCGCCTGTCAGCTTAGCTGGAACCATGCTAGTCTTCGTCGTGACCTTCTGCCTTGGCCTGGCATCATCCTTCACGGCAGTTCAATCAATCCATGGTGATGATGGCGGTGAGAGCAGCTCTTAGACGTGTCTTTTTCAAAAAGGACTTTGCATGCGACAGTTTGTTCGGTACATTATTTGATTTCATATTCATGCATATATAGCGTTCCTTCTTCCAGGGACAACGGCATTTAATAAACGGATTTCTTTGTTGTAAACGAACAGATAACCTGTATCTACATTGGTAATTTGGTCCCCTTTAGTGGGGAAGGTGGTTCTTCTAACCGGATGCTGAGAATTTGTAGGCGATAACAAAAACAACAAAAAACATCGAAGCGTGCCAACACCACGTTGAAGTGCTTTCGTGGGCTCCATGACGCCATGACGGTTTACAACGTTTACTGGAAGTTGGTTGAATATGACTACAGAATAAATAAAACGACCCCTAATTACGTAAATGCTGAACAGGACAATTTGAATGCCTAATACGCATGAAGACAGCTAAAATATGCCAAAATAAAATGAAATCTGCGTTGTTACACTGACGTTACCGACATAGATTTTGGACTGCAAAATGTCAGATGGCTTTAATTTGACTTCGTACTACCCAACATTCCTGAAATTTTTAAGCGTCGGCCTGTTACGGCGTGTTTAGTATAAATACTTATTCAATAAGAAAAGGAGTAGCCGGTGCGGCCTAAAGGCGCAAACATCTCCTAAATATCAAGTATGAAAAACATCCTACAACGTATAACTACCGCCATTTCTAAGAGTAATATGCACAATACTAAGCTACTTCAGTGTCACCCCCCCCCCTCCCCCGGTTCTCCTGAATGAAGTTCCAGGATGAATAACTTGATGAATTCACTACTGTTATTAACCGTACTTTTCATACCAGCGGAAAAACAACACGGACAAAAAGGAAGAAAAACACGACAAAATGGCGCCGACTCATAATTAATATCTTATTCAGGGAGTCTTGGTATTTTGCTCACTCTTCTTATCCCAGTATGTCGTGAATCTATAGCTCATACTGTACGCATAAATTTCTTCTCATTGATGTGTTTAGTTATGTAATTCCATGAGGGCGCGCTCCCTTTCTCCTCCTTTTGCCATAATCAAGTAGTAGTAGTAGTAGTAGTAGTAGTAGTAGTAGTATTAGTAGTAGTAGTAGTAGTAGTAGTAGTAGGAGGAGGAGGAGGAGGAGGAGGAGGAGGCGGTGGAAGAGGTAACTTGATTCTCTGTAACTGAGGCTACTTCTACCTTAAAAAGTATTTCTCATAGATTCATTTTTATTTATTGTGCTCAAGCTGCGGATTCTAACATACATGGTATAACCCCAGAGTGACATTTCAAGACGATACAAAAATTGCACACAAGCCATTATTAATGACTGTAAATGTAAATAATAAAGGAAAGTGACATTGACATATCAGGTATATCACCAAAATAACTGCACCAATGGGGTGAATTTAACGGCCTATATATCGATGATGGTTTCCATCGTGCCATTGCACCAACACGACTAATTAGCGTAAGCCCTAGCGATCATCTCGTTTATTTGCTGGCAACAACAGACAAGAACGCCAAGAAAAGTATCGATCTTGAAAAGCACCTTTAATGTACATAAGTCCAAGATATACAAACTCAATTTTTACAAGATCCATGCATAAAAGTCCTGCCGGAAGTCCTACTGGAAGTCCTACATAAAAGTCCTACTGGAAGTCAACGCTGGCCAACAAAGTCCGAAGACACTATCAGGAAGGACAGCGCCGCCTCCAAGGCCGCGTATGCAGACATCGACTGCAACGTTGGCCTAATTATTGATTGGTCTGCAACCGCTACAGCGGCATCTACCTAAGGCGACAACATCCATTTCCCTCGACTACGCAACGCGTCGCTTTGGTACCTTTGGTAGGAGCCCTCCTTGTCAGGCGTGGTGGTGAACCACAGGACAGAAGTACTAGAACGAGAGAACTAAAACAAGAAATAGGGCTTTGGACGAGCAGCTGGGGATGTGCCTGCTTTGCAGTGTAGTGCACGAGGACATAGATACTGTGGCGGCGCTGCGACGAAAGTGGATTGGGTTGCACTGGCCGCATCAAGGTCGCGCCGTTGCAAAGCGCTGTGCGATTCTGCTCGGCGGGGTCGTTCATACGGCTTCGCGCGCTGCTGTTTACAATCAGACCGCTCAAACGGTATTTGTAGTTGTATTTAAGGCATGTATTTATGCTTTAGGAATACATGCCTTTCCTTCTCTTGTTTATTTCATTTTATTTATATTTAATGTCGCTGGGTGACATCGTGTGCATTGCGGCCGCAGTGTGGTCTTTGATTCTACTATTTATTGTACGGTGCCCTTTGGAAACCAAGGTTTTTCTTGTTTTTGAACCACTATGTATACGTCGTGCGTATTTTTGCGCATACAGTTTTTCATCTGTAGGTCTTGCGTAACGCAGACGGAATGAACTGCAGTCCAACATACAATTCACGCTTCCGTCTTCCTTGTGTAACAGAACGCTGAGTAATTGGCAGGGGTACTTTTACTGCCTCAGTACTCGGGCGCCAAAAACAGTTTTAGGGAGCTATTATACATGCTAATTTTTGGCCCGGAAACGGTGTGAAATTTTTTGTCCAGTCCATGCATAACAACAACACCAAAACAAAAGTAAGCGCTTTTCCACACTATGAAGAAAGATTACCAGTGAAGTTGTGTATGTGGGTCCCTAAATGGCGAACTGCACCTCCGCCGCCGGTCGGCCGCCATTGCACTATCTTAGGGACTTTTGTCTACGCACGGACACGATATTGTGGAAAGTAGCATTTAAAAGCCTCGCTGTTAAAAAAAAAACGGCGCAGTAGCTTAATTAGTGGCTTCATAGTGGACATGGCGTTGGGCTGCTGAACTCGACCTTACGGGTTCAGACCAGGTCAAGGAATTCGATTAGAACGAAATGGAAAAACACTGTTGTATTTCTGTTTAGGTGCACGTTAAAAAAACCCCGGATGATGAGAACTGAACACGCTGCCTCATAGGCATATCGCCAGGCGTAACACACTAGAATTTGTTTAATTAAAAATAAGAAATAAAGAAGGTAGCTCCTCCCCTCGGCTTTTTTCTAGTGATGTAAGCGAAAGAAATTATTCTCGAGTCTGATTTCTAAGCAAAACATGTTACGCTTAAGCTATATTTCATACCTAAATGTAATGCCGTTCCCGATTGTACATCCGGTCAACTAGGTTTCTGCATTATAAACGGCTGCTTTCAGTTATCCGGTGCGCTATCATAAGGACAATAAGGCTACTGAGTACGACGTCGCGGAATCGAATCTCGGCCACGGCGGCCGCATTTTGATGGGGGCGAAACGCGAAAACACCCGTGTACTTAGATTTAGGTGCATGGTAAAGAACCCCAGGTGGTAGAAATTTCCGCAGTCCCCCACTACGGCGTGCCTCATAATCAGAAAGTGGTTTTGGCATGTTAAACCCCATTTTCCCACATTCGGCACCCAGTTGTAATGGGTTGCAGGCTTGCAGACATGGCGGCACTGTCAAAAAATTGTTTTCTTTGCCTGAATCAAGTTTGCAGATTTACAGGCTGTGCCAAAACGGGGCGTTTATATTGAATGACAATTAGTAACGTGTTCAGCAGAACCACTAACCTCCTATGCGTTAAGCAGAACAATCATTCGGAATAAGAGCCCTCACTTGCGCCGGCTCCTTACCTTCGAGAGTTCAAAAGTGGTGTTAAAAATTTTAATATTCAATTCTCAAGTCGAATACTATCTGAATGGCAAATACTATTCCATTAGACTATATGTTTCTATTTCATTTCGCCTGCTGGCACGTTGAGGGAGATCGCCAGACAAGCAAGGGAGATTACTCTGGCAAAGACTTCCTGGTTTCCCCGATTAAGTCTCAGTACATAAGCAATATCTTGTCCCTAACACTGTTGTTCAAGTTAACGTCAAATTATTGCCTTGATTCCTTTTCTCATAAAATCGATTGGTTCACGTAAGGATGGTATATCTTTTGAAAGAAACACGCTTATTCCGGTCACGAGTTCTGACTTTTTCAATCAATGCTGGTAAAATATTTGATAAATGTTGTCTTCCACGGAATGTAGAGATAATTTAATAACTTACAATGACGTTACCAAACATTACTATTTAGGACGGAGGCAATTCCCATTGCCACATTCAAAACTGAACAAGGCTCAGGCAGTCTGTGCGCTTGTTGCAAACAGGTACATATCCCACGCCGTACCACATTAATAAAATATATCCAGAGAGGGAGAATAAGATGGACTGCAACGATTTTAAGTGCATCATTGGTATCAGAAATATGATGGCGGGGTGTCCCGCGACTCTTGCCAACCTAGTTGAATAGTGGACACAGTGGAAAAAATAGACTAAACGCCCATTGTTTCAAGACCAACTAAGAGCCGTCCAGAGGGCACATGTCGCTGAAGGGCTTGGCCTGACAGAGCCAACATGGGAGCGGCCCGCCTTGACTTAAAAAGTCGAATCTCCGGACCTCATTTCAAGAAAAGTTTTCACGCACACAAACACATGCATGCACACAGATGGTCAGCTGGTAATCAGATTAAGCAAGCGTCAGTTTAGAAGTCTGGCACAAAGTAACAACCACAGAATGTTTTAGCTTCTCCGTCCAACAGACAAGTGAACTCTGTGTTTGTGTTTTGCCTATATCTTGTTCGTGTTCAAGTTTTACACATATTCACATGTTGGATAGTTTCAACAGTATGCGTATTTTCTCTTCTTTTTCATCTGCTAGCCCTGGAAGCTTATTACACATCCATTGCTTGGACAATCCCTTGAAATGATTTCAAAATAAATATATTTTTCTACACAATGTATAGAAACCAGCAAGTTAACTTCAAATTAATTTACGGTGTTTTATTTCCAAAAGCGTTGATTCGATTATGAAGCACGCCGCAAAGCGAGGCTCCGGAATAATTGTACCAGAATAAGGTGCGCCTAAATCTAGGTACACGGATGTTTTCGCATTTCTCCCAGATCGAAATGCAGCCGTCGTGGCTGGGATTCGATCTCGCGACCTCGTGCTTAGCAGCCCAACACCATAGCCACTAATCTGCCACGGCGGGTAGAGACCAGTGAGAATACATGAGAAGATACGTTGGCTCAGTCATCATTAACTACTCTGTAATGGCCTGTTACGGGAATATGCAATCGTATTCTTCTAGAAACGAGCAGTGACGCATAATTTTGAATTGCGTAAAAAACTACACACGTTTTCTTTTGTACGCCAAAAAGTTACACCTATTATCTATGGAGGTTGGGAAACACAAATAGCATAATTTCGTGTCTAATTTTGCATAGAAATGCCGCACCCGGCTTTATCTACATTATCGTCATGACATAACGAAGTTTGCTGATGTCATGTATTGTGGGCAATCATGGTGCGGCTGCGCACAAAAATTATACAAACGCGTGTGCGCAATACTTATGTCTGAGCTTGTATGTGGCCGCTGTCGAGAACACGGGAACAGTGCGAAGGATAGCGTATCATGACTTCAACGCGCATCCTGCACCTGGTTTGCGAAACCAAAATTTCTTTCCTAAAATAAGTAACACAATAGCGCTTCAAAAGTACTTAGGCGCTTGCGAGCATTCTTTTTCATCCTTTAGAGAGCTTGCGCAAGCATATAACAATATATGACGCGTCGAAAATATCACGACATCACTATCTTAAAAACCATTCATGGAATGTTCGCACTGCACTTTCCAGAGTTCAAGATGCGAAGCACACGAGCACAGTCCTGTGGATAAAATATTTGTAGTCGTTGTGCAGTTCAAGAATGCGAATTAGTTATTCATTCGCAAAGGTTGAGGATGTAGTTGCGTACAATGGTTTTTCTCGATATAGCCACTGTGAGGCCTAACCACATAGAAGTCACGTAATTTGAGCGACATTTAAAAGGGCAAAAGTCAAAGTTAATTTTTTTTCATATCGTGCCCTAGGTTTCTGCGTGGGTATGGAAAGGACGAAGACATTCATTCAAAATTTCATCGTGAGGACCTTATTTACGAATTTCTAGTTTTACATCGTTTTTATTTGACTGAAACTAATTTTTTACTGATTTCAAGGAAACCACAGATGCGACAGTGATGTGTTGCTGCAGCACACACACGTTGTAATCATGTGTACACGTTACCAGACGCTGCCCAGGTTGCAAAATTTTATCCTGAGAACACGTGCTCAGAGTCATTAGTTAAGCCACCAGACAAGATCGCTTCGATTAAAAGATATCGTGAATGAAACACACTGGACCGATTGCGCTGAGTGCAGGCTCATAGATGATTATTCTCAAAATTCATGGGTTAATAATTTTGAATGGCACCTTTGGTGTGAATTTAAGCGCCCCGTTTATTTCGGACAGTCTCCTTGGTGCGCTTGCACTGACACAACCGATTAGGTTTTCTTTTTTTTTTTTTTGCTGGCGAGAAGACACAACAACGCCAAGGAAAACATTGGCGGTGAAAAGCACTTTTAGTGTATATAAATTTCAGGTAAATAGAAAACTCAATTCTTACAGGTTCCTTGCATAAAAGCCCTGCTGAGAAGCCTGAAGAAGCCAGGAACTCTGAGGATGAAAGTCAAAGCTGGCCTACAAATTCCGAAGACACCACCAGTGAGGACAGCGCCGTCGCCAAGCCCGCATACGGCGACATCGGCCATACCACGGGCATCCCTCCCTTCGACTTCAGTAAATCTCGTGTATCCCGGAATACTGAGCGAGCAGACGTAGTAGAACTAAGAAAAACGGTAAACAAACTCGAACAGGAGCTGGGTAAACTAGATGATGCATGATCAATTGCTCAAACAGGAATGTGCAATGCGGAGGTTTCAAGAAGAGATAATAAACTTCGTACTCGCCTCTCTCACACACATGTACACTTGCCAAATAATGAAATTCGCGAATGCTGATCATCAGAGCTGTTCTCGTTCACCTACGATATTCAAGATGTTCTTTATAGAGCTGAGAAGAAATTAAACAGTGATCACCATTAAACAGTGTTCTTTTTATTGTAGCATGCATTATCTTTTTAAATGCGTATACTGTATCTATCACTATTTTATTGTAACGCCCCTATGTAATGCTTGCATGGGCCTTTAGGGTCATCATCATCATCAGCCTGGTTACGCCCACTGCAGAGCAAAGGCCTCTCCCATACTTCTCCAACAACCCCGGTCATGTACTAACTGTGGCCATGTCGTCCCTGCAAACTTCTTAATCTCATCCGCCCACCTAACTTTCTGCCGCCCCCTGCTACGCTTCCCTTCCCTTGTAATCCACTCCGTAACCCTTAATGACCATCGGTTATCTTCCCTCCTCATTACATGTCCTGCCCATGCCCCCCATTTCTTTTTCTTGATTTCAACTAAGATGTCGTTAACTCGCGTTTGTTCCCTCACCCAATCTGCTCTTTTCTTATCCCTTAACGTTACACCCATCATTCTTCTTTCCATAGCTCGTTGCGTCGTCCTCAATTTAAGTAGAACCCTTTTCGTAAGCCTCCAGGTTTCTGCCCCGTAAGCGAGTACTGGTAAGACACAGCTATTATACACTTTTTTCTTGAGGGATAATGGCAACCTGCTGTTCATGATCCGAGAATGCCTGCCAAACGCACCCCAGGCCATTCTTATTCTTCTGATTATTCTGATTATTCTGAAGAGCTGCGCCTTCACCATTACGAAAACTAGTTTATATAACTATTGTACGGCCACAAATTAAGTACGCCTCATCAGCATGGTCTCCTCATCAAAAGTATCTCAGCGAACTCCTGGAGAGTATCCAGAATACAGCGAGCCGTTTCATTAGAAAAAAGGTATAGTAAACAGGGTAGTGTTACCAAATAAAACTAGACCTTTCGTTGCAACCACTATATACTTGCCGTCATATTTCAATTCTATCTTTATTTAATAGCTTCCTTCACACATGAAACCTGAAAAAAAAACATCCTCGACGTCACAAAGACTGAACAATCAGTTCAGCTACAGCCAAATTTATGGCAATACGCACGCGTTTAAAGCTTCAGCTTTTCCCAATTTGGTACGTTATGGAACACCATTACAGGCCACATGGCTTGCCAATCGAAACAGTGCAGTTCGGAATGTTCTAATTGATCAGTACGCCGTCTCAACCAACTAACACATCTTGCCTTTTTTGCTGTTTTCTCCACAGGCTAGTAAAAGGATTTCAGTGATCAAAATATTTTTACTGTATTTACTACTGTATGCAGTCAAAACGTTTATCATATTATTATGTTAGTGTATTTACTCTTATTATAGTTATTGCTCTTGATATTGTATTTGCTAAAATCGTATCAATGTCCCATACTGCTGCGTTGAGCGAATATTTATTTCGTTGTGCTGATTTATTTGACTTCCTGATTCCTTATGAATATGTTAACGTATTTCCCCCTTTACACAATGCATTGTTAAAGTCCTGTAGGGTAGTGGTAAATAAATAAAGAAAGGAGAAAACACGATACACATTTTGTGCTGGTACACCTTTAAGTTTCGAGTGAGCTGATCCACATCACCATGACCGCATAGGAGAACAGCACAATGATGAACATAACCCGTTCTGATTTCTCATCTTTCTTATCGTTTCTTTATTAGAAAACGTCATTATTTTGCATTGTTTACATCATTCCCTGGTCTGTACTTGTAGATTTTGACAAGAAGGAATGGAGAGTGGTGTGACATGATGGAGTCTTCAAATGGGCAGTGGGGGGGGGGGGGGGGGTGAACGAGAGTTAGACTTTTCTGGTTTTACTCCTGCTGCCACCTTTATGTGGCGACATAGAACATGAATGTTTGCCCACCTATGCGGGTTCTGCCTTCAGCGACATGGCACGTCCTACGTCCTACGTATAATTACACCATTAACCGATGGCAAAACCAACTTTCTTTAACTCCTCATAGCCTGAAGTTTGCTCACCTGAAGAGAAACATTTTACTCGTAGTGAATAGTATTTGTACGTGATGTAAGCGCATAGAAAATGAGTTTGACGTCATTTGCTACACCAGAGCAAAACTATAGACCTGTGCAAAAGGCTCAGTGGGTTACAAAGCTTGAAGAAAATGTTACACCTGCACGCTATCGTTGTTTTTATTATTTTTTTAATTTAGGTCCCTTCACTTGTAAACCAAGTTGCCTCACATCTTATGACATGCTGTAAAACACCTGGTGTATTACAAAATTACAGATGACAATTCTGATTTCGGCCATGTGAATGTTTTGGACGGCCCAAGTTTTGTGGAGTATTGAGCGCTGTTGGAAACTCCTTGTGCAGGGCGTCTCCGTGTAGAGTGGCATACTTTGACCGCCCTACCACACAAGATGTGAGAATACAGCCTTCATTTATTCAAGCGTCTCATTCTAATTTGGTGACATTGATCAGCTATGTTGCGAAATTGCGACAGTCAGCTGGAAGAGTTTCACATGACATACCTCGCACGCAAACAGATGCTGTGCGTCATGAGATCCTGCTTTCGCGGCACTCCGTAGTTTTACCAGCAGTTCTTGCGTTTCCGGGTTGTTCTAGCTAGCGCACGCCATTCGCGTGACATTCTTTCTACGCAGGTGCTCGTTATTCTAGTTAGGAAAAAGGTGTCAGCGTAATGCCTTTACGGAAGTGCGAAGGTATGAATGTTGCCCACAGCATTGCGATGCATTTCATGCTTATTTTTTATTGTAACGAAAGCTCAAATGGGATGGCGACACAAAGAATAGGGACACATAGCACAAACCATGATGCCATACGTGATGTAATTCATGTTTCGCCCGGCCTATCGCTATATGATGCAATATTTCGTTGCATTGTATTTTGCTTATGAGCGCATCACATCAATAAGACCTGAATTCTCGTCTGCCCTGCCATCTAACTAGAACGCGAGCGGGTGCGTGCGCTCAGGAAGCAAATGGTTGCGTAAGAAGGCTGACCGCAGAATGGTAATAGGGGGATAACTGCCAGCGTTGTGGTTTGAGACGGATGTGGGCTTATTTTTCAATCTGGCACTCTTAGGCTGACCGCGTGCGTCAGGTTTACAAAGTCGTAATTAGATACAAACTTCTTAGCGGTTATGGCTGCTGACACTCGCGGCAAGCTCGTTTAGGCATTTTGGATATTCTTCACATATTCATATTTAGACGTTACGCTCTTCGTGCCGTCGATCTGCACTTCTCGTCGTCTTTTCAATTCATTGACTGTGGAGCGTCTTCACAGGTTTAATAACACTTTTAACAACTCGTTTTGTCTTTTAACGCGATATCGTTAAGGAACCTGTGTCGCAGAAAAATTGGTGTCGGCGTGGCCTTCAGTGGAGTTGTCCGTGAGCGATAAATGCAGTATATATGTACGAATATATGTATGCTACGCCTTCCTATCTCACATGCGGTATATGCGGATTATTTTGAGGCACCATTCTGTCACTAAAGTTGCTGATATCTTGTCACGCTTGACAAAGTTATTCCTCGGAATTTTGATACTGACAGCCCGCAAACAAATGCCATGAAAGAAAACACCGACGGCACATGCCTTTTTTGTTAACCATATTTGGGCGTAAATAATAAAAGTGCAATACAATAAGAGAATCCTAAAAATGATGCATTCTTTTTTGATGTGTTTGTGCACTATATCCGGGATCAGCGTGGGAGGCTACGCTTCTACCAGAAAGCTCGCCTTCGTGCACAGGGTTTGCCGCATCGTTTTGCGGTAGACATTACGGTGACCTCAGCTGCACTAGCTTGGAAGCGGGAGAAGCAGTCAAGGATCTTTTAATGCTATCGCGTTCTAATCTTAAAGGCGAAGGTAAAGCGACCTCCAAGAATTTTTTTGTTCCTGCATTTCGCGCACTAGTCTAGACTACGTAGTAAAGGTGATGGGAGTACGCTAAAAAATAAAACGTTGAATGTGGTCGTGTCATTGCTACTTGGTCTGGTGGTAATCGTGGTGGTAACAAAGGGTAGCAAGCAGTGGACTCTTAAATCATGGGAGCGACATGTGATCTACGGATGATTTCTTTTCCCGACGGACTTCCGCGCTCCGCTGTAAAAATATTGCGGTTGGAGTTTTAGCTCGACAACTCCTGCCAAGATATCAAAGGCAGCGTGAGGGTATGACATGCAAGCTTGTTTGTTTGTCCGTAAGAAAGGTACGCTCACCCGTTCTTCTATCTAGGCTTGGAGGATTACGCTGGTTCATAGATGATAAGGTAGCTTTGAGTAGTAATTCGATAGAGGATTTTTTTAGGTTGACGGGTTCCGCAAATGCCTTACCTGTTGTCCTGGGAGAGCAGACTTGTTCTCTAAACCACCTATATCTCCCATTGCCCCAGACTGAAAACTGATTACTGTAGCCTTAAATCTATGACAGAGCAGTCATGAATTGTATATTTGGCAACTAAACTCCTTTTGTTAGTAATGTCCTCCCTTTCTTTCTTCTTTTTGTTTTTGTTTATGGCATAGCATGACAATGATGTGATCCTTTGGAACGAGCTTTTGATTTAACATAAAGTGCAATAGCAGTAGATAGCAGCAGCAGTAGCAGCAGAGCCGCAAAATAAATTGCCTGTCGCAGGCACGTGTAAGCATGGGCGCATCATGAGACCTTCGCCGACTATTGGAGGCGGCCCACCTACCACAAGGAGCGCTAGTTGCTCTTGGTGCATTCTTCATACTTGACTTTCTTTCTGGAATAAATGTAGCATAGCCTTATTGATGAATAAGTCTCCGTGGTGGCCAATACACGCTCGTTACTTTATGGGACGCGTAGCACTTGCATTGAAATCTTGGTTACAGACACACGTAGTTCTTACAAATATACTGGCTTCTGCATCTAAAAAAGGAATCATAAAAGCACGATCCCCGAGCTTACAATGTCAAACACGCAGCAATTTTCCGCCTGAGTTTCTTGGCAGATTTCAAACAAATACCTAGTAGGCATGCCAAATTGCAATATAAATTATGCCACCAATTAGAATTCGAAAGATGATATTAGTATGAAGTTATTACTTTGGTTCCAATTATCTGCTTTACTTGCAAAATTTACTATTCGTAAGCGACAAGTGCCGAGTGTATTTCGGTAGGTTAGCATGACTCAAATTATGAAAGAAAATCATGCAGTATTGTAAAAGCTACGTGTCACTTTAACAAGACAGGAATAATGGCGCTATTGTCGAAATATATCACAATGAAATGGAACTACATATATATCGCTATGGTTTCTGCCCTCACCACAAGCTTATAAACATCGGCCAATCACGAAGCTTTGTCTCAATGTGTGCTCCGAAAAGCTGGCAGCGTGCAACTGCATGCTTTTCTCCACTTCGCGTAGTCTTTCTCACGTCCGTACAAGAGAATTTTTACACTTTCATCGTGTTCTCATTGCCGATTGCGCGATCTGGGACACCAATTCGCGTTTTTGTACATAATTTGTCGATAGGATTGAGAGATGGTTCCTAATATATATACAATGTACCCGAACACGTGAAAGTGTCACGCTTGCTCGCTTGATCCAGTATGTCAATGGTTTTAGCATGTGAACAAAAAGTCGAGCTTACAAAAGTGGGGCCTTCACGCGTAGAGGCTGGCGGAGGTTGCGGACATAGTCGGATAAATACTTGTGCACGCTGCAACGGTCGGTACTTTTTTCTCCTGGATGAGTAGTATGCCTGGATACTCGTGAGGCCACTGTGGAATGCTAGCTAACTATGAACATACGTATGATCACTGTTGAGAGCAGGCGACAGCTATATTCTGGTCTGTCCTGTTTTATTCAAAAGCCGGGTTGCCATTGCATGAAAAATGTCGTACAGGCATTCTTCGCGTTGAGGTTAGTTTTCCATCAATGTTCGTCTGCTGCGGAAATTTAACGGCGACGGAAGTGTCCCTAATTTGTGTACTATTGCAGTTTGTAAGTGTTTTATTAGAAATTAGCTGGCCTATGGCGTGTTCATAAGCAAGCATACATAATTATGCGAACGCACCGAAGGCATTAAATACGTACTATAGCGTAATAGCGTAGGCGTTTTAGTTTTACGAAAGCGTTGTCGGAGATAAAATGCGGTCAATTTGTTCAGGAGGGGAGCAGGAGGAAATACAGAGAGAAGGCCGGGATATTAACCCGAAATTCGTCTTCTTGGCTGCCCTATTATGGGGGACGGGAGAGAGGAAATATAAAAATGAGATAGAGGGAGGGGAGGGAGAGGAAGGCTGTGGTGAGCTCGCGCACGCGCACGGAGTCCCGGAGTGAGTCAAAGGCATTTACATATGCCAGTCGCTCTCAAGAAAGAAAAAAAAATGCTTTCATAACTTAGTGGGAAGACGAGCGATGGGGACAATCATAAGCAGCACCTGCACAGACAGCGGCCGATTGTCCAGTCGCCGCAGTGCGATAGTTAATGTTTGCCTTCCCGACTGCAATCGATGACATTGGCCCAATAAATGTTCGATGCTCTCTTCGATGCCACAGACATCGCATGCAGCGCTGTCGGTCAGTGCGATCAAAGTAGCGTACGCCTTCGTGAAAGCCACTCGCAGTTACAGCCGGTACAGAAGCGATGCGCCACGTCGGTGAAGCCTGGGTGTAGGTGAGAGTTGTGGCGAAGGGTTCAATTCGTGCAATTTGGTGGGCCTTATATGTGGGGGGTTAAGCTCTGCTAAAGAGAGCTCGGGCGGCATGTGATGAAGCTGCGTTAGAGCTTTTGTCCTAGAAATATTATTACGGGAATATTGCGAATATATAAAAACTATATTTACAATATATATAGAGGATGAGTCAGAATAGCTAAGATGGCTGACCACCAACAGCACGCAGCAGCCAGCGTCTCCCCTTCTTCCTCTCTCTTCTTTCATCCTTCCGTAACAGGACCCCCGGGTGGCGAAGCGCCATCTCGGCGCATTGCATGCGAAAAATTGCAAGCGAAGTATGGCTTCAGCCGTGAAACGTGCACGACGTCGACAGGCGTCTGATTTGAAGATGCGTCAAAGTGTAGCGGCGAAATCTCGTAATTGACGTCGTTAACTTGGCGTAGGACTTCGTAAGGCCCTGTGTAGCAGGAGAGAAGCTTTTGGGAGAGGCCAACCTGTCCATATGGTGACTAGAGGAGCACAGAAGCAGCTGGTGCGAACTTAACATCGCAATGGCAGCGGTCGTAACGCTCTTTTTGTATATGCTGTGAGGCTAATAAACGAGATTGGGCGACTTGACGTGCCATGCGAGCGCCATCGATGACTTCACGAGCGTACTCAATTGTAACACGTGGCACAGATGGGAGGATGGTGTCAAGCTGCAGTGTGGGGTCGCAACCATACAAGAGATAAAAGAGTGAATATCCTGCGGTGTCATGTCGGGACGAGTTATACGCGAACGTCACGTAAGCCAGCGTGGCGTCCCTGTGCAGTGATCGTTGGAGACGTACATCGACAGCGTATCTGTGATTATTCGGTTAAGTCGTTGCATAAGACCGTTCGTTTATGGGTCGTAGGCGGTAGACCGCTTGTGCTCAGTGGCACAAGAACGGAGGAGGTCGTCGACAACGCGAGACGAGAACGAGCGGCTGTGGTCTATAAGTAACTGTCGAGGTGCTGGAGGTGCTGCACCGTGCTGGAGAATGACGTTGTGAAGGATAAAATCGGTGACGTCAGTTGCGCAACTAGTCTGTAACGCCTTTGTTATCGCGTAGCGTGTCGCGTAATCAGTAGCGACGGCGATCCACTTATTCCCTCTAGATGTTGTCGGAAAAGGGCCAAGCATGTAAAAGCCTACGCGAAAGAACGGTTCAGAGACAACTTCAATGTGATGGAGTCGTCCGACAGGTGCCAGGGGAGGTTTCTTCCGGCGCTGCCACAATTCGCAAGTTGCTACATAACGACGCACACAGCGCTAGAGTCCCGGCCAGAAGAAATGCCGTCGTACGTGGTCATATGTACGCAAAACACGAAGGTGTCCCGCCGTCGGTGCATCATGAAGTTGTTCGAGAATTACGGGTCGCAGATAACGAGGAAGGACAAGCAGCAACTCAGGGTCGTCAGGGTTGATATTGTGGCCGCAGAGGACCATTATGGCGCACGAACATGTGGCACGTGCAGTCGGTGCTGCCAGATTGCACTCCGGCGATGATGGACTGTAAGGATGCGTCGCGTTGTTGTTCAGCGCGCATGTCGGTCAGGTCAGTCAAAGCCATCAGCCAGGTCACCGGATCATGTGAAACAGGATCGGGATGATCTACGGGGTGACGCGAGAGGCAGTCAGCGTCCTTGTGGAAGCATCCAGTCTTGTAATGGAAACTCAATGAAAATTCCTGGAACCGCAAAGCGCAGCGACCAAGTCGTCCTGTCGGGTCCCGTAGGGAAGACAGCCAGCAGAGTGCGTGGTGGTTTGTGATAAGCGAAAGCGTGCGGCCGTACATATATGGCTGAAAATTGACGGCAGCCCAAATTGTAGCCAAGCACTCCCGCTCGGTGATGGAGTAATTTCTCTCGGCAGGTGACAGCAGGCGGCTGGCGTAATCTATCACGCAGTCGATACGATTCTGGTGTATGGCGAGAACAGCGCCGATGCCACAGCCGCTTGCGTTAGTGTGGACTTCGATTGGTGCAGACGGTACCAATCACAATTATGGCAGGAGTGTCCAGAAAACCGATGAGAGCGGCGAACGCAAGAGCCTGCTCCGGGCCCCATGAGGATGGCGTGTTCTTCTTTAGAAGATCTGCCAAAGGTCGAGCACCGTCGGCGAAGTTTTTGACGAAACGGCGAAAGTAATAACAGGCCGACGAAGCAGCGCACGTCAGAGACATAACGTGGCACAGGGAAACTGCGTACGGCCGCGAACTTTTTCCGGATCTGGTTGGACACCGTATGCGTCAACGAGGTGTGCCAACACGGTCATCTGACGGCGCCCGAATTGACACTTCGTGGAGTTTAATTGAAGGCAGAGTTTTCGGAAGACCGCAAGAACTGCAGCGAGTCAGGTAAGGTGGCTGCCGAACGTGGAAGAAAAAACAATAACGTTTTCAAGGTAACAAAGACAGGTGGTCCATTTGTAGCCCCGCAGAAGAGAGTCCATCACACGTTCAAACGTCGCAGGAGGATTGCACGCGGCAAGGGCATGTCTTTGAACTGACATAAGCCATCCGGCGTGGCGAAGGCCGTCTTCTCGTGATCCATTTGATCAACAGAAATCTGCCAGTAGCCGGATGTGAGATCCTTGGACGAGAAGTATTTAGCTCCGTGCAAGCAGTCCTAGGCGTCATCGATGCGTGGTAGTGGGTCGATTTTTTTTCGCGTGATCTTGTTTAAGTGGCGAACAATCGACGCAAAAACGCCAGGTACCATGTTTCTTTTTCACAAGGATGACCGGTGAAGCCCAAGGGCTGGCTGATGACTCGATGACCCCTTTGCGGACCATTTTGTCCACTTCTAATCGGATGACTCGACGTACACCATGCGACACACGATAGGGACGCCGACGAATAGGATTCGTGTCTCCACTGTTTTTACGGTGGTGAAGAACAGATGCTTGGCCTAACGGTCTGTCGCGAAATAAAAGATGTCACGGTACGATTTTCGTGGTCATGCGTTAAGGAACCAGAACTATCAGTTGCAATTGGCGCTAATAAGCCACTTTCAACATTCAGACTCTCAATGTCAAATTTACAACCACTAGAAACGCTGGCCAAGAGCATGCCGGCCGGACGCGCCTGAGGGCACAAGCTGTAATTAGGAAGCGACAGAACGACGTCGTTATTAGTAACCGCGAGCAACGTATGCGGAACAACAACGTTCCGGTTCAAAAGCACGTCGATGATAAGGTGAAGCTCATATTCACCTTGAGGGAGCTGTTGCTGGGCGGTCAAAGTGACGGAAGTAACTGCCTCGGGTGACAGACGCACATCTTGAAGCGAGAACAAGCGCGTTGTGGCAGTACTCGGAGCATCGACGCGCTGAGGCAGTTTTAACTGAAGAACGCTGGTTGCTCTGTGGATGAGAGTAGAATGAGTGGACAGAAAGTCCAATCCAAGGATAACGTCATGAGGGCAGTTGTCGATCACAGCAAAGCGAGCAGAAGTAGGGTGGCTGGCTATAATTAAACACGCAGTACACATTCGAAGGACAACCAGCAAGCCGCCATCGACCACACGGAGCACACGGGCAACTGCTGGGCTAAGGACCTTCTTTAAACGTGTCCGTAGGCTAGCGCTCATCACAGCAACGTGGGCTCCAGTGTCGACGAGTACTTGGACAGGTACGCCGCCTATTGTGACGTCAATTACACTTCTCCTTGTGGGCACATACAGGGAATTGGCTGCAGTAGTCAGGAATGCAGCACCACCTCCAAGGGCTGCATTTCCTATTTTTCGGAAATGGTGCTGCCAAAAGCCACAGGAGATGAAAGGTTACGTGGCTGCGGTGAACGGGAAGATGGGCGACGTGTTTGCGGTGAACGAGACTGCTGTCCGCGCAGCGATGGTAAGCGGCTGTACCACGTGTTCCGAGCAGAGTTGGCGGCTCTGTTAGACTCGGCGGTGGGCCAAACATTGCCGGTATTTACATCAAAACGGCTCATCTTGGTCAGCGTGCGAGGTGTTGAGGGCCACGAGTTGCGACAGTATCGGGCGACGTGACCAATGCGGCGACAGGTGAAATATATTGGCTGGTCATCCATAGTTCTGCACTCAGTCGGGTTGCGATAACGTGGAGAGAAGCGTCGGGGTGGAGCGAAACTAGTAGAAGGGCGCTCGTTAGCTCTGTGATTGGCGACAGCACACACAGACTATAAACCAATGTTTTCAAGGTCCTGGCGAACGATGGCTGGTAGCACGGAAACTGAAAATGTGGTTCCATCAGGGCTATCTGAACAGAAAGCGGCGGGCACCGTCGCATCCAGTTCTCGTCTAACGATTTGCATCGCGTCCTCTGATGGCGACGCATGCTGCTGTGGGAGTTCATCGTCCCATGTCGACGTTGAGGCAGTAATGGGAAGTCTGGCGAATGGTTGCAAGATACGTCGGCTTTTGGCCTGCTGGAATTGTTGGCACTCTTTAATGATTGCGTCAACTGTAGAGCAGCTCTCGCACATGAGCAGATTAAATGTGTCGTCAGCAATGCCCTTAAACACGTGCCCGACCTTCTCAGCTTCTGCCATGTTGTGTTCTGCTTTACGACAAAGTGCCAGCACGTCCTGGATGTACGGGACATAGGACTCCGTGCGGGATTGGGCACGGGAGGCCAGTTCATGTTGTGCGGCAATATTACGGCCGGCTGGTTTGCCAAACAACTCTGTCAATTTCTCTTTCCATTGGTCCTATAGCTAGTTAGCTCCACTTCGTGATTTTCGTGCTACACATTTGCCGTGCCTCTAAGGTAGAACAACAGGTTAGCTAGCATTAGCATACAGTCCCATCTGTTGATTCCACTCACACGTTCGTATATGGTAACCCACTCTTCAACGTTGGTGCCTAGCTTCGTCGGTGAAACACACTGTTCAATGTCGTTGGCTACCACCTAGCGTCAAGCCTGCGAAACGCTCAACATCAGCATTCTGGTGTCTCCGGTCAACTCATGTGTTCCACTCAATTCCTGGCATTTATATGAAGGCAGACTTGTCAGTGCTAGCGCCGGAGTAGTTTTCGGGGCTAGCACTTCTCCTCAATGAGCCTTATTTTCAGCGCAAACACATTTACACGGATTTCCACCAATTCCAACAGCTCTACCAAAGAAGTTGTTGTTCCATCGAACGCCGTCTCTTTGCAGTTTGAATATTCGCATAATACCACCCCGACAGAAGCAGAACTTGGTGCCCTTCAAGGTGCGCTTAAGTAAGTTTTCCAGCAGCACCAAATCGTTGGAAAATTTTCCACAATTCCAAAGCAGCTCTACAAAGTCTGCAGGTTGCCCTACGTCATGCGTTGCACGAGCAGCTAGTGTATGAAATAAGGCCCGCTAATCATCACGCGCTCAAGAAAAGGCACGACATTGTATTTGAATGTTTGCCAAGCCCTTGCGGAATTGTTGTCAACGACACCGCCGATGAAACTGCGCATTCGCCTCACCAAAAACAACACTGGCTCCCCATGCCGCTTTCAAGAACTTACACGGTGCGGCAACTTCAATAGCTTGCTTGCCGCATCATAATTCTACGATGGAATTCACCAGGTTTCTCCAACTCACGCTTGCACTCTCTCGACCCTCACTTGCGACTTCGCCTGCCGCCTGGAATCTTCCGTCGCGAAACAACTTTACTGTGTTGCACATGGTTGGGCGTCCATGTACAAATTTCCATTCATTCCCGATAGGAATGGCCAGGAGTGCGGCGTGCAATTTGTGCGGGTGCGATGAGACTCTAGACCACCTTTCGTGTCTCCGCCCATCCTTTTACACAAAACAACGTATTTTACATGCGAAACTCAACTTGCTAGATAATTAAGCGCTTTCATAAGGAAATATCCTTGGAGCATGGCCTATACATTCTTGTATGCAAAAGGCCAAGAAATACCTTCTGTGTTTCTTGAAGGACACTGGATTTTATGATTTTATGAACGCTTGTGACAGTGGAGATTCCTCTGCGACTGTCGGTCAATGACTACTATTTTTATTTTCTCTCCTTATCTGTTATTAGTTTTTTCTCCTCCCCAAGTGTAGGGTTAGCAACCGGGCACGTCCTTGGTTAGCCTCCCTTCTTTTCCCTCTTCGTTTCTTTTTCTCTTCGAATAACGAATCGAATGGTGTGATGTTCGATTCGTTTTCGAATCGAATAGTCACTATTCGTAAACGCGAATATTTTTACAACGAAGTTGTACCTGACTGGACTCTGGAAAGAACAACATGCGTCTCTCGTGCCTTGTAGAGCTAGAATTTTTCCCCTTACCTGGGCCAATTCCGAAGATAGTGCAATACAAGGCCGACCTGCGGCGGAGGTAAAACAGGCTTTAAGCACTACTACGAATTGGAAAAATAAGTTTAACATGTTATATTAGTACCCCGAGTATCATGAGTTGGTAAACAGAAGGTATTCACGTGGCTACAATGCATGGGAACGTTTCCCCGGGGTGATAGGGAAGTCCGCGCGGAGTTCGTGCACAACCCGTTAGGCGCCACGTGTACGGTGTGTGATTGACTGAGGTTTGCCGGGGACTTGACCACCATCGCCTGCCTGTGTGATCAACATCAGCATGAACGTGCGGTGGTGGCGTTGCGGCAGTGTGTGCACTCGGTGTGCTGACAGGCACAACGCTTACGCTTGGCATCCGCGGGGCGCTCTTCGTCGGCCCGTACTCGTCAGCCGTCGACGCACATATTCTCGCTGCTGCTACTGCAGACGCTCTAGAGGGGTCCTCTTTACTTCTTCGTTTGTGTACCACAGCGAACACAAAGCTATGGTCACTGTTGTAACGAATGAAAGAAAATAAAGCACGATAACAACCACGAAGTTATGTGTATGGGTTTTCATTCAATCACTATAGCAATAGCTATATAAATCAATATAGCGATCGCGTACATTAGTCATCCCTATATGGCTGCGCTGTTTATTCTTCTTTACAGAGTCGAAGGGCACCAAGTTTTTTTCGAATACTTTTCGAATAATTCAAATCGTCAACTGCGCTCAAATATACATAAAACTGAGGCAGAAGACGGTAAATGTTCAGCCTTGTGGTCATTGCAACATAAAACTTGAGAAATTGCGTAGTGGATCCTGCTATGCACCTTAGGTGGCCATATTTTACAGATCGTACACCGATTTCTCGCACACTGTGATGAACCCTGTACATGCGAGGAAGCCTCTTGTTTGCTCCTGATGCTGCATTCGGTAATCCAGATGTCATCCTGATGTCATTTGTGTAATTAATGGTCTATAACGTGCAATGTAATAGTAGAAAATTGCCAACTTTAAGACTGCTGGGATGGGAACATCGTTTATAGTAATTGTAAGCACTGCCTTTCATACTTGAAGATTCGTTAGGAAACTATACGATATTCGATTCGATTCGGTAAGGGCGCTATTCGATTCGCATTGAATTCTGTCTCAAAAATCCCTACTCGCATACACCTAACCCGAAGCGTGACACATGCAGTTTGTACGTAATAATAATAATGATAAAAGACGCCGCATTCCAATTTGCCACGCATCTGTCCTACAGCTTCCATCATAGCCTTGCGTAATACAAAGTCGGCTTCCTTCTGCCTAATTCTGCAATCGCAGCTGTCAGTGAGGTTAGGCCGGAATGCGGTTAGAAAAATTCTCTACCGGATGTGGTTGCTCGCAATACTGGGGATGATCAAAAGCAGCAAAACACGCTGAGAGAACTCACGGGCTCTTTTTCTGAATTTTGTTTGAAATATACTACTCTAACAGTCACACATGAGCCGCAGGTACTAACTGGCAGGCGTTGAGGTACAAAAGTAAACAAATAAAAGAAATCCCCGAATGAGGGCTTTAAAAGTTCTCTAGGTGCTGGTTTCTAGCACTGAATTTTGCAGCGGAAGACGCTTTCGAAGCAACGTCGACCCAGGAAGCAGCCAACGTCTGCCGCCTGTCAGCTTAGCTGGAACCATGCTTGTCTTCGTCGTGACCTTCTGCCATGGCCTGGCATCATCCTTCGCGGCAGTTCAATCAATCCATGGTGATGGTGGCGGTGAGAGCACCTCTCAGATGTGTCTTTTTCAAAAAAGACTTTGCAGGCGACAGTTTATGCGGTACATTCATTGATTTCATATACATGCATACATAGCTTTCCTTCTTGCAGGGCCAACGGCATTTAATAAACGGATTTCTTTGTTGTAAACCAGCAGATAACCTGTATCTACATTGGTAATTTGCTCCCCTTTAGTGGGGAAGGTGGTTCTTCTAACCGGATGCTGAGAATTTGTAGGCGATAACAAATACAACAAAAAACATCCAAGCGTGCCAACACCCTTGTAAGTACCTTCACGGGCTCCATGACGCCATGAAGGTTTACAGCGTTTACAGGAATTGGTTGACTGTGACTACAGAATAATTAAAACGGCCCCTAAATACGTAAATGGTCAACAGAACAATTTCAATGCCTAATACGCATGAACACAGCTAAAATATGCGAAAATAAAATGAAATCTGCGTTATTACATTGACGTTACCGACATAGATTTTGCACTGCAATATGTCAGATGGCTTTAATTTGATTTCGTAGTACCCAACATTCCTGAAATTTTTATGTGTCGGCCTGTTATGTCGTGTTTAGTATAAATACTTATTCAATAAGAAAACGAGTAGCCGGTGCGGCCTAAAGGCGCAAACAACTCCTAAATATCAAGTATGAAAAACATCCTACAACGTATAACTACCGCCATTTGTAAGAGTAATATGCACAATTCTAAGCCAATTCTAGGTTCCCCCCCCCCCCCCCCCCTCTGTTCTCCTGAATGAAGTTGCAGGATGAATAACTTGATGAATTCACTACTGTTATTAACCGTACTTTTCATAACAGCGGAAAAACAACACGGACAAAAAGAAGGAAAAACACGACGAAATGGCGCCGAATCATAATTACTATTTCATTCAGGGAGTCTTGGTATCTTGCTCACTACTCTTATCTCATTATGTCTTGAATCTATAGCTCATACTGTAGGCATAAATTTCTCCTCATTGATGTGTTTATTTATGTAATTGCATGGAGGGCGCACTCCCTTTCTCCTCCTTTTGCCCTAATCATGTAGTAGTAGTAGTAGTAGTAGTAGTAGTAGTAGTAGTAGTAGTAGTAGGAGGAGGAGGAGGAGGAGGAGGAGGAGGCGGTGGAAGAGGTAACTTGATTATCTGTAACTGAGGCTACTTCTACCTTAAAAAGTATTTCTAATAGATTCATTTTTATTTATTCTGCTCAAGCTTAGGATTCTAATGTACATGGTATAACACCAGAGTGACACTTCAAGACGATACAAAAATTGTACACAAGCCATTATTAATTACTCTAAATGTAACTAATAAAGGAAAATGACATTGACATATCAGGTATATCACCAAAATACCTGCACCAATGGGGTAAATTAAACGGCCTATATATCGAGGATGGTTTCCATCGTGCCATTGCCCCAACACGACTAATTAGCGTAAGCTCTAGAAATTATCTCGTTTATTTGCTGGCAACAACAGAGAACAACGCCAAGAAAAGAATCGATCGTGAAAAGCACTTTTAGTGTCCATAAGACGAAGATACATAAACTCAATTTTTACAAGTTCAATGCATAAAAGTCCTGCGGAGACCCCTGCAGAAGCAAGGAACCCTGATACTGGAAGTCAACGCTGGCCAACAAAGTCCGAAGACACTTTCAGGAAGGACAGCGCCGCCTCCAAGGCCGCGTATGCAGACTCCGACTGTAACGTGGGCCTAATTATTGACTGGTCTGCAACCGCTACAGCGGCATCTACCTAAGGCGACAACATCCATTTCCCTCGACTACGCAACGCGTCGCTTCGGTACCTTTGGAAAGGAGCCCTCCTTGTCAGGCGTGGTGGTGAACCACAGGACAGAAGTACTAGAACTAGAGAACTAAAACAAGAAAAAAGGCTTTGGACGAGCCGCTGGGGATGTGGCTGCTTTGCAGTGAAGTGCGCGAGGACATAGATACTGTCGCGGCGCTGCGACCAAAGTGGATTGGTTTGCACTGGCCGCATCACGGTCGCGCCGTTGGAAAGTGCTGTGCGATTCTGCTCGGCGGGATCGTTCCTACGGCTTCGCGCGCTTCCGTTTACGATCAGACCACTCAAACAGTATTTATAGTTGTATTTAAGGCATGTATTTATGCTTTAGGAATACATGCCTTTCCTTCTCTTGTTTATTTCATTTTATTTATATTTAATATCGCTGGGTGACTTCGCGTGCATTGCGGCCGCAGTGTCGTCTTTGATTCTACTATTTATTGTACGGTGCCCTTTGGAAACCAATGTTTTTCCTGTTTTTGAAGCACTATGTATACGTCGTGCGTATTTTGCGCATACAGTTTTTCATCTGTAGGTCTTGCGTAACGCAGACGGAATGAACATATGTAAGCTTCCTGCTTGCCGCTTCGAACAAATAAAACAATAAAACGGGAAGTATTCTCATAGAAAAAAGAAACTGCAGTCCAACATTCAATTCACGCTTCCGTCTTCCTTGTGTAACAGAACGCTGAGTATTTGGCAGGGGCACTTTTGCTGCCTCACTACTCGGGCGCCGAAAACAGTTTTAGGGAGCTATTATACATGCTAATTTTTGGCCCGAAAACCGTGTGAAATTTTTTGTCCAGTCCATGCATAACAACAACACCAAAACAAAAGTAAGCGCTTTTCCACACTGTGAAGAAAGATTACCAGCGAAGTTGTGTATGTGGGTCCCTCAATGGGGAACTGCACCTCCGCCGCCGGTCGGCCGGCCATTGCACTATCTTAGGGACTTTGGTCTACACACGGACACGATATTGTGGAAAGTAGCATTTAAAAGCCTCGCTGTTAAAAAAAACGGCGCAGTAGCTTAATTAGTGGCTTCATAGTGGACATGGCGTCGGGCTGCTGAACTCGACCTCACGGGTTGAGACCAGGTCAAGGAATTCGATTAGAACGCAATGGAAAAACACTGTTGTATTTCTGTTTAGGTGCACGTTAAAAAAACCCCGGATGATGAGAACTGAACACGCTGCCTCATAGGCATATCGCCAGACGTAAAACACTAGAATTTGTTTAATTAAAAAATAGGAAATAAAGAAGGTAGCTGCTCCCCTCGGCTTTTTTCTAGGGATGTAAGCGAAAGAAATTATTCTCGAGTCTGATTTCTAAGTAAAACATGTTACGCTTATGCTATATATCATACCTAAATGTAATGCCGTTCCCGATTGTACATCCCCTCAACTAGGTCTCTGCATTATAAACGGCTGCTTTCAGTTATCCGGTGCGCTATCATAAGGACAATAAGGCTACTGAGTACGAGGTCGCGGAATCGAATCTCGGCCACGGCGGCCGCATTTTGATGGGGGCGTAATGCGAAAACACCCGTGCACTTAGATTTAGGTGCATGTTAAAGAACCCCAAGTGGTAGAAATTTCCGGAGTCCCCCACTACTGCGTGCCTCATAATCAGAAGGTGGTTTTGGCAGGTTAAGCCTCATTGCCCCACATTCGGCACCCAGTTGTAATGGGTTGCACGTTGCTCAGTGTGCATGAGTGACACATCGCCATGTTCGGGGCCAGCCTCCTACAATTGAAGCGAAAGATTGTGTGACATTTTGTTCTCTATCGTCGCAAGAGTAGAATGGGCATTCTACTCTCTCTCTCTCTGAAGGGCAGAGTGAAAAGCAGATTTCACTCTCTCCATGGTGATGGAGTGAACAATGCATTTCACTCCACTCGACATTTTGCGAGAATAAATCGGCCGCATCACTCCTGCGATACCCTCCCTAGTATTTAGAGTGCTCCTTCTCTCGTCATCGTCACGAATCATGCGCGTCTTTCTTCCCTCATTCTTTCCCTCTTCCCCTTCCCCCAACGCAGAGTACTATAGCTGGCCAGAGGAATATACCTCAGGCCGACTTTTCTGCATTTCGTATCATTCAACTCTCTCTCTCTCTCTCTCTCTCTCTCTCTCTGTTCGACTGGCGCAATGAAGGCACCTTTTATATTTCTGGGACAGATTGGTCCCAATGACTTCATTAATTGGTTTGCTATCCTGCGTGTGGTGGTGTGTTTTGCGCATATGTGGCGTGTCTGCGACGTTCACGGTGCGTATAATTTAATTTCTTATCGTTGCTATTCCGGGTGGCATTGTAGGCGTGCTGCTAAACAAATCTGGACGTCCTCCTTCTGTTTTTAAAGCGTTTGTTTTGTGAACCATGCCAAAAAAGTGTAGCACAATCCATGTCACGATGACTGTCGACGGTATTGCGTTGGAGTTGAGTTAATATGGTGACATAACGTATTGCTACTGTTTAACCTAGTTGTACGTATGAGGCCTGTACTTCAGCGGGAGTCCTCTGTGGTACTTCCCTAAGAACACTCCGTACCATCTAGCGCCGCTGCCACGAAGCCTGCAAGTGGCCTCCCAAATACTTCTCGCGCTGGTGCATGCGAACGCTGAGAAACACGTTATGCGGCAACCGCGCTCTTCTCTCGCGCTTCTTTCTGGACACGCGGCGACATCCAGTGGCACTGCGGAGAAATACGCGCGTCGCCTCCGAGACGAGAAGAGAGAGAGAGAGACAAAAGGTAAGGAAAGACAGGGAGGTTAGCCAATACAAATACCGGCTGGCTACCCTGTGCTGGGGAAAGGGGTAAAGGGAATAAAAGGCGAAGGAAGAGAGAAAAAAACAAGAAAAATTCACACAGTAACGCGATGTTATGCGCAACAATAGTCACAGGCCGTCGCGCAATTCACATGTCCTTAAGAACTCGAGCAAAGCCCTTAAGGCCTTGAGTGCCGAAACCCGTCTGGACCAGTGTCCTAGAAACTTCTCTTCTGTGAAGGGGCGATTGTCCAGTTTGGCGGGCGCGTTCACGAGCACTCACTAAAGCGTTGGCGTGAAAGCCGTTCTTTGAAAAGTGGCACATACCCGGTGCATTTGTGGCGCAGCCTGCTAATACGTCACCTTGGTGCTCTTGTGGAACTCTTATGACTTGGGCTCGATTCGGCTCAGCATCGTTGAAATCTAAGGGATCTTTTTCGTCATTCTAGAGTGGCACATTCCCAGTGGCACATACCTATTTACCCAAGTTGCAGTCGAAAACGTTCATTCAAGAGCGGCAGATACGCACTGATACATACCCAGTGACACAAGCTGGCATCAAAGAGGTCTATTGATAACCAGCGCCGACCGAGTGGCGCATACCCGACGCTCTAAGTCGGCGTCAAAGAGTTTTTTTCGAACAGCGGTGCCTACACAGTCTTTAGTGACCGATGTCGACGTGAAAGATTAGTTAGTAGGGGTTGAATGGCGCAAAGGTTACTCAGGCCATGCTGCGCCAGTCACAAGGCAATAAAAAACGCAACGTTCAAGCAGGTAAACGTCCCTTACATTACAGTTGGCGTAAATAACCAGTAGTCTCTAAAAAGTCAAACAGGTTAGTATGTGACACTAGCAGGTTATCTGCGAGTAATATGGCAGGGTGTAAAGGTATATGTAAATTACATAGGTTTTGTAAAGGTTTCCGTATCGGTGTTTCAAAGTGTGGGCATGTCATGAGAATTTGTATAACTGTAAGAGGTTCATATCATTTTTCGCAAGTCGGCGGGTTTTCTTTTCGAAGGAGAAAATTGTGTGTAAGATCTGTGTCCTATCCGAAGTCGACACAAGATCACCCCAAAGAACTGTTGCTGGTGAATGCACGACTTCCACTCGCCAATTACGGATTTAGTAAGATGTAGCTTGTTGCTCATTCATTGGTCCCATCCTTGTAATTTTGACATCAAGGCCTTCATAATCACAGTGATACTATCTTTATATGGAAGCGTTGTGTTTGTTATGCCTTCGTGCACTGCCATTGATGTGCATCTATCCGCTGTTTCATTACTCGGTGTACCAACATGACATGGTACCCAGCAAAGCCTAATTGATCTGCCGTATTTGTTTGACGTTACCATGTTCAAAATATCCCCTAAGAAGGGTTCACATTCGAATTTCATGTGAAGAGCCTTCAGCGTGCTTAATGAGTCAGTGTATATATGAATCAGTGTATATGACTGAATCAGTATATATGATGTTTTTCAGCGATGACCTTTTGAACCACAGCCTATATGGCGTAGACTTCGGCTGTCTAGATAGATGCATGGTGTGGTAATCGAATACTTCTTTCCCCAGATTTTTTTTGCCCGGCCCCCACGCCCAAGGATTCTTTTGTTTTAGAGCCATCAGTGCAAAATTCTATGCAATTTTGATACTTGTCCTGAAGAAGGCGGAATTCTTGTATGATGTGCTCGTGCGGGGTGTCATTTTCCTTTAGAGCTACCAATGCCCAGTCACATAACTATATTCGCACAACGGAAGTAGTCGTTGTGGTCTTTTAGCAACCTGAGAGGAGCTCACCAAGAATGTCATAATCCCGACAGTATTCCTCATATTGCAGATGAACAGGTCTAATCATGTTCGGTTTACTTGTGTAGTGTAATCACGAATTGCACTGTCTGACGATGTTGTAGCATATGTGTTGTGGTGAGGACTGGATTCTGAGTATGTAGGAAAACGTTGGTAGCGCTCTTCGATGCTTGTAAAGGATACGATTACATTGAATATATAAGCTCTGGACAGGTGATGTTCTGTAAGCACCACTCGCCAGTCGAAGTCCTAGGTTATAAACTGGATGAAGTCGTGGGACGTAAGACTGTCTGGCTGAATAATATATGATGCTACCACAGTCCGATATGCTACGTACCAAAGTTCGGTAAATGCGCAGTAGGCATCGATGGTCAGAGCTCCAGCGTTTCCAGGACAGGACTTTGAGAATGTAAAGTGCATTGTTCGCTTTCATTTTAAGGCTACTTATGTGTGCGAGAAAGTTCAGCTTTTTATCGGACAGAAACTTGTGTTCTTCTTTTACCGGTAGCGTGGTTTCCTGTAGCTTAAGGATGGAATCTCGTTGTAGGTCTCTTTTTTTGTGAAAAGACCAGACTAATAGTTTTTCAGTTGAGAAGCGAAAACCGTTTTCAGTTGACCACTGCGTGAGTTTGCTTAATGTAATTTGAATTTGCCGTTCGCAGGTGGCCAAGTTCGATGCACGACACGCAATTTGTAGATCATCCACATATAGTGAGTGCATTACAAAGGATGGAATTACATTATCGATTGAGTTCATTTTCACTACAAACAGTGTTGTGCTCAATACACATCCCTGTGGCACACCACTTTCCTAAATGAATACGCGTGACAGCCCCGTTCCTAAACGTACTTGAAATGTTCAGTCGGACATGAAATCGGCTATACATTTTAGCATTCTACCGTGGATACCTCAATCCGCTAAATCCCTTCGGATAACAAACCTCCATGTTCTGGCGTACGCCTTTTCTAGATCGAAGAAAACAGTGAGGCAGTATTGCTTGTGCAGAAAGTCGGCACGTATCTCGTGTTCTAGCCGGACCACGTAATCCGTTGTAGAGTAACCTTTCTTGTACGCACGCTGATGGTTATCCAGCAGGTTCTCGGTTTCAAGGAAATATGCCAATCTTGTGTTTCTAAAGGCTTCATAAGGCTTTGCAAGAAAGCTTGTGAGTGGTATAGGTCTGTAGCTGGTTGCTGTTGTAGGATGCTTTCCAGCTTTCAAGAAAGGGATTATGATGGCTTCCTTGCACTCATTCGTCATTTTTCCAGTTTCCCAGATTATGTTAAAAAACGAAGCGAAGTTTCAACTGCTTTAGGGGTTAGGTGATCGAGCATTGCGTAATGTACTCTGTCCGGACCAGGTGCTGTTTTGTTGCCAGTAGTGAGTACTCTGTTGATTTCCGGGAGTGTTATGGGCGCATTATACGATCTCTCTGAACTTCCTGTGGTCGGAAGCTTTAGTTGTTCTGCTGATTGCTTATATTTTTTAAATGTACTGGAATAATTTGCTGAGCTTGATATGTCATGGAAATGCTACCCTAATGTGTCTGCTTGTTCTTCAAAATTTGTTTGTGTGCTTGGGGGGTGAGATTATGGGGATAGTGTAAGGACCGTAGTCGCCTTTAAAGTTGCGAAGCTGATCGCACATCCTTTTGGATGTCATTGAGCTATTTATTGACGATACATAATTTTACAAGACTGTCTTTCGGCTTGTGTACGTGTGGACGTGGCTTTCGCTTTTGATTTTTTCGAAATAGAGCAGGTTATCTTGTGTTGGGTATCGCTGAAAAGTACCCCATGCCTTGTTTTGTCATTTTTTAGTTTCTGTACATTCATTCGTCCCCCACGTTTTTAATTTTTTCTTAAGAAGACGGTTTATTGCGGGATCGTCTGTTTTGATGCGGCAAGTATAGACGCAGCAATCTTTTAATTGATTTCATCTATCGTTAGATCAGCGGATATGTCATCCAGACTGGCCTTTTCGCTGAAGAGAGCCTAGTCTACTAGATGCATTTTCCAGCGAGGTGATCTCGACGGTATTGTCTGGAAAGGAGATAAATTTTTAATGATGCCAGACATATGGTCACTACCATAGGGATTCTCGAGAACACTCCACTGAAAATCGATAAAGAGAGATGGAGAGCACAGCCCCTGTTCTAGACAGGTCATAGCTCCTTGGCTTGGGGAGCAGTAGGTGGCTGCAGCAGTGTTTAAAATGCATCTGTCATTTCTTAGGACAAAACTTTGAAGTGTTTGTTTCCTAGTGTCAGTTATTTTGCTACCCCATAACATGTTTTATGTGCGTTAAAATCACCCGCTATTGGAAAAGGTTCAGGCAGCTGGTTAAAAATTAACTCTAGATCTCATACAATAAAATGTGAATGGGGTTGAATATATATTGAACAAATGGTGATGGTTTTGCTTGCTAAAACGGTGGCAGCATGGGTTTCGATGTGACTGTTAATGATAGTTTCTCTAGCTGCAATACCGCCCTGCACAATAATGGCTACACCACCCGAAAGCCGGCTTGCCTGAGTACGGTCGTGCCGTACAACAGTCAAGCCTTCTCATTTTGTTTTTGCTTTTTTCGCCTAGGTTTGTTTCCTGTAAGCACAAGGCCACAGGATAAAAGTTACTTAACATGTCTTTGATGTCCCCTAAGTTGTGTAAGAGCCCTCCACATTTCCATTGGATAATAAAAGCCATTTTGAAACTGAAAGGAAAAAATATGAGATTAAAAAGGCGAATGAGAATAAGAAGGATGTCAGCTGACAGAGATCTAAAGAATACTAATACAGATGGGTGATAACCTTTAGGTTATCGCTTTACTATTTAACGTGGTTATTGGGACGTTGTACCTCTCCGGGCTCAGAGAGCGCTTGTCCTTCGGCGTCGAGGACACCGGGGTTTTTGGCTCGACCTCCAGCGCTCTCTTTTAGGCGCTGTAGGATCGAGAGTTGGTGGCCGAGACACATGTCTCGGGCCTTGAGATTCATTTGATTTTAGGGCCCTGCAGGACTGGTGTGTGCAGGGCCTTTGAACAGGATGTAACAGCACTGGCTGCTTCGACCATAGGGGCAGGAGGGGTCACGGCGGGACCACTATGCGTGTGCTCGCCGTGGCCTCTGTGACACTGCCAACATCTGGGCCACATCGGCATAACTTCTTCACGAAAGGTATGACAACCGCTTTCTTGCTTCAAAGAACGAGATTTTTTTAGCAGTTAGTATAATTACTTCCTTTTACTTTTTATTTAGGCAAAACCACGAGTAAGCTGGATGGCCTCCTTTGCAGTTAACGCAATGTGGAGAAGGGCAATTGTCAGATTGGTGATCATTGGAGCTGCATTTAGCACAGCTTATTTGTCCTCCGCATGCATGTGAAGCATGTCCAAACCTCTGTCATTTGAAACATCATCTGTGGTTCGGGATATATGGTCGGACGTTTACTTTTACGTAAAGCTTGTTCCAAAGGTGTGTATGACATGTTTTGTCGGGATTTCTCGGTAATTTCAGCAGATGACAACTCTTTGTACTATGGTAACGCTTTGTTCCTGAAAACCTTCCAGCTATTCCTCATCGCTCCAGCCAAGAAAGTCCTGCTCAGATATCACCGCCTGCTTGTATTTAGTGTTCTGTTGGCTGAAATTCTCACTGTCGCGTCGCCAATACTGGTAAGTTCCAAGAGAGTTAATGCTTGATCATTTAGTTCTAGGAGGAGGCCTCCGCTAGACATGTTTGATTCTTTGTATTTCAGTCCGATTTGCTGTTTCAGGCGCGTGGCCACCAGGAATGGAGGGAGCTTCCTTACTGGCATGTTGTTTTCACTGTGGACTGCATAGTATTTGGGAAATAATGGAGCATTACTGCGAAATGAGAACTTGAACAGTGCTTCGGTGTGGCATCTTTTCAGACGCCGATCAGAGGCAACAGAAGTTAGCGCTGCCATAAGAAAATGTGTATGTTCGGCAACAGCGCCGACCACCCACCACGGAGCCCAACGTGGGAACGCGGCAGAGCTTGCATACAAGTCTGCACCACGCCAGTCGTACGCCATCAATATAGCTGATTTATGATGTACTCAAGGTAGGATACCTACACAGGGTTAACCCTTGCCGCCAAGAAGAAATAAGGTAAATGGAAGAGCGAAAAAGACAGGAAAGGGCAAAAGGTGAAAGATAGAGAGACAATTTGAGGAGACACAGACAGTAAAAGACGACTGCCATTTTCCTTCAGGTAGATCAGGCTGGAGGTGCCGGCTGTCTGAAGACGCCAAAGAGGTGGTTTGCCTCCACCGGGAGGCCTTAAAGGGACGAACACCCGGCCTCGGCTCAATACCTAGGATGTCCCTTTCCCCAGACATGGCGAAGCCGCGCACGGATACAGGCGGGAGGGTCCAACACTCATGTGCTCGAGTACGTGGTCTCGCAACGCACCAAACGCCTTTTGACGCCGACGCCCCTGCGGGCTCGACGTGAAAGAAGTTGGTTGTAGAGCGGCACGTATGTAAACAGTGGAACATCATCAGTGAAACAAGTTGCTCCAATGATTGGTTTTGAGCCCTCTTACCTCAGCACATCAGCCCGATGTGCTAAACTTTCGACTACGGACAACCCCGTGACACAGGTAGGCGGAAAAACTGTTTGATACAAACTTACAAGCATACACAGATAAATAGATAGCCCCTGGAAAATGCGTGAAGTAGCCAAAGAATGATAACGCAATAAAACAGGGACCATGCTGTATACAAAAAGAAAAGCAAAACAAACAAATGATAGAATAATGAATACAGATCACCTGAACCCAAACCTACAGGCTTAGGAGGGGAAAATCAGACATCCACTTGTTGGTAGCAAATGCTACAAAGAAAACCCATACGGGTTCCTCGAAAGAAAAGCCTCACAGTTGAAGAAAAATCCATCCTGGTCCGGGACCCGTACCCGGGACTACCGCCTTTCCGGGGCAGCCGCTCTACCATCTGAGCTAACCAGGCGGCTAGCAGATGGCAGGGCGAAGTTGAATTTTTCGACAACACGAAGAAAAGGCTAGAGTTTGACGTCAAACCTACAGACTCTAGATTCATACAGTAAGAATCTAGCTTGTTTAGCTATTAAATAAATAAATAAATAAATAAATAAATAAATAAATAAATCTTAGATGACAACGTTCATACTGGAGGGGTTGCTCGCAGAATTTCGAGTATATATGAAGAGAAGCAAAAATTCAAGCGAGAATTGAATGTCTCTCGCACTCTTTCTAGCTATATTACCTGGATTGAAAATTACAATAGGAACCATCATCTTTTTCTATGTTTCCTTCTTTTATTTATTTTCTTTTGTCCCTTGAGACGTCCTTAAAATAGGTCAGATGAAGTCATTTGCTAAAACCGCTTGTGATGAAAACTTGGTATATTATTATCGTTTATATCTATGCAGCAGTACTACCCGCACACCTTATTGCGGTATCGATGTGTAGAGGCACATCCGCTAGATAAATAGGCGTGATAGAGGAAAGAAGCCAATACTTAATCATGAATTTGTCCCTTGCACTGGTGGAGTATTTGTCGCGTCACCTCCCATGACGCAGTCGGCGCAAAATTTACCCTCTTGGCGTTAAGAGAGTCATAGCTTGGCAGTATACGTTTGTCGATCCGAGCTGGAGTGGTCGCATCTGAGAGAGGCCACTCAGACACAATGTGCATAATCCATCAAACAAATGCTCCTGGGGCGTCATAAGGCCTAGGGTGTTATAACGTAAAACTATCGCACACTTTTCTATTCTAATTCTGCAATCGGCCCACCGCGATTGGTCACAACTTTTTTGGACCACCCCCACTCCACCTGTCTGTCACGCGACGTCACAAAAACCGTGATAGCTTCCCATCTGATATGACGTGTACACTCTGATTATGCATAATTTGACCGAACAAAACAAAAATAGTTATTTCTGATTCGACGCCATTTTGCCATTAGCCCAAGGCTATTGGTAAAAAGTTTTCGGGCTGTACCCACTTCCCCTGCCTCTCACGCGAGGTCACAAAACAGCAAAAACTTACTGCATCAAAGTGACGCGTACGCGTTAAGGACGCATTATTATGCCGAACAAAACTGAATTTTCTTCTGAATAGCCGCAGGCTGCCCGGTTCCGAAAGGAATAAAAGATGGCTGCCGCCGACCACTCCGGCCTGGATACTCGCCCATGCCGGAGCGCATGGGTTTATTTGCGTGTAATAAAAGTTTTTGCATGATCCTGTAACGTTTTCGAGAAGTTTCGGCACGTTTACGACCTCGTTCTGCCAACTCTTCTTTGCTCAGGATCCGTTTTGGCGTCATTCTTAAGCTTCTGTTGCATGCCGCCGCGATTTTCGACGAGCCACCGCAAGCTAAGGGAGAGAAAGCGGACCAATCGCAGACGCCGGCACAACCCTCTTCATCCGGTTATTGATATTCACTGCAGTGGCGCGGCCCCGTCGTATCCCTCTCCACTTGAGTATGCTCCTTGCCTCTTGTGAGCTAATTAGATAAGACAAGCCTCGCAGTGCAGGCAATGTTGCTCGTTTTTCAAGCAAACAAAGGTACCTCCTATGAACGAGGGAAGCATTTCATTGGTTTGGTCAGACAACCCTGCGGGTGACCGCCCGATGCTTGCGTCTGCGGTCTCGCAAATTTGACGTCAAGAGATTAGAATAAAAGCATATTGGAATAGTTTTATATTACACGGCCCCTAGTGTGCAATTGTTTACAGAAAACTTACACTTGCTGGACATGAAACCCCTGCGATCGGCACGTATGGTCCAGAAAAGCGTGACAGGACTCAGGCAGCAAGACAGAGGGTTGTCAATCCGCGCTCGCCACCTGGTAGGTCCACTACGAACAGGGTGCAAGTATGATTGCACAATTAGACCTTAAGACCGCCACTAGCTATAACCCAAGTCAGGCATGTAAGCTTTTTTGTGCGTGAATAAATCGAAGTTGTGTATTTGGTTAGCTAATTTACACCCTACTACCCAGGCACCCTCGGCAGCTCGCACAAGGCTTTTCACGTACCCACTGCAGCGGCGTCCCTGATGCAGCCCCTTGATCTCTTTCTTTCCTTTCCTCCCAGCCTTTCCAAGAATATTGTTCCTACATAGCCGACAGGCTTCGCTACACAGCTATGTATCATACTTTTACGGTTTGTTTGACACTTAAGGAAATTGACTTCGTCATTGAAAAGTACTCTTGACAGCAATAAATGTTACCTTACTTCCCTTAAAAGACGGAAATGCAAACTGTCGCCTTGGGTAAGACGCTGGCAATGAATGATGCGTGCAAGAGGAATTGCAAGCACAATAGCGTCCCAGAATCTGTGGGACGCAAATATCGACCAAGTGGATAAAAACTTGGTCAATATTTATTGCACTTGGCGTTGTATATTTCGCAACGGAAATGAAATACGTTAGCGTAACAATTCTTTCCTACCTTCTCGAATAGAATGAAGACGTGCGTTCTTTAGAGCATAGAGATCTAGCTGTGCACTGGATCCATTTCTGCTGCTGAAGTACCTTACAGGTGCTGTTCAGAACGTTTTGTAACTTGTTCGTTTCCATCGCGGTAGTGGAAAGTGGTGCGTAGACGTGGATCTCAGAGTGACGCATTCTGTCGTTTTAGATTCACTGAATGTCTTTATGAACTCATCGGAAAGACTTGGTTGCGCGTGAGGTCATCAGAGAATAGACGCAAAAAAATATCACTTCACACATTATAGGTTGCAGTAGCGTGAGAGAACTGCTATTTTCTATCGCATTTAGTGCGCTGTCTCTATAGGTCTAATACACAGGGTCGCGCACTGTTGAAAAACAAGGGAAAGAAATATGCAGTGTCTTATTAACACAATGATTTTCCTGTAATTTCAAACGAGAAGCTGTGGCAACGGCAATAAATCTTTGCCCTAGCGAGAAAATTTAAGGCTCGAAGTTAGCGCCTTATTGTTGTCATGAGATGGCGTTAACCTAAAAGCGTAAGCTTTCTCATAGTTTTTCACAGAAGCAGCTACTTCTCTGGCGAGCCTAGTCTTGTTCTCAGGTGAAGGTCACATCTGTAAGTATGAGGCAGTTTTTTTATTGTCTCTACGTGAAAAGTAGCAGCGAAATTTATTTAAAGAATTCTTTTGAATTTTCAAGAGATGTTTCTTGTCTTTTCTTTTGCCGCCAGGGGTGTACACACTTATTTTGTTACCTGTGGAACTCAATTTTCTTCTTACTAGAGCCTTTAAGCGCGAAGTCCCGCCACTAGACAGGTTCTTTAGACTATTTACCATAAATAAAGTCGAATGGCAGTGCATGTAGCGGTGAAATATTCAATTCATTTCCATAAAAGTTTAGGAAAGATAATGCTCAGACAAAAGAAAGAATAATGCCTTTCTCAAATTATTCGCTGAGAGCCATTTGTAACATCGACATATTTTACCTTTTTCTTAAGAAGCATTTCTCACAAGCTACAATTTATTGACGGCGATATTAAAAGGGTAAAGATTATTCATCAAAAGACCATCGAAGTTTATATATCTTTTTGCTTATACACCGGGATTAACTTCATTCAAGGCGCGCATCATTTTTGTAATGGCTTGAGGAAGAATTAGCCCGAGGATAGTTTGCAGGAACCGCAGCCTCTACGCATTAATCTCCTTAAAAGCGTTGCTGATAAGTTCTAAGAAGCACGCATATTCTTATCGACAATGTAGGCTTTCTTTCTTACTTTAAGTAGTTCTTCTGAATCAACGAACTTTCATTCTTTTATAGTACACTATGCTGGACATGAAAATTAGCCTGAGGGATTCATATTTTTTCACTCTAATATTGACCCTTTGTTAAGTGGGACTACGTTCACTAGCGCATTCACTTTAAGCTCCTATATAGTGTCTTTACTCTCCCTATAACTGCTTACTGATGCTCAACGTAGTTATTAGAATAAGAAATTCCTCTTCTATTTACTTCCCCAGGTTTCTGCATCGAAATGCAGGCCCATTCAGCAATAAAGCCGGCGTCTGTAGCAGAGAAACGGCAACTAAATTGGCATTGGCTGCGATGCCACGTCACGGGCACGCTACGTCACGAGCGCGCCTTGACGGAGCAGAGCTGGCGAAACGGTACTGTCGCATTAGCCGTCCACGCGTTGCGTGAGGGCAGAGGACATCGTTGCGACGCCTCGTCGCACTCGCTCTCGCTCTCGGAAGCCGGTGTGCGGTCTCTGCACACATATTTAGTTTAATTTGTTCATAAGGACAAAGTCCAAGCACCTATGTGTCCAACGTGACTGCAAGCGGGGCATTTGAAATCGCCTTCTAATGTGAAGTTTCCTTACGCCATCTTTAAGTTCAGTCTTTATATCGAAGCCACAAGTTACGAGGCATTTGCGGTGTTAAAGGCTTCTTGTTTTTCAGGCTTGCTGAGTCGCTGTGAAGGTCCCGTCAGGGAATTATTCCATTATGAGGTCAAAATTTATACTACAACTGATGTCACGAGCGAAATGACGGAGTGCCACCTAGGAGATTTGAGCGATGTGATTTTCCCGCAGATTTGGCGTGATGCTATGTAGGACGCATGGCGGCTGTCTTATGCCGTATTCTCATTACGCTATTCCAACTAGCCCCAGCGCAAGCCTTAATCTGCTGTGTAAACTCCGGGGCATAGACGCTTCGACGTCGCTGTTGGTACTGACATCGTTTATGCCAGAGAAGATTTTCACACAAACACACCACCATCTTGTCAAGAACAATTTCTATGCGATCCATATAATGTGATCCTCGTTCACTACAGTATTATTATTTTTCAGATTAGTACTTTGAAATAAGAAATTTTAAGGCGACCGCGCCCCTGGCACCTAACAAACCACCCTATAACCGCTGGGATATTGCCTACTTCATGTAGTGAGTGAATGCAATCAAATAGCAGACTTACGCACGTGCCAGCGAAGACCACATAATGTAATCTTCGTCCACTACATCTCCGAAATACAGGCACATATATAACTGGCTCTCAGAGTGTTGCTAGAGCTTAAAGAATTGGGCTAATTTGCCGTCACTTCTGCGCAACAACTCAGTGGTTAGCGCACTCGACTCCCGAAGGCTCATTGCTTCTCTGACATAAGTTCAAATTCCGTTGGCGGCGTTTTTGGAGAATCCTTGTTTTCCTTCACGCTGATCACGAGGTGGCATAACGGCTACAAAATTCGTCGTCCTGTGTTGTGGATGACGAACAACGATCGTCGTCAGCGTAACGAAATGGGCGGACGTATGGCACGAACGGGTGGACAAGGCGAACCCAATTTCGAGCACTTAACGCTGTTGCAGTAAAATAAATATAGGGCAAGCTGTATCGTCAAGGAAGCCGCAGTGGGCTTTCGAGACTCGAGGTAGTGATCCCTACCCCATCCTAATCTCTGCCCTTCATTTTCGGACGTCGCCCAGAAAAGCGAAACTGAAGTCGGTGGACTGGGAAGCTTACCCAGCAGCCGTAGACAAAGGGATCACAGCCTCGACTACGAATGCAGAAATAATACCGGCAATAGCTCATTGCCTCAAACAAAGTACCCGCTCTGCCACTAAGCATTGTAATGCACCAACTAACGATGAGGAATTTGAAAGGTAATGTGCCATTCGAAGGCGTGCCGAAAGGAAGGCTCTACGTACTAAGAATATCGAAGACCTCAGGACTTGTCGACGGGCACAAAGACATATACGACCTTACCTCACGAAACTGGACCGAAAGAGGTGGAAGGACTTTTGTGGGACACTGGACATACGACAACCGCTGATCAAATTCTGGCGAGTCGTCAGAGGCATTCGCAAAGAGCCGCAACAGCTTTATCCTTTTATCGCCCTCTCATTACATGAGCGTGCATCCCTGAAAGAGGTGGCAGAGTAGTACTGCAGGCTCCTTTACAACGGTGCACAACCTTTTCGGCAAATTGCAAGTCATCAGCCTAGTCCACCTCGAGCTACCCTTCCTGACTTAGAATTATCATTCACCATCGAATAGCTCACGGCAGCAATCAGCGACGTAAACAAGCGATCATCACCTGGCCATGACGGCGTGAGTTATGAAGCGCTCGCAAATCTTTGCCACACATCTTGCCTACGCCTTCTGGAGTACTACAAAGCCTCATGGATAACTTGGGAGGTTCCTACGGAATGGAAGCTTGCGAAACTTATTCCCAGATTGATGCCAGGGAAGCAGCCAACAAATTACGCCTCCTTAAGGCCCATATCTCTGCTTAGCTGCGTAGGGAAGCTATTCGAAAAAATGATCTACAAACGACTAAGCGTAAAGCCGTCTTGGAGGACGGCTTTACGCATGGATTGAAGACTATCTTGAAGGATGCTAACTTTTCATGTGAACCCCGGATGGCCCCACGCCGCTTTATGCCGTCGAGAAGGGAGTGCCACAAGGAGCTGTGTTAAGCTCGGTATTATTTAATTTAGTCCTCATCCATCTGAGAAGAAACCTGCCCCGCGGCGTCAAAATCACACTGTATGCGGACGACATCTGCATTTGGAGTGCGTCGCGTTCCCGCAGTACCACCCAGCAACGTCTCCAGAGAGCGCTAGCAAATATATCCGCCTACCTAAATCCAAGGGGTCTGAAATTTTCCCCCGACAAAAGCTTCGCCATGGCTTTCACGTGGAGGTGTATGGAAAAATACCCACTAGTGTTGCGTGGTCAAGACGCAAAGGTTTCTTGGAGTGACGGTTGATAGGAACCTCACATGGTCGCCCTGAGTGAAAAAACTGAGTGAGAAGATTTTCTCGGCGTCGCACGTATTCCAATTTTTAGCCGGATCACAGTGGGGCAGCAACTGTCGATCAATGGTGCTCCTCCATAAAGCCTAGGTCGACGGAACACTACAATATTACCTGCCGATCCTGCACAAAATGTGTCCCACAAGCAAGAGAAAACTCGAGGCAGCACGAAACAACTGCCTTTGCGTATGTCTTGGCCTTCTGAAGGGGTCGTCCCGCTCAAGAACTGTAGCAGAAGCTGGATGCCTGCCTCTCGAAGTGCTATCTTCGCAGGAGACACTTCGGATTCACCTCCGCCACATCATTCATATGAATACTCACTTTTTAGAGGATATTTCTAGAACCCGTGCTACATCTAGCTTTGGGCAGGCCGTCGGAAGCATATCTATTTCGATTCCTGCTCAGGCGTGACAAATTATGCCGCGAAACATTTCACCATGGACACTGTCCCCACTGGAAATCGTACCATATATACCTGGAATCAGTGCGAAAAAGAAAATGCCTCAAGCAGCCACTTATCAGATAGCTGTGGAATATATGCACGAAGAATACGCAGCCGCCACGCACATTTTCACAGATGGCTCTACAACTCCACATCGTTCATCATGCGGACTTTTTGTTCCCCTCTACAGGGCAACGATTCTCATTTCACCTTGAGCGTGCGACATCATCTATTTCAGCGGAGCTATATAGCATTAAGGAGGCCCTTGTGTATGTACTTCGACAGCAGCCGCCAAAGACATGGGTGATTTTCCCAGACTCAAAAGCAGCCCTACAATATATGTGGAACAGGCACAAGCGTTGCAATAATCAACCTGTAGCATGTGGCATTGCTTATCTTCACCACAGGCCTAAGATTTCTGGGAATTGCATAAAGTTCTAGAGGATACCTGGCCATGCTGGCATTTCGGGAGATGAAAGAGCGGATGAAGCTGCCAGAAATGGACTCCAATACCACAAGTTCAAAAGAAAAATTTTTTACAAAAGCCGACGCTTCAAACATAGCAAAATATATGCCTATGAAGAAAAAGACCGCATCTGGAATCTGCCGCTTCACCAATATAACTTCCTGCGTTACATTGACCCAGAAATGAGACTGAAAATTCCACGACCACTTCCTCGACACTTAGAGACATTGTACCATCGTCTTCGACTGAACGTGGCATACAGAGAGAGAGATAAAACTTTAGTATGTCCTTGATGGGGTTCAGGGGTGGCGGGGGTCGGGAGACTAACCCCCAAAACTCCACCCCCCCTTCCTCAGACGGCGGCCAGTCCTTGCTTTCTGGCGGCGCCTTCGGCCATCCGGACGGCCCAGAGCTGCTCCTCTGGGTCCAAGATGAGCAGCAATGTCTCCCACTGCTCGGTCGTAGTTATGATGCGTGTGTTAGTGCGGGAGGTGTTGGTGGGTGAGGCTTTGGGGCATTGCCAGATAATATGATCGAGGTCAACGCGGGCCTGGCACGCTTTGCAGAGGGTGGAGTATGCATTGGGGTAAATGCGGCTGTAAAGTACGGGGTTCGGAAAAGTTCGTGTCTGAAGGAGTCGCCAAATGGTGGATTGAGATTTATTCAGTGTTTTGTGGGCTGGGGGGCAGCGTAAGCACTCTCTGCGGTAGTGTAGGAGAATTTCTCTGAATGTGACCATTCGGTCCCGTGCGTAACCGCGACGCAGAACAGAGGGCTGGTCGGGATCGGAAGACGCAGGAGAAGGATGATGCGCCTGGTGTGCGAGAGCTCGGGCGGCATCGTGGGCGGCGTTGTTTCCAGCAAGACCCGAGTGACCAGGGGCCCAGATGATCTGCACGCGGCGTTGCCTTGAGGGAGGAGTGCCAGAGAGAATCTTCTGCGCTTGGGGTGCTATCAGTCCTCTTGTGTAGTTACGAATGCATACAAGAACAATTATCTGTACCGCATAGGGCTTACCACTAACACATACTGTGATAACTGTCCCAACTTGGAGACAATTGCGCACATATTACTAAAATGCCCCGCGTACCGCGACGAGCGACGAGAGACAATTTTTTGAGCACCAAATGGACATGATTTGCCACGGACCGTTAACGTTACCGAGCATCTTAGGTCCAATGCCCGGCCCTTCAAAACAGCGACGGGTTTTGGATTTATTGTTCAAATACCTGACAGAAATTGGTCTAATAGGAAAGCTTTAAAAATTGCACACTTCATATACAAAAGCCTAAATTTACTCGCCATGTCATCTGTAAATATTAGTATCAGGTCCAGTCGGACATTTCATATTCATTTTTATCCTCTTTTTCTGCCACTATCTTCTGTAATCGTTTAATCCCATTCCCCATCCCTATACAGGGTAGCATGGCAGCGGTTATATACGCGCCGGCAAAATTATCTGTTTTTTCTAATAAAGAGCCCTCTCTCTCTCCCTCTCACAGTGGACTTCGTGAAGTGTTTCCGTGGGTGCTGCAGAGGGTGCATGGGCGCTACGAAGTGCAGAAATGAGGTGACCAAATGCACAGCTGGTTGTGTAGCTGAAGACGGACTTGAAGCATACCGCAGCCAATTCCCCAGCACCCGTGATACCCGGGCACGCGCATGATCTGCTCTGTATGTGGCCACATATTCGGGCTGTTGGGCCTTCACACTGAATACTGATGGGTTGGTCTTGTCATTGGGCTGGTCACGTTATAATGGTGACGCTCGAGAGAGCCCGCTGCCGCTGGAGCTCGCCGCACTCGGAGATGGCTATGGCTGCTGCGCAGTGCGCTACTTATGTAGACAGACACACGCTCCGCCTTGGTAAACAGGGAGCGGCGATGATTTTCATTCCTCTGTCTTGCTGCCCGAGCCCATTCACGCTATTTCTGGACCCTACGCATCGAACGCGGGGGCCCGAGCAACCGCGAAATTTCTGCAACAAGTTACACACTTGCATACCTTGCTACTGCTGATGAGCCCTGGTTTGAGTTCGATTAACTGAACCTACGGCAAAACGAGCTCTTTCACACGCGACCACTCCCACTGGGATCGACAAAGGTTGTGCTGACCTACACCTCTGTCAACGCCGCGCGCGAGGCTAACTAAAGAAATAAGATAGCGCAAGCGCCGTTTGCGCGCGCGGAACTCAGTGCAGGATCGAGTAATCCCCCCCCCCCTTCATCTACACAACGATAACAAAGCAAGGCACGCGAGCAGTACGACTGCAAAGATATAAGAGATATTTGTGGTAATTGTTTTCTTTATGTGTGATGATGAGTGAGCAAGTGGCCCCCTGTCTACTAACAATGAGAGGCTTTCCAACTCACAAAGTAGTTGCTCTTGAGGCGATGGCCGTATTCTGTCTGAGAGCTTGCAACTGTCGCGGTAAATGAGCTTGCAGTGGGATCAAACGCGGAAATCGGCTTAAATTTCAGCAACAAACAATGCCTCCGGTGTATACGTACTCAATCGACGAGATGCGCGTTGTGTCTGTCAACATCTCCCTACGCCGCGACACTCACCTGCTTTTGATTTTGCCGACTTAATATTGTGCTGTGCACGAATTGCTTCACATAGCCGTCGTCTCAACGAGAAGCCGATCGAAGTCCTATACCCACATTGCACTTGTATAGTTGAAGTCCGTCGTAGTACAATTGCCCATATGGAGCCCGTCACTCTTTCCCTCAGCAAAGCTGTGTTTACCACAACTACGGCGCTCAATTAAAAAGAAAGGCTTTAATTGTACGCATTGATGTTCCAGCGTTTTTTTAGCTTTGAACTGTCCCCCCGTGCGAGAGGTAGGCTTCTCGGGAAAATATGAACAGGAAAACTGATGTACATGGTGCTACACTTTTTGAACGTGCACCTGTGTACTCTTGTTACTCTGAGTAATTTATGCGAAGTTATTGCCACTTCTAACCTGCAAGGCCTCTGTTCCACAACTGTATACATAACATGTGTCCTAATGTGAGGAATTAGAAACGTTTGTGCGTGCGTCAACTGTCGTAATAATGACTGCTATGATTTGTAGCAGGAGCAGTATGCCTGAAGTTTCAGTCAATTCACCTTAAGTTCTGTAGAATTAGGCGGTGGATGTGAGCGCAGTCGGAAGCCGAGGCAATGGGAAGTCTCTGCGAACTTCGAAGGCAATATTGGTTCATGGTGTTTTTTTTAATTAGCAGAGTATGCAACCAGACTTTACTGGCCCACCCAGATTAAAACGAGCTAGACAGACAGATGGGGGGGGGGGAGCAAAAAATTAACCCAGCTTACGCATGTTCGCGAAAGCAACACAATAACAGAGGCCTATTACAAGCACGCATTGCACGAAAGAGACCTTTTCTGTAATCAAAGAAAGGATGCTAACGAGAATAAAAATCTATTACCTTAATCGCGAGAAGCAAGTTAGAATAATTGAATAAAGGGACAATATTCGCAGCAAGAAAGTTGCCTCGTAGAGCAAACAGAACACGTGTGCGCAATTAATTTGTCTTGTCAGGCGGACGGAGATAACTTGAGCACTCGCCGACATCGTTCGCCATGCGTGTATACATACATTAATTAGCACGAAAATTGCTAGCATGGCAGTGAAATGCTATTACAGTTATGAGTACGGCTTCTTAATAATGAGGAAAAAGAAAAGCCAGAGTGGTAATAGAAAAGTACTCTGAAACATTTTCGCCATAATTGGGCTCCCCGCCGTGGTTGCTCAGTGGCTATGGTGTTCGGCTGCGGAGCACGAGGTCGCGGGATCGAATCCCGGCCACGGCGGCCGCATTTCGATGGGGGCGAAATGCGAAAACACCCGTGTACTTAGATTTAGGTGCACGTTAAAGAACCCCAGATGGTGAAAATTTCCGGAGTCCTCCACTACGGCGTGCCTCCTAATCAGAAAGTGGTTTTGGCACGTAAAACCCCATAATTAATTAAATAATTGGGCCGATTTCTCAGGTATGTAACTACAAAATAAATTCATAAGCCATTCCATTCTTTGAAGAAGGACGAAGCTGTGGTGGGGTTTACCTCAGTCGACGCACCTATGTATATATAGGTATTATTATTATTATTATACCACCAAAAGATGCTAAATGATCTAAATTTCCCGACTGGCTTTCTGTTGAACTGAAAAGAGTTGTGAAGCTTAAAGACCGTGCTCACAAGGCAGAGCGTACAAATAAGGAACACTGGCATATAGATCTTAAAATATGCAGGGCACTCTCTAAACGTGTTTACAAGCGTGATCATTCCATCGAAAAGCACATGTGGAAGCTAGTACTTCTAACAATTCAAAGTCTTTCTGGAGACACGTTCGTGCACAGTCATCCAAGAGTACGAAACAAGTCTGTCTGTCTAGTGTCTACTTATCTGTCTACTTATCGGCGACAGTCAATCTGTTCCAGATGTCGTGTTTCTCGCTGTTTATTAACGAGGTTTCAAAACTCTTCAATTTTGTCATATGCTGATGACTCGAAACTTTTCAAAGCGGTAAGAAATGTTTATGATTGTGCTGCTCTTCAGGAGGGCATTGCGAATTTTGCGTCATGGTGCGCTGGAAACAAGCTGCTCATAAATGCACCAAAAACGAAAGATGTAAGCTTCACGTGAAAGACTAACATGACTTTATTTCCGTATAGCGCTAAAGACGCTCTTTTGGCAAGAACTCAGGAAACGAAAGACCTTGGAGTGTACTTCGATAGCTGTGTGAGTTTCTCGCCCCACGCCCAACAGACGAGGCAGCGCGCACTTGGAACGCTCAGCGCAGTATGTCGGGTGACGAGAGACTTTAAACAATCTCAGCCCTTTGTGATTTTATAGAAGAGTATATGCCTTCCAGTACTTGAGTTTACGCCTCTGTCGTTTAGGGAGGCACCTTTAGGTCAAATTGTGAACTTCTCGAAAGTGTGCAAAAAAACAGTTCACATCTATATTTAAACGTCGATTCTGTCAAGAGCCTTCCATCTCCAAAGAGCTAGCACACACACTCACGTTACCTACCGTCACCTGTAGACGCAACAGGTCGGACGTTCTTTGCCTGAACAAATTAATGCAAGAAAATATCGGCAGCACGCCCTTGCTTTCTAATGTGCGCTTTTACATTCCGCAGAAAAGCACAAATAAACAGCGCGCCTTTCAGTGTTCAGATTTTTGTGACACCCTGTCTGGAGTTCAGACGACATATAACGCCCATTCAGAGTGGCTGGATATCTTCATGCCTAATTTTAATATTTTCATGAAAGGAGTTGCAGAGGAATTTTAATAAATGAACAAAAGCTCTCATATCTGGTGTGTGCTCCGTCATGCTGTAATAATTTTTCTGTTTCACCACTTTTGTATTCTCTTCGTGTGCACATTTTATGCTCAGTTAAAGTCTGTAATCGTGAAATTATTTTTTTATCTGTGCGCGCGAGTGTATGTGTGTATGTGCGCGTGCACGGTTTTTCTGTACATTCTTTTGCCGAGTGCGCCAGCACCAAGACCCTCGAGGTAGTTCCTGGGAAGTTTAATAAACGCATCTGACTAATTGATTTGCTTGGTTGATTAACACGCAACCTTCCACAGAATACAGGGTCTTCATGACGCTTATTTTCATGGTCATGAAAATTTTCATAAGCTGTCATCTTTCTTTTCCGAGCTTTGCATTGTTGTGTCATAGTTTCATGCGACGTTCAACATCCCTTCTCCTCTTTTTCCTTTTGTACTTACATTGCACTTTGTTGTACGTATCTACTTTGTTTTTTTCACAACATTTTTATTCCTTTCTTGTATTTAGATTTTAACGTATGCGTGCGCCAGTACTCGAAGCTTAGGGTAGTTCCTGGGCACGTTAAGTAAACATGATCGCCCGGTTGATTACATCATCATCATCATCATCATCATCATCATCATCATCATCATCATCATCATCATTATTATTATTATTATTATTATTATTATTATTATTATTATTATTATTATTATTATTATTATTATTATTATTATTAATAATGAAGGACGCAGGCAAATAAATCGTTGCTGTCCCGGGAAAGTAATGCAGCGTCTGCAGCGGGTGTCTGACAGAAAAAAAAGAAAGAAAAAGCATCTTTTGACTGTGGAATGATTTATTCTTATTCTTTTATGATGCAGTGACTTGTGCAAGTACCCTCGCATGGCAGACGGGAATTCCTCGATATATACAACTTCACTGTGAACCATGTAATTAAGAAAATTAGATGAAGCTCAGTGTAATGTTAGAGTCATCTTAGCCTAATTGTCATATAAGTGTTTTGCGACAAAAAAAAGAGTTACAGCCATTTTCTGTAACCTATAGTCACTCCGAAAACAGCCTTTTATTAATAGCAAACGGCTATTCTGTAAGGCTTACAACTGCACTGTGAACTAAGTAATTATGACAAGTAAATGAAACTCGGCATAATAACAGAGTCTTCATAGCAACCAATGTCAGTATAATTTGTATCGGGATAATTTCAATAAAACAAGAGTTACACCCGTTTTCTGTAACCATACTCTCTACATAGATGATCACGTATCGGCAGCTAACTGGGTTTCTGTAACGATTACAACTTCACTTCGAATCCACTAATAATGAGAAGTAAATCAAACTCGGCGTAATGATAGTGTCTTCTTAGAGACCAAATTCAGTATGATTTGCTTTGCATTAGTTTTGATAACAGAAGAGTTACAGTCGTTCACCCCAACCATAGTCCCTCCACAGACGGCTATGTATTGACAGAAGACGGGAATTCTGTAAAGTTTACAACTAAACTTTCAACTAAGCAATTAGGACAATTAAATGAAACTCACCGTAATGATAGAGTCGTTTTAGCGGCCGATTTCACTATAACTTTACCAAGATGCGTAAATTAGATTGAGAGTTACAGAACATTCGCGAGAAACTGGAAACGAAAATTTTTTCGTGCCGACGCGACGTGTAGACGGACGCACATAAACCACCGCTTAAGGGTAGCAATATACAGCTTCGCTGTAAAAGATCTCATAAGCTTTCCTGGAAGCAAACAGTTATGCAGCGTATCAGACCTAACAGGTAATACATATAACGGTAAAAAAATGTGGACTCGTATGTTACTCTAAATTAACTGATGTGTTTTGAAGCGATATGAAGACGTCGCATGAAAGTTCTGTTGCTTAGCACAGCTTAGCTTTGGCTAATTATGGTAAACATTCCAAAAATAATAATCTAGAAGTTGATGGCTTAACAAAAGAAAAGTACCGATATTTCAAAGTATAAAATTATCAGTAATAATTGGTGTGGTTTCTCGTGCCAAAATCACAGTTTAGCTAAAGAATGCCTTATACTGGGTGATCCGTACGAAAGTTCACCACTTAGGCTTGTTTGATTCGCGTAAACGGTAATGGGGCCGCCGAGGCTGCTGCGCATTGTAAAGGTAATTTATTTATTCATCTTCATTCTTTATAATTGATCATTCATTTCTTATTTTTCGAACTCAGTCAATCTAGATAAGCTTGCAGAGCACGCGCGCACGCGCACGCGCGCACGCACGCACGCACGCACGCACGCACGCACGCACGCACGCACGCACGCACGCACACACACACACACGCACACACACACACACACACACACACACACACACACACACACACACACACACACACACACACACACACACACACACACACACACGCACGCACACACACGCACGCACGCACGCACATATGCGTAATGCCGAATAAGATCCAGCTTAAGCCGTCGCCAAAAAAAAAAGAAAAGCAAGAAATAAAATTTACTTGAAAGTGTGTTTCGCCACTGATTCATGCGTGGCTTTGCAAGTATGCGCAGTGCAGTGCTGGAGAACAGATGCATTGAAATTCTCGGGTACGTGCCGGAAACCACGATATAAACATGATGCACAGTACATTTTTGCGTCCCCCTCTCCCCCATTCTAATCTGTCTCACCTAGAATAACACCTATCCTAAAGGAAATTATAAGGCACGCCTTTGATTAATTCGTGGTGGTTTAAACAATCCAGTACCGCTTTACTAGTCCTCGAGCCCCAGTAATTGCAAGCTTTTCTATATGAGGTAATGCGGCACCACAGTGTCCTCATCTTACCTTTAACCGCGGCTTTACATAACCGACTTGCTAAACTGATGTGCCGCAGAGCCGGAGACTCCACCTGGGGAAATATATATATATATATATATATATATATATATATATATATATATATATATATATATATATATATATATATATATATATATATATATATCCGCGCCTTTACAACATTACGTTAAAGAAACGAAGAAAAAAGGAGCAAAGAGAAATACTGAAAAAATAAAGCCGAGCAACGAATGAGAAGGAAAACGTAGTTTTCTGTCAAACAGAGGCAATAATGTCAACTTAAGAAATAAGAAAAGCCCCACTAGGTATAGGGACAGAGTGAAAGGCAGCAATCGAGCCTCCATGAGGCTGCAGAATGTCAAATGTAAGGTTATAGGCATGAAATGTAATAGAAGAGGTCGCGAACCCAAATACAAGGAATCGCCAAGAGAAGACTCATTCGGTGAAGGGTTCGTAAATCAAGTAAAGGAGATACGAAATGATGCTGGCTCTCGCGAAATCTTGTGATAGTTTCTTTTATTGTACTTTCCGCTTTATGACACCGAAACAGACAAATTAAATTTATCTACGCAGTCCCTTTCCAATCCATCTAATTTTTAGCGTCCCGCGGAGGGCTCTCATTTCGTTAAGAGCTCTGAAGCGCAGCTCAAGTATGAAGCTAGCGGCGTAATAATCCTAATTCACCTTTGAGACATCGCTCACCTCGCGCAATATTCTTGCGCTCTGGTAGACCTTAAGTGCAAGGAGCAAGTAGATTATTTAGCGGGAAAGGCCGCGATTGAAATCTTTCTGTTGTGCGCCATCTGTTCAACTTCTTCATTTTATAAGTGGCAAGATTTGCTAGTGCTTGGTTCTTTTAGAGGTGCACGTTCGGCATCCCCGCTCTCATACGAAGAGTGGAGTGAATGCCGACCAATTTAAAGGAAACCTTTCGTTCAAAGAGTAGTTGCCACTAAAAAGAAAATAAAGATAGCTTGAAAAATGCGGTGTTCTCACCTAATAAAAAGTGAGATTTCTACAACAATTATATATTATTATCGCACGAAAGGAATGACAATAATGATGCCCAGAAAGAAGTATACGAAAACTAGACCATCGTAGAAATATTTATAAGGCTGAAAACGAGTATAGTCGTAGCGAGTATCATCTTAGAGAGTGCAATAGTGCTCAAAGTGTTAGTTTTATGTTCGTCATATTGTTACAAGCAGCCATTCCCGTACTTTAGAGAAGGCCCAAGCAACGCGATCAAGCCGAGGATTGAAAAAGCGCTCGTGTGGTTGTTGATCTCGGTTTCTCCTGGTATGTGTTACCTAAATACACTTTCTCCTTTGCTTTGCCTAGTCTTGTCCCTGCAACGCCTTTGGTTGAGGTGCAGGGTACCAACTCGATACAACGGAGCTCCTCAGCGGCCGACATCTGGCTCTTTCCACAATGACAAAAGAGGCAGTTGCCGCCGCATTAGTAGCCACGTCAACGGCTGTCGTTGCCCAGCCAAGCGATCCAGTCACGTCTTGTGGAACTGATGATGTTGACATTGAAAAGTGGTTGGCGGTCTACGAGCGTAGCAAGCAAGAGCAACCGATGGGATCATAAGGCCATGTTGGCCAACATCCTACTTTATCTTCAAGGGACAGCAAGGGTCTGATTCCAGAATCGTAAAGAAGAAATTGAAAGCTAGGATACCTGTAAGGAAAAAGATGGGTGCTCTGTTTGGCAAGTCTCTTGATCGAAGGATCGCGGCGAAGGAGCTAGCATACCGTGTACAAGCATCAGCGAAATCCTACCTGTCTTAGATGCAGGAGTTGTTGGTCCTTTGCCGCAAAGCGGACGATGGTATGACCGAGTCTGAGAAAGTTGGGCACGTCCTAAAAGGGATAGCCGATGATGCATTCAGTCTGCTAATCTGAAACGACTGCGACACGATGGATGCTATTATTGATGAACGCAAGCGTTTTGAAAGCGCCAAAAGTCGACATACTGCCCATCAGTTCACTCGACTTCCCCACGTGTAAGAAACATTGTCATGCAAAGACGTGCATGCATTACAGTTGCCGCTAACCGAGGAACACGTGGGGAGGATTATACTGCGTGAACTTGAGCATATGTATTCTGCTTCCCCGTGCCGCTGGGCATGTGGGTCTAGCGCTACCGTGAAATCACTTCATCTAGCCATCGTTCGTCAGGAGCCACCGAATGCTGGCCTGCACTCTGTGGGCGCCGACGCTCACTCCCGCGCAACTGACCATTGCCCATATTCCTATGTCTAAGACCAAAGGCTACGTCCCCGCAATGCAGCCGAGTGGAGGACTGCTGACGACCGGCTCGTTTGGTTTAATTGACGTCGGACCGGTCACGTCACCCGCTGTTGCAATAACCGGTTGTCTTGGCCCCATGCACCTATGCTCCTAACCGTCGCGTCATTGCCTATGCCAGTCGACTTCTCTGCCTTTCAGAGCGCAAGTTTTCAATCCCTGGATGGAAATGCCTTGCTTTAGTTTGGGCGGTCGCAAAATTTTCACCACACTTGTCAGGCCACGCGTTTTCGGTCATCACAGACCGCCATGCACTATGCTGGTTGTCTTCCCTTAAAGACCCTACTGGACGACTTGGTCACTGGGCATTGAAGGTTCAGGAGTATACCTTTGATGTCAATTAGAAGTACAGCCGAATGGATCAGGATGCCGACAGCCTCTCCCGTCATTCCGTGGATCCTCCCGACTCCGCTGCCCATGATACCGACGCGTGCGTCCTCGCCATCTATGACTTAAGCGATATCCAGATGGCACAGCTGAATGATGAAGACTTGTGCTCCATAATCCTCCAGCTACGCTCTCACCAATCCGACCCATCTCTCCACTTGTTTGTACTCCGTGATGGTAATCTTTATCGAGGCAATACTAACTCCGACGGCTCAGACTTTCTGCTTGCACTTCCTACATCTCTCCGTTCTACTGGGCTGCAACAGCTATGCGATGCCCCAACCACTGAACATCTCGGAGTGTCCCATACATACGACCGGGTGCGGCACTGGTTTTTCTGAAACGGTAAACCACTCTATACGTCGGTATGTTCCTGCTTGTGAGTCCTGCATGCCAGCGCCGCAAGCGCCCGTCCTTGTTGCTAGCCGGTCAACTTCAGCCTATCGATATCCCAAATGTCCTGTTCTACCGTGCGGGTCTAGATCTGGTTGGACCATTCCCGACTTTTTTACGGGGAACAAGTGGACAGCCGTGGCCACTGACTACACCATACAGTATGCCATCACACGAGCACTGCCGGGTGATGGCATGCGGTAGGAATCGCGGACTTTCTGCTGCACCATATCATTCTCCGCCATGGCGCGCTACGACAGCTGCCGACTGATCGCGGTCGTTCATTTCTTTCGAAAGTCTTTGACAACATCCTTAGTTCGCGTTCCACACGTCACAAGTTAACCACAGCCTACCATCCACAAACAAATAAACTTACAGAACGTCTCAATCGCATGCTGGTCACGATGCTCTCTATGTACGTTTCCGCAGATCATGGTTACTGAGACAGCACTTTTTGCTTTTGTGACATTCGCGTACAGCTCCTTCCTCCACGGCACCGCCGGCTTTTCTTCTTGCTACATGTTGTTTGGCCGCCAACCAATGCAGCCCTTTGAGACTCTTCTTCCATCTGATACATACGTTCCTACAAAGTACGTCCGCGATGCTGCTGCTTGGGCTCAAGCAGCTCGTCAAAATGCACGGGATCGCCTCTCTGTCTCGCAGACATACCAAAAGGCCCGTTATGACAGCCATCACAGACCCATTAACTTCACTTCTTTGGTCCTTCTTTGGACGCCTACCGGCCACGTGGGCCTGTCTTGGAAGCTACTGTCTCGTCACTTTGACCCTTATACGGTTCTCCGCCAGCTCAGTGAAGTCACATACGAGATCGCCCTTGTTGACGGTAGCTCGTTATCGTCCCTACCACCCAGTGATATCGTGCACGTCGCCCATTTGAAGCTCTACTTCTCCGACAACATCCCTTCCCTTCCTTAAGCGTCGAAATGGTATTCCCACCGGCGAAGACAATAATTTACAAGCCATTCCTGTACGTCGGAGAAGGCGCAAGCAAGGGGCATGAAGACGAGGATCGATTAAGAATAGCTAGTGTGGTTGTTCCGCCATCTTGGCTTCTCGCTGTATATGCTACGTAAGTACATTTTCCCCTTTGTTTTGCCTAGTCTTATCCCCGTCACAATATCTACAAGTGCGGTATGACAAACCGAATCAGGGTCTCGAGCACGTGTAGTATATACGCAGGCGCATTATATGAAAAAGAAACACTCGATTACTGTACTGTAAATTCTAACATAACGAAAGGGAAGGAAAGTAGTGCCTTAACAAGCTACGCATGTATGTGAGTAAAGACTGACTATATGCTCAATCGGTGTCGACGCAGACATGCAGCTCGTTCTTTCAGTGGCAAATTATCTATCTCTAATATTTGTCGCTTGCTAAGAACTTTTCAGGTCACTCATTTTTATAAAGACATCATAAAATGTCCGTCCAAGCACTTGCGGATTATTCGCTTCCTGTGAGATCTATCCGGATGAACTTACGCAATCCCAAATACTGCTTACCGGTAGCGTACGCCCGCTTCCTAGCTTCGTGCCCGCGAAGATTGCAGACAGGCAGGGTTTCTTTTTCTGGATGCGACGCACGAGAATAAGCAATTTCTTTTTCGCCGGATTGGATACTCGATCTCGAGATGCATGGGGTGGCTTTCACGCTCGGATCCAAGCCATCAGTGCGGAAGCATGGAGTACGTATTTGCAGCATTATTTTTGCGAGTGCGAAAATATGGGCACAAAAGCCGAGCGCATCTGATGCACTCGGTGTCACAGATGGATGAGAGTACGAGAGCACTCGATAAATTTAGGAGTTCGTGGAGCTTTGCGAGGCGCGATGACTGGCGCCTGAGGCTGATGACATTGAAGTTATCATCTCGTCGCGTTTCGCGATAGCGCCTGCTTTTCAACACGGGCATTTCCAATCACTTCGTTCACTTATCGCTTCGTATGAGCAGAACGATGCCTTGCGAAACGAAAGCGTCCAGAGGCGAGAGATCGGCGACTCATGTAGAGGCACGAAATCGTCTCTGTACAGTTAGTGACAAACTGCCCGTTTCTCGCGCGCGAGAAATGAACATTTGCGAATGGGAGCGGGAGGCTCTCGAATGAAACTTGAATGTTTCGTTCGGAGTGCATTTATTTGTGCTGCCCCACTTGGAAGGGATGAATAAAATGAACCGCGACTAGAGAGACGAAAGAGGCACACACGATGGACGCACGCGCAGGAAGCACGGAAACTGCGGCTTGCGCATCAGCTGAGTGCTCTTAAGGAAAGTCAGCGCTCTTAGTGTGCGAAAACCTCGGAGGAATTTTACCGCTTCCGTATCGTTCTGCACTCCAGCAAGCTAGTCGTAAATGTTATGGTAATCTGTACCAATAGGAGGCGGCTGAAGGCGGATATTGCACCGCAGTACTTCAAGGGCACGGAAGACTGGCGCGTTTCACCGTTCAATTTCATTGACATAGGCAGCGGAATGGAAACATTGAAACGCTGAATCCAACGTCAGCAGCGGAGGCTTTGGCCGCTCGACTTCGAAAAGAAACCGGCGATCTTATTCATTCATTCATTCATTCATTCATTTATTTGTCTATTTGTTTATTTATTTATTTTTTATTTTTATAGACTGAAGCCCTATAGGAGATTTAATAGAAAGGGTAAGCAGAAGTGGGATTACACAACAGAAGAAGAGAGAAAAGTAAGAGCAAAACAAACACGGCCACGGCCACCGCATTTCGATGGGGGCCAAATGCGAAAACACCCGCGTACTTAGATCTAGGTGCACGTTAAAGAACTCCAGGTGGTCTTAATTTACGCAGTCCCTCACTACGGCGTGCCTCATAATCAGGTCGTGGTTTTGGCACGTAAAACCTCATAATTTATTTTTAAAGAGCAAATCAAAATATCAAAAATTTCGTGGACGCTTAAGCTTCGTTTTTAAGCGAAGCATTAAAAGATCCCTGACTGCTTCTCAACCTTCCCGATAACTGCAGCTTCTGTAACCACAATATTTACCAGGAAACGCTGGCGGAGAACGCTATTTACGAAGGCGAGTGGGCGAGCTTTCGGGTAGAAACGCGGCCCCTTGCGCGGGCCGATTTTATTTTATTATGAGCGCTTTATTTGGTGTCATCATGCATGATGCTGGGTTTTCCAGTGCAAGCGCTATGGCATTTGCAGTTAATAATATTACTGACTCCTGCAGACGCAATACGCACAAGTACAATTATTAACATTCATTTAAAGCACCACCAAATGTAGCGATATATTTCGAGGAATATTACTCAAATGTTAAAAAGACAAGTCTCACATCAGCGCTCATCTTGTACCAGGAACACTTAATGTTTCAATTCTAGTTAAAACTAGTTTAAAAAGAATGTTTTTATGCTCCAAGCAGATTAATACAGGAGCACCTCAGGACCGTGTGAATCGATTTGTTCTCCACTCCAAATGCTAGGGTTACAGTGCCGGCCTTTAATATCGTATGCACCTAGAACTTCGACGAATTTGCCACACATATCTGTTACAGAAACGACGTAACAAGTGTTAAATAGAAGTTGAAGTAATCAGGGAAAATTTAAGGATCCGGGAATGTCCAATGATATGTTTCAACAGCCCGCAACTTTGTACTTTTGCAGTTTACTGTATTTGCCTCTTCCCTTGCTGCACATAGAGGGAGAGAGGGAGAGAGAAAAAAAAGGCAAAGGAAAGACAAGGAGGTTAACCAAGGATTATCTCCGGTTGGGTACTCTGTCCCGGGGTAGGGGCAAAGGTATGCGATAGGCGTGAGAGAGAGAGAAATAATGTTAGAAACACACACACACACACAAACTCACTCACTCACTCACTCACTCACTCACTCACTCACACACACACACACACACACACACACACACACACACACACACACACACACACACACACACACACACACACACACACACACACACACACACACACACACACACACACACACACACACACACACACACACACACACACACACACACACACACACACACACACACACACACACACACACACACACACACACACACACACACACACACACACACACACACACACACACACACACACACACACACACACACACACACACACACACACACACACACACACACACACACACACACACACACACACACACACACACACACACACACACACACACACACACACACACACACACACACACACACACACACACACACACACACACACACACACACACACACACACACACACACACACACACACACACACACACACACACACACACACACACACACACACACACACACACACACACACACACACACACACACACACACACACACACACACACACACACACACACACACACACACACACACACACACACACACACACACACACACACACACACACACACACACACACACACACACACACACACACACACACACACACACACACACACACACACACACACACACACACACACACACACACACACACACACACACACACACACACACACACACACACACACACACACACGATACAGAACTGTTTCTGTGGGCACTGTCACGCAGTCTGCGAAGGCGTTCATAGTGTTTCGCAGTGTCACCGTGAAACCCTACATCACACAGTGTGCAGTCACAATTTGTCACAAAGTCCCGTGTCATTTGAGTAATGCAGCAGCGCCTTCACAGCGGATCGCGCTGATGTTCGCGTAGGCCAATTTCCAAGGATGTTGTTTTCCGTAAGTGGGCGCTTGTCCAGTTGGTCTAAGGTGACTGCTCGGCTAGGCTGCTTATTGGGGTTGAAACGAGGGCAATCATAAAGAATGTGTGCGATTGTTTCGTTGCATCCGCAGAAGTGCTACTTCAAGAAATGCTTTTACAAGCCATAGACGGACTAGAAGGGGTCAATTACGTCGTGCAAGGTCGGGCGGAATACGGAGCTTTAAATGAGGGTCAAGGATATGAAGGCGTGCACTAGTGAATTAGGATGTATTCCATCGAACTAAAGTTAATTCACGCGCAAGTGCAGAACGTTTTTTCGCTGCGTCGGCTCTCGAAAGAGGAATAGAACGCACTTGGCGCCGTTGTGGGCAGATCGGCCAGCTGCGTCCGTTCGATCATTGCCATGCGGCTAGGCAACCACTGATATCTCATATCGTGTCCTTTGTCAACTATGTGATGGTGAACTTCTCTGATCCCTGCCACGAGCTGCTCATGTAATCCATGGCGCAGTGCTGAGCGTACACGCTGTAGGGCTGCCTTGGAATCACAGAAGATTGACCATGCATGCGGTGGTTCCTCCTGAATGAAAGTAAGAGCTGCACATAGGGCTACCAGTTGAGCAGCTGCCATTACTGATACATGTGACGTTTTTAGCTGTAATTTGACGGATCTTGCTCGTATCACTACAGTGACAGCTGAACTTGTAGGTGTCACGGAGCCATCGATGTAAACATGTACGCAGTCACTGTGCACCTCATGTAAAAGTCCTAATGTGGCCTGCTTCAGGGCAAACGACAGCATGCTAGCTTTCTTCGTGATTCCTGGGATGTTGAGGCGTATTTCAGGTTTGTGCAGGCACCATAAAGGTGAGGATGGTGTTGCTGCAGGCATGTAGTTCGATGACAACGAGGTACGATTGGCAACAACTATACGACTGAGAGCTGTGTGTAGCATTTCTGCAGGTAAGCCAGCAAGATGGTGAGAACGTAGTTGGGCAACGTGCCGAATATGCGCCCTGAGAGCGTCGGTGGAACGTTGATATTTTGGTGACCTTGAGCTGTGACAATCACTGCCGCTGTCGGCGTACACTTCGGAAGACCGAAATACGTTCTTATGGCTTGAAGTTGTAGTCTCTGGAGTACACGCAGGTTTGTTTTGCAGGTGTTGCCAAGCATAGGGAGGCTGTATTTTGCTGAACCGGGGGACAAGGTGTTATAAAGCTACAGCATTGACCGCACCAATGTGCCCCATGACCTTCCGCCAGAAAATTGAGGAGATATATTATTGTCACTAACCTCCTCTTTAGATAAGAAATGTCCGGGCTCCATGATAGGTAGCGGTCGATAATTACCCAGAAGGAGCGGTGTTTTCGCGCGTTTGCAATTGATTGCCCTTTGACATTTACAGAGTAAGGCTTCGTTGCCTCCTGAGTGAATGCAACAAGGCAACATTTCTCTGAAGACACCTCTAAGTTATGTTTTCGCAAGTACAGTGATGTTAAGCTTTTCTAGCCTTGCTCGTACCTGCAGTCGTGTTACTGCAGACGCCCAGATGCAGACGTCGTCAGCACATATTGATACTTGAACTGTGTTGGGCAAGCATTTGACAAGGCCAACGAGCACTAGGTTGAATAGCATCGGGCTCAACACCCCGCCTCGCGGTACTCCACGGAATGTTTGGTGCTGAGTCGTGGCACCATCCTCGGTCATCACGAAGAAATGCCTGTCGGTCACATAACTGCGCAAGCAATGAAAACTCCGGCCACCCATTCCGGCTTCAATCAGCGCCTCTATAATGGCATAATGTGCTATATTATCATAGGCGCCTTTTATGTCAAGGAATAATGCCGCAGTGAGTCGTTTCAGACGTTTTTGATGTTGAACAAACGTGACCAAATCGATGACATTATCTATCGATGAGCGCCCATGCCGGAAACCAGCCATAGCATCTGGGTACACGTTATACCTTTCCAGGCTCCATTCCAGGCACGTCAAAATCATTCTTCCCATTATTTTTCAGACGCAACTGGCCAGAGCGATGTGGCGGTTCGATGACAAATCTAATGGTGATTTACCAGGTCGGAGAAGTGGAACCAAGCGGCTGCATTTCTATTCACGCGGAACCAAACCGTTGCGCCAAGACTCGTTGTGATGGTTTAGCAGCATGAGTCGTGCTGTCTGCCCAAGATTGCCGAGCGCCGCATTGGTAACGCCGCCCGACCCAAGTGACGAAGAGCGCCTTGAAGTCGCCAGTGCCGCTTCAAGCTCCTCCATCGAAAACATTACATCCATGCGGGAATCCCGAGGCAGAGGAGTGGCACATAGTGTAAGTGCGCGTTGGGGCTGAAAGCTGGCAAGTCCTGAGCAAAATTCTTCAGCAACGTCAATTTCTCTTCGACCTTGGTGCAAAGCGAGATGTTTGAAAGCAACACGCTGTTGCGGTGTTACGCGAAGTACACGCACAGTTCTCCATATCTAAGATGAGCGCTGACGTGGATCCAACCACTCACAGAATCGTTTCCATATTTTAGATTGTAGTACATCAATGCGACGTTGAATCTTCTGTTGCATCCACCTTGCCTCTCTGAGATCATGGATGGATTTAGTTCTCCTGTATCCTCTTTCAGCCAGCCAATCGCTCGTAGTCGCTGCAGTTCGGATTCGAGTTATTCATATTTCTGGAAAGGATGGAAACCGCGCATAGCCTCTTTCATGGCTTTTTGAATAGCGTGTTCCATACTAGAATGGTTCCCTTCCTGACATACTTTCTACATGTGTGACCGAAACGCCGACCAGTCATTTCGAAGGAGAGTTGTGGAGGATTATTTAAATAGTCCCTTGTTCTTCAGGTATGTGGGAATATGGTCGTTTTCATGTGATTCAATCTCTGGGAACCATTGCACGTTTCTTTCAAGGCGCCGAGATACCAAGGTCAAGTCTAGGCAGCTGCTATATGTAAGCCACCGTAAGTAGGTCGGGCTACCGTCGTTGAGGCAGTAAAGGTCGTGCTGTGCGGCAAAACCTTTTACAGATTTGGAGCGACGCTGCTCTTGTTAGGAATGAGTTACCGCATTACTCGAACAGCGGCGCACATAAGAACTATTGTAATCCTTTAGGCTATCACATTGTGCAAGTCATGTCATAAGTACTCTACTCATCTGCATTCGGTTTAAGTTTTTCTTTGGCAATACAGCCATGTGACTGGTGCCTTAGCAGCTTCTTTCGCGTGTTAAAAAATTGTTCGTTGATACGTTCCAGCAAAAAATTTAAGAGTAAAGAAAAAAAATCGACTAACAAAATCATGGAGCGCCACCTCAACGTCATTTGATATCGCGTGAAAGCCTTTACGTCAATCACTAATCTCGTCATTGATGGTAAACTTTAATTGCGAGACACCCTTCCAGCTATGCATTCCAGTAGCTTGCTGCTACCTAAATTCACAAGAAAATGAATCCCCCTTACACCTGCATACATGGCTTTCCCGCTTTATATTGCCTTAGCAATTCGTGGAACGATATAATTCACTGTTGCATTTTTATAAGCTTTAGAAGGCTAGATTGTTCGATCCATTCCTTTTAGTTTCAAAACTTTGTGCGGCTTATTGGTAGCTTCAAAGTTTCTCGCTTTTTGAAAGTCGGCCTCAGTAGAAGCTTTATCGTCCCTTTTGGCGTTCTTTGTACTTATTGATGAATGATCCCTTCAACATTGTTACCAGGAGACACTCACAGGTCTCAAGAATGCGCTGGTGCAAGAAAGAAATGAAAAAAAAAGAAAAGTTGCCTCGGACTTTCCTTTGACCTGTTGTAGAACGTATGGCATGCATACTTTTCTTGGATTTATTCTCTGCTCTACAAGTGCTAGTCTGGGAGCACTCAAAGGCAAATTCGTCTGCAGTGAAAAGAACCAAAGATGACAACCCACACGTAAGGGCGTAACTTCCACTGATATTTTCTGGGAGCATCGGTTATCCTGACCAAATCCTGTGGGAGTAGTTCAGCGAGTTCCTGCTAAACTCGGTTATTGTATCTGTGTGCTCCTTTGTCGCTCGAGACCCGTGTCCCACGCCACTGTAACGTTGCCGATACCTTCTTATGTTGCTGTATAAAACCTGCGGATACTTGTCAATCCATTAAACCTCAGACTCCCTGCCTTTCGTTAGGCACGGCGTGTCCAACACCGGGTGCTTGAGTGCATCTATTCTTTTCGAGACTGCACGTTCTCTCGTATCAACCGCCCGAGGCAACCGGTTGTTTCGCTGCTTGCGTGCCTATTAGAAATATGTGGTGCGTGATGTCCTCATCTATGGCATCGCTTGTCCGAGTGCTCGCGTTGGACGTGCAACACTTAACATAGACCCTTAATCTGCTTCGCCGTGATGTGCCAGTGCCATTTGCACACATTATGATTTTCACCTATTGACGACGATGACAGCAGCAGTCATGTAAAAAGAACACGAACAGAAGGATGCAAATATGCAACCGTTTAATCATGCGGTATCATTTAAAACCATCAAAAATGCTCCGGAACAAGAACTGCAAGTGCACGGGAGACAAAATGTTGCCAAGAAAGGCAATTTAAGATTTATAATTTAAATTTCACAGAGTCATTCATGGTAGCGAATCATTTTTTTATACCTTACGTCAGAATAATTCCTTGCTTGTGCGCGACTTCAAAAGTAATTGCAATATTATTAGTGTGGTGAAGACGAAGACGAAGAAGGCGCTCTTGTGTCGGCTGTGCGCGTGATCAGCTTTCGTCTACTGCCAGTGCTACTAGACTGGGCCTAGTGCCTCATAATAAATCATCTTATTACATTTGGTGGAAGGTGCTGCACTCCCCGACCTCACCCTGGAACTTCGCAGCCGAACTTTAACATCTGCTCCAGCCGCTACTATGAACGACGCTCCCAACAATCCGCTTGGCGCATCTGCCGTTCCTGTCATGTGCGGCGCCGTGCAACGGCAGCGGGACCCTCCTGTTTATAGCGGATCAGGTGAGACTGACGTAGAAGATTGGCTCTCTACCTACGAGCGCGTCAGTGAACACAACAAGTGGGATGACCCGACGAAGCTCCGTAGCGTCATCTTCTATCTTGCTGACGTTGCGAACCTCTGGTTCCACAATCACGAACGGGAACTCCAAACTTGGTCCGCTTTCAAAACTGCATTCGCGGAAGTCTTCGGTCGCCCAGCCTTGCGAAAACTCCGTGCTGAACAACGCCTCCGCCAGCGCGCTCAACAGCCCGGCGAGACTTATACTAGTTACATAGAGGATGTCGTTGATATTTGCGCCCGCGTCGATTCCACCATGCCTGAAGAGGACAAGGTGAAGCACATCCTCAAGGGCATCGAGGACGACGCATTTCAAATGCTCCTGGCGCGGAACCCTACTTCTGTCGCAGCTGTCGTCACTCTTTGCCAGAGCTTCGATGAGCTGCGTCGACAGAGGGTCCTTGCGCGCAGCGCTCTCGCACCTGGCGACTCTCTCTCGGGCCTCACGCTTCGCTCACACACCACGCCAGCAGCATCGCTCTCTGTTGAGATTAAGGATTTCATTCGTGAGCAGGTGGCGCGCCAATTGTCTATGCTGCCTCTCAACGATGGACCTCCCCAGCCTGACACATCTTTGGCTGCTCCCATTAGGCGGGCCATTCGCGAGGAACTTGCTGGGTCTTTACCTTTCGCCCAACCCTGCCCTCCCGTGGCTGCACCTCTGACCTATGCCGAAGTCGCCGCGCGACCTGCGCCGCCGACGTTCTCGTTTCCGGCGCCAATGCGACTTCAAGCTGCACCTCCTCCCGCGTCGCCTGCCGTTCCATCTCGACGCCCAGTTCAGACCCCTTGGCGCACACGCGACAACCGACCCATATGCTTCGCTTGCGGTGTCGCCGGCCACGTTGCGCGCTTCTGCCATCGTCGTATGCCAGCTGCTAACGCTACTGTCGCACCACCTGGATATGCCTATTCCCTCGATACCACCGGGCATGCGATGCTTCCCGACCACGAGTTTTCGCCGCCTCCTCGACGCCCTGTTGGCACCCATCGTTCGCCATCACCACGTCGTCGCTCACTTTCCCCCTTACGTCGCCGCCAGTCACCTAGCGAGGGAAACTAGTTGCTGCAGTTCCGCAGGCACGAACTGCAAGCTTCGCGACTTCTACAAGGCCTGCACAGTCGCCACGCAATTTATTGGACGTTTTGGTCGAAGGAACCGCCGCAATTGCGCTTATTGATACTGGGGCTGCAGTTTCTGTTATCGACGAAAAGCTTTGTCGCAGCCTCCATAAGGTCACAATGCCGTTGTCTGGTATGCTTCTAAGCACCGCGACTGCGCAGCATATAGCCCCGCTCGCTCAATGTACTGCAAGGGTGGTCATCGACGGCATTGTCTATGTTGTTGAATTTCTCGTGTTGTCATCATGTTCGCATGACATTATTCTCGGCTGGGACTTCTTGTCTCACCATCGTGCCATCATCGACTGTGCCCGGGCCGAAGTAGCGCTTTCCCCGCTTGCCGATGCCCCGCTGCCTGACCCCTCTGAACAAACAGCCTCCAAGCTCACTATTGTGTCCGATACGGACATACCACCCGACATGTGTGTGCTTGTGCCCGTCTCTTGCTCTACCGCGCCAGACGCTACAGTACTTTTTACACCATCGCCGATTTTTCTACGTCGCAAGGCCCTACCTCTCCCATTTGCCGTACTCACCACTGAGTCTGGATTATCCTCAATGCTTGTGTGTAACCCGTCTCACTACCATGTGACGTTACTGCGCGGCGAATCACTCGGTCGTGTTCAGCCCCTTGACCCGCTTCACATTCTCCATGTTTCCGACGACACGGCCTGTTATGAACTCGACGCCCTCACTTCTCCCGTGCCGTGCACATCATCATCATCATTGTCGTCGTCAGACGTTCTTGAATCTGTCGTAGACGCCGATCTGCCGCCTCCATATCGCCAACAAGTCTTCGCGCTTCTTCAGAATTTTCGCTCGTCGTTTGACTGTGACCAACTATCTCTGGGGCGTACGGCAACCGTCACTCACAGCGTCCACACTGGTTCCCATCCTCCTTTACGCCAGCGACCATACCGCGTGTCGGCAGCCGAGCGAAAGATCATCAACGAGCAGGTCGACGACATGCTGCACCGTGGCGTCATTCGCCCTTCCCACAGTCCTTGGGCGTCTCCTGTAGTATTAGTACGCAAGAAGGACGGGTCAATACGCTTCTGTGTTGATTACCGTCGACTCAATAAGATCACTCGTAAAGATGTCTATCCGCTGCCTCGGATAGATGACGCCCTCGACTCCTTGCAAGGCGCGGAGTACTTCTCATCTTTGGATCTTCGCTCCGGCTATTGGCAAGTGCCGATGGCAGATGATGACTGTGAGAAGACAGCTTTCATCACGCCCGATGGCTTGTACGAATTTACCGTAATGCCATTCGGGCTCTGCAACGCGCCAGCTACTTTCGAGCGTATGATGGACACCATCCTTCGCAACTACAAGTGGAAAACATGTCTGTGCTACCTTGATGATATCGTGGTGTTTTCGCCAGATTTCCCGACGCACCTCGTTCGCTTGCATGAGATACTGACCTGCCTCACCTCTGCTGGCCTCCAACTTAACATCAAAAAGTGCCGTTTTGCTGCTCGCAAGTTAACAATATTGGGTCACGTTGTATCGAAGGACGGCGTGCTTCCTGACCCAGCCAAGGTTCGCGCGGTCGCAGAGTTTCCGACGCCCACTACTCTTAAGGCGCTCCGCAGCTTTATAGGGCTCTGCTCTTACTTTCGGCGTTTTGTGCGCAATTTCGCGACTATCATCGCACCACTGACCAATTTGCTTACCGCTACCAACGGCATCTCCGCGTGGTCAACTTCCTGTCACGAAGCCTTCCAGCAACTACGTCGCCTACTTACTTCGCCACCGATTCTTCGACACTACGATCCCACAGCGCCTACAGAGGTACATACGGACGCCAGCGGTATCGGACTTGGTGCAGTCCTCGCACAACGGAAAGACGGCTATGACGAGTACGTCGTCGCGTATGCGAGCCGCACTTTAAAGAAGGCAGAAGCCAACTACTCAGTAACAGAAAAGGAGTGCTTGGCCATTATTTGGGCGCTTGTCAAATTTCGTCCATACCTATATGGTCGCCCTTTTGACATTGTCACCGACCACCATTCACTTTGCTGGCTGTCCTCGTTGAAGGATCCGTCAGGTCGCCTAGGGCGATGGGCACTCCGCTTACAAGAATATGATATCCGCGTTGTCTACCGATCGGGCAGAAAGCACTCTGACGCCGATGCGCTTTCCCGATCGCCGCTACCTTGTGATGTGGCTTCAGTGTCTCCGCTCTTCGCATCCATGTCAGCCTTCAGCGTCGCTGATATGCCGGACGAGAAGCGTAAGGATCCCCTGCTTTCAACTATGCTGAATTTCCTCCACGACCCATCCGCCACACCCTCTTCTCGAACACTTCGTCGCCAAGCCGCTCACTTTACTGTCCGCGACAATGTTCTTTACCGCAGAAATTATTTGCCTGATGGTCACAAATGGCTCCTGGTGATACCACGACACATGCGTTCTGACATATGCGCTTATTTTCATGCTGCTCCTCATAATGGTCACGCCGGTGTTCTGAAAACGTATACTCGGCTAAGGCAGCGTTTCTACTGGCACGGCATGTATCACTTCGTGCGCCAGTACGTACGCGCTTGCACGGCGTGCCAACGGCGTAAAATTCCACAGCGTCCTTCTGGTGAGCTACAGCCGCTGCCCTGCCCGGCTCGGCCCTTCGATCGCGTCGGCATAGACCTATACGGGCCACTTCCCTGCAGTTCCTCGGGTAACCGATGGATAATTGTAGGTGTCGACCACCTGACGCGCTACGCCGAGACTGCCGCACTCCCGGCAGCCTCTGCGCGCGAAGTTGCGTTTTTCATCTTGCGGAACTTCGTTCTTCGACATGGCGCACCACGCGAACTGCTCAGCGACAGGGGACGTGTCTTCTTGTCCGAAGTCGTCCAAGCCCTTCTCGCTGCATGCAGCATCGTTCACCGCAAGTCTACAGCCTACCACCCGCAAACGAACGGCTTGACAGAGAGGTTCAACCGCACACTCGGTGACATGTTGACTATGTACGTCGCCTCGGATCACAGTAACTGGGACACTGTTTTGCCTTTCGTCACGTATGCCTATAATACGGCCACACAAGCTACCACTGGCTTTTCGCCCTTTTTTTCTGCTGTATGGACGAGAGCCCTCGTGTACTATGGACACAATGCTCCCATACCGACCCGACGCTTCCGAATGCACGACTGTGTCTGAAGCCGCCAAATACGCCGAGGACTGTAGGCAGCTCGCGCGAACCCTTACGACCGCTGCTCAAGGTCGTCAAAAGCTGCGGTGTGACAGTGACGCGCTTACACCAGTTTTCCCGACTGGTTCCCTTGTTTGGTTGTGGGTCCCGCCTCACAGCCCTGGCCTTTCGACCAAACTCCTTGCACGCTATGATGGCCCCTACCGCGTCATCGACCGTACCTCCGCTGTCACCTATGTTGTGGAACCTGTGACACCTTCACCCGACCATAGGCATCGCGGGCGTGACACGGTTCATGTCAACCGACTTAAGCCGTACTATGACCCCCTCATTCTACCTACGCCGTAAGTCGCCAGGATGGCTCCTCTTCTCTCCCGGGGGCCATTGTGGTGAAGACGAAGACGAAGAAGGCGCTCTTGTGTCGGCTGTGCGCGTGATCAGCTTTCGTCTACTGCCAGTGCTACTAGACTGGGCCTAGTGCCTCATAATAAATCATCTTATTACATTAGGAACAATATATGTCGTACTCGCGCCCTAGTTCCTCATTTTTTTATTGTTAACATTGCCCTGCATCCTTCATCGCATTCTCTGTTCAGAGCGTAAAGTGCTCTATTCAGAGCATTACGCGAACTAAACCCTTCGCAGGTAACTCCAACCTCCACCCGGGCTTCACCGACGTGAGGCAACGCGTCTGCGTCGGCTGTTGTTAGGAGTTGCCATAGCGAAGGTTAACACTACACTAACTGGAATTACCGATGGTGCTGCGCGGTATTTCTGCTGCTGTAAGAAGCATATCGAACGCTTATACTGCACTGTCCTCGATTTTAATCACACAGACAATCCGTACCGACGCATTGCGCCAGCTGAGCGATTGGCCGTTGCTCGTGCAGGAGCTACTCGAAATCCGTCCCCATCGCTCGTCGGCCCACAAGGCTGAAGTGCAGGCACTTTTGTACTTTTTGAGGGGACTGACCTGTGTGAAAGCCTTTGGATACGTGGCGTCATACGTGCACGTGGACGTACGTACAGCGTATTTCTTTTTTTCTCTCTCTTTTTTCTGTTCCTCTGGGCCTCTTCCTCAATGAAGGGTTGCGAACCAAATGCTTTCTTCGGAAACATCGTTGACTTCTCTTTCTTTTTTTCCCCCATCCTGTTGAGAGCGAGAAATCAGTCTAACATCTCTATATATAGCTACAAATACAGGCATTTCCTGATGTAGCCGTTGTCATTACAAATGCTCATTGCTTTATTTCTGTTTTATTTTACATCTATTCCACTGTCTTGTCATTTGATCTACGCACTGACTTACTAGTTGATGTACTCGACAAAAGAAAGCGCTAATGGAACAGCAACGCCTCTCTTCACGTCCATACACATTTGTTTTTCTCTACGCTTAACGAATGACCCTTACTAATATTTTCGGTTGGTGTTTTGAATTGTCTTGTAAGTCTCCCAGGAGCCAATAACAATACATTCGCACAGCATGCAGTGCCAAGGCTTTCTTTTCACTATGGGAAAAGTGAATACTACACGGCACCGTGCGCGCAGTAAAATCTCGATAAACGGAAATTGCTTTAAGGAAATCACCGCTTAAACACAACAGACCCTAAATCGTTCTACTTTGTATTTGGGTAATGCAAAAAAGCCTTTCGTTAGTCGTAAGAGCTATGTTTTTGTTTTGGTACGTCCCTGGCGCCTCCTCGAAACCTAAACTAGCGAAGCTATAGTACAAACAGTAGCCGTCGACCGCACCCACTCCACGGGAAAAACGTGTTCATAAATTAACTTCCTTATTATATTTACCATATCCAACAGTGTGAAGAAGGTGCATGACGTATAGCGCTGCACCTCGGTACATGTTTCTCAGTAAACGGAGCTCCTGCTAATCGAAACAGTCTTCTCCGGTCCCTTGGGATTCCGTTTAGCGAGATTGTACTGTAACTGGCAGAATTTCAATGAGTGATTACCACACCATCGCTGCAATGTTCGGCGCTAAGTTGAGATCGAAGCGTGCGGCGTGTTATAGAGCACCCTCAACAATTTTTCTGAAGTCTCATGCAGGTGGCACAAGACAAGTAGGTGGAATGGGGCCGCTTTTGTTAGATTGCAGAAAAATGGTGACAATGATGGATGCGAGTCCGTCGGTGGAGGGATAGCGTAGGCGCAGGTCTTGTTCTCGCGAATCGAAGGGGAGCTCTCGCAGTTTTCGAACGATTTCCCTCGAAGGCACTTTCATCGTCGGCCCCTGTCGGAGGCCCTTTACAGCTCAAACATCACTTACAGTGCGTACATAGACAGAGGGACCGAAAGAACGACGAAGAGAAGCACCCTTTCGGTCCCTCTGTCCATGTGCGCGGTGTAAGTGATGTTTGAAATGGAATACCAACTAGCCCGTACCCAAACCCTTACCTTTACAGCTACCAGTCGTCAAACTGCCGCGGTGAAGGTACCTCAGTCCGAAGCACTCTCCGGCAAGCACGTTTGCATCTTGCGCATAAAAAGATTATTTTATGATATTATTAACCAAAAGATACATCATAGCACATTTTCGTCGATACGATGGGCTCAAGTGAAATGTGTGCAGGTATGACACGTCGAAACCGCGCACGAGAGAATCAGTACCACGTGATCTTAGCTGTACTTTGTTTTCTCGTGCACTGATGGACATAACACGTGTACCCAGAGACAGATATATAGGTCACTTTTAATGTTGTAATAATGAGTGCAGCAGTGACCCAGTAGTCAATAGTCCCAAAATGTGCACTGCCGGTCATATTGAAAGTGTCTCAGGAAGTGACCTTGCCACGTGACCTAACATCTAACGGTCCCCAACGTTTGATATTTCAGCATAGGAAATCGAAGGTGGATGGTGGTTCTCGGAGGTAGTCGAAAAACTACGGTAGTGTCAGCAAAAGCCTGACAAGGGCAAAGATGACAAGAAAAAGGGGACAGCGCTCGCCTGAAACACTTGCCTCCGTAACGCTTACATCGAGTAGAGCGCAGCGCTCGTCTTGCGATGTCGTTGTCCTTACCTGCCACTTCGGGTGCTCATTCCATATACTACGAAGGCGGATAGTGGTGATTGACATTCTCGTTCTGTTACTGCCAGGTATTGAACCTAACGCGCTAGTTTTAGGCATCGAAAAGGTCTTGGGTGAGTTCGGAGTAGTGTTGGTGAGAAGTGTGCTGGGAGCAGCAGTGTAAGCTGTTCGAGGGCTCTAATAATTACTGGCGCTCATCAGGGTACTAGACGACTTTACGAAGTGCTGGTAGCGTAAGTTTGCTAACGACTATAACATAACTTAGTTTTTGTTAGTGTTACATTAGAAACCGTGACTGCCTCGCACTTCGGCAAATATACCGTCCAGACTAAATTCGAAAGCTGTTTCAAGGTAAAGCTGCAAGAGTCCAGCACCAAGTGTGCGCAAGAACTTTGTCAGGAGGTCAGTAACCTGCTTTTTTCCTGACCTGAGGGCAATTCTATGTAAGGGCCTCGTGTAGCAGAAAATCGGCGTCGGCGTCCGGCGTGTCGTTTAGACAAGAAGATTTCTGACCCCCCCCCCCCCCCCTACGTAGGCCCTCCATGTCACGCAAGAAAGTACAAACATAATAGCGTCGCATTTTAATTTGAATTTACGAGAAAGCATGATTCTGTCACACGAAAACTCAAACCTCTTTTCCAGTGTTTATACCCTCCATAGGTCGACCACAGTGTCCGCCATTTGCGCGCGCCGGCGCGTGAATATCTCGCACGCCACGGAGCGGCACGCCCGTTTCCTTGTAAAACCTACAATACAACGCCATACTACAACACCACAGATTGAACAGACGACCATACCCGCCTCCACACAAGACCCTCTCACGTGAAGACGCCGTAACATGGCGACAACTACAAACCAACACATACCCCCATCTAAGCAGACTACACGCAATACACCCTACACTATATTCATACAAATGTCCCCTTTGTAATGATTACGCCTTCCTATATCACACCACATGGGCGTGCCCCAACGTGAAGGCGGCCCCGCAAATACCCAACCCCACACCCGAGCAGTGGGAGGCCGTGCTGACTAGTTCGGACCCTCGTAACCAGCAGCAAATGGTGCGGCGGGCCCGGGAGACAGCAAGAGCCGCAGGAGCGCTGGACTAAGGGCGCCTCCTGCACAAGCAGAAAGACACCTGCTTGTCCTTTCTTTTTTAATGAATGTTTCTCCTCCTCCTCCTCCTCCAAGTGGCGCTCACCTCAGCCGCATCGCGGCCCATGCAAGAGGCCGCGTTTCTATCAGAAAGCCTGCCTTCGTACATAGCGTTTGCCGCGAGCGTTTCCAGGTAAACATGACGGTTACATACGCTGCAGTTGTCATGATGCGTGAAAAGCAGTCAGGGAACTTTGAATGCTATCGCGTTCCATATTTAAAGGCGAAGCTTAAGCGTCCTCCAAGTTTTTGTATAAAAGAATGATTAAATGAAAAACAAAGAAAGAATGCGGCGTTCTATGTGCCCGCTGTTTCGCGCCAAGAATCAGATGCGTATATGTGGTAGAGACAGGGCAAGGACAGGCCTCTCTGATAGCTTAACAGCAAAGGACAGGCTAGTTTAATTTATTAAGCACAGTTACCCACGTATTTGAATAACCTCACAAATTGGAACGACGATTTCTGCTTAATATGCATGTACGTCTGCACAGTTCCACTCCATTAATATGTCGTGTCATTTTTGAATTTGAAATATGCCATATGCTCTTATATAATAGTCGTTATTCAATACATTGAGTGTACTGTGTTGTTGCCGCCTTCGCTGCTTAATGTTTTAAAAGCATCGGGCAAGTCAAGCGGCCATTTCCCACACCTTAAGATCTTAAACATGTGCGAAATAGACTAAGGTTTCTATGACCATGCGTCTATTTATAAGGCTTTCTAGAGGACACATTTGCGCGTGCGCTAGACAGATACTAAGTAGGCTGGGGAATAATAATATGGACGTAAAAAACACTGGCGTTTTCGCTGAACCGTTATATTATTAATGTGCCTCTAATATGATCCCTGCAGAAAAAGTTGACTCGGTTTATATTCCCTCATTCGACGCAATGGTTCTTTTTTTTCTATTTCTACAAGTTCGGCTTCAGCTTAAGTCGTTTATTATTAGCGCTGCCTCACATGTTTGTAATTTAATATATTAATGCGAGTAATAGGCTAAATAGAAATTCGTCAGCTATGCCCGTCCAGGCCATCACGGTTGATGAAATGTAAGGTAATAACGGGCCATACTATTTCTGGCTTCCTCACGCTCCAGAAATGGATTACGATGATTTTCTGGCTGAGTTCCGCCCATAAAATCAGACTACGTTCAGTGATAAATATGCACAAACTCAAGCGCACGAAGCGTAGAAACAGCGCGACGAGATCGATATACTCATGTGGAAGTAACGTAATTTCCCGTGCCAGTGACTGAATAATTATCGCATTATCTCGCCAGTTTTGCGGTGGCGGCGGCTCTCCTTCACTTAATTTCGCTGCTTGTAACATTTTTCTGTGCATGATGCTTTGCTTTTCCTTGATAATGATGACTCGCTAATACTTTCCCAGCCACATCTAATATTAGCTGTGCTATCTTTCTTTCCTGAGATAATAAATAATTACAAATCATCAACGAGGCGATGTCAACTGTGCCAAAAGATAAAGAAAATATATAGTTTTTAATAACAGTTAAAAATACATTCGTTGCTGTTTCCCGTCACTTCTTTCAGTTGTGCTAAAATTTTGCTGTTCAATATAAAGTGTAAAGACAGAACCTACAAAGAAATATACCCATAAATCTTTAGGAAAACGAAGCAACCTTAAATCAAGTCTCAAACGTTTCAACACAATGGAGCTTCATTAATGGCACATTGCTTTGAGAGACCAGGAATGTGAGCAAAGAGCTGACAGGAGCAGACGAGTAGCGCCGAGAGAGGGAGACTACTTGCTCTCCCATTAAAACGATCCATGCTTCCATTATCCATTAAAACGATCCCTGCGAGAGCAGAGGCGAGGGTGCGGGCGCATCACGTGACCAGACTGTTTACCTTCTCGCGTTGATAACCACGAGACAGAGCATGCGCTTACGCTCCCCCTTATTGTCGCAGGCAACAACCATGCTGCTTCATCAGACAGATGACATCGTTGACCGCCAGCTATCGGATCTCACGTGGCATCATGGTTCCTTACAAGCGGGGACAGTTCTTCACCACGTGACTTGTTTCTACGCATCGGAAACGTCCGCGTCGATCCTCTAAGAGGAAGGTCGACCCGGCCAACTTTACAGACAGAGCCAGCAGCCGCGCACGCTACGTGTGCTCACGCGAGGGAGCGTGAGCCCGTGTAGCGTGCGCGGCTGCTGGCAATTCTTTTCTTGTATGTGTAGCATTTGTGAGCTGATTGCTTGGTGGTCGCGGCTGCCGGTCTACTCAACTGTACACTGCTCTTCTTGCACTGCAATATTGTTTTTTCTGCTACTGTTTTATCATGGAGCACCATAACACAGACACTCTGACAGATTTCGCAAGAATACTGGGAGAAAAGGCAACAAGTAGCATCAAAGAAATTGCAAAAGTAGTAATTGAAATGACTACGAAGTTCACGACAGTAGTACACGATCTAAATAGATAAATAAAGGCGCTTCACTCGATGAACTTGGCGGTAAAAGCACAGTTGACATCTGTGAGGGCGTCGATGGGATTCATAAATGACACCTTTGAGGATTTTAAATCATGAATCAAGGCCCTTTGTCTGGAAATAAATCGAGTAAAAACCACATCCAGGACCTGCAACAGAAAAAGCGGAAACTGAACAGGGAACTGAAGACAGTGAGTAAGCAATTGATTGAACTAAAGCAGTATGGAAGAAAGAATAACATTGAATTGAAAGGTGTACCTGCAGCAGAGTAAAGTGGATCTCCGTAAAAAAATTCAAACAATAGGTACGTGCTTACGAATAGAACACGCCAGTAGCGATATTACAGTTGCCCATAGGGTACCGACAAATAGAATTGGACCCGCAAATAATGTCGCAAAATTTGTGTCCAGATCCTCACGCGTCAGGTTTTTGCAGGCAGCGAAAAAAAATCGACCTAAAGCTTGGAAACTTACGCCCGTTTCCACGAACAAGCACATCTGCGTAGATATAATACGATACTATTTGTCAACGCTATACACGCCAGGCGACAGAACAAATGGAAATGTGCCTGGGTTGCTGACGGCAAAATACTCATGCGGAAGAGTGAAATCATGATAGGGCATGTAACCTATGATGAAGACTTAATAAATATAGTATGATGCAATGTTCCTCACGTTTGCCTGCTGTATGACGTATGTCACCATGGGCGCTATAACGTAAAACTATTCCAAACTTTTCTATTCCAATTCTGCAATCAGCCCACCGCAATTGGCCAAAAACTTTTTTGGACCACCCGACTCCATCTGTCTGTCACGCGACGTCACGAAAACCGCAATAGCTCCCCATGTGATATGACGTGTACACACTAAGGATGCATAATTTGACCGAACAAAACAAAAAGAGTTATTTCTGATTCGGCGCCTTTTTGCAATGAACCCTCAACTCTTGGTCAAAAGTTTTCGGGCTGCACCCACTTCACCTGCCTCTCACGCGACGTCACAAAACCGCAAAAACTTACCGCGTCAAAGTGACGCGTACGCGTTAAATATGCATTAATATGCCGAACAAAACAGAATTTTCTTCTGAATAGCCGCAGGTTTCCCCGTTCCGAAAGGAATAAAAAATAACTGCCGCCTATCCCTCCGGCACTGGCTACTCGCCCCTGCCGGAGAGCAAGGGTCCATTTGCGTGTGATAAAACTTTTTGCGTGGCCGTGTAACGTTTTCAAGAACTTTCGTCACGTTTACGACCTCATTCTGCCAACTTTTCTTTGCTGATTATTCGTTTTAGCGTCATTCTTAAGCTTCCGTTGCATACCGCTGCGCTTGTCCACGAGCCACCGCAAGCTAAGTAAGAGAAAGCGGACCAATCGCAGACGCCGGTACCACCCTCTTCATCCGGATAGCAATATTCAGTGCAGTGGCTCGGCCCCATGGAATTCCTCTCCACTTGAGCATGCTCCTCGCCTCTTGTGAGCCAATTAAATAAGACAAGCCGCTCACTGCAGGCAATGTTATTCGTTTCTCAAGCAAACAAAAGTGACCTCCTATGAACGAGGGGAGCATTTGATTGGTTTGTTCAGACAACCCTGCGGGTGACAGCCCGATGCTTGCGTCGGCGGTTACGCAAATTTGACGTCAGGAGATTGGAATAAAAACATATTGGAATAGGTTTACGTTATACGGCCCCATGATTAACGATAGCACAACGAAAACCACGCGAGTTAGCTCTATTTCACAGGAATTTACGCTTACCTAAGCTTACTTCTCTCTCCTATCGCACAACAGGAACACACGAGCGATATTATTGCTACTACAGAAAGATGGTTAAGAAAAGAACTAAAACGTGTATTGTTGGGTACAAAACGGTATCTGAAACGCGTGGATCAACGTCTCGTGGGGATAGTGTTGCTTTCTTTTTGTATGGTGCGGGCTAAAATTTTCTGTCATAACGTCTCTCACATGCAGCCTGCCACACACTGAAACACTGTTTCTTCGATCGGAAAGCTCACTTGTAGTGGTTTACAGACCGCCGAAGTCAAGCATATACATGATTTTTTAGATAGAGGCGATTTTCTTATCATTAATAAAACACTTCAGTCTTGCAGTTTTACCGTAATTTCATTACTACACAAACACGCGTAAGTTCTTTCTCATCCTTATTGATCACGTCTTGACAAACATACCAACCAATGTAGATACCCGCGTCCTTCGACAACCTATTTCAGATCACTTGCCAAAATTTGTTACGATAGGAATCTCTGTTATAGAAAAATCTAATAGCAGGAAGGCATTAATGAAAATTGATTACGCTTAAGCACGGAAGCTTCTCTTCGCATGTAGAACGGACACCATTTAATATAATCATGTCAACACTGAATTAATTTAGATTTTAAAGACATTTTGAAGGATAGCAAACATGGATTATTTAAAAGTTTCTATGATTAAACCGCCTGCCTATGGATGACAAATCATATAACATGCCTGCTAAATACGAAAGACTACTGGTACCATAAATGGACGCACAAGAAAAGCAACAGCTAGTACTTGAGTATAAAAAATGCCGCGATATAACGTTATCGGTGCTGCGTAATCGAGAAAAAAATTTTTACACAGGGCTGACTGAAGAAGCTGTAGGCAACTCCAAGAGGATATGACCCAGTTTGTTAATGAAGTTATTTACCAACCTGCAAGCAAAGAATTCTTCGTCATAGTGTAACAGAAAGTACTGTTGAGAAATTTAATACATTATTCACGAGCATCGCCCCTAGCCTAGCAGAAATGCTTACCGATCACAAATTGCCCACATATCCTAGCACTCATATTGTTAATTCTTTTCTAATGCGCGACATTGATCTGGATGAAATACTTAATACTGTACACAATCTATAGATAGGGAAAGCAGCAGGACCTGATTGTATATCTGAGGGGTTAATCAAAGAAGACATTAACATATTGCCTTCAATTGTAGTCTGCTTATTCAATCACTTATTGCACACGGGAATCCATCCGTCACTATTGAAGACTCGTAAGGTCATCACGATCTTTAAAGAGGGACGCAAATCTGAGCTATCATGCTATCATCCCATATATGTTTTCAGTGTTATTAATACCGTCTTTGAAAAACTTCTTGCTATGCGTATTCAATACTTTTTGTCAAAAAGTATAATTTACTCACTCCACAACAGCATGGTCCCCGACCTAATCATTCTACGTCTACCGCAGCACTTTAATTAACACAGGCCATAAACAACGCTCTTCAGAATAACCAACTAGTAGCAGTTATTTTTCTCGAGCAGAAAAAGAAAGCCTTTGACACCGCTGATCATAATATCCTACATATTAAGCTAACCACTTATGGGTTTCGCAACACAGTACTTCGTTTGTTTCGTAGTTATTTTCAAAAACGAAAGTAAATCGTTGCCTCTTTCATCTGTGTCTTTTATATGTTCAGTTTTTGTGTACGATTTGTTTTTACAGAACACAGACGTGCTTATACTCGCATTACTTTGCCCGGCATTATACAACGTTGATACAAACCCGCTTGAGGATACTTGCATTCAGCGCACATATAAGCTTGATACATATACACGCAAATATATTTGCCATGATAGTAATTGACTCAGAAACAGCTAGCAGACAGAACCCATCAGTAGCAGCCACGAAAAACCCGGAAGGGTGGACAAAGAAACGCAAGGGTTAAAATCTTCTGTTTATGTAGGCCGGGTTTGGTGGACCACGCAGGCTTTGAGATAAGTGGCGTCGCTGCATATGTTTCTGAGGCCACAGCAGGCCGTGCTGTAGCGGTCGGAGAAAGTGGTGTCAAGCCATTTGCTGTGACATTAGTTGAGTACAGAAAAGAAGGAATAGCTGAACTAAAGGACATTGAGCGCAAAGAAACACGAGGACAAAGCAGTGAACATTGGACCTTCTTTTGCTCTTGAGTTTCGCTGGTCTCAGCCATTTCTAGTCAAGATGTGAAAAGCCCACATCGCTACCCTTGCCGAGTCGACGAGGTCTAATGTTTCTCCACCTTTGAAGGGCACGGATGTTTCAAGCATGGGAGAACTGAAGGTGCTTATTCCACAATATTTACACAAGTTTCATCTATGGCGACGGAAGTTTCAGCACACATGCGGTAACAGTGTTGCTTTCGTATACGATGCCTTCTATTAAACTGCATACGAAGTGACAGGCTATGGTTAGGGAACCGGGTTGCGCGCGACATATTTTTTTCTTGTCCCTTTTCTTTACGTTTGAGTGAGGGTACACCTAGACCTTGCGACAACCAGCAGCGGTGAAAGGAGATTAGGGAAACAAGCTCTAAAGTCCATCAAAATCTTTGGAGAGCGAATCCATTCTTCTGGCAGTGAACATTTGAACCACATTTCCGGTTGTTTCTGCCGGTAGCACGGCTTTCTTTGTCTACGACCTTTGTTCTTACCGCGTTAATAGTGATTACAAAAACTTTTACATGCCGCTTTACCTTACAAGCTATAGCACTCTAAGTTATATGCAAAACGCTGTTTTCGTTGTTCTTTTAAAACCAATACCAAATCACTCAGACAATTTCAGAAATTTTTATTTATTTATTTATTTATTTATTTATTTATTTATTTATTTATTTATTTATTTATTTATTTAACACATACTGCAGACCAATCTGGTCCAAGCAGGACGGGCAATACAATTTACAGAATATCTGTTTTACACAAAAGGAGAACAACAACAAGAAAAGGAGCATGATAGTACCAGAGGAAAGAACACAAAAAGACATGAACATCTAGTCATATAGTCCGTCATAAGGTTCTGTTAGGCTATTCCAGTCGGACACAGAACGCGGAAAAAAGAAAAACTTATGAATGTCTGTTCTTTCAAAGTAAGGGGTTAGAAAGTGTGTTTCGTAATGTCGCGTAGGTCTTGTGGGCAAAAAGGAAAGAAACTGCGTCTGATCGATAGCCATTTTACCGTTAAGAAGTAAGTTTAAGAAATTCAAACGCCATTTTTTAAATTCACCATTTTATAAAACACTGCACTAAGGCTGTTGCTCGGGCTGCCTGATATATTCTCTAACTCTATTATAACAGGCTTAAACAGCGCAAGGAAACAGCGCTGACGTGCGTTTGCTTCTCCTCCTGTACTTTGCGTTGTTTAAGACTGCCATAATATACGTAGATATGGTATAGAAGAGGGAAACAGTAAAGTGGGAAAGAATGGGCGAGAGACAAGAAAATTCAACGCAAGAGGCCGAATAGGCGCTGGCTATAGTTCCTCTGGCTGGCAACACCTTAAGTTGATGTTGTATAAATGATGTCGGCAGTACGAGTACGGCAGTATGCCTGATTTTTGAGACATAATATATAAGTTAAACGTTGTTAAAGAAAGCGCATTGAACACATCAGTGCTCAAATATTCCAACTGTAATTAGTTTGGCCAGTACGCTCAAAGCTGCTATAGGGCCATTGACACAGAATAGAGGTATAATGAGCGCGTCTGAAGATTTCTATATCCTTCCTAATTAAATCACGCATCTGAAGAACCTTGCAAATACGATTGGCTGAAACGAACGCGACCAGTGCCGCAGAATTTGAAACAACACGGCGTATACCGTTTTCAATTACGTTTTGCTCTGCGTAATGCGGGTTCGATATTGTAGAACCCGTATATGTTGGAATTGCAGAGCTTGCGTTCATTACTGCGGCTTCGAAGGTGTCTTCACATGCGCAATGCAATAAGTACGCGCGAACACTTTCAGCTCTCAACCTCATTTACCTGTTAATCTCTCCTCCGGACACTTCCTCATGATCTATCACCCCTATGTGGAACAGAATCTCTCGATCTCCAAATAACCCAAATCATGGTGCATGCATGCCAGAGCAAAGTTTCGTGACAGTTCAATATTATTTCTCAACGTCATTCACAGTATTTGTTGACACTCAGGAAGTTTCACGACTGTAATTCCGGGAGTTAGTCCAGTTGTTCACTGAAGTAATTAAGTGAGCAAACATATACAGCACTGCGACAACCTCGCTCGAGCCTCTCTGAATTATTTCTGAACAGAATTTTGTTTATCGCATTGTTAAATGTAATAATTTGACTAGTTCTCACGCAATGTGTCAGTTGGAAGAACAATGGATAAAATGATTGAGCATAAGGCAAAGAAAAATGTTTGGTTTCAACAAGCACTTTAAGAATACCATCCAGATCACGACCCACGTGAAAACAAGTGTCACTTGCCCCTTGCGGTGCAATTTTCATGATAATTTCTGTTGATTCATTGCGTTTTTCTATCATGGCACCATAAATCTACGAAGAGTAGCGCAATTAATGGGTCTAGTTGGCGTTCGGTCATCGTTTAATATACGCAGTGTGCAACTGAGTAAATCTAATAACTCAGTTGTATTTAGTGCATTACAAGATGAACTAAGAGAAAATAGAGAAGAAGGTATCGCCTTAGATTACCTCCTAAGCTCACAATTAAAAAATACAAAAACAGAGGTTTAGGTTCTATTCAGTGTGCGATTAGGCCGGAATAAGGCAGACTAGCAAATAACGATATACAAAGCAGATAAGCGTTAAACAATACAAAGAAAATGTGAACCTAATCGTAAAAAGCTAACAGAGTAGGAGATCGGATTAAATAAAGAAATAATCAGCATAAATGTGACCTCAGAACACTGAAATAAATCATTAAAACACGGGCAACGACTAAATGCTAAACCAGTTCTGCGGGCTCTAGCTCTAGGAATTATTTAGCGTCAGAGCATCAACAACAACAAGAAAGCGTGGCGCACCGCATTTTCACATTTGAACACACGGCCCCAGATAGGTAAAAGAATGCCGTGGTACTTATCCTATGACGCTTTCTTTGCACGTGGAAGAATGAAAGGCAAAAATCTCACCTAGACAGGTATAAAAAAAATACAGTTCTGAAATATGTGTCATGTAAGTCTAAGCTTGTTGTATGTTGTTAAATAGTTGTGCAGTATACTATTAAGCAAGTGTATTTGCCTTCATCCACTCGTCTGCAAAATTGGACCTGCATTCACAAAAATAGCTCAGGTGCTAGAACTGTTCGTTAAAGAACAGCTCAGCCACTGCTGATGCTGCACATAATAGTGAAGGCAGCTAGCCAATGAGAAAGAACACTTAATAGCGAAAAACTTTGTTAATTTGGAGCCCTGACCTGTATGTGTTCTCGGGCAATTCCAAAACAGCAGAAGCAAATTAAAAAAACAACAGAAAAAGAACAAGAACAATGTCATTCAGACGCCCGGACGTAAAATCAAAGCGTAGGATATGAACCACACTCTAGGCAGGCGTTGAAATGGCGCTTACAATGCAAGCTATTGCGGAATTTGCCGCTAACAGATCGCAACGACGTCGCGAATAACATGAGCGAAATGAACGTTTACATAATGGACCGTTCCGTCATCTAACTTTCTTGGACTGGACTCAAGCATTGCGTCAATAAACTGAAAGACGCCACTGGCCCGAACGTGTTGGCATGAAGCATTTGCACGAAGTGTCGGCCATTTTCTGGGTAAGCCGCGCCTCATGCGCGATGAAATAGAAGTGTCGTGGAGAGGAAGAGCAAATGAAATACTCTATCAAATACACACAAAAGAAAAGAAAAAGAAAAAAAAACCTCGAAGCTCGTTTTCGCAAAAGTGCTGTCATCATTGAGTTCATGCTCATTTACCGAAGCACTGTGGCGCTGACGACACCGTCTTTCCCGCTCGTAAGGAAAGAAGGAAAGAACAGGAAGGAAGGAAAGAATAAATGGCACGAATAGAAAGAAACTTCCGGAATGTCCTTCATCTCAACGACCCGGAGGTGTCCACAACGACGTGTGCACACCATCTGAGTACACAACGTGCCTCTGGGGAACGAGGAAACGCGCGAAGAAAACGCAATAACAACAGAAAAGAACGCGTGGAAGGAAAAGACACGTCAGAGCTAACGTCACCTTCAACGACGCAGAACGCGACAAAGCAGCGGGGCTGACGTCGTCCAATTGGCACACACACTCGTCTAGCGGCTTAAGCACGGCAGGCATCTCCGCGTCGGATCCGGATGCTCGTCACGTGACAACAACAAAACGAAAATGGAGACGTTAGACTATATATAAAGATTGCGTTCACTCCTTGCCCTTTGGGGTGTGTTCACATTTTTCTCATCATTGTTGAAGGCCATCACATGTTTTTCTCAGGGTTAAAAGTGATGCCTTGCTTGTCGCCGATAGCCTATCTTTCGCTAAAAACGGTTATTCTGTCAGTTAAGTGCGTGCGGATAGTAATCTTGGTGCAGTACTTGAACAAAGTGACAAAACAAGGTTCCAGCTCAGGAACGCAATGACGAAAATTGAATGCCCACATTTCACATTGCTGTGGTGTTTGCTTGTCACACACGAATATCCACCGAGGGAAACACATCAGGAATGGGCGTGTTGTTCAACTGTTTACTGAGTGTGTGAGTGTCCTAATGTCACATTGATTGTGATTATTATAAGGCGAAAGCCGTAAGTGTCTCGTTGCAATGGCTCGTACCCGAAAAAAGCGCCGTCTAGTCCAGTCATTAAGAAAATATGGTGCAAAAATAACGTCATGAGAAATGGCTCAAACCCCCGTAAGCAAGCAAAGATGCAATGAACGAAGAAACGAATAAAAGAAAAGGAAGAAAGAACGAAAAAAGGAATGAAAGAATGAACGAACAAAAGAACAAAGAACGAAAGAACGAAAGAAAGAAAGACGGAAAGAAAGAGAGAACGAAAGTAAGAACGAAAAAAGATTTAGGTAGTGCATTGAGTGCTCGCATGTATCGTTGAGTAGGTCGACCTAAAGCGCCATATGTTTACTTCAAACTGCGGCTCATTAAGCCTTGTAAGAAGTCTGACTCCTTCGATCGTAAAACTTAATGATTACCACGTGTGCAACTGGCTTTCGCTTTCACGTGTTAGAGGAGAGTAACATGCTACGGATTCCTTCTTCTTCTTCTTCTTCATTATCGTTATTATTATTTGTTTTGTAAACATATATATGCACTTGACATCATAGGGAAAGCGAGGAGTAGGCTGGCATTTGCTACCGGAAGGGGCACAACGCCTGCCTACTCTTCGAAAAGGTGGAGACAGAAACATCGAAATGCCGTATTGAAGCAATCAAGAAAACAACGCGTTTGTTTACTGGGCGAAAGACAAAAGATGTTGATAGAGTAGCAGGATTTCCTCTACCCTCTTTCATGCGGTTCAGTTAATCTTGTCCTTGGAATCTGTAATAAACCTTCGTCGGTCGTTATCCTGTATATGGTGGTTTCTCATCTGTTTTCTTTCATATCACATGGTATAGTTGATATAGCTAGATACTAAGTACAGTCAACAAATTGGAATTAAGGTGGGAGAAAATAGGTATTACTCATCAAGCCACGTGTCAGGCATGCGGCGCTACAATGTCTCGAGGACAAACTTTTTTGTACAAGATGCTCGCGAAGCGGAGCAATTGAGGACGATTGACATCGATTTAGTTTTACGAAGAAAATGGCACTTTGCGAAGTCGGCCCCTGGAGGAATACTGCGCTTGGAAATGACAGGCAACTGCTGTCGTATTTTGACATGTGATCAGCGTAGACGGCCGAGCAACGGAAAGGAAGACATACGAATGACAAGCTTCGTGGAATTCGACCCCGGATTATTTCGGTGCAGAAATCCTTCTTTTCAGTCCATCAAGATGGAATCCGTTGGTAAGTGTTTGTGTTGCTCTCACGTAGAATGTTACACTCAATGGAAGAAATACCATGTGGCACTTGAGAGGCGCACTGCACATGAAGGATGAAAAGTATACTGAAAACGGGTCGATAGCCGCAAGGCGACGATTAACGCCTTATTGCCAGAATTTTGTTCCTCTCTTTGCCATTGATGTCAACAACGCTGATAGCATGCGCTGGACTGCGAATATTTCGCTGCATCGGTATATTGTGTGTCCAGATATCGGCTGTGGGTATTTCAGAGAGTCTCTATTCTGGGTTTTCTTCCCCCTTCATATTGTGTTGGGTGCATATTCCTTGGAATGGGGGCTACAGAGATGTATTCTCGCATTGTCTCTGGGTTTATCCTTTTCTCGTCGTGCCATTACATACCTTCAGTGTATCCTAATCTTCTCAGTGTCGTTTCAACCTATTGCAGTGAGTTCGAGACGTTCAAGTTGTTTGACTATGTGTACTTCGACTAACTCCTGCCAGGTGTTGTAGAGGCCTAAGCGGAGTAGGCCTCTACATTCCTATGGCAATCTTGATGGCCTTCCGGATGAGGGTCTCACTTTTTCGATTTCCGCATACTTGAGGTCTAAGTAAGGGGTGCCGTAGGCTATTCTGCTCATGATGAGTGCTTCCATGATTCTGACTGCGTCTTGTTCTTTCAAACCGTGCCTTCTGTTTGCTACTGTCGTACCAGCTGCGCTACTTGCGTGACGGTTTCTTGCAGTTTGGGTAGGGTGGTGGTGCCCGATACGTCGTTGTGTTTATGTAGGCCGAGGGTTCTGAGCGACCATACTTTAGGGATTTCCATTCCATTCAGGCACATTTCTGGTTTTGGGACTCCACTGTTTGGCGGTCTTCCTCTCGTTCGAGTTTTTAGTATGAGAAGCTTCGATTTTTTTGGCGCGCAGGCTAGCCCGCAAGCCTTCAGGTAGGTTTCTGTACGATCCATCACTTCTTGAAATGTCATGCTGCTGATGTCCTGGGGATCCGCCTGTAGTCCAGATGGTAACGTCGTCAGCATTGAGGGCGTGCCTTAACCCCTGTATTTCTTTCAATATATTTGGTGTTTCAGCATAGCTATATTAAAAAGGAGAGGAGAGATGACAGAGACTTGTGGATTGCGGAGTTCCTTTTTTCGCCACTTCAAGATTGTACGCTTTCAAGCTACCCAGGGCAACTGCCGTTGTTGCGCTGGTGAGGAAGTTTTGTATGTAGCGGTATGTTCTTTCGCCACAGTGCGTGCACTGGAGATTCTTCCTCACTGCCTCGTGAGAGACATTATCAAGGCCTCCTTTAACGTCCATGGCCAGGATTGCGCTCTTGCTGTGCTTGCCTAGGTGATCAGTGACATCCTCCTTCGGTTGGAGCAAGATGTCTTGAGTCGATAAGTGGTGGACAAATCCAGACATGGTGTCGGGCATGTACCCGTTTTATTCCGTGGTATGAAGTTAGTCTGTTAAGGACCATATGCTCGTACAACTTGCCTGCGCATGAAGTTAAGCAGCGCGTTTCCTATGCCCAGTGGCTTGTTTGGCTTCGGAACCATGATAACCTCCGCGTGTTTCCAGATTGCTGGAATTGCTCCTCTCGCCCAGCTTTCGCTGATTGTCTTTAGGAGGTGTTCTGCCGCATTCTTGCTTACGTTGCGAAGTATTTTGTTGTTTATGCGGTCCCTACCTGGGGATATGTTTCGAGTTAGCTTTCCCCGTGGAGCTTCCATTTCTGCTTGTGTAAGTGGGCGATCGAGTTCTTCATTTAGGCTGCCTGTGTAATTTAGGTGCATTTTAGAAATTGATGTGCCTTGTGTGCCTCCTGTCAGCTTCTTCTTTAGTTCTTCCAAGATTTCGTCTTCTGAGTCTCCGTAATTGTGCAGGAGCTTCCTCAGGATCTTTCTTGACTTGTCTTTTTATTACTATCTAGTGTTACTATCTTCTACTATCTTTACTATTTTTTATTTTTACAATGTATTACTATTTATTATTACTAGTGTATAGTAGCGATTTGAGGATGTTCCATGTCCTGCAGTTGCTAAGACTTATCTGAAGTCTGTCACATATCAGGTTCCAGTCCTGCCTTTCTAATTCGTCGGCGTATTCTTCGGCTTGCTTGCTGGCTACGCAATGCGTTTTTTCAAGACTCTATTCCGTTTCTCTTTTCCCATCTACGGAAAAGGCTTCTGTGAACTTCCCACAGGTGGAGCAGGTGGGGTTCCACTGCTGGGATTTCCGTAGTCAATTGAATTTTCTTGATGAACTTCTATACCTTTTCTATGATGAATTTGGTCCATTCCTCGAGGTCTTCGGCAGTTAGTGTGAGGCCTTCTCTTAAGAAAGCGGTCTAGTTCGTGATTTTTGCCTTCGTAAACAAAGATTTAAAGCTCATCTGTGCTATCGAGACCAGAAGTGCAGCTTCTTTATAAGCTATTAGAAGAGGAACAGAAGAAATATAAAGATGTGATCAGTTGGTCTTGCAGGTTTTCTTGCCTATAAAACTGAGACACAAGCTTAGTGTTAATTGAATTCATATTGTTACGTAGTAGCGACGGTGTAGAAAGCAACGAAACCGGGAATGACGAAACTAGCATAATATTGGGCGAACCTGTGATTTAAATAAAAGAAAAAAGAACAGGCTACACACAAAGAACGGAGATAGCGGCGAACGCAGTCGACGATCATCGAAAATATGATCTGCCGCTCAAGCGCGTCGGCTTTTATGCACGAGTCATCAAATGTACCAGAGTAATTGGTGGTGCCCGCGTGTCTTCCAGAAAATTCGACACAATTCGCGTCGCCCATGCAATCAAATTACAGACGTTTCGGTTACAAGAGAACTATCGAGAACATTAGAGAAAATTCTGATACATGCGGCCGCGGTCCGCGCGCGCTCAGCGATAAGATTTGTTAGACGGTGAAAAGCGCTAACTCGAAAAAGATGAACAAGTGCACGTGTCAATATACCTAAACTTGGCGCTCAGAGAAAAAGGCTGTAGAGGCGTAATCAGCGGACGCTCCTTATTTTCTTCAATTATTCAATTAATTCATTGTTAGCCGAATGACATGACAGCAGTAATCACTGGGCGACTACTATACGACTGTGCCGAAAGGTGCTACTACTGGTACTGCGGGAAAGGTCCCATAAGCACTATCGCTTTATTGTTTTCTTTTTTTCTTTTTCTTTTTTAGTCTGTTTTCATGGGAAGCTGCGATCACAGACCTTTAATTATATTTGATCAGGATCTCGTCCTGTATGCGCCATGGAAAAACACTCTACTTCTCAAAGTCTCGGTTTGTAGTGATTAGGTAAGCCCTAACATCAATAAGACAGGATAATTAACTGTGCGTCCAATTTATATTCGTGTTCCATCTTCTTTCGATGCCGCCGTTTCGAGAAGCCACTCCTGTTTCACCGGGGTAAATCAATTTCGCTCCCGTTTTCTCCTGGAAGCCTCTGAAGAACCATAATGTGCAAAAACATTCACAGTGCCAATGTGCGTACTGCTTTTTTTGTCCGAGCTTTCAATCAACCTCTTTTTTCTCTCATTGGTGCTGCTGGTTCCTATTCTGCGTCAAAATGCGTAGAGAAGATTGCTCGAAGTGCGAACTCAAGATCGTTTCCAAGGCCATATGAGCAAAATGGCAATCATGAGACGTAATAATTAGTCAACTTCGTTATGCTAAAACATGGAAGTTAAGACAAAAACAACAACAAAAATTGGCACTCACTTCAGCGTATGCCAAAGCGGGTGAAGGCGAAAGCCTGTGCGCTCCAGATACATTTATTAGTTTACTTGACATTCTCATTCGAATGCGTCGTCACTTCTTATTGTTTTCTCCCTACAAAGGTGGTGGGTTCGAGTGCAAATTAACGGAAGCAACGTTATTAGCTGTGCCTTAATTACCTTCGGCCTAATTAACACCAAAGGTTGTGGGTTCAACTCCAACCAAAGGTCGAGGATGCGACTCCTACCGAAGGTCGTAGGTTCGAGTGCCTTAATTAACTCGATCTTATTTGCCCTTTTTTCGCATGACGAGCGGAATCGGAGCCGGCTGTGGGACGATGACGAACGCGCGAGCAGTGGCGCGAGCAGTGCCTCTGCGCTAGGCGAGCTCCCGTGAATTTCTGCACCGCACGCCGCGTTTTGAAGGCACCGTCTGATGTTTCGCCTCAATAATATGCGCCGTAATGCCAGGACAACTACCTGGCGCGTATTAGGTTTCACCATGATCAATTTTCAAAGGTACTACTATTGTCCTGTATTTTGTATGTGATTGCGCCACTTTTCACGCATGATGTCGTCCTGAGACCTAGCGAATGCAAGAATATTGGGCAGTTAGGCGCGAAACCTTGGTAATTAAATTTCGTCGGTACGCCAGAAAGTGGCGTAATGAAGTTCAATTAGGAATGTTCGCTCAATATACTTTATTAACTTTGTTCTTAGGATGTGCTGGTGGGGACATTGTTGTCGTCTGTTCGCGAGTTAGTGAAGCGACCAGAGAAAACGCTGACACTATCTCTGCAATACAGATTTATTTCCAGCAATACAAGAGTTCTTGTGGATATCATAAACTAAAAGCTGTTGGAAAAACTGCTTGACTGGGCCGATGGTTCGTTACAACGCATACATGGTGCTTGTATCCAAAATTGTAATATTATTAGACACTTAGAACAAATTATTTAATTACATAAAGGCACAATAACAAGACCGAAAGTAATATAGAGACTAAGAGAAAACATATTTATTACATCAGAAGAAAGAGATGCGTGCGTGTGTAAGAGTTGCAAAAACGGTAGCACAATTGGCTCTGAAGAACGATAAACAATCAGTGATCACAGGTTTACAAAACGCATTCAAAATTCCTTGGAGGAGGAAGTATATATACCTTGATATTTATTTAAAGTGTATGGTAGGTTATGTCGTAATGACTGTAGGTTATATTTACTACGAAAGGGCGGAACATACGCGACGCTGACAAAACCTATCTGAGAACTACCGAGCAATATCAATGACGTGCATATGTTGTAAAATGATGGAACATATTGTCGCATCTCATGTTTACCATCAACAAGAATCGAACAACTGCTTTTTTTTCATAATGAACATGGTTTTATGAGAGGTTTGTCGTGCGAAATGCAACTGCTCGGATTTACGATAGATTTACATTTTAATATGGACTCAAACCTTCAGACTGACAGCATCTTTCTGGATTTTTCTAAAGCTTTTGACCACGTAGCCCATTGTCGCCTGTTTTTGAAGTTATCGTCATTAGCTAGCATCATTATGATTATTATCATCATTCACTAACTCTATCCAGGCTTAGAAATTTTCTTTCTAACAGGCAGCAGTTTACTTTGGCTAACAGCTTCTCCTCGCCCCTTTCAGATCTTCTATGCGGTGTACCACAAAGAAGCGTTCTTGGTCTGTTACTCTTTCTGACATACGTTAATGACATAACCAATACCTTTCTATCATGCATGCGCATTTTCGCGGACGACTGTATTATCTACAGTTATAGTAACAGCTCTGATTACCACCTGATCCTCCAAAATGATCTTAAGCAAATTACTAATTGGTGTCACACCTGGCTAATGACTCTAAGTTCATCAAAATGTAAAGTGATGTCCTTCATCCGCAAACGCACTAACTTGGACTACTCCTACTGTATTAAACATGTCCCATTATCTCGCACCTCATCATTAAAATATTTAGGCGTAAATGTTTCAACAAACAACTCCTGGACTTCCCACATTACCCCCTCTGTGCCAGTGCTTCTCGATCCCTGGGTTACCCGCGACACAACATTTGAAACTCAGCGACACTTATCCGCAAACTGGCATTTCAAACATTTGTTCGCCCACGACTTGAGTTTGCCGCTCCGTTCTAGTCTCCCCACCAAAATTACTTAATTAACGTGCCGGAATCAATCCAAAAGAGGGTGGCACGTTTCATTTCCCGCGATTATGAGTACCGTTATAGCCTACCTCAAATAAAGAAAGCTTCGCCTTTCACTTTCGCTGCTATGCAATGGTCGGGACGTAGCCCTTTTGTCATTATTTCATAAGTACGCCCACCACACTAACAAACGCTCCCCACACCTAGAAACGACATCGCACACGCCGCATAAATTACACAATCATCCTACCTTCATGCGCATCTACGGTAAAACAGAAGCGTCTAACTCGCCTGCAACTCCACGTGTCATTCGTCTCTGGAACAGCCGCCCCGATAGCATAGTTGCGGAAACTGACCGTGATAAATTCAGGCACTGACTCAACTCGCTGAACCCTTGTTAATCATTGCTATCAAACTCATAAACTCACTCTTTGGTATTATTTTTCCAAATGTTTCTTTGCACTGTAATACATTGGTTATAAGCTCATCGAGTTCCTTTTTATTGTACTCCTTCACAGCTGCATGTAGCTAGTATGTTTCTCTAATTTTTGGGCTGTGCACTTGGCTGGTGTTGTGTTGTTTTTTTTCTCTGCCTTCTATTGTCACGAGGTTGGAAGTGCTTACTTCATTTTATGCCCCCCTTATTCAATGCCCGATGTAGGGGCGTTGTAAGGAATTCTACAAATAGAAATAAAGAAATACCGCGTATCGCTATTTCTAGTATTGGCAGAAATAAATTTTGGTGTTTGGGAAATTCTTCAAGGCAGTACTTGCGAAGTAAAAGTAATTTAGAAGGCGAAAACTGTAGAAATATTCTATTTTGATGATTTTATGCTTTAAAAAAGCTCGACGCGTTGTCTCCAGAAAATCCATGCTGTCGATGCGGCGAATCATCTTTTTTTACAAAGAGAATATTTTCATAATATTCGTCTTTCCTGTAGTCACCCACACTGAGCTACAGTAATTTAAATGGGAAGAAAATAAGGTTGAGTAAGTGTTAAGTTTTGCTTTGGATGGAAGAAGACACCGACATCGATACAAAACACGTGTGATAGCCGATAGGTTTTCGAAGATATTTTCAATATGTTTATCCCAAGTAAGGTGGAAAGCAAAAGTGACGCCTAATCTTCTATGTTCATCAACAATATGCAGCTCTTCATCAGCACACATTAAAGTTTGATTACTAGCAAGAGCTTTATTTTTTCGCGAAATAAGATTACTTTAGTTTTTGTAGGGTTTAATTTTAGGCAATTAGCGACTGGCCTTTGAGATAGCTTAGTGAGTAGATCATTACATTTTCCCATTAATGTTTGATATTTCGGACCAGAAATAAGAAGAGTAACGTCATCGGCATACAAAATAAATTTTGCAGTTGTACCAATATTAGTAATGTCGTTAATGTGGAGGTTAAAAAGCATAGGACCTAATGCGCTCCATTGTGGCACGCCATTTAGTAAAGGAGGAAAACATGACATCTCGTGTTTTATGCACACTTATTGTTTCCGATCAGTGAGGTAAGGCTCAAATAATGTTAACGCAGTATCTCTAATGCCATTCTGTGATAATTTCCATAGCAAAATTTTATGATTTATACAATCCAAAACCTTGCTGATATCAATGAATAGTGCCAATGTGAACAGATTTCTTTCTATGTTTTTAGTACATGTTCCTAGAGTGTTGGCAAAGCCGTTTCCGTTGACCTGCCTTTACAGAAGCCGAACTGCGCACTAGACAGAATGTTTTTTCTGTCGAAAACATCTCACACGCGAGAAAAAATAATCTTTTCTAATCCTTTGCAAAATTCTGAAATGATTGAGATAGGTCTGTAATTTGACACGTAGATTCCGTTGCCTCCTTTAAAAAGTATCGTTACCCTAAGCATTTTAATTTTTTCTGGGAACATCACAGATTGTAAAGATAAATTAAAGATATGCGTTAAAGCTGGAGTGATGCATTCTAAAACATACTTTATAAGTTTTATTAGGATATCATGAATGTCACAAGCTTTACTACCTTTAAGGTTCATAAAAGTGCTAAATACCTCAAATTCAGGTGTTTCCACCAGATTTCTTCTTCTTCTTCTTCTTCTTTATTAATACCGTTAACCGTCGCTTGAGGGTTGTTACAGGGAGGGAAAATAGTACAACACAAGCAAATTTGACATTTCATAGCATCAGGTTGGGTGCTCATGATACAAAATATCAAACAAGCATTCAAATTTGTCTACATCCGTCTGATCGACAACAGCATCAGGTAAGGCATTCCACATTTCAATTACATCCGGGAAAAAAGAAGCGCGAAAAACATCAACACGTGTGTTATAAGGCTTGACGGCTCTGCTGTGGTTTATTCTCTCGCTACGATTCGCAGGGAACTGGACATATATTTCCTTTTTTATCTTAAAAACCCTTTGAAGTATCTGAAAAAAATCTTAAGCCTGGCTTTCGTCCTTCTGGTTCCCAGCAACTCAAGCCCACACGAACGCAGAATTGTTGTTATCGAGTCAGTCCTTCGGTACCTTGAAGCAATAAAACGAGCAGCCATTCTCTGAATTCTTTCTGGTTTGTCTATTAAAAGTTTTTGGTGGGGGCTCCAGACAATGCAAGAGTATTCTAAAGATGGACGTATGAGAGTTTTATAAGCAATTAATTTGGCATCTTTCGTTGCATGTTCTAGCTTTTTCTTCAGTAAATACGGTTTTTGTGAAGCCGTCGAGCACAGGTTATCGATATGTTTACGCCAGTCTAAGTTATGTGAAATTGTGACCCCTAAATACTTGAATGTATCTACATTTCTTAGTTTGTTGCTTGCAATATAATAAAAGAATGGTGCCACACTTTTTTCGTTAGTAACATGTGTAAAGGTCGATTTGTTGTAATTGATTTCCATGTCCCATTTTTCACACCAAAGGTGAAGGGAATGAAGAACCCGGTTAATTCTGATTTGGTCGTCAGTGTGTGTTACCGTAGAATGAATTAAACAATCGTCAGCAAAAAGCTTCAATTTCGCAGGGAACTCGACAATCTCTGTAATGTCGTTAATGTAAACCAAGAACAGCAACGGGGCAAAAACGGACCGCTGGGGAACACCAGAAAGCACTTCTAACGCAGGGGACAAGCACTCGTCCACACGCACAACCTCCCTGCGATTGTGTAGGTAGGCTTCAATCCATTTTAGAATAGTGTCATTTATTCCTGCTTTATGCAACTTGAAAAGTAATTTATTGTGTGAAACTTTGTCGAAGGCTTTCGCAAAGTCTACGCAGATGACGTCCATTTGTTCTTGGGCGTCTATGGCTGAAGTAAAATCATGAATAGTTTCTACGAGCTGGGTTACTGTAGAAAGTCCCTTTCGAAAACCATGTTGGTGCTGATAAAAAAAGTCGTTATTTTCAAGAAACACGAAAATATGCTTACTTATGATATGCTCTAAGAATTTACAACAGACGCTAGTCAGGGAAACTGGGCGATAGTTATTTATTAGCAATCGGTTACCGTGTTTAAGAACAGGAGTTGTGACTGCGCAACGCCAGTCTTGTGGGAACGAGTGAGTTTGCAATTTCTGAGAGTTTCTTAAAACAACTGGAGCGTTTGAGAGCGGCAGGTATTCGGGAGGATGATATCCGCATGACCGTACAGAAGCTTGTTAAGCGTGTAAAATTAGGAGCGCCCACAAGAATGAATAATCCAGAGCCTGCCGACAAGAAGAAAAAACTGGCTGTAATTCCACATGTACATAAACTATCACACAGCCTCAGGAATGCAGCAGGCAGGTATGATGTAAAGGTTGCTTTTCCTGCCCCTAGCAAGGTGATCAAAATTTGCGGTAACATTAATAGTAAGTTGGCCCAGGCTGCCTCTACTCATGCTGCGAAAGGCTGCACTGTTAAGCACACGTCCCCGCCTGTGCACTGTAGAATGGGAGTTGTGTACGAGCTTCCATTTTCCTGCGGTCACGTCTATATCGGCCAAACAGGTCGATGCCTGGACATTAGATTGTCAGAGCATAGGCGCTCGCTAACAGCTAATGCCTACTCATAAGTCGCGCGGCATTGCTCTGAGCATGGGTGCACTCCAATCTATGACGACACCACAATAGTTTCCCCACGTAGAAATCACACTACGAAGGAGATTATTGAGGCCTACTATATCAGGAGAAAGGATTGCGTTGTGTAAGCATGCCATCGGTAAATTTGCATAACAGTGAATTTGAATTTTTTAACCGCCTCATAGTGTAGCATTAGCTCAAAGAATTTCGCGTTTTTGCCTGCGCACTGATAATGACGCCATCGATGGGAGAGCACGTGGCTATTGGTTGTTAGTTGTGAGTTCAGCACTGTCCTGTGTGTTCTTGCCTTCTGTATTCGTCGTTTTGCGCTGCCCCTTCAAGATGTTCAACCAGTACCAACTCGCGCAAATGTCGATCATTCTGTTGCTTCTTCATGCGTGCACGGCGATACTAGACACTGTGACACTTCTTGGGTCTGTGCGACAATATTTTCAGACTCATTTTCTTCTTTCTGGCTGATATACTTTCGGATAGCCTATAATCTGGCTGTTTATTGTTCTTTCAACCTTTGGACACCCGGCCATGTGTGGACTACCGGTGTATCACTTTGTTCAGCAAAGAGCAATCTGCCGCATTCTCTTTTTGTATACTTTTGGGACCATCTGATGACGCTATGTATACTGGGCTGGGCTTGATATAACGAATGTTTACCCTTCTTCACTGAAGCTCTTTTATCCAAATTTGCCGACCTGCGACGAGACAGCGCTCTTTGAAGGAGTGAAATTTGACTAAAGTGCCGAGTTCTCTCTTTCTTTCTATTTAAGTTTTCTAATGCTTCCTTCCGCGTACTCTGTGAGGCGCCTGAATAAGAATTCATCTTCGTCAAGCCTAGACAACTATTCATGGATGCGCAAAAAGCAACTTAAGGAAAGAGAAAGGGCCTTTTAACCAAGCGCTCTTATAGAAGTCGTTTTAAACTTCAGAAAGCCGTATTTCACAGCAATTCTTTGTTTTTTCTTCTGCCTTTTTTTTCCCTGGCTCGCATGACGCTGGGCCACCGTATACGCAAGTGGGCCCCGCTTGGCTGGGCGGTTAATAAGAACTGAATATAATGGGAGGAGAATAATCCCCATAAAATACGGGCCGTTGTCGCATCGTGTTCCGCCCAAAGTAGTTGCTATTTCCGATGCCTCGCTTTATTCCGCAAACATCTACGAGGGGACGCTATAAGGCTGAATCACTAAAATTGACATAGAGTTACTTCACTTGCCTAAATGGTTTGTATCTATTTTAAAAGAATATGTTGTTAAAGCAACTTCGCATATATTGTTGGGACTTGAGGCCCGTCTAAAGGGCTTGGAGCATAGCAGCATGCTGAAGCTCCTTGGTTGGCATTTAGTACTAAAACGGCCAGACAGAGAGATGTACTGTTGGGCTATTAAGAATATTTGCAAATAGGAGCGCGTGAGCTAGCATTTCTCTATTCGTGGAGCATTTCTTAAGGTTGTGTATTCGTAGCTTCGCTGCACTCCATTCGTAGCTTTCGCTGCACTGCACGCAATCGGTGAGACGGAGTATAGAGCCCTCATCCTCGCTCTCGCGATTCTCTATGTATTTCTGAATCTGTCAAAATTCAATAAACTGCAATGGAAAGTGGTACAATTTATCATCACCTATTATTTAATTCTTAACACAACCTTTTCTTTCTTTTCTTTTCTCTTTGTAATTGCGACGTTTATGCATGCTTTCAATTTTTGTGCACTTCGTTGTTGCAAACTATCCTGAACAAGCTGCTTTGTGGAATCTTAGTACTGATGTACTGAATACTGATGTACTGAGTACTGAAAAAAAGGACAACTACGAAAGTATTGACTAGCTAAACCAAAAAAAAAGTATTTTTTTTTTTGCAGTTTCGCTCAGGCATAATCCAGTATAAGTTTTTTCACACGCACGTGACGTTTTTCGCGAACAATCCTGTTCTTTTCATGAAAATACACTTGCCGTGTCTCCAAGCTTGGATTGAGTTGATTTTCTGTAATTCTTTTTTTTTAGTAGTATCTGAGTGAAAGCAATCCTTTCGCCATTTCGTGACAACATGGACGGAGTGAATCTATCTAGACTTCCATCCACAGAGAGGCATTCCCAGACAGCTCATCTCAGGTCTCTGTCGCATTGGAACGAGATAGAAGGAAGTTCAATTACCGGCGAATCAGATTGGTTCTTCAAAACTAAACAAAAAGATAAGACACCAGACTGATTGCTGAAAGCTGACACCATGCTTTTCTCATTCAATCAGGAAACCTTGTTCGGCCTTGTCTCTATGGTAACCTGACATCTTCTTTTGGTCGTTAATCTTTTTATCGTTTCTGCTTTTGTTCGCCTCGGCGCATAGAATGGACATTACCGTAGGGAGCACCCCGAATAGAGGATCCCTGGAAATCAGTAGGCAGGAATTGGAATGAGAATCACGGATAGAGTTGCCTTTTCTTATTTTTGCTCGACAAGCGCGCATGCGAACATGCATGCACATGCAGAAACTTCCCTGGAGTATGCACTAAGTGTAAGCGTATACGCGTCAATGAAAAAAAAAAGTGTAGCTTCAGGAATGACCCCACGAAGGAAAATTCCACGTGTTATTCTGGGCCGTCTTACTGCCGTCTGCTCGGAATATAATACGTTTCTTGGAACAACTTCTCAAACTCTCTTATGAAGCAAACACTAATGAAGGCAAGAAAAGCGTAGGATTAAATTAAACCCCTGTTTTTAAAAGCTTGGAGTAGTGTACGCGCGCTAACTTCTCTGCACCCTGACTTAGCGCGCTCTAGAAGCTACGCTTCTCTGTCGCCTTTGGTTAGGAGTCGCCTTCAAAAAGGCATACTCTACATTAACCGGAGTGACTGGCAGGGCAGCGTGCGAGATCTGTGGCACCGAAAAAAACATCGACCACCTGCTGTGCCACAGTCCACGATACACCCCAGAGAAACAACAACTTGCCAAAGCTTTCCAAAAACTGGACAATCGGCCGATTTCTGTGCAGGTGCTGCAGGAACACCGCCCCCATCGTCCGTCGGCCCACAAAGCGGTGAAGGCGCTTTTGTGCTTCTTAAGAAGACGGGCTTGTGCGACCATCTGTGACTATTAATGCAATTTCTGTACGACCACACACGTCAGCGAACTCACCGCAATTTCCTTCTTTCCTTCCCTCCTCTCTCTCCCTGTTGTGTTTGTTTTCCTCCTTTACCATTCCCCCGGTCTAGGGTAGCCAACCGGACGTTATTCTGGTTAACCTCCCTGCCTTCTACTTATCTCTTTCCCCCCCTCTAGCCGGCTACTCAGGCTAGAGCGCGGTGGCTGAGGCCGACCTCTCTGCCTTCTTTCAAATGAGTTCTCTCTCCCTCCCTCTATCTCTGACTCGACTATTTGGCGATAACACGTTGGGCACACATGTCCTATACCCCGACGTGACCCGGTGGCCACAGAGACGTGTACTTTGTCTAGTCGTATTAGATAGCACGGACAACGTGATGGCATCGGCCGCGCTCAACGCTATGGGCAGTGGCACGGCGGGAAAGGCTGCTATCTCCCTAGCCATCATTCACACTTCTAGCATACCAGCACCGGATTAACCAGACCCATCACAGTAGTCAGTGATACACAAACTTCCTGCAGGACTTTGGCACAAGGCATGCTGACACGCTACACGCATCGAATCTTTACATCATTACACCCCACAGCATTACACAGGGTGCGTATCGTCTGGACACCTGGGCGCGCCTATCTCCATGGCAATGATCATGCTAAAGCGGTAGCCCAAGAGCTCGCTAACTGGGCGCCAATGGAAGAGCTGTCCAATGCAGACGGCAAACCGACAGAACCATTGAACTACACTTAAACTCTGCAACATTGCAGAGATAGCAGGAGACACTTCCCCCTCACCACACAATTGTCTAAAAGGGTTCCTCACCAGGACAGACAGCAAATTTTGGTTATACGCTGGAAGTTGTTACGCGTCCTCTAAGGAATGTTCGACCGCAACAATTTTCCCAACTAGTTCGTTAATAGCAGATATAGAAATATTTGAAGTGCCGCGAACTCATGATTTCAAGAGGCGAGCGTCACCGCCAACATAGACATTCTCTCCGCTTGCCCTGTCTAGCGTCCGCAAGCGAAATTCCTTCCCTTCATTGCCCCTTCCCAGAGCCGGACGTTTGAATGACGAATACGTCACGGGCCCCACGTTCTTTTTTTCTTTCTCTCTCGCCTTTTTGATGAGTAGCGCACTTCCGCGGTGACGGTATTGTGCGGGAGCTGTTCCGTTTTTCTCGTTTTGCGCAGCGGGCAATCTTGCAGACTCTGCACGAGAACGCCTGATTAGCGCTATAAGTCAGTGCTCCAATCACGAGCACTGCAGCACATGCGAGACTGTGAAAGAGCATGATCGCGACGTTAGAACATGGTAGGAAGAGAAATAGTATCGTGCTCTGCACGCGCCACTATAGGACGTGGGAAAAACCAGGCGAAACGAAAGTACATCTGTTTTGCTATGGTACAAAGTTGGACAAAAATACGCAGTCATTCGGTTTGTGTGCTTTAGTATTTCTCCAAACCTTAATTGGTCTATGCAATGAATAATTCTCGAAGTGACTTGTCCATATGAGTGACGTCACCGCACGGCCATGTACATAGGCGCACGTGCGTGACTGACGCCTACTCTTCAGCTATAGGAACGCGGCGGCTGCGATGAGACGGGCGTATCACATCCTTACGCGGCGCGTAGGGATGTAATACTTAGCAGAACGATCATTAGCGCGCATTGTATGCACTGCGCTTCTCAGCTCAAGATGGCCAGGCCTAAGTGAGGGGCCCTTTAATCTAGAAGATGCCGTCGCGTGGTGACAGCTACAAACTAATTCATTCACCTGTCTCTTTTACATTCATCTCTTCAACCCCGCCAATATCTCTTATACTGCCCCTACTATGAAGCAAAGTCCACTGTATATTGCTGCATCTGGGAATGCACACACCTTCTGGGCTATTCTCCTATTCCTTCACCTTCATCTTCCTCCTGGGAGAGTGCACTGACCAGCTTAGACCTGCAAGAGCAGCGAAGGCTGATCAAGTGGGCACGCGGGGTGGTGCGAGTCAATGAGGCCCTGAACTAAGCGCTCCATCCTAAGAGGGAGTCGCCTCAACTCATTAATAATAAATGTTTTTTCTCTGCCTTTCTGTCAATTCTGATATATTTACTACACAAAACAGAATAAACAAAAGTGAAGCAGATTTAACTTGCCCTGTTGGAATCCATATAGGGAAGCCTTCAGTAAATGCATAAGGAGTTTGCATAAGCATTATGCTAACTGCATTATGCAAACATTTTGCGTAATGAATCCTTACCAACTAGTTCAGCTTTCTGTCGTTCTAAGTTGCATAAGCCTACGTGTTTGTGTTTCTTTAATGGGAGTACAAAAAAAATACGTTTCATTCCGGCTGGCGAAGAATGCAACGCCCCTTTGAACGCAATCAGCGTTATAGGCGTTCAAGGAGGCAAGCTTGCTTTATGTGCCATTTTTTGGGGGTACCCCACCTCCCCTTGGAGGCGCCGATGCGACTGTCTACGCGGTTGCCAGACGGCACAACGCATGCGCTACGTGAAGCTATCGTTTCCGGTACCCTCTCTCCCGTCTCATCTCCTCTTCTCTACCAGCGGCCAAAAACCTGCATGTGCAGGCCGGCTTTCCCCTTCTACCTTCCAGTGCTGAAGTCGAAGTAGTAGAAAGTTTTAGCTTGTCTAGTATTCGGGTAAACGCCGGCAGACTGGGCGTTGGGGCGGACGGGCGGAGGTGTAAACGTTAGTGGCCTGCATGGTGCAGCCACCTTGTGGCGCAGAGCTCAAACAGACAAAAATAACTAATATTGCAGTAAGCAAGTGTATTTTACTCTGCTGCGGGTGTAAATTTTCGGCAGCGACACAATTACGCCACGAATGTGATCATTTATAACCATATTGCATAATCTGCATGCATCTCTGTGCTCACAAGCCCTGAAGCAACGAGGTTTGAAATTGTGGAAACAGAAGGTATTGCAGTAAGGTTGACAGCTCGGTTATTGGTTCTAGTGGTGGCTATATACAGTACTAGGCAAGACACAAGAAAGACGTTGTCCACGTAACATTTCCACACGCAGAGTGCACCCAGAACCAGAACCAAACTGACCCAGAACCAAACTAGTTCAGCTATATTCGTTGGTGCAACATTCACCATTGTCATAAATAATGTAAATAATAACCTCGTTCCTGACAACAGAAAAGTGCGCATGTTATCTGTAGAAACACCTAGATAGGCTTCAGAATAGTTGTTCACTGGGAACTCCATCTCTATTAACACAATTGCACGCAAACGTCAATTTTCGGCGGGAGTGTTCATTGCGCATGAAGAATATCCAGTAGTGATAGCTGAGCGATAATTTTGTAACAATGTACTCTAAACGGCTTCTCAAATGTGCTTGGTTGAATGCGCGTATTGCAACTCGCGTTGTTCCACTCGTCGAGGAAGGTTATTAAAAAGCAGTGTCTTGCTCTGCTCAGGGGTGACGATATGTTTCGGATTTGTCGTAAGGCATAATGAGAAAGGCAAATCAAAGTTCGTAGCTCAGATCTTGCTAGAAATTAGCAATTTTATTGAAAAGGGGTTGTCAGTTGCTCGAAATGTGTGATTGTCCGGTACGTCCGGCTTGCATCCGGCTTTATTTTGCGTGTTTAGCCTGGTTCTACGCGTTTTAGAAAAACCCAAACGCAGGTGTGGGGCATCTCTTGTGTCCAACGAGCCGACTACTTCCAACACGTTCCATAAGAGTGCGCTGTCTGTGCCCGGGCCCAGGCGACTGATGCTATCAGGGCATCTCCAGCCCGAAGCGTCCAAAGGAAACGCCCCCAGTGCATGAGTAAGGCTACGGGGATGAACGCATATTAAGGCGCGTTTGATTGGTCGGACGCTAAATTTTAGGGCTTAGTGGAGAGCGCGGAGACCGGAAGGAAAAGACACTGGCTACTCAGATGAGGGAGGTGATCCAGGCATTCGGTTTACCATGTGGTTGAAGCGATGTGCTTTTCTCGATCGAGTCAGTGAACATCTTTTAGCCAAGGCGCGTTTCCGGAAACGAAGTAATCCTGTTTTGAGTTGCTGTAAGAATGGAATGTCGCTTTCGATTAACTGCATTCAAAGCACAATTTTCCTACTCTCTTGATACACAAGACCAACACGGGCGCAGGAGCTTTATGTGCTTGATCTTGAAAAGAGGAGAAATCTTTTCTCTTTTGCACGCTATCGTACTTGAGGAAAAATCTATAGGGGTATAAGCCTGAAAAAAAAAAACGAAGCCCCAACAAATAAACTAAAAGAAAATAACCACTCAGAAGAAAATGTATGAATGATGCGATCAAGAGAAGAAAAAGATCCCTCAAAGACAGCGACGAACGAGGAGCAGCTGTCAGGAGCAGAAGCTGTATGCCTGCATGTGTGAAAGATGAGAGTCATCATATTCACGTTCATTCCAATCCACCGGAAGCCTGGCAGGACCGCTTGGGGCTCGAACCGGTAACCTGGCTTTACATTGTATATGTTCCACAGAGCCGAGAGCAGGGGAATCAGTCGAGCGCAAGGATTGGCACCTTATTGAATCTCCGGTAGAGCCATGCCCTGGTTTTGTGAGCACCGCGTGACGTTGTAACTGTGTGCGCTTGAAAAGAAATGCTACGAGACAAAAAAAAAGAACGCAAAAAAGACATAAAATGTCAAACAGCCACTTATCGTCAGCTGTTTTCACATCCATTCTTTCATTTGGAAGGCGCCGGCCAACACATTTATTTCCCTTTTCCGTTCAAGCAAGGCTGTGCTCGGCAAATGCACCCGAACAAAAAACAAGCATCGTCCAACAACCCATGCACGTTTCAATTCCAGCAACGGAATCTGTTTACGGACCGGGATCAAGGATGGTCTGTTTGCGGATCCGGTCATGCGAGTTCCAGAGTCTGACTTTTTCTCTGTAAAATTTATGTTGAGAAAGATACGAGTTTCTCAAAGAGCAAATGATCACCAGCGTTTATTCAGAATAGCGACGACTTTAGCAGGACGCATCCTTCAGGGGACTACAGTGACTGCTGCGACAAAAGTGACAAAACATGCGCTTGAAAAAATAGAGCAGACATTTCTTTTCAACCAACTTAACAGGTGTTGCCATTTTACTTACAGCACTTCTTTGACGCCACGTTGCTACGGCTTCAACACGTGCATTGAGTTGTGCAATTTAGTTTATATTTTCTCGCTATGAGGTGCTTTTGTTTATTCGTGGAGACGCTTCGATAGACACGTATGGGCATTGCTATTGGCACTTGAAAGGTTGCAAGGCGGTGCATCTTAGAACGTTGTCTTGGGTTTCGCGTCATTGAAGTCGCAAATTGTTTCCTCAGTGATGAAGTTTACCAGCGTGACCAGCGGCTATATGAATTGGAAGCTCTGTCCCACGAGCTCTGTCAGCGTTTTTCTGCTCTGCGAAATCAATACACCAGGACATAAATGTGTACATATAATGTCGGCTGATCATAACCACACAGACCTCTCAATGGAATAGGGCATTAGATTCCATGGATTCGTTAACTTATTCGATTTAATTTCTTTTTATTTGACCGCCGGATGTCCCACTTTGTATGAGCTAATGGTCAATATATATATATATATATATATATATATATATATATATATATATATATATATATATATATATATATATATATATATATATATATATATATACATATATATATACATATACGGAACATTAGCTACGTCACGACGCAGATTTGGCACAAGATGTACAGAAATAACGACCCTAACATCCTGCAAAGTTCATCAAATCCTAAAAGCGAAATAATCGCATTTACATCTAATTACAGCAGAATCATTTCCAGATCTGTCTACCACACCCGACCATGGGCGGTGTGGCTCACGTAATTGAGTCTGACAGTGATAAATGCGCTGGGCTTATTTTCTGAAAGGCAACAGGAGGCTGTCTGGTTTTAGATCCATTTAATTGAAATAATAAGAGCTAAACGGCGACGCTATCACCTGCAAGTACACATTAAATACGCTCCAGGTAGTTATCGGGTTTTGCACGTTGCCAGAATGTAAAGCGAAATTACAAGTGACATAAGGACCTAAATTGGGACAGGAAATGTTAATTTCTGCACACTGCGCTCTAGTTGTGTAGACTCATAGGTGGTTGGAATAAGAAGAGGGCCCATGTTTAATTATGGCAAGCAGCACTGCATCACTGTATCAAAGCTCACACCGTACAACACACACACACACACACACACACACACACACACACACACACACACACACACACACACACACACACACACACACACACACACACACACACACACACACACACACACACACACACACACACACACACACACACACACACACACACACACACACACACACACACACACACACACACACACACACACACACACACACACACACACACACACACACACACACACACACACACACACACACACACACACACACACACACACACACACACACACACACACACACACACACACACACACACACACACACACACACACACACACACACACACACACACACACACACACACACACACACACACACACACACACACACACACACACACACACACACACACACACACACACACACACACACACACACACACACACACACACACACACACACACACACACACACACACACACACACACACACACACACACACACACACACACACACACACACACACACACACACACACACACACACACACACACACACACACACACACACACACACACACACACACACACACACACACACACACACACACACACACACACACACACACACACACACACACACACACACACACACACACACACACACACACACACACACACACACACACACACACACACACACACACACACACACACACACACACACACACACACACACACACACACACACACACACACACACACACACACACACACACACACACACACACACACACACACACACACACACACACACACACACACACACACACACACACACACACACACGATACAAACAATAACCAAACCTGCAGAAACAATAGATGAGAAGCAAGGAAAACATGCATGGAAACCACTGTGTTGCAGGTTATATCTGCTTTTCTTTACCTATAAAAATAGCTTAAGTGAGGCGAATACCAAGAAAAACTTGAGCGATGACAGCCTCCTCATGAGAGCATGAGCAGTCCGCAATATATCAGCTTCCAGTTCTCTCTCTCTCTTTTCTTTCACTAGGTTGTAATACCTTCGTATACAGCTGTGAGCAACAGCGTGTGAATGGGGTTAATAAAATAAACCGTGCTGAGTCTAACCATTGAAAGCTAGTGATGGCCTCTTCATTGACCTCGTCACTGAAACAAAAACGCAGTGAAAGAACACAATAAGCGTACTTTGTTCCAGTTTTATGGCGTATACCCCCAGCCTCTAAGCGTGAGTCATTTGCTCTGACTATATACTAATGCCTTGCTTCACCGATAAAGTACTTCACCGAGGCAGGAAAAATTGTGTGCCACTAAAGCAAAGAATACCTGATGCAATAAGAAACAGTATGAACGCATCCGAGCAACCAAGCACAGATGAAATATTCCTTTTAATTTTTTTTGTTTTGTGGGGCTCCTATAAAGAAGGTTGGTTAATTTTTTTTTTCTGACGGGATTGTTTAAGCCATTGACATCGAACACTTCTCGCGCAAAAAGGACTCGAAAAGACCCAAGGGAAAGCCAAGTTATAAACAGCACAGGAGCGCCTTGTAATCTTTTTGTTTGTAAGGCAGTTTGGAAGAGTGTGTGAGATGCAGAGATAAAAAGAGAACTAGGCCCGGCGCCTAGTTGATCCTTCCCCTCATTAGATTAACAATGTCGCATAAGTTGTTGCTGCTGCATAACACTGTTGATTTATTTCCACCTTGTGCTTTGCGCTCTTCTTGACATTGTATAAAAGAATAAAACAGCCTCGATTACCGGGAAAACTGAGTCAGGCTGAGATGCTAGGAATTACTCCAGCTTCACACTTTCAAGAGGTCTTTGGGAACAAAGTAAAGAGTGGCAAAAAAAAATGAAGGAGCAATGGCAGCTGCCTTCCTCTGAGTAGAGTAACATTAGCTTCTCAGATATCTTGTGGTTGAGATTCTCCGTGCCTTTAGGAAATGATGCCACTAAGCGTCCCTGAAGGTATACACCGCCAGGCACGCAATTTGACGGCATAATTATCAAGTTCAAGAATAAAAAAAACTATGAAGATGAACTTTCTTCAACTGACGAAGCCATCACTGTGGCTTCAAGTCTCCTGCGCGGCGTTTTAGGGCTCATTAAAACATGCACCGTGCTGCATGCTCCTGTCGACGACACCCAAAATTGAAACACGAGATTGCTGACTGCCTTTGGAAGTCAGCATTTCTTATTTCTTGATTGACGCCTTCAATACTCCTCTTTGCTAAATATTCTGCTCGGAATTCTTCCTTATGGTTTGCAAGCCCAGCTGCTCTAGATGCTTCCGTTTAGTTTAGTGAAACTTTTAATTGGAAATCTGGGAACAATGGCCCCGGGTATTTTTTTTTGCCGAAGCAAACTGCTGCCAGGAACTGATATGTGTTGAAACTCTATAAATGTTCTCAAATTACGCAAGACAAAAAGGACAAATTGCAGGGTGACGACCTGTCGATGCTCTTAAATTAGGCTTCACCAAAAATGTTTACTATAATGTTGAGTGCAGTTAGGTGTACCAGATTGCACGTTATGACCAAGAACTGAAATAGGGAATATTGATTTTACCGAGCTCTCTCAGTGATAATATCACACCTTGCTCAGCAAGACAACTCTGACAGAGCGCTTTATAGCGAGATCAAAATCTTTCACGAGGTCCTTCGCACCACAACAGAAATAGCTATTGAATGATACGATAGCTTGCTGACTGTGTATAACGTGATGCATAATCACAGGCAGTTTTAATCTGTCAGCTAAATTGGGGTATGAGCAACTGAACCACCAGAAGCACAACGTTTCGTTCTAAAAATTCATATCGTAGTAGGCTATGCGGGAATACCCGGTCAGAATTTTATAAAACAACAGGTAAGAAAAAATATGACTAATATGAAAGCGTTTTAAAAATGTTTCTGAACCTTAAATCGGCCTCCCTTGATTGTCCTTGATTGTCCCTTCATTAGTGCCATAAATTTGTAACTTTGGTCGTTCTTTCGATGGCTGGTTTTGTCTTGTCTTATATTTAAGGTGTTTTATTGTGCGCCTACATTCCCTAGCATTAGTGAACTGTCATGAGGACTTAGGGCATAGTTCTGCGGAGTGCAGCCACACTCGCTTCACTGGTTTCTCTTTTTTGTAAAAGAGTACAAAACAAATATTATGAAGTGTTAGTGTAGAGTATTCAGCAATTAAATCGCTATAATTGGCCCGCATGGCGGCCGGCACTTTCTACACCACCGGCGGACGCTGAGGAGACCGACCTGATGTATTGGGGTAGGCGATGAAATCGCGCCGATTGTTGCTTTTGAATCACTGAGCATTGTACATTCATTGACTCTAAATTACCCAAATAGCTATAATTTTTTCCGTTCGTGTAATGGTGGCTTCCTTTTTGAAAGGTAAATAATTGAACTATCAGTTTTGTGCAAATAATAAAGCTAAATTTGGTTTGTCTCTGCTCCTACGGTTACTAAACTACTTGAATGGTCACTTCAGTGAAAGAATACTTCTTCAAGGGCAACTAAGGTCAGCGTATAGTATAATTTTAAACAGAATTTGTAGTGGCACTTACAACACTTTGAACACAAGGCCTTGAATATAGCAGTTTTGCATACAGCGAAGCTGTCATTTTCTAGCCAACGAATCTGCTTAAGTTTAACGTAATGCTTCAAATTCATAATGTGTGCTCGCGCCTAAGCTTAGAGGATTTCACTGGGGTATGTAACCCCGAGATAACACGGTAAATACATCAAGAACGATAGGAGCGCAGAAACGGCTCACACGGGCTCTACTTTACAACTCAAGTTTATTGCCGTCTCAGTGGCAAAAATATAAGCGAAATATTTGTGAAAAAGCACAAAGAAGAGGAACATGAACGCGTGACTACATTCTTGACTGGGGGATTCTCACCACGAGCGTGCATTGGATAGTGGCGGGGGGGGGGGGGGGGAGGTGTCTATTAACTTAAGTAAGTGATTTCTCTGTCCAGCAATTGAATTGATAATCGCGAAGGCCTTGATCATTTCACAAAATTGTCTTCAAGCTGATGTACCTCTTGATAATGCCGACATCGTGACGTTTTGGCCTATACCCACACGACTAGTAGTGCAAGTCCAGGTTGCTGCCATTACTTCGGCTTCAAATTGTTGGCGTGCTCCCGGAGGCAATCGTTGAGGCACCGGCCAGTCTGCCCCATTTTTAAACTGTCATTCTTTCTTGTACTGGCGCTATTATTTAAAAAGGTTTCTGGAATTCATCGACTGAGTACTGCTATTTGTACAAAGCGTTAACTGGATCATCAATTATTGATACTTTATGCCATATGCTTAAAGCTGATGAATCCTGCCAGAGATGGCATAAAATAGGCTAAAACACCTCTCAACTCATTAAATTACGCAACATATTTGTTAGCACGTCATGCTCCCTCTAAGTTACCGGGAAACTCTTTTTCTTAACATAAACCGCAAACTGCTATAAGGCGCCTAAATGTAGAACTCGTTGCACCTTAAGTGCAGAAGGTTGCAGTGAACATTACATTTACTCGGCAACTCCGACAACGAGACTTGCAGAATGGGCAGTTAGTTTGCATGTGCTACCACATCAAAAAAATTTTCTATGTGAGAAAACCACATGATCTTAATTTACTAATGCGCAGCGCCCTATAGGCAGCATGACTCCACCTCTTCAATGGAACAGGTTAAAAAAGCAGCAGCTGTTTGCATGTTTAAGAGCATCACATGATGCTTCAGAAAAAGTTAGAGCCAAATTCGCAAAGCCTTTTGTCGGTAAGTGTTATGTGCCATTGGTCGGTCGCCTTCGCTATATATGTCAAGCATTAGGAGTGACTGGCATTTTCTCTTACATAGGTTTTCGGCTTAAGATTTTTTTTAATAATGGCATTGGGTGTTTTTTGTTATTGTTTTATTCCCTGGAAGAAGTACAAAGCGTATGGACGCTTAAAGATTTTGCATGAGAAGATGTCTCTATTCATGCCTTTCATTTCGTTTCTGGAGGCAATAAGAAATGGAAAGGTTACTGTAACCTTTCATTGAAGCGAATGTACTGGCACGCCTATCGCTTTTTTATAGCTCATGGTGTAATGCGTCAAATGGGACATTTATAGAATCAGTGGTTGTTCCAGCGTTTTTCTTTCTTTCTTTTTTGCCATACGTTCATAAAAGCGACGGCAGTCTGAGCCTACATTTTTGGGATGGGGTATAATTGAAATCGCTTTCCACCGTGAAGATTCCTTCAGGGGAACACCAGCTATAAAGGATGATCCTGCGCTGCCTAGATGAGCTATGTATTAAGAAAAGACATTGTAACTTCTCCCAAACGCTTGGCCTTCCATCTTTTTTATCACACAGGCATACATTTTATAATCGCACATCAACGGCGTGATCAATTATATATGCGTCTGTCTTGTCTTCTTTCTTTTTTTAATCAGTGCAAAAAAGTTTCTTGAAACTTATTTTTTCCTTAATTGAAATCTTACTAGGCGTGAATTCACTATCAAGTACATTTAGTCGTTGTTCATTTTGTTCATAATTCCCCTCTCATTCCCTTTACAGAGCGGATGACATATTATTTAAACTTTGACCATGTGCTGTGTTCATAAAGTTAAGTGAAGGTTTTTTTTTTCGTTTGTCTCCTGCACCGGGGCAAATCTAAAGAAGATGAATGGATATAAACGAACATAAAGCGCATCTTTTGTTTATATCGCATACTAGCATTTCATGAATGCAGATTCTGCCAGATCACAATGAAAGTTGTGAAAAATAAAAAAAAATCGAAATGAGAGCGAAAACCCCACTCTTTCTATATGTAAACTTCCCTTTTCCACGCACAACAATCAAACGAGGAAACAAACAAATCCAAGCTTATTCGCGTTTAAAGGCAGAAGCAAAGAACAGCGCCGTATAACTCCAGATAATATGTGCGCCCTCGGCATAGCACGGTATTTCAATGTGTGAATGCTATATTAGTTGCATGTTGCGTTATATTTTGTCATTGATTTGTTGGAACCAACACGGATGCCACACCCAAGTCATTTAGCTTTGCCCGAGGAAGGTTGCTGTGGTCGGGTGTCGCACTCTAAGAAGAAATGACGCAGACAAGAACGTGACCTGAAGCCTAATCCTCTGTCCTACTCGCCTCTGCAGAAGTGCTCCGTGCTTAGCTGTTTGACGTGCTTGCGTTTTTGTTCGACTGCTCATGAAAAAGAAGGGAGTGGGGAGGGGGAAGGAAAGTAGGCGATGTGTTTTCCCCAAAGTTATGAAGAAACGAATTCAAAGAGGTTATTTCCGCTCTGTTCGCTTTGAAGAACAGCGTAAAAAGAAAGGCGACAAATAAAGATTTACAAAGCGGGTTTCTACTTAAACGAAAACAGAGCAAAAAAAAATTAAACATTTCTCTCTCTTCGTACTGTCTGCAAATATGGTATAAGATAAAGTTCGAGGTAGGAAAAGAAGTGCGAACAGAGTAATATACCTATAAGGAGTATTAAAGGATACGCTAATAAGAAGAAGAGACTATGCAGAGAGTGGTGCTATATGGACTTGACTAAGCGGTTAATGGAAGCAAAGTGCGCAGTGGATATTGTGCGGGGAACTAAGAACTATGTTGAAGAAGCTGACATGGTGGGCTCAAGGAGGTGCCACAACCAACGATCATTACGACGTACCATTCCCCACATCACCGGCTGAAGATCGTAGAAATTGAAGCATGTGCTAACAGGCAGTGAAATGTTCTTCAATCACTCAGCCTACAACCTGATTGAACAGCCAAACGGATATAATAGCTCGGTGGAATGATCGACTACTTATTAGTGCAAGCAATAATGAAAGATAAAAAGTACCATAGAATTGCAGAGGACAAAGGGGAGTTGTCGAGGTGTGGCAACTGCCGCACTGCCTTGCAGGCATCTTAACTGCTCCGCGACAAAACGATGAGTTAACACTGTAGTATGGAACAAGGGTCAAAGCTTGGTAGTGGAGAGGATTACAAACGGAAAATACTAACTTAGAGGAAACGCTGAGATCGGGAGATGAAGCTACAGGGGCCTGCTGGCGTTGTTATGTTGGCTCGCATCACGAACTCCCGTGATGTACCGCAGGACGTGAGACGTCGAGTAACCACAGCGCCATCTAGGAAGGCCGTCAGGCGTTGATGCACCCGAGCCCGGCGTGCCAGCCGTTGTGACAGCCGGAAGCCCCAGATTACGAGAAAGGGGTGAAGACCTCTCTGCACTACGCCGTGGTGTTTGTTTACCTGAGGAGAAGGTGACCTAATGTCTCCTTCGCCTTGCCGCATTTGGGACACGTACTTGTGAAAGAACAGCCACCCATCGGCGACGAGCCATCGTCGGCAACCCAGTGCATCATAGCAGCGTGATGCATTGCTAGCGCGTGCATGCGCGAGTGCTGAAGGAGTGCGGCGGTTTTCCATTGTGGCAAGGCGAGTGTGCCACTCCGCGGTGGTCACTCCCGGCTATATTAATGGCAACTGTTTAAGCATGAAGTGGGTGGTAACATTTAGCTTTAGTAAACCCACATATCTCAACATGAATTTACCTGTCATCGATCATTTCCGTTGTAATGCTCTCAACAGTCTTGCATTGCCTGTTTTCGAGAACATAAAAAGAGCAATATAAAACTGGCCGATAAAGAACAAATTCTTATGTAAGGTTGACCCAGTTCACAAAAAGCAGCACCTCTTCGTAGAACGTTGTGCACCTCGCCAATGGCCGTTATCGGTGAAGCAAAGGGAGACGATGGCGGGTGTCTCAGTAGGACTACTTTTCATTTATAATTCACCCAAGGAGACACTCGAGCACTCGTTTCTGACATCACTTTCCTTGCAAACTTCAGTATGTGTGCGCCATTACGAACTCCTCAGTTCGCACTTCTTCAGCAAAATAAATAGGAGGGAGAGCTCTGAAAGTTTGAAGCCATACCGATCGTGAATCGGGAGGAAGAAGTACAGAAGAAAAATAGAAAATGTCGAAACATTAAGTAAGAATGCAGTGAAGTACTTACAAAAGCGTCGTCATACGCAGAAAGCTCAGACGACATTTGAAGTAAGAGCGCTGCAGAAGTACGGAAATGACTATTTTTACCCCGGGATATAGTCGGTACATAGAATTGCAGGCGCGCTGGTAGAAGTTGTTCCCAAAATGCGTGCATCTTCATTCCAATATTTAAAACGTAATTTTGTCGTGCATGGCCTAGCTGTATGAAAGACAGGTAGAGAGAAAGTGTCTGGCAACTGTAGCTCTGCTGCTCTTCGAGCAAGCATGTAAAATGTCAATTCGATTGCGGGGTGTTGCCACAAGATAACAATGCTAAAGAAGAGGTTTAGAAGTGAAATACGGAATACTCAACATAGCAGTATAAGCCTTGTCATGTTGTTGAAAGACAACACAAGTGCAATGAAACCAAAGGAGTTGAAATTAAAGATAGGACCAAAGGACTTGAAATTTAAGGATAGCGAAAGCAGAAAGTAGATTATTTGTTAGACTAATGCGTGCCGTGTAACAACCGCAAGAGCCAAAGTAAAATGAATTTTATTCATATATGTCAGGCAAAAATTGTAAATCTGTGCGGAATGGTTCGTAAATTATGAAGAAGTTACTCATCATATGCGGGGTGACAATTTTTTTAGTTTCAGCAGAATAATAAAGATAACGTGCAACAGTTAACATAATTTTTCAGACTGGCGGACATTACTTGCACGGGAAAACAGAACATATATTAAACTAATTTAAAAATTACTACTTAACTTCTTAAACACAGTTGACGGCACGTATTCCAATTTACACAAATTGTAGCCGGAGAACTTGCAAGGTGTATCCACTTGGAATGAATTTCCAGCATGACACCAGTCTGGAGATATGCGCCATCAAACTCGCCGTAAGAATGCGCTGTTTTGCTTACTTCTTTAACAAAACACTCTTTATTAGATTGAAGTGCAAAAGTAACTAGTATGCCCATGTATTTTGTCCCACACTTTGAGAAATATTACATCGAAACCAGTGTCATGCTGAAGATTACCTTCAATTTGATACGTCTTGCAACCTCATTGGTAACAATTATTAAATTGCAATAAATGCCACGTAGTTACGTAGATACGTACAGCGGATTCTCGAAGCACACGCAAACATTGAAGGAGTGGTGGACGTATCGTCATTTCGTCAGTAGAAACTCAAAGGCGGCTCGGTCAATACAATCATGGCTCTAGCATTTTCCGAGTACACATTAACGTTACCATTTTTGTTGTAAGCGTAGCAACGAAGAGAAACTGTTTAACTAAACTGATAGTAAGGACAAGCAGAAGAAATCAATGTGGGACATGAAAGCAAGTGGTCTTGACTCAGTATAAATACGCTTCGCGTCCTGTTTTTCCGGAAGGCATTGTTGTCAGATTGAAAAATGCCGAAACGCAAGCAACAGATCACCAGGAAAGGAAGTAGGACTCATATCGATGCATTCTGAAGGAAGAAATAATTGTACACGAAAATACCACAACGACGAAACACACACAGATACCTAACACGTGTGCACAGCTTTCTTCATGTCTGTCTTTCTGTGCTGCATTAGCATGCACCAACTGGCCCAAAGGCATGTCTTCCATCAGATTGCATCAGCACCGTCCGCGGTCATGTGCAGCCGATATTCCGTCGTGAAACCCTTTCGTCGGCAGACGCGGGGCGAAAGGTAACAGTTTGATGGCACATTGAAAGGCGCTACTCACGAAGAGACGAAGGACAAGCTATCCATGACTTTAAGTGCGGACAATGTAAGTTCTGAACGTGTCGTGACGAAGGGCAAATGTAAGCTATCAATAACGGTAGACAAATGTCAAAGTTAGAGAAATCGCCACCCGCATTCGAAATAACAGAAGAATATTCGCCACCTAGTGTCTTGTGCGCTTTGAAAGAATAGCTTCTATACAGTCCGTCAGCCAGGCCGATAACTTGAATCAGTTAGAAACACCTTATTTCACTTTTCATCGTTCGCATTCAGTCGAGCCTTCTATGCAACTGCCTTTATTACATCATCTTCCTCAACGTGAAAGAACAATAATATGTCGGCTATGCTGGACGTCCCATTGACCAACGCATACCCCTTCCTTATAGGAATGACCGAAAGTGCCGACTGCAATGCTTGCAACTGTGAAGAAACTGTAGAACACTTCCTATGAAAGGCTTGCCCTCCTCAACGCTCTTAGTGCTTTTTGGCTTTCTCGCCCTCCCTTTCATTCATTCCGTCATCATCTCAATTGAAGTGCTATGCCAAACCTGTCACTATAGGTTAGTCCTTCAAATAGCATTAAATTTGCTATCTATCTATCTATCTATCTATCTATCTATCTATCTATCTATCTATCTATCTATCTATCTATCTATCTATCTATCTATCTATCTATCTATCTATCTATCTATCTATCTATCTATCTATCTATCTATCTATCTATCTATCTATCTATCTATCTATCTATCTATCTATCTATCTATCTATCTAATCTCGCTCTAAACCAGCTAGACAGAAGACGGAAGAACAGTGTCTTGCGACTCATTCATATCACACACACACGCACACGCTCACGAACACACCTCCGTGATTCCCGAAAGCGACCGGACCGAGCGATCGTCTCTGACACAAACTTTGAATTCCATTACGCCGATCACTCAAGTGCACATTAATTCTTAACTTTTTCTCCTTGCATGAATGATTTCATCTCCTTTGCCCTTCCCCTGTGCAGTGTATCCAACCGGACACAATCCTGATTAACTTCCTTGCCCTTCATCTATTCCTTTGTTTGTCTCATTGTGATATGTCATCTTGTACGTGTTTACCGCTTTACTTGCCTTCTTCCTATTCAATTTATCTTTCTATCCCTCCTTCCTGAAGAGTAAGCATGCTTTGTGTCGCTTTCGGTGGCAACTGTCAGCGTTGTTCTTTTCCTATTTTCCTTTCTGTGTAATGTGTGTAACGTACATTTCTTGTGAAATTGAATAAAAATAATAATAATAAAATTTTTTTACCAAATCTGCGAGTACAAGTACAGAAATCGGGTTCGCCTAAGCCGTCACAGTGGTTTGTCACACGAAACCCGGCAGTCAGTAACAAGACTCAGCCAGAAAAACTGACTTGTCTTTCTTTCTTTGTTTAATAAATAAAAATAAAAACGACATTGAAAACTAAGGTAGCGAGCGATAAAGTACAAGGAAAGAAAAAGCGAGAGAATCACAAAACAAAGCAAAACAAAACAATGACAAAAACAAAAAAACAACTAGAAAGCGAAGACACCGTTTCACAATGGCGGGGAAAATAAAAATATGACGCCTATAATCATTTCGTGTACAATGCCTTTAAATTTTTGCGAATGTCGCGTACAGACTTACAGGAAGAAATTTCAGAAGGAAGAGCATTGAATATATCTGGAACATAAAAGGCTCCACTATATCTGCCAAATCTGGTACGTGTGTGAGGAACTGAAAAAGCAGGTACACGACGTATAGGACGGCAAGGCACAGTGGGACTTTAAAGCTATCCGTCCAGAAATGTTTCAGTACCACTCTTTGGACAAACAGTAAGCGCATGTTCGGCATTTTTAGCTTCTGAAAAAGGTTCATCTCTTGTGGTCTGTATACGTCATAAGTGACACTTTTTAACATACACTTTAGCAACCTATTTACACGTTGATGACAGGTACCAGAACAATGTATGAATGTCGTAATCCCATATCTGAGCACACCGTAGGCTAATGAGTGGACCAAAAGTTTCCTAGCAGAGAAGGGTAAAAACACTTTGATGCGGTACAGTAAACAGACGATTTTACGAAGTTTGGCACACATGTAAGATAAGTGAGTAGAAAAAAGAAGACTAGAATCAAACCATGTGCCCAAATACTTCAGAGTAAAAAAATTGTATTATTATTTATTATTACAATAATAATAATAATAATAATAATAATAATAATAATAATAATAATAATAATAATAATATATTGTTTCCTCTCACCAAAGGTCGATGGTTCGACTCATACTAAAAGTTGTGGGTTCAACTGTCGAGCTAACGACGTCAATTGGAATCCAGCTTGCAGTTATGGCCGGTTCCATATATCCCCAAGTGGATTGTACTCCCACCAAAAGTCGAGGGTTTGACTCCCACCAAAGGTTGTGGTTTCCACTCCCGACCTTCACGATGTCAATTGGAATCCAACTTAACTATATGGCCGGTTAATCAATATCTCCATGTTGGGTTGTGGGTGAATTTCGCCCTAATCAACTTCGCCTTAATTAACACCAAACGTCGTGGGTCGACCCCTACCAAAGTTCGATGGTTCGACTTCCACCAAAGGTTGTGGGTTTTACTCTCAAGCTTAACGATGTCAATTGGAATCCAACTATGTCGCCAATATCTCCAAGCGGGTTGGACTCCCACCAAAGATTGAGGGTATGACTCCCACCAAAGGTCCTGAGTACGAGTGCCTTAAATAACTACATGTTAATTAAGATCGAGGGTTCGACTCGCACCAAAGGTCGTGAGTGCGAGTGCCTTAAGTGACTATATCTTAATTAAGTGTCCCTTACTAAACTTCGCCTTAATTAACACCAAAGATCGTGGGCTCGACTTCCACCAAAGACCATGGGTTCGAGTGCCTGAACTCCATCTTAATGAACTGTGCCCTAATTCACTTTGCCGTAATTAGCACGTAAAGTCGCGGGTTCGACTACCACCAAAGGTCGAGGGTCCGACTCCCAGTTTCGGGGCAATTGAATTTTGTTGCAGTCACGCCGGGCGGTAAAATTTTCGTCTCATGAGCCGTCTTAGGCTTTCGCCTTAATAATAACAATGATTTGTTATGGTTGTGAAGACTAGAATCATAAATAGTCACGAAGGTCTTTCTGAACAAAGAAAGTGCCTCCTTGCCTTTCCAGCAGAAAAAAATGCCCAGCGTGTAGCCGTGACGTAGCTGTCTGTAGTGCTCGCGAAAGGCAGCCGGCTAGAAAGTTTTACGCTCGCACTCCGTTTGATTCATAATGATGTGAAAGTCACCTCTCTTGTACGTCGACTTCTAACCACTTGTATGAAGCGTTTTTTGTTCAACTAAGGATTAGGTATAGTTTGAAAACCTTGTTGATAGCACATACAAAAAAAGATTTGTCCTAAAACTTGAACTGTAACCGTGCACGTGGCGGCATTGGATTATAACCACCGCAGATTCATATTTCTTGGTTTTCCGGGGACCCCCAACTGGCAATTATTAAGACAAACAAGAGACCAACCGTGAGGATCACAGTATTTTAGTAAAGGACATCGTACATTTGAAAACAGCAACTTTTTTGAGGTGGCTCCAGCGCACAACCTGACGATGGAACTTTAAACTCCGGATTGCGTTACTAATATTTTACTTCGAGGGAAATGAAGCGATGGTGGTAATCATCAACAAGAAAAAATGCCCCAGAAAATTTCTTACGAACGATTATGTAGGCAGCACCAGCCGACAAGCGCGAGGTAATGTGATAATGAGCCAGTAAGTGGATCTGTAAATTGAATTATTTTGCCACGCACGTATCGATTCGACGTTGATACATCCGCTCTTTCCCCTCCCCGTTGGACGCTGCCGTTACGTAGCACCGTATGAACATGGTTCGTTCCTCGAAGTTGAACTCAGTGCTCGGAAAGTTTTGACCTTTTGGTTAGATTAAATAAGCGATGTATTCTGCGACAGTTTATTCCTTTCGTTATTTTAACTGAGCTAGAATCGTTCGGCACATTTTTACAGGAAGGAAAGGTGGGGGGATGTCATTGCGCCATCACTAGCATACGCTGATAGTATAATAACGGCAAGCAAGAAAAGCTAAATGCATGGCGAAGGCAAAAATGAATCCAGAGTAAGCGAAATGAAATTTATTAGGCTGAAACAAATTAAGTTGCGAGCAACGGGTGATCAACCAGAAAGTGAAGAAAACCTTACTCGGCGCGGCAGCTTATGTGTCGTGGCTATGGCGTGGCGCTGCTGTCCTCAAGGTCGCGGGTTCGAGTCCAGACATGGTGGCCACATTTCGATGGTGGCGAAATGCGAAAACTTTTGTGTACTTACATTTAGGTGTCCAGAATCCGAAACTTTGGCGCGCTTGATAATTCGTTCGTGGTTTTGGCAAGTATCATTCCGGAATTTCAAGAGAACTTCACAAAATAGACGTCCGTACAAGAAGAATACTAAGTGGCTCTGCACACAAAAAGCATTGGTGCATCAGAGAGAGAGAGAGAGAGAGAGAAATAGACAGGGAGAATGATTTATTAACAGAAAAGAGATGGCGTGAACTGTGGCTTGCTCTGGCCTTCTACTGTGCACTGGGAACAAGGGACGGGGAAGAAAATGAAGGATGAGTCACAAAAAAAAAAGAAGTGCGCGTAGAAAAATGCAATATGTCGTGGCATATCTAAAGCCGTGCGTCCAGTCCAATGACATGGGAAATGGTAGAACTGCTCTTACAATTGCGGCTTCGCTGTTTACATGAGATCAAGGTTGCAAAAATACAGTGGCCTGCTATCGACGAGCGCAATCGTGGAGACCAGGCTCCGTCTTTCTTAGGCGTGCGCCGGACAAACACAAAGCACGTGTGCAAGTGTTTCTCACACCTCATGAAACCAAACACTGTATTTCTTTGTTGAGTTCGAATAGCCCTAAATTCAAAAGTACATTATCACAACGCGAATACCTAATTTAAACATCAAATCTGTCGCAGTAGCGTTACTTGTCTAGATTCATTAATCTGAAGCGTAAACAGCATCCAAACTTTGGCATTGTTTGGAAGAAGCTCTACAGCGAACCAAAGAAGTGTCACGCCTACAGGTAACGATATTCACAGCACGTGATCTAACGAGATCAAAATACGGCAGACGATATTCAGGCACAATTTACTGAAATGTTGATTATTCATTTATGCTTGAAAACTTGATCCGATAGGAGAGTTATAGCTGAGGGCCGGCGGAGGCATTAAACGTAGTTTGGTTTGTTGCTAGTGAGGTCAAGGGGGTAAAAACTTCGGGAACTACAACAACGACTTTATCTTTGTGATAAGTTTGTAATGCTAAACTAGAGCTCTATTTATGAAAGGAAAGCCTGTGTATTGTATGCATTTTCGATGTCATACAATGCGGCTGTTCGTTCCAATGTCATCAAATGTAGATTTTCGGCTCGGACACGGGATGGGTGCCTACTCTTTCAGCTACAGTATTAGGCCCAGCTCTAAGGCATTCGTTCCTGCGTAGAGCGCGGTGTGCCTCGGCCTTGTTCCTCGGCGTAACCGAGCGGACGAGTGCAGCGGGAGATGGAAGAAGAGCGCACGAGGAGGAAAGTGGAGGAGGAAGCAACAGCGAAATCATGAGGTGGAAAGTGGAGGACTAGAGTAAGGCGAAAGCGTGAGGAGGAAAGCAGAGCGCGATACGAGACTACGAGATGGCGCCACAGTATTTGTAACCTGTGTGCGAGACGCGAATTGTGCAGTACTTTCTGGAAGCCACGCGATTACACTGGGGCCTTCGATGAGTCATGTATAAAAGCCAACGTGCTTGACCCGCTTATCCGATTTTCGACGATCTCCGGCTTTGCTCGCAGCTGTCGTTGCGCTTGAGTAATAATAATATTTGGCGTTTTACGTGCCAAAACCACTTTCTGATTATGAGGCACGCCGTAGTGGAGGACTCCGGAAATTTTGACCACCTGGGGTTCTTTAACGTGCACCTAAATCTAAGCACACGGGTGTTTTCGCATTTCGCCCCCATCGAAATGCGGCCGCCGTGGCCGGGATTCGATCCCGCGACCTCGTGCTCAGCAGCCCAACACCATAGCCACTGAGCAACCACGGCGGGTGTTGCGCTTGAGTGTTACTTGTATTGCAACGCTTCGCTACATCTGCAACGTGCCGCACGAGACATTTTGTACGCGCCAGTCAGTATATCACGAAACGAAAAATCCTAGTTTCGCCAGAAAGGCGAAGCACCGATTGCGATAGCAAATTAGTGGATAGCTGTACGAAGTAAGGAAAGTAGTTTTAGCGGCCGTATAAACTTGTAAGCATTCGCTTACTAATTAAATGAACAATAATAGAATATGTAAGCGTGACTGCACGAGGACGTAGAAAGAAACAGACACACAGAGACAGCGCTGTCTTTGTGGGTCTGCTGCTTTCTACGTCCTTGTTCAGTCGCGCTTACACATTCTAATATGGATCCAACCAACTAGCGCGTAAACGTGTTTTAACTAAATTAACCAGCACGTTGTCACGCGCGCACAGGTAAACATGATCCCACATTGCTCGATGACAGCGGAAACTGTCTCTGAAAACGCTCGAGTTAGGAATCGCTGCAGCAGCCGTGAGCCAATTGACCTCCGTGCATCTGTCGTTTCAATGCGTGCGAAACATCGGAAGGACAACGCATACGATGCTACCGGAAGTGCGCGCACTCTGCAAACATCGCAGATGGCTTTGAAGATGAGGCGCGCGCGCGCGCACTCTGGCCACATCGCAGATCGCTTTCAAGACACACGACCGCATGGACTACTCATGGCTCAGACGGGGAAATTGAGGAAACTCTACAATTAGCAGTCGACACGATTTCCGCTCACGTATCATCTATCGGACTCGAATGTTCCCCCTCTAAGTCCGCGCTCCTCCTAATTAGACCAAAATCTGCCGCTAACTCACCCATCCAAATCACTTTACAAGGATCCCCCATCCCCATCACTCCCACCCTGCGCATCCTTGGCCTCTACCTGTAGGATTCCGGACGCAATGACCATACCCTTAAAACACTCAAGGCCTCCACGCAATCAGTGTTGCAGGTACGCCGCGTATCTTCCCTGCACAAGGGTTTAGACGAAGCAGACAACATGAAAGTTGTACATGATTTTACGCTTAGCCGCATTCTGTACGCCACACCATATCTCAAGCTGAACTGCACGGAAAACGAGCGCGTGAACGCCATGATCCGCCTTGCAACTAAGGCAGCCCTCAACCTACCTATAGCAGTACTAGCACAGCCAAACTCCTTGCACTAGACATACATAACACGCTTCCTGAACTAGTTGAGGTGCACCTTCAGACGCAGTATTTAAGACTTGCCGCGAGCGCCACTGGCCGCCATTGGCCGTGGCCGCCACTGGCCGCCACTGGCCGCCTCCCTTCGCATCAACATACCCGCTAATCAGTCAACCCTTATGACCATTCCGCGACACATTCATACACCCCTTGTTGTGAAACCCCTTCCTCGAAACGTCCATCCCCAGTATCACATCTCTCGCCGCGTAGCTCGCGCAAATGCCCTCCACAAGTATTACGGACAAGTCGAGAAAGCCATCTGGGTAGACGCTGCATGTCCCACTATCCCACTACTGTGGCATCTACCCTACATGCTCCCTATGCGGAGACCCTCACGCCACACTCTCCCACATCCTCTTTGGCTGCCCTGCCGATCCTCCCCCTCAGGGACAGCCCGCCATCTCAAGCTGGGAGGACTGGGAGGTCCTGCTCTCGTCTACGGACCCGACATCGCAGCTTACTGCGGTGGCTCGGGCTGCCGGCGTCATGAACAAAAGGAGCATGAACGTCTCAACGTAGTGCGGGACCGTGCGGTGGTCCAGTCCAAACTCACTTGCTATCAATGAAGTTTTTCTGTGTGTCTGTCTGTCTGTCTGTCAAGACACACGAACACCGGCAATCCGTCCGTACGGCGTCCGCCAATGGCGTCTACTACGACGTCCGCGTTGAGCATGGAGGAAGGAAACTGAGGAGAGGCCCTACCCCCTCCGCGCGCTAGGAGAAAAGTGTGGAGGAAGTGACGTAGTAGGTTCCCCTCTTTTTTGCAGATTTTTTATTTCTTTGCCGTAGCGGCCACGCCTTTCGGGCCACAATGGCGGCTCTGTTTTGGTTCTGCGCGCTCACACGTGTTGCACCGTAGGTTTTGTACCGTGGCAAAGGCGCCGTGCGGGCAGATTTGCGTTGGTCTCCATGTTTTGTTGCGCTGCGTTATCTGGACCGTGCTCTCCCGGATGTTGCTGTGGCCAGGTGGGACAGGAGGAACTAAAGTTCGTGAAATGAACGCGCATGCAACGCTGTACGCAATGTACCGCGCCACGGCTAGAGGTGGACGAGCTTATGCTGCAGGAAGTTCCAGCTGCGATGCCTCTGGCGGTCACGTAGGTCTTCACTAGCTGGGTCAAAGTATTGGCGAAGATGTGCAGCAGTAAATGCTGGCGCTTCTCTATAATCTTCATTCCACGTTTGCTTATCATCCTAGATGGAGAAGAACGGCCTGCACGTCGCATTGGACATGTTGCCTTCGCGAATGCTACACGACTGCTACACGCGCGCTAGAGCAGCGACGATGCGAAGCTACAGTGAACTAGAAGTAAGCGAAACTATCCAGCAAGACAAACGACGCGAGAAAAAAATCGAACGCAAGAACGCCGCGGGAGACTGCTTTGGGAAATGCTACCACTGCGCGAACTAATTGCGGAAAGGTGAGGAGGGGCGTGAGCAGGAGCGCCTTGCCCGTCAAATTTAGTTGATGTGGCGGCTGCTAGACGGGTCGCTTACTAAGAAAACATCCTCTAAGCCCAGCGCCGTCTCTCGAGGGGCGTGTTCGGAGCTCGGTTTAGCTGAGGCAAGTAATACACGTTTTGACAGGTTGACAACTAAGAGTCGACTGGCTTGATTCAAGAGTAAAAGCAGGTTTGCGGAGTGGCAGTGGTGGTGCCCCTGCCAAACAACCACTTTGGTGTCAGCAGGGGTCAATGACCCCCACGGCAGGGACAACGAAGTGACGCATGGTCGCTGAACAAGAAAACACTACGCTTCTAACAAATTTCTGTGGAATGTCAATGAAGTGAAGTGACTACTTCTGCCTAGGGGTAGTACTGCCAGCCACATCCTTGAGTTGAGGTTAAGTGTTGAGTGAAGAAACGGCACTCGAATAGGGGGTGCTGACATTTGAAAACGCTCCTTGGCCATTTCTACATCGAGACGCCCTTCGCAAGACACATTTAGTTTGAAGCATTTGTGTAACCGCTGTGAGCACCTAGCTATAAAAGGTTTATCCGTTAATCGCCGTGGGTTGTTATTAAAGAGCAACGACAAGTTCAGCCGAGGGACGGCGCTGTCATCTAGTTTTCTGAGTGCAGGTGGAGTGTAATGTCGAGGAAGGTTCTAGAATATGGCTTTAATATGTCCTGTGGGTCGATCACGAGGCCAAGAAATTGTACTCATTGACTTTCAACGCCAGGAGCAGTTTCAGAACTTCACCGAAGCGGCGTGAACACGCATGGGAAAGATAACTTTTCACTTTCAACATGAAACGTCAGCACCAAAGGAACCGCTGCGGATGGCGACAAATATCGCAAAGTGAACAAAAGGTATTCACTGCTCTTTTACTTGTTTTGCTTACTACTTTATTCATTCCATCTTTCTGTCGTATTTTATTTATTTATTTATTTATTTATTTATTTATTTATTTGGCTCAAGGCCTCCCTTTGCTTCTTCATCTGCTCTCAGCTTCATAGCACTGCCTTCTATGCGGCCTTATAGCTCCTTTCTCTCTCTCTCTCTCTCTCTCTCTCTCTCTCTTTATGCGTATTTTCCGTCATGATTTATTATTTTCTCTTTCGCCTCCTAAGCATCAAGTCTGCTAAAGAGACCCTGCCGCTTTGCCTTGACTTTAGGACACCACGAAAGGTGGAATGACAAGAACACAAATAGTACAAAAATAAACACGGAACAAAGATCAACAGTTGCCGGCGCACTTGGGACGCTCACATAAAGCTTTAATTTGTTTCTCTTCCTGCCCAACCCACTCCTGACGAGGGACATCAGTAAGCCCCTCACGGAGCGGCATGCCGGAAGAACAAACTTGGGCAATAGAGACGCGGAAGAGGAAAGGTGACGGGACCAAAACAAGAAAAGACAGGCAGAGACAAAAGCCCGGTACCCGTTGGATCAAAGTTTGTGGCGAGTGCAGTGGCCAAACGGCCACTAATTAAGATGTCACCGCACGAACGAGGTCGTTCGCGCACTGCAGAAGTGACGCAGAGTTTTGTCTTCTGTATTTTCGCCTTGCCGCAAAGAAATACCTTGTTCGTCTTCCCTATGATGGATGGCGCTTGCCAGCGGTCACCACCACCGATCTGAGTAGCCGTTGTGTTCAAAGAGCGTTCGCTTTCACTTCCTTATATGTTGTAAAAGCCATGTGGGATTCACTGCTATTAGAGCTCACCCTTTTTCGCTGTTGTTTGTGTCATCGCGAACACAGCAGATGACGACGACTTTAAGAGCCAAGATGCTTCCAGGCTACGTGCCTGTAACGCGCACGTACTACACGCGCGAACTTGCACGTACCTTTGGCGTGTCCAAACAGGTGATAGTTGCAGTTTGTTGGCTCAGCCATAAATCTCCTAGTGCGCTTCAGCGGACTAGAACGAATCGCTAACATTCCCGATGCGCCCGAAGATACGCAAAAAGCGAGATAAAAATAAATATGGCACTGCAAAACATTTGAAATTTGAGCGAAGCTCGACGAATGATTTCCTCTTGTTTTCCCACGGTGGCCATTTTGCTGTTTACATTATTGCCACATCAACATGTTCGGTTTTACATGTATAGGAGCACCTAGCTAACTTTGTTGAAATGTTTAGAAGCGCCCTTTGTAGGAGTGGGGCTCACTCCTAGGAGTCACATTATACCATAGTAAGAAATGCCGTTAAAGATACTGTCAGCTGCTGCAGGTTATATATACTCTCACCGTGGAGAATAAATAGCTGCATTCAACGCGGCTTCCAATGTAGTTGGTAACCAGTCACAGTGGCTTCTTCCTTTGACGTCCCTGCTCCGTTTTTACGTTACTTTACTGAACTGAACTACTGCTTTTATTTAGAGTGCAGGGCTCTCTACGCAGTAAATCAGGCGGAAATTCTGCTGAATAAGATGTGAAAGTCAGACTGACCGCGCAGATTGCTTTCACGTTTTTTCTCTTCTTAAACAGGAACAATTACGCATGTTACGGTCGCATACCAGGGGATTTCGTAAAGGAAAAGTGCAATATTGAGCAGTGTGAGAAAGAGACCACTAGGTTTCTGAGTCAAAGGACAAATATAGAACAAGTAAAACGGCCCACAGAATGACGTTGACGAAATGAGAAGAGGTGCCTGCCGAGAAAACTCAAAGAAAATAACAGAAAAGCTGCGCGGGCGAAGACAAATTGAAAAATACTGAAACGTGCTTTAAAATAGACGAACAGTACGTCTTCGCTTGTCGAGGATCTTGACAAGTTAAATGAATTGCCGTAATGACAGGGCGTAGGCAGCCACGAGCTTTGTCACTCCTGTTTGATGTCGTGAGTTTATATAAGGCTCATCATTGCGACACCGTGATACTATGTACTGCTTTCTGGGCTACAGGTGTGAGGTTAAATTTTCTTAAAAACTTCAAAATGTCCCTGTAGGATCTTCACAATAAGTGATCTCAATCAAGATGTTCTGGACGAGATATGAAAAATATAATTCGGGAAAGGAGATCAAACATCAAACCAGTGCCTTCAGCAGGGTGGTGGACCTTTGGATAGGTGAGCATTTCTCTGTCAAGGTGGTGTTGTGACTCTGTGAAGTAGCGTGACGAGGCGTCGCTGATGTGCTGTGGTAATGAACAAGAAGAGCAAACAATGAAAAAGAAATTGTTGCGCGAAGCTCGTCCTGTTTCGCAGAGTATTTTTTTTTTGCTTTGGAACAGTCTTCTGTAGTACCCTAATTCATCGTCCACTCCCAATAGGTTGCTCATCTTCACTTTTGGGCGAAATCTTATTTTCTTGTAGTACATCATAAAGTCTAATAAACAGCTTGAACTAGTTAACTCGGCTGTTAGGAAAGCAATGTACATGCAGACACGGCTCCTTTATTTTACTAACTAGCATCGGTCGTTGAATTCAAAAGTGTGGCTGGAGATATCCTTGTTGTACAAGGATAGTCTCAAGTACATTGTTTCGACATCACACGTCAATAATGGAGCCTAAGGAAAACTAACTTCTAACGAGTTGATTCCTGGGGATGAGGAACGTGGTTCTTTCAGCAGGCGCAGGAAGATAGACGAACCTGTTGAGGTGAATATTGAACAGTGACAGGTGGAAGTGTCTGAAGGAGCAAAAAGCTGAAATAGAAGACAATCAAATGAGCACCACACTGCTACAAATGAATAAAGAAATTAACAATTTCGCCAACACAAACTTTCAGGATTGAAAGTAAAACACTTTATAGTATATGGTGAAGTGTCTAGTTGAAAGTATGTTTTATGTCACTTCAGCAAGAACGTCCCTAATTTTCGACACAGATGTTCAAGCCAGGTATACCATGTGTTCAAAATCAAGCTTTTTGGTTTTCTTAAGATTAGACACTGGGAGGCACGCGACGACCACCTGTGCAAATAACTTTGGGGCCAGGGGGACACAAAGTGAGATGATAATTATCGCTGTCAGAAGCGGCATTGACTAAAACTGAATAAATAACTTTTTTTCTGACTGCAGTAAGTGGATATGTTTGCATTGAAACGTTAGAGGCAGTCGTGTTTCTACACAGTATCAGTTGGAAGAATTCTTCTCGCGTGACTGTGCTCCAAGATATCTGACTCCAAATTTTAATTGTCGTTCCCATGATTACGCATGCAAGAGAGTTAGGATCGGCGTAAAGCTCCTCCCTGGTGTGACGCGACTGTTGCGTGCGGCGCTTAGTCTGACAAGGGGGCGGAGTCATAAGCAAAGACGTTAACTCGGCTGGCGAAATCAAGAGATGACAGCGTAGTGTGCGGCGCAATTCTTGCTCTTGATTTCAATAAAACTTACAATACTTCGAAATCACCAATGGCTTTACTTGTGTAGCCCAGGTAAGGACCATGCCCGCTCGTCTAGTCACCATTACGCACGCACAATGCCCTCAGACTTCTCCGCTGGCACCATTATCTCGGCATGGCAGCTGCCGCCATCAGGCTGCGCGGTCACATGTCACGACAGCGGTTCCGGGTTCTTCGATTATTTATTTTTGCCAACCGAGAGGGAAAGGCGGACAGTTGTCATTTTTGCCAATGTCATGTTTGCCAATGGCATTTTTGCCATTCTTCCGACTAAATGCCGCACGCAACAGCGCCGTCACATCAGGGAGGAGTTTTGCGCCGAAACTAACTCTCTTGTATGCGCAATCCTGCGAACGAGAACTAAAATTTGGAGTCCGATATCTCGGAGCACAGTCACGCCAGAAAACTTATGTCAACTGATAGTGTGTAGAAACATGACTGCCTCTTGCTTTTCACTACAAAGATACCCACTTACTGCATTCAGCAAAATGTAAATTAATTATTCAATTTGAGGTAATTGGGCTGCTGACAGCGATATTTATATCTCACTTTGCGTAACCCTGCCGGCATAACCTATTTGCACAGGTGGTCTTCCTGCGCCTCCCAAGGCCTAATCTTAAGAAAACCATAAAGCTTAATTTTGAATACCCAGTATGCCGCCGTTATAATGTAATATGTTTAATTTTCTTTGACGTTCCTGGCATTATTTTTTAATTTATTTGATACTTTCTTAGTGTCCAGGCACATTTTCAAGCACGTCTTACTAACCATTTCGTGGTCGGACGCCAAGACGTCGCCCATCCACACTTTTGGGACAAATTATAGGATAGATTAGTTGACGATGACTCAAAATATTACGGTAGCAATAAGTGACTATATACAAACACTAATAGCCATGAACAGGACTATAACGATGAGGTGGTAGTGCTGCCTGTCTACATTCGGCTACCAATTTATTTCGTACCATTCTTGCTCTGTTCCGGCAGGTAGCAGTGTCCATGCTATGAGCCAAGTCCATTCACAAACGCGCACACACACAAAAAAGAAGAAACTGGAATGCATTTACAAAGCGAGTGAAATTTCATAGACTACTTGTCAAATCGACAATGCTTTCGCAGTTATTGTTCTACGTTCAGTATGTGTAATGCCATTTGAGGAGATATAAAAAGTCGGGTTTAAAAGAATGAAGAGATTCCGCTAATACGGACACCGTGCCACTATAGTGGCTTCCCTGAAGACTCTCTTCTACGTAATTGAAGAAATTTTGCTGTACAAAGAATTATCTATAAAGGGAAAATCAGACATCCACCCGCTCGTAGCAATTGATACAAAGGAAACCCATACGGGTTACTCGAAAGAAAAAACCATATGAGCTAACCAGGCGGCTAGCAGATGGTAGCGCGAAGTCGAATGTGTCAACAACTGGAAGCAAAGGCAAGAGTTTGACGTAATAGTTCTGCCGAAACCCACAAGGTGGAGAGAAGTAATTAATAAAAGGAAAATCAGACATCCACACGATCGCAGCAATGTCTGATTTTCCCTTTATTAATTACTTCCCTCCACCTTATGGGTTTCCGCAGAACTATTACGTCAACGATTCATCTAACACGCACGCAGCACAGCACGCGTGCATTTCTCCATATAGACCTAGAGGCATGAAGTAAGTATATTACTCTTTCTTTACTTCCTTGGCAAAAGGCAGTGTTCTTCAACTGCTTCCGCGGCAAAAAAATAAAATAAAATAAAGGTAAAGAAAATACTCGTAAACCCCGATATTGACGAAAAGATTTTCGACGAGAAAGGCAGGTGAGACAAATTTTTCAAACGAAGTCAAGTCAGTGAGAAACGAGCAGTAAAACGCAAGAAGTGAGAAGAGATAACGAAAGCCCACGTGGTGGAACACAAAACAAGCGAAAGCGACAATGGGGAAAATCCGAATCCAATGAAGACGCGCAAAAGACAACCATGCGCACCTAGAGATATCCACTCGACTATTTTCGCGGCATGTAACCGTGATCACCAAGGCAGCGCAAGATTAGCGTCTCTAACGTGCATTCCCTTTTTTTTCAGCGTTTGAAGAAGAGCTTGTGTTTTGGTCTGCCTCACGAGGTCTAGCTGTTCTTGAGGATAGTTATGTCCCCATAGGGAGAGATCGGGTGAAGCACCTGATGGAACGAAATGACTAGGGCCAAAGACGTGAGGGGGAGCATGGTATACATTGTAACATCACGCGGGTGCGGGAGCATTTCCTAGAAAAAAAAGACGGGAATAGCCTATTGTAAGTAAAAGCGCAAAAAATGTGCAGTGTAAATACATTTTGAAGAGAAATACCTAATTTCATAGGAATTAGAATGGAAGTACAAATTCAGCATTTACCTGCAAGTTTTGTGGAAGTACACACATAACTGAAACATATAAGAGTCCTCTAATTATCCAAAATCTAAGCGATTGAATAAATGCTCTTATGTTTCAAAAACGGATGCCGCATTAGCTTTAACTTAGAAATATAGAACTTGTCATGTGGCGCATGGAATTTCTTCGTGCCACTTTATTCAATTTCAAGGCTTTGTTTTCAAAACTCTTTCTCGTCACTTTCATCATACTGTTCCGTAGCAATATTTTTTCAATATTTTATATGCGACTCAGTACCTTATATAAATATCTCCGAACGGATATTTTGAAGGTGTTATTAAAAATTAATATTGGGACTCTTATTTGTCGACACTAATAATGACCCGTTCTTTCTAAGTCCACAGGGATACACTCGTACTATACGACTGTCCCAGAAGCGTCCATATTAATAAGTATTCCATATAGAATTATTTAACGAGCAGCGAAATAAATTTACACGGACATTCATGTGTCTACACTCCCCCTTCATTGGATGCGCGCAATTCATGGCCGTGAATTTGATTTCAAACGTTGACCAAACGAAGCACGTCACCATTACGACAGCATAGCCGTCGAACCTTAAAGCTTTATACGAAGAATATTAGAGGGTCATTTGGCGCTGCATTTTCGTGCGCCACCAGCATAAATTTCAAACATCGCGGAAAAGACGGACAGCATATGTATTTGCCTAAACATCGCATTTATCTTTTCGGTATCGCTAATGTTGAAGATCGAGCGAGTTGGTATTGGTAATGAATGAGTGGAAAGCGTCTGCTGAAGACTGTTGAAAAGCGCGGTGACAGCGCTCCAAATACCTTTAAGTGGCGGACAAAGAAGGTGTTGGCGGGCGGTGGCCCGAGCTGTCGGACGAGGGAGAAAGAGCATCACCCAAGCAGGGGGCGGCACTAGGGAACAACAACAAGAACAAGAAACCAGCGGAAGGAGGAACCAGGAGAGAGAAGGCGATAGTCTGGAACGCGGGGAGAAGAAATCACTCGGGACGGGGCTCGAAGATCGTTGGGGTCGAGGTCGGTGTCGCCGGGGTCCAGACCCATACCTGAGAGCCTGGACAGAACCAGGACGATCCCGCCTGTTCCTGGAGATCCGCCGAACGTGGGGCTTGGTTGTTCCGGCTGCATCTACTGCTGTGGGTGTTGATCCCGATCCTGGTCCTTGTCCTGATCCTGAGCCGCCGTGCGCAGTGCGGATGTTGCCTGGAGGCGACCAGAGGCGTGGGGCGACTCTGGTGAGAGGTGCCCTGGAAGAAACGCGAGCCAAGGAACCGGTACGGGTTCCGCTCAGCTGTAGCGTTCGTACTTGGATGACCTTGGGTCCCAACAGCTTTGGCTTTGGACTTGAGCATTGGACTCGGACGTCCGGGGTTGGCATTACCGTGCGTCCGCGTCCCTCGTTTGTCACTGCCCACCCCGTCGCTACCACCGTCAACGCTAGGGCAATTGCTGTCAACGCATCGCCACCCGAGTAAGTAAAAACTCCGATATTCGAGTTTTTTTTTTCTTGTTTCGGACCATGGGTGAATTGAACTCACAGCATGGACTAAAGCGGCCAACTGTACTTTCGTTATTTTGTACTTTTTGTATCCTCCATGTCATTCTCTTCTTTTCTTTTTTTTATCGTAATGAATATTGAGTTTAGTTTTTTAGAAAAAGATGGTTTCGTCTTTCCTGGACTGAGGCTCCGACTGAGTTGAATAACTTCTACTCGAGGCCATGCTGTAATACTGCGATGACAGGTTCCTCGAGTAGAGAGAGAGAGAGACAGCAAATGATAAATGAAAGGTAGGGAGGTTAACCAGGACTGAGCCCGGTTGGCTACCCTTCACTGGGGAAAGGGAAACGGGCACGAAAGATTAAAGAAAGAAGAGAAAGTCCAGCGGGGATATCGTTCAGTCACTCAGTCCGGATCACAGACGCTGACTCAATCCTGTATCTTTCAAATATCGCAGCAGCGCTTTTGTGGCCTTTTGTAGCTGCGATATGCGAGGTCATGGTCCCAAGATATTGTTCAAGGTGAACGGTTTTCTATCTAACTGGTTCAGAGCTGCGCAGAGATCTTGTCTTTCATTTTCAAATGATGGGCAGCAGCACAGTAGATGGTCTATAGTTTCTTAGACACCACAGGCATTGCACTCGGCGCTATCAGCCATTCCAATTAAAAACGTATATGCATTCGTGAATGCGACGCCCAAGCGTAAGCGGCACAGCATTGTTTCCTCATTACGCGGAAGCCCTGGTAACAGCCGCAGTTGCATAGATGGATCGAGGGAATGCAATCGATGTTGAGAAACCTTTCATCGCAGTATTACAGCATGGCCTCTTACTTTAAGTTGTGCCGTTATTGCGCTATGTATAGCCAAGTACTCTTTCAACGACTGTGTGGATTCTGATAGTGAAATACTGAAAGTTCATTATCACAGAAAATTCATTTCGTGGTAAAAAATAGTAGTCGTTTCTATTTGCAAATATCTATCATTCTGTCATATTGAGAACATTATACAGGCCCAAAAAGAAGAAGTATTCATCAAAAAAAATTTAGCATGAGTAGTATTGCTTGCATATATTGACACGCGCACTTGTTTTAAAGCGAAGCTTTTACGGCTAGGCAAAAGGAAAATCCGTCTGTCCACACCTTTATACTGAAAACAGAAGCAACGGCTCGCGCGTTGTCGTCTTCTTCCACAGCTGGCTCCGTTGCCACTCAGCATTCCAGCGTAAAATTTCACTTTTCTGTTGCCGTAATGGGGAGGCCACATTTACGGGGCTATGAGACATTTCTAAAAGGGGTAGCAGCCATTGATTGTGTTACGTAACGGACAGATTTAATTATGAAGGCATTGAAATTTGAAGAATCGCAGGCGGCAATGGTGAGCTCTAAAAAAAAAATTTAAGATTAGCACGCAACACGACCCGACTACAGAAAGCAGCAAATAGAGCAGCAATGGCTTTTCTCAACGAATCCATGCCATACTCTCATAAAGATGCGTGCAGTTACGTACTGAGTCACCGTCATGAAAAGCGAGAAACGTCGACAAGACAACGGCGGTTAAGTAAATAAATAAATAAATAAAATGCGACCACAAAAAGGCATAGTAAGTGTTGTAAGCGAAATCCAGGATAACATATTGCAGCGGGAGCTGTAATTGAATCTCAGCTCCATGAAAGCGTTTTCATCTGTTGCGTAAGGCGGATACACGAAAAAGCAACTTTTCCCGCCGATCCAACTTGCAATGCTTGCACAAATGTTGGATAACAGAGCAACGACCGTGCACACGAAGCAAGTTCACGTGGAATATGGAGAAAAAAGAAAGACTTATTGGCACAAGAGAACTGTCTGTTGAATGCGGCCATCGAACACAGCGCCGAGCTCGGTGACCATTTACAGCGTGGTAGAAGTTGGTGTCTCGACTCTGCATGGCATCTCACTGTAGGAGACCTTAAATTCTGTCTATATTCACTGCGTTTAAATAATGCTCCACTACGATTGGCGAGTTGTGCTTTCACCGTCCTTTTAGCGCTCATATGTAGATGCTGATCTGAATTTCTAAAGACACTGCTCCCTGGAATTGTTCAGGGATGCTGCAGTACAGTGAGTAACACCGCAAATGGACATAATTAGTATGCTCACACGAATCCAAGTGGCATGGCTATTGGTGGAAAGCATAGCTGCTGGAAACTTGGCCAGGAACTATACTCTTCAGAAACGCCAGTTTGCAGCTAATACAGAGCTTTTACAGGTCACTGAAAGTGTGCATCAACACTACGATAAGAACTGCATGCAGGGTCAAAATTATATTGTATGTTTATGCACTGTGTATGTCTATGACATTGTAATATATGCACATTTCTCTCTGTATTTCTCTATTGCAAAATTTCGTGATTTGAAGACTCATCCTAATGCTATATTATAGTGCATCTTTTTTACCTTCGTGACACTGTGTAATACGTTTGTGTATTACTCCTATCAAAATTAGTAGTCGGGACCATCTGCTGAGACCAAAATCTTGTTTCTTCGTGTCAGTAAAAAAAATGAGGGAAAAAATTCCCAACGAATGAGCCATCAAAGGTGCAGTCCTGGAACGTCAAAAACTTACCATATACTAAGCAGTATCATGGAGCCCGTTGCATAGGTACCCCGACGAAAGTTGCAACTCAGCCGCAAAAGTAAACATAGCAAAAAAAATATATGCGATAAGTACTAGCTCGTTCTTTGCGTGTCGAGTACTCAGGCAGGCACTCCCAGCACCGTACCTCGGCCACACGTAATCCCTAAAGAGCAAAATCGTGTATACCGGCAGCAAGCCGCTGTAAACAGCGAGAAGCGGCGGAAGCTAACTGCTTTCCATACCAAGTCCTGTTCCAGGGGCTCAGTGGTGCGGGATGCCTCTCCCTGAACGAGGTCCATCCATTGATTTAACACGAATGCAGTAGCGACGCATTAGCTCCCTTCTGCTTCGATGGCAGCTTTGGCCAATCACTGCGTCGTATTTCTTGCAACAAGCTGTACCCGTTGCCGCGATTTGCACTTTCACTACTAGCACATTTAGAATTACGTGGCAGCCTTTGATTACTGTTTTATGCAGCCTCTCAAGGGCTTCAAAGCAGAAATATTATTTAGTTGTAATCATTCACCACAGAAAGTGTCTGCAGATTGTTCAACCTATAAAGAACATTTGGTAGGTGTTACCACATATATGAATAATAATGAATGCGACAGGTACCTGGGTCAACGCAGAGACAATAGCCGCTAAGAGGCTAGCCAGATCAATTTTACAAGACGTGCGTGCATGATCCAAGGGCCAGTGACCAAAACCAGAGGCCGAACTCGCAACATTGTTGCCTATTACAACTGTTTGTCACCGGACGACGACCTATAATGTTTCGCAACCCCTTCGTGCGAACCACTTTAGCGTAATACTTCCTTTGTAAATATTGACGCGTGGACTCGTTTATCGTTTACGGGTGACCGCTTTTCATCGTCTAACAAATGTTATCACTCAGAGCGGGACGCGCACTCATGTATTGGAAGTTTCTCGAATGTTATCAATGATTCTGTTATCACCGAAGCTTTTGGAATCTGATTGCATGTGAGACACGAATTGTGTAGAATTTTCTGGAAGACACACGGGCACCACCGCTTACTCTGTACCCTTCGAGAACTCATGTATAAAATCCGAGGCGCTTGACCATATTTTCGACGATCACCGACTGTGTTCGGGACTATCGGCGTTCTTTGAGTGTCGCCTGTACTTGAGGGAACAAGTTCGCCCAATAAAACGCTAGTTTCGTCATTCCCAGTTTTGCTGCTTTCTTCACCGTTACTACTACGTGACAATAAGGAAGGGTTCAGATTTGTAGACGCTCCCGCTCGCAAGAACTGTTTATTATTACCTCTAGCGTACGAGCTCTTTTCTTCGAACAAGTGGATAAAAACAAGTAGTACAAACTGCGCCGTCGAAAAATCTGTGGAAAAACAAGTTCGAACGTGTGAAGGTAAAAAAACAACAGAAACTGAGCGAAGCAAAGAAACATGACAAACAGCGCAGGTCCCACCCAGTAAGTGCTATAGGAGTAAGCGCTTGTGGTGTCCATTGCTTGTGCTTAGTTGTCGCACTACCATGATTTCATCATGGAACCGTACCAACTCATCCAAATGTTAACCTTGCTGCTTTCTTGTAATCGGCCATACTATCTCCTCCAACCGCTCTCATTCCCAAATTCTTCCTTTCTTCAACCTGAAACGAAGAGACTTATGGCCAAAGTTTCATTTGAGACATTAAATGGGCATCAATCACCCTCAGGGAGCGGAAATGACACTGCCACTTTTATTCTCCTTGTTTGGTTTCTAACTTAAGGGTCTTATCTTTGTTTATCCTGAGTGTGTCATTCTCACCCCCACGCACGTAGAGGAAAGAAAGCAGTCAGCGGAAGCCCAGAGATGCTATGGTGTTCGATACCTTCGTTCATATGGCTCTTCCTTATTCAAGATATCGTTCAGCCGCTTAACCTGATCCTCCAGAGTGATGCACCGAAACTCTCCAAAACTGCGAGCCAGTGCGAAAAATTCGGCATATCAATGTGTCACACAGATCACCTACACCGCACTGAGGGTGCGGGCATTTCTTTTCAATTTATTTTTCTCCACATACCACTTGGACATCGATACTACTCTGAAAGCGCTATCTTGTGAACCCCCAAAACGGCTCATGTTTCCTTCAAATATCAAATGTCAACCAGAAAGATTGAATCACCCTTGAACGCTTTAGTCATGCGCATTTGTTTACAATATATTGAATATATAGAACTCCACGCATGTTGCTTCATAAGTGCAATTCATTCTTGCTTATGCAATCCCTTTCCTGACTCACACCGCCAGCTCAGATTTTGTGCGTCACTAGACCTATATCATCGAGAGTATGAAAACGTCTGCAATTCACAATTATCAAAAGTCACAATTATCAAATGATCACGTTCTCATCCCATGAAGTAAGAAGCACAAGCGGAGATGAACTGTGTAGGTATCAGCGAGTGATAGCTTCTCTCTAGAATGTACTGCTATATTTAATTGGAGACAGCTGTCATGTCAACAAGAACCACTGGTCATGAATACATTGCCTGAGGAGTTTTTTCATTTAGAAGGAACCTTGACTGGCTGCAGACAATGATCTAGTGCAGCGTATTTTTGATTTTGCTATCACATGAGGCGCACTAACGCAACGACCAAAGGGTCATGCGCCACCCAGTGGTACACGCCCTGTCGGTAGCAGTGAAAGTGCCTGTGTGTGTGCGAAAGAAAGAGGGATGTATTTTTTAATGGGTGCTGTAGATGTTGGCCACATCATGCGCCTAGCCAGCTTGCCATTTCAGATGAAATCGGTGATGCATGAAACGGCTTACTCATACAGAGTACACACGCACACAACGCACACAAGCATAACAAGAACAAGCTCACATGTTAACAAACAACTGGAGCGTCTGGTTCAGGCGAGTGTATCTCAGAAAGACTGATAGCACATTCGTTGTGCCCAGAGCAGTAGCAGCGCTACTGTAAGGTCCAAGAAGACGTTGCAGTTCGATGGAGCTGCCATGTAAATTTAAACCACATTGCAACTGTGCTCTTGGCCCAACAAAGCGCGTGCCAACGTGCAAAACGAACTGCAAGTCATTCTGCACATTTCACACATTGCACAGTGGTGATCCCATTAGTTTCAGTTTGTGTAGGCCATATCTTTAAACGAATACGGTATGTACACGTACAGTCCGGCCTTGCAATGGCACTTGTCATGTTAAAGTCGCATTGTGCGTCAACACTTGGAATAATCACACGAGATAGCACGTTGAGAGCGCCATGCAATGCCTACCGAGGGCAGACCCATTTATTTTAGACAATGGCACTGGCACCAGTTGTGATGAGGCGCCATGCACCACTCTACCGTGGCTAACAGCGAATATGTTCAAACGACCAGTGTTCGAAAGGTCTGTGGGATACCGCAATTACCTACCTGAGCCTGAAAATTATACAGTTAGCCTTGGGGGCTAGCTCCCATCCATATAACTTGGGCACAGTGTCGAACACTTACCCACGAAGTCTACTTAGCCCTTATCGTATACCGCTTACAAGAAGGTATCTGATTGGTACCGTCTTCTGGCTTCAATATTATATTAAATTCGTACTAGGAAGTGTTCTATACAGAACTAGACAATAAGTAATGGAGAGTAATTGACACGCAGAAGTTATTTAGTGAGAATAAAATAACTTAAACGTGAGCATAAACTAAAACAAATGAGGATCGCAAATACAAAACCAAACGAAGACAACAAGACCTGGAACGGCTAGCAACTTCCGCCTGTATCACAGAAAAGACAATTAGCAGGTCAAAATTCAATATTTTCTTAAAAGCCGGCATAGCCGAAGAGAGCGGTGGAAGGACAGACACAAACGCCGAATAACAGCGGAAATCTCAGGCTTTAGTGAAGCAAATCAAATACAAGAGCTATCTACATATGCGAAAGAGAAGGCAGAGTCAATCTGTCAGTTATGGACATGCGTGTTGACTTGCGCAGAAAAACAATCCAAGTATGCAACTTTCTTTTGGAGCATAATCACGAAGGCTAGCTGACACATGTGCTGATGCAATCACTCATATAGCACGCTTCCACCACAATACAAATTTCTTCGTTCCTTTGTCTCAGAAATAGTATTTCAAACTTGGGCGCTGATTGCAATCTAGAATTGGGATAAAAGATTAGACGTGGTTGTAACCGTCAACGACCGTCTACGCCCCGTTGTGATCCAGTCCTGGGGTGATGATTCGCAGTCGAGCGTCGCTCAGGTCCCTTTCCTAAGCCGCCCGGGCGCCAGAACACGGTAGCTGACTACACTATACCGGTACTACAGCTACGGTATAGCTGACTACGCTATACAGAACCCCAACTGGCTCCATGGACATGGGAGCACACTCCACATAGGATCACATTACACGTCTCATCTCACTACATTTTCAACACAAAGAATGCACCAAAGATGCCCGCATTTTAAGCAGTTTATTTCCCCAAGGTAACTAAAGGAGGTAATCTGATGACTGTGTCTCCGTCGATCGTAATAATTGAACTGTTCACAAAATCCCACCCATGACGTCGCACAGTTAAGCCGGACTATTTCGCCTCGGTTGTGACGCAATCGGTCCCTCATACGATGCAGCTACGTGGCAATCGGAAATCTGAAGTCGACGCTGTTCCCACGGAAGTCCTTGACGTTGACCCCTTGCACCAATTAATGGGCTCTCCGTGACGGTCAGCTTGCAACGAGTTGAGAAGCCTGGCCATGATGATTGTTCCACAAAATTTTGCGGTCGCTGTCAGCTCGAAGGGAGCTTTGTTGACCCTCAACAGTCGGCGCGGGGGGCTGCCTCATCGTCTATAGGCGGGCCCTGGTCGAGTGGTTGCTTCTTGGGAAGTATCTAAGGAGCGCCTATTGCCGTTTTGAGACAGCTCACCTACGCTCTGATTGAGTCGGCAGCATATCTGCCCTATGCGACATCAACTAGAACTAAAGGTAATACTTGGTCCAATGTTCGACGAAAGCTTGTCAGGTGAAGATGGTAATAGCTTAGGCACTCCTCGTTTTCGTTTGACCATAAAAGGCATACAATTAGTTTCTGTGATACGGCATTCTACAAACAAGATATCACATTTCTAAAGCCTTCTCTTGCCATTGCAATTACCTGCTCTTAAGTTTCCTGTGAAGCAGTGTATATTTTTCCTACTTATTGCTAGGAGTAAAAACAAAGTTGACCTGTCTCGACCTTTCTAAGCTCGACCTTTCTAAGGAATGAACATAATGTTTACCCAATGCCCCGCTGTGTTCTTCGTGGCATCTATGCTTTCTGGCACTTGATGCCCCTTTTCTGGCATCGTGATGCCCCTTTCCAGTCGTTCGTAGATAGTTGTCGAAGGTAGTTGTTGTGCCAGTGAGAAGGAAAGCTACTTTTGGCGAACGAATATCTGCCCACTAACGCTCACGTTGATCTTACGTACAAAAGACTTGCTAAGAGAGGAATTGGGGCAAGACATGGCTACTTACTCTTCTTTACGAATTTCGAATGCCTGTAAAAGAACTACAAGAAAAGTGTCGATGATCTGGAGCAATATTTCCGATGCAGATATTCATCTAGGAATTTGCAGGCAATATCTAGAACTTGCGTGCTGTTTTGACTACGTTGTTTCAAAGTGAATCCCACCCACCTCTACCCTTATATTTCTTGCAGTAAATTTGTTGGTCATGCACATTCATTGTTCGAAGAGCAAACCAAATAGCCGTCGGTGTAGCAAGAGAGCTTGAGAACACGGCCACAGAGTGCGCAGTCGAGCTCACGGTCAACCTTGCCTACGTACACATCACTAAGTAGATAAGCAACCTTAGACAGTATACAGATTTTTGATGTCATTCCTTCCCACTAGCATGGGATGGACAATACTTAGAGGAAAACTTCAGCAGACAAAGCACATGTGTATCTAGAAGCTGATTCACGAGCTGGCTCAGCAATACATTCCCTCGCACACTTTGCCAAGCTATCATAAAGCAGAGTAATATATATTTTCGGTGTCTACATTGAAACCTTAGCCCCTGCCAGAATTCTGTTCCTTCATAAACTGAACCAGTGCCTCTGAGTTACGTATGCCGAAAGTGCCATCACAATGTGATGACGAGCAGTCCCTCGAATATTCAGTGACATCATTTACCTTTTTAGAGTACGACAGATGTCTACCGGAAGATTTGTAATGTACGACCTAAAAGAAGCAGTTCTAAAATGCAAGGTTTAGTTTTCTTAACACTGGAGGCAAATTTCACAGCTCTAAATTTGTTGTACTACAGACAAATCATTCTCGAAAACCGACTGTGTAACGTAAAAAAACACCGAAATTAACATACTTTTCAGTATTACGACTGTAAGACCACCCTGAACAATATAATTCATGAAATAACTGATTGTTTTAGAAATACAGACAAGCAGTGCAGTCCCTGATGGCAGCTATAGTCCGAAACATGACGAAAGCTTTCTTCAGGAACATACCTGGTTCTGCGACCTGGTAAATTTAAAACTTCTACAGGTTTCGTACGCGACTCTAGGCTCTGTTTTCTTTTCAAAGCAGGACTTCTACTATTATCTTCCTCATCGACAACGAGAACGCTAATAAAGGGTGAATACGTTGAGAACTTTTCTTACATGGTTGGAGCTCTCGCAGTGTGTTAGTCTACGAAAAGTTAGCGTGACGGCCAGTAATTTTGTTCCTATATTGCCATACAAACGACTCTTGTGTTGAACGCCTCACTTTCCTTGGCAACAAACCCGCATACCTTGTAAAACCTGGCCTGCTGTGACATCTCCTAACAGAGCCTGATACGAATTGTCTTGCCATGATAGTTAAAAGTTGCAGAAAATATAGCACATAATGGTGTATTATGTGGGGGTGCCTATGGTGCCGAGTAAAGCAGGACGTCATCCAGGTGTGGCCCACAAAAAATTATAATAACGGATTTCAAAGTTGCTGGGTTATGCCGCCCAATATGAGAAGCTAAAGAACGTGTTCATAATATGAGAAATACCTTATGGAACGACAGAAAGCTTGAGCAAGTTCGTAAGGCCTCATGGTTTTATAAATGCGTGGGTCAGACGAAAAAGGGTACGTAAATGCTGGCTACCAAGTGCAATGTCGCACTGTGTAACTGCGGCGGAAACGAAAGAAACACAAAACCCATCTACGTATGCTGCGGTAAGAGGAGCGCCAGCCGTCAAATCATGGACACGGGGGTTAACTTTCAAGTTCTAGTGGTAAAATCCTGATAAACTAAAACGTATAGTCTTGTAGGAAAAACAAGCTTCATACGAGTTAAAATCCAGAGACGTACTCCTATTGTGTTAGGTATTGCTCTAATTGCTGTACAAATCGAGCAAACTTGCGGATTTTTTATTTCTTTCTTCACGCAAAGATCTATCGAAATCAGTCCATTTTCTCTGCGTTCGTTCCGTAATCCACCCAGCTTCGCGCAGTGGGCCATGTCGACCACGCAGGTAGAGCACAGGTACGGATTTGCGCGGTGCGTTCGAATTAGCGAGTGAAAAATACAAACAGAAGGCGGCGTAGAGGCGAACTGCGTTGTCACAGACGAATGCGCGCGCGCGCACTCGATAAACTTGCAGCGCGCATCGCGTTCTACGCCCTGCGCGCGCACGGTCCAGTGCCTGAGACGCCGTGTGCGTGAGGCGCTCCCGTCGCGTCCTCTACTTTGCCCAAGCGATGTTCACGAAGCGTTCACTCGTGTCACCCGCACGCTCAATGGTGCGAGGATTTCGCGAAAAAGCGAGTGTGTGTGAGAGAGAGAGAGAGGCTGCCGGCTGTCGGCGTGCGATTTAAATAGGCTCGCAGCCGCTTCCATAATTAACGTGAAACTGCGCAGTTCCACTCGAAGCCCGCATAATCGACGGCAGTACTTCCCCATACTTGCCCACAGTGCTGACGCCCAAGCGCGGCCGTTGCTCTGCCAAGAAAAAAGAAACGTAATTATGAAATTAAAATGATGCGGTGGGTCTATACGGACGGGTAGGTTGTTAGGCGGTAGAAGTCTTTGAAGAATCCTGACTGCAGGAAAAATTGCCGTCTCTTCAGATGCATTGTTCCGTTTTTTTTTCTTTGCACATCGTAAGACATTAAAATGGTTAGTGTGTCGACTGTGTATGTACATCCAGAACTTTGTAATAGTTCTCGTTTTCAAACAAATCATAGTTTTGTAGACCGAATGGAGAACCAATATTGTGCCAAGACTTGCGGATGCGCAAGATGATTGGATACATGATCAAACAAGGAAATCAGACAATCATATATGCGTAGTAATTAAGGTAAAGCAGAGACAAAAACCAACATGAAGCGGCGACCAATTCGGAACGTTACATTTTCAGATAACGAGCATGTTCTAACTTAATATGAAACGCAGTCCCAAATGAGAATTACAAACACTGCAGAATCTTTACCTTCAAGTGTAAATTACCTACCGATAGAAAGTTAATGTGTTGAGGCACAGAGAGAGAGGGAGAGAGACCTTTCTCTAAATAATGGTCTGCCTTATACGAAGGCTTGTTGAAGTGTGTATTTTGAGGGTAAATAATGTTGGTGGTAATGAAAGTGGCATTTTGTGTAAAAAAATGAAATAATCGTACTGTGTTTTGTGAAACCACACTCTAGTCTTGCTTTATAATTTTAGCTGTTTCCTCTTACACATCCTATTTTCATGCCAGAAGGTTGCGGAAAGCCTCGCGGTGAGAATTCGTCTACGTTTCTTCCGCGAGCAGTTTCCCTGGAAGCCCGACCTTCTTTATGATACATTATCACGGAAATAGCAGTCAAAATATTTGTTATTTGAATGTGCCGCCTTCCAGAATGAAATGATTATAACAGCTGGGCGGAAGGACTCAGCGAAAGAAGAGCTCAAACCTTTTCGCAAATCTCACCTTCTCTCTCTCCTCTCTCTGTCTCTTAATCCCCATACCTCCTTCCCCCAGCGCAGGGTAGCAAACCGGTCGTGCGCCTGGTTAACCTCCTACCTTTCCTGTCTTCTATTTCTCTCTCTCTCTCACCTTCTCCAGGCCATCCGTTTGAGCTCCACGTGAGCGTTAAGATGCAAGAAATATGACAGTTTCAGCATTGATGTCTTTCTTTGGAATACGAGTAAATCAGAATGTATGATTTATTCTTCGGAAGCTGGTACCGATTCCATGTAACAACTTTTGAACGCAGTGTGTCAAGTGATTCGCCCCTCTCTATAGTTAAGAGGAAATTATAAAATTCTATGTATTTTTGATGATCTCAAGTCACTTTAGTGCCTCAGAAAAAGAAAGGTTAAGTTCTGTACGTATAGAAAATGAAATAAATACAGATTGGTCAAAGTGATTGCATGGAATCGGAAGGATAGAATCCTTGCGAACTGTTGTCGAGATTTTATTTGTATTTTCGTCAACGTCCCTAAACAAAGGCTCTGTCTTTCAAGCCCTTGTTTGACTAAGAAGGCGGCCCGTACTGTGTAAAGTGCTTGTGTGACAATAATTTGTTATTATTATTATTATTATTATTATTATTATTATTATTATTATTATTATTATTATTATTATTATTATTGTTGTTGTTATTGTTGTTGTTGTTTGCATCTGGTATTTCTTGGTCTCCTTGTAAGGCAACGAGAACACATAAATAGATTTACAAATATTTAACGGCAATACGGACGCCGACCAAAAACATTAAATGAAAAGAAACCATGATGTTCCGGCGCCCATACGGGGGCCTTTGCTCGGCTTCGATTTTTCCCTAGACTATGAGCAATCCCGACCAGAGATGTTTTCGTCGAACTCTTGACTTCATTATATTTATAAATCTTCCGTCTGGACAAATGTTCATGCCTATATGCCTTGCTTGACGCACAGTCTGCTGGCGAGCGAAGCCTTTGATATGCACGAAAATTTATTAATCACGGGAAAGACTAAATTGGACAGCGATATCAACAGCTGCGTCGATTGCCTTCCGCAAAAGGATGAAAGTCATTATAGCTGCATTTCGATTAAACTTAGCATGGGCGCTTTCTCTCGATGTACCGCTGTTGAGTGCTGCGTCCTAAGCGCATTGCTATTATTCCCTTTCCTATTACCGTGTGATTATATTCCTATTATCCAAAGCGACGGCTTTTAATGTTTGCTTCTAATGCCAACGATGGTGTATGGAGAAAATTATGGGAGCTAGCGCAATGATATTTGATCTATTTGTTGGCCGTATGAAAGACAACGTGCTGGTGAAGTTAAAAGATGCGTTGCATAATTAGGTACATCGTGGGAAATTATCAGATTACTGTTACGTGCGCTTTGACGTATAAAGCTTTCAACAGTGCTCCATTCGAGGGCATACTAACACAAAACTTCCTGTTAAGGAGGAAACTGTGCTCAAGAAACAAAAAAGATAGCTTCGGAAATTTGACAGTATTAAGTGCTTTGGGGAGCTCGTATGAAACTGCCGTATTTGTGTCGCATGAGGGTCGAAATGCTCGCCGTAAATTAAAACATCGAACGTTTGCAAACTGCTAGACATATAATCAAGAACAAAAAACATGAAAGTTGCCAGCAAGTAGTTTGCGTATGGAGAAAAAAGAAATTTTGGGTTTCACTTCTCGAAGCTGCATATGCGGGCTATGAGAGAGGCCTTTGGATGAGCTCTGCATTAATTGTGACTGCATTTATAATGTAAAACCCTAGACTGGCACGTGAGCGTCATTGCTTGCCTACCCCATCCGGCTAGCGCTCACTTGGCTGGGATCCGAATCCGCAACCGCGTGCTCAATTGCAGAGCCCCATACCCAATGGGCCACCGCGGATGGTGCGAAAAACACGCCAATGAAAATTTCAAAATGGTAGGCCCATTGACGGCACCATAAGAAACGCCGTCGGTGGTTTTGAAGTTCTCTCAAAGAGTAAATGAAATTTCGTAATTTTTGCAGGAAGCAAACTCCTGAGCACTTCGGCTTGAAACTTCGAACACGTTCGCTGGATACACTCTAGGCTTAGAATCCACCGCAATATGATAGATGTTTGTGCTAGTTTGTATTTCAGCATTGGTAAACTAGGCCGCTGTGACTTGGAAATACAGAAGAAAGGGCACATTTTGTCGAGTGAGCACTTGTATGCGCCCTGTCTCTCCGGGCTGCATCGTACCAGTGCTCAGGTTTCCCATTGATCCCAAGAGTCTATCTAAAGCAGTCGAAGTAACTTTCTACGTTATAAAGTGGTAATTTTAGAGCACCAATTAAGACTGGTCGGGTGCGTTAAAGGCCGCCGTCGCAACAGCTGTGACTGTGCGCAGCTCGTGAAGGTGGTTTGGAGGGCCTCTTAGACGCCGCGGGAAAGTTTCACAGAAGTCGGAAACGCCTGTTAGCCCGGAAAAGCTCCGAGGCTAACAACAAAAAGCTTTCCTGGCACCGTGGCCTTTTTGCCACGGAAGAGAGTTTCACTAGATGTTGGCTGGTGTGCCTTCATGAGTAAGCAAGTATGAGGTTGTGTATTTTTGTGTTTTATATCTACATGAACTAGTTAATCAAGTAGAGGAGAAAGCAAATAAAAAGAAAGGTATATCAGTATGCCGAACCTCCCTTTGTGCCCTGTAAGGCGCTTCTCTCGCAAGACCCTATCAAGCTCGTGCTTTAGACGCGAAAGCACAGGCACATCCTCAGCCTACCGGTATATTTGGGTCTACTGCTCCCTGCCCACTAATGCGAGTCCAAAGCCGCACACATAAGTATAGTAGAGTAAGCAGTATCTAAATTAGATTCTGACGGAGGGCTGTGTTCCAGGAAGCTTCTTGAGACTTTGGAGTGGAAGCGCCAACTGTACTTTGCTAGAGGCGTGAGAACTGGGGATTGAAGCTGCCGTCTCTTCCTTCGCGTCTTAATGGAGGCTCCCTCTTGGTTTAATACCGCGGGCGAAAGTTAAACCAGATAGGCTGGTCCTCTTAATGAAACACTGTGGAGCATTCACGATCATTTCTATACGTGTTCGCGGAACCCGAACTTTGAGCTTCTGCAGGCAAAGAGAAATATTACACTGTAAACAAGGTTTTGATACACTATTACAATGACGGCCATTTGTCGGAAAACATATAAGAGAGATTTCGTGAGATATCTGAAAGAAGAACAATTTGTCCTAAGTAATGCACGCGAAAAGCCGGACGTTAATCTGAGTCGTGGTAAAAACAGAATGAAGAGGTGGCGTATTTGAAGGAGTGTACGGAAGAAATGTAGCGTTCAGAAATACTAGAAACAGAGCTTGAAAGCATTAGTGTTGCTCGGGATAGAAGCGGTAGAATGAAAAATTCAAGATGTTCTTAAGTTTAATGAGGGAAAGAGTGCGGTGTTGCACTGGTGCGTGAACACGGTCTCAACATGAAATTATCTAATTAATGTAAACGGAAATTCAGTGGCTCCCTCCTCCTTTTTTTTATAGTGCTTTGTTTTCAAATAAAGAACTATATTTTCCCTTGAATTAACTTCCTACGTTTTACTGTCTGTCACATCGCAGGATAAAAATGAATTAGTATATCATAACAGAAGTCATAACGATAACAAAGCCAGATTTCCTCATCTTACGTGGTCGTGCTCAACACGTGAAGCGGGCTTCCGGACCGTTCACAAAATGCACTTCTTGCTAAAGCGTATTCGGTCATGTTTAATTGAGTCGTGAGAAAAAGGAGCACTGTAAGATTTTTCAAAGACACGGTATTATTGAATAGAACCCTAAAATGACTAAGGTGTGACAGGAACGACTAAATGACAAAGCGAATAGGACAAGACTAATCCGCAACCATTAGTACCTGCACAGATGAGCCAAGACTAGGGAAGGAAAGCAAAGGTAGCGAAAGTAGGCAAAACAGTTTTGAAGCAGTTCCCGTAAAGTATCTTCTGAAACGAAATATGTCGACAAGTCTTTGTCGCCGACTACAAATCCTAATAAGGTTTGGGAAGGCTCGGTTATTGGTTACCCGGGTTGCATTACAAATATTCTCAATACTGCAAACCTAAAATCAGAGAAACGTAATAACAACCCGTACACGCTATAGTAAGGAAAAGGCTAGCGCATTGCCGTTCGCATTGATGCCTGGTTTTCGGTTTACTCCAATAGCGTATAGTGGAACGTGCCAATTACGTAAGTTGGTATCATTATTTGTGATTATTTTCCTTGCCGATAAAAACAGAGAATCCGCAAAGTGCGTATCTTGTTTTTAGTCCGCGTGAGCTGCATTCAAGTTTACCTTCAGGATGAGCATGGTTGTGGTGTACCTATGTTGATACTGAGACAAACGGACAGCGAAGTCCTTGAAAAATTTTCTTGTATCACACCTGATCATAAAACACATGTGTTAATTTTCACTTCATATGTATTCACGGCGTGTTATCGGCTGCCATCTGGTGACTACGGACGCTTTTATGTTTTTTTTAATTCTGTTTTTTACATATGTGATTAAATGTAAGCACTGTGTTGTTCTCAGTAGCGATGGGAATATCGACTTGCTGTCCGGCAGCAATGCCGCCCTCGAAGTTAAAACAAGATTCTACACGCTTAAATGATATTGCGCGACATAAAAACGACACGGACGTGATAGAAGACGACACACCAAGCGCTTGGTGTGTCGTCTTCTTTCACGTCCGTGTCGTTTTTATGTCGCGCAATATCATTTAAGCAATGGATTACCAACTTGCCCGGAATGCTGCTCTCATTAAATTCTACACGCATTCGTCTGTTCATCTATGACAGAGCCCACTGGAATCCCAGAGGAAGCCTAGACACTCTTAAAACTTTTCATATTGGGACAAACCACTTGTACTCTGCTGTTGTAGGTTTTCCTATCAGTGATCATTTGGCAATTTTTTGTCTGTTCAATGCAGTAACAATGCGAATAAAGCTAAAAAAGTGCATGCCTTCCGCAATATTAGCAAAACTACGTTATATATAGCTTTCGAAATCAGCCTGTCGATGCAGACTTAAACAATATTTTAGCCGAGACATGTCGTAATGCAGCTTATAATAAATTTATGAGCATGTTACTTCGATTGCTCCCCTTATAAAACATTAACTTCACCTCAACAAGCCCGAGAGGCATGAATTAAGGGCGAGTTGCTGACTCGGATTAAAGAACGGGACAAGCTATACCATAAATTAATTCAAACTAAACGTCTTCATGTGTTGAAAACCGACAGGTCGCATATGACTAGTGGCACAACATGCATTCTAGCTGTAAAAAGCACTATTTATCCCCTCTGTATAATTTACCCTGTAGAATTTTAGTACACACATGAAAATAATTAAATTTGATATTTTGAAGGCGACAAAACCCGGTTACTAACATTAGTAAAAACGGTGTCGTGCTACGAGGACAAGAACTAGCTAAAGTATTCAGCACTTTCCTTTCTCTCTTTAGCACAAACTTCTAGCTAGACGGACTTTCCTTCTGTGAATTTTATCAATGATCACACTATATTTCTCTATCCAGTTTCAGAAAGTTAACTCTGTATTTACCTGCCTTAATGAAAGGACATCTGTATATGCAACAGCCTTACAAGTTAAACCAATGAAATATGTTCTGAGTGTAATTTCAAAATTCTTGACAAATATTTATCATTTATGCCTGAGCACAAAACTCCCACGGAAAGCTACTGTGTCGTACAAAGGAGGTGAATTAAATGAACTACCTAATTAGCTCCCAATATCTATCTACCCATTTCTTTTACAGCGCAAGCTGTATATGACTAACCTACCGTAGTTTTTTTTCAGCGTCCGGCGACAGAAACGGACTTAGCGATTTCTAACAAATCCATTCGGGTGCAGTGCGGCGACGCAGATCTGAAAATGCGGTACAGATTAAAACGTTCGCCGAGACCAATAGCGTGACGTCAAGGTATCGCAGTATATAAGCAGGAGAGGTATCGACACTAAAAACAGCTGCGTTATCGATGGTACGGACTCGTATAGTTCGTGCACCCGAAGAACAACATGCGTACAAAGAGCATCGGAGGGAACAGCAACGAGAATGTAAACGGCGACAGCGCGAAACAACACATCGACGTAGAACGTTCCTGCGATGCTGAACGAAAACGACACTCGCGAACCCGGACACCTCCGAACGAGCAAAGACACCAGACTTGCAATGCAAAAAAAAAATGACAACCGTTACACTCTGTACAGATGGAATGGCAGCGAAAGCACTTTGCTTTTCGTTTCAGATCTTTGACTGTCGTCATCTTTCGCTGCCATTCCATCTTCAGAGAGTGGAATGGTTATCACTTTCTACAGAATTTCAAAAATTTGTTTTAAAGCATTGAACGTTATTTATTGATCGTCAGAATATTATACATTCTGTAAACTATGGTTTATAAATAACAAATCTACATAACTTGCTTTTCTCACACAGAAGGAACATAGATAATTTGCAAGGTAGGAAGTTTGTCTTCGGAATACTTCTACACTTCGCGAAAGCGTTCAACACATGAATTGCCAATTCTCCTGAAATCCAAAATCAAGAAAGGGGCTGACAGATGGAATAGCACACTGTGGGATAAAGTTTGTAAACAGGGATAAGGTACCACAAAGAGGCTGGCCAGCCGTTCTGAGGTACCTCATCTTTGTTTACAAGCTTTATACCACAATTCTCCTGAAAACACTTGACAGGTACGGCATTTGTGGCACAGTTCTCTCATTGCTCAAATCATGCCTACAGTATCGATCACAGTTCGTTCTAATCGCCGATTATTCCTCTGGTGCAAAAGCTGTCACTGCTAGTATCCCACAAGAAAGTCTTCTGGGAGAGTTTCTGTTTGCTTTGTACAGAAACGACATTGTTATTATTGATGTTTTCACAAAAGTTTATAATTTATGCTGACGATACCAGCCTATTATTTACCGGCCGTTCAGGCGTGTGTATAGCTGATCACAAAAATTAAGCACCGAGGCTAATTTCAGACTGCTCAATAAAAAAAAATTGACTGGTACTCCAACTGAAGCTATAATGTTTTGTACACGAAATAAAGAATTAAAGCTGCCTCCACGTCTAGTGCACATGAAGCACATTGGCGCTGCTGATTTTTTTTTCGAGACTTTAGTTGTTTGCTTCTCGCAACATATGAAATGTGACATACGCATAAATAACTTAAATAAGAAATTATCGCCAACTATTGGCTTCATGTGGCGATACAGTAAGGAATTTCCAACGTCAGTGAAATTATTATTTGACAGCTCCTTGTTCCCTTCCACAGCAAATTATGCTGCTCTAGTCTGGTCGACCACTTCATCGAACATACATGAGTTGTTGTCAATTCAAAAACAAGTTATTCGGTTAATTGCTTACGCTGTACACTTTTATGACACACTGCCGTTCGGAAAATTTTGCGTGGTCACCATGTTGTCGCTGTATGGATAGAGACTCATCAGCTTTTTTTTTAAAGTAAAAGATGAACAAACAAGATAACACAATTAGCACAGCTTAAAGTGTATATAGTAATACACAACACTACCTCTCATGAACAATGACAATCCAACTGTTGTGGCAGTAATTATGGGAACCAAACGCTCCAGTTGACATTGCCCACGCTACTAAATAAAGTTACTTCCCTTATTTTCTCAAAGAACCTACGTGATATATACGTAGACAAATCGGTTAAACATTCCAGGTAATCACTTTCTCTCTACTCAATTCTTGCATGTACCATTGCGTAATATACAGTGTATTTCTATGTTTACACGTGCATGTGCTGTTCATTATTCTTACTCACGCGTCTACCTTCCCGAACACCCATGTGAAGCAGTTCTCGTGCCTTTTAAAACGAAGCTTTTTTTGCGAGCGCTTCCGCACCTACCTGATCACGGCTGTTGACTGAGTGCTGCTGGCGCTGCTGCTTTCTCGCTGAACAGCTCGCACGTCGGACAGCACTGCCATCTGTGTAATCATAATGGTCCATACTACAGAGCTTCTTTCCTAGGAGTTACTCAATAATAAAACAAGTTATACCCAAATAAATCACCATTGGAACAAATTTACAACACCAAGAGCACAACTCTTTTAATAAAACAAACCATTATGAACTTCCTATGCCTACTTTTGGTATAAAGGTTGTAAAGAGGAAAAAGGTGCCTCATAAAGGCTGGCCATGGGCTGGCCAACGTTTCGACAGGAGGACCTATCTTCGTCAAAGGCGGCCTCGTCATCCTTGGCATGTTAGTTTTAAAGGGTTAGTATAGTGACGTCACGTGCGGTTGTTGCACCTTATCCCAATTTATAACTTTTATACCAACCACACTGTGCTATTCCATCTGACAGCGGCTTTCTTGATTTTGGATTTTTATGCCTACTTTTGTAACCACTAGACTACAGTCTCACGTGTTCTATTGTGTCAACGCCAACTACCTACCTCTTTGAGATAAGCGCTGGGTGTTGACGATGAGAATGATGATTCCCATACTATGGCACAGACCCCAAAGACAATTCCCAAGGAATTAGCCAAGTAGCACGCGGTACCTTTAAATTAAGTAAGGCAAAATGAAATAAAAGATAGAAATAACACGACAATTTAAGAGTAGCAATGAGTAGCACTTGCGCAGGAGAAAGGAGCGCAGCATGAGCCGAATGAGCTTGTTTTGATTGAGTTCTTTTTGAAGGTCTCGCACAAGGGTGGGAACATGTGCGTGTATTTGTGCTCAACTCTAAATCACCCCTTCGCACTGACAACTTTTTCGTTGGTCTGTGTTGGCGTGCGGAGCCGGCAGGCGTGATGCACGAACTTAGTTGCGCAAAGAGCTTTGTTGAACCACACGCCTTCTGGAAAATAACCGTCAGCGATGCGCGACCAACCACGTTGATTTTGCATTTTAAGAAGTCAAAAACATTAGCCGTGTTATTGCTTAGAATGCTTTAGGTAAGGTCGGAGAGCATTTATTAAATGAAACACGCACGTGCAAGGCAGATATTGTGAACAGACATATCGTATCACGTCTGACACATGACGATACGTGCCTGAGAACGCCAAACATGAAAGCTGCCTGTAAGCCGCACCCGCACGCACCGTCGCCGTTTAGAGAACGCTACACTGAATGGCCGTAGACCATAACGTTTATTGATTTTACGAGATAGGACAGGGTCGCAGCATTTGTTCGGTGCGGTCCCAAAGGAGATAGAGATATCGCGTAAATGTGTCACTCCTTCAGTGCTCTTGTTCATGTCATAAGCGGAAACCCTTTATTCCCCTGTCTACACTCCTCGTTCCCTTTGCTACTACCTTTCTGCGACGCTTAGCGCAGCCGACAAGATGTATGTCCCACCTTTGCGCATTTCTTCTCTTACGTGCGATTCTTTTGTCACGACATTAACTTCTCTTTACAGAAGCGTATACAGTCCTCTCATTGGAAATGGACAGCGACTCTGGAACAAGCGATGGGTGACCCATTTATGCTTTGTGCCTTAGAACAGGAGAGCTGTGCCGCTACTCTTTCTTGCACAGAAAAAAAAGGACACAATGTCCGACACGTGCGTGCCCTAACAAAAAAACAAAAAGGAAGTAGACGACAACTGACCAAACTTGCCGAGCGTGACTTGAATCGACCTCGGTCTCTGTATTGCTAGCCGTAGCGCAAGGACGGTAGGAAGCACTAGTAAAACCTTCGCTGGCCCACTCGCCCCTTTTCTCGGTTGAGTTGTTGCCTGCTGAAATACTCTTGCCCTGAAGGCATCGTGGCTGCCTTTGCCCATCTAGCTACGACCATAAAGTCTCACTTCCACACGACGGTGTTTGTACTCGTGCATGCATATACAGCGTGAGGCACGCGCCATTCGGCATTTTCATTTTCCTGAAAAAAAGAAAGAAAGATGACGTCATTAAACAAATCTACTTCTTTGTTTTCTAGGAGCAACTAGGTTGTAGTGAAAAGCAGCAAAGACACGCCTGGGACCCTTGATGAAAATTGAGAAGTGCGCTCGCAAAGTGGATTACATTGTGCGCCTAGATGAGCCCACATGAGACGCTTTCATAGAGATTAATGCCTATACGGGGCCGGTCTCTAAGTGTTCTCAGGAGATTCCTTTCTACCCAAGCAATACCATGCCGAGCCCTGCTTTGGATAGATGACGCTCGTAAAATAATTAAGTTTTAAAGGATAAGGGGCACGCGTTGAACTTTTTTAATGCATGCACCTAAAGCTTTAGAGAGAATTTTCCCTGCTACTCGCGAAAAAGCAGCAACCCTTCTTTGTGCTTAATATATTGCATGGACCTTACCGTTTGTATCTGGTATTTTGTGAACGAAATGAAAAGGCATTAGGCCTTTTCATGAATAACGGGCATTAGTGGTAAAATAAATGAGGCAATTGGAGAAGACACAAAGCATACGATGCGTTCCCGCATAGGCGCTTCGTATCGTTGCGAGTAGGTCGCAACATTCGCAACATTGCGTCTGCTATTTCTCCACCGCCAACGAGCTATGCGCGCCTTATATTCTCCTACGAAGAGTGCCTGGGCACGCCTTGTTTTCCACAACGGCGCTCGAAGTGTCGTGCTTTCTGGAGTCAAATTTGCCTCTTTCAGAAAGCATTCGAACCCTTAGTTAACTAGGTAGGAGTACTAAGCATAACGTAGTTGTAGATTTTCTTATGATACAATATTGAGCTTATTATGAGATGATTACTTATTGCACACTTTATGCAATAGTTACAGATCCTCAATTCAGTAAATCATGAAGAAATTCTAAGAAAAACGTGCCAATAGGCTGGCGATTTCGCCTAACTTTTTAATGATGCAGAAATCGTACGCATAGGCCTGAATGGACATTCTCAAGTTTATGTTCTAGCGCAAACACTTATTGGCTAAACTTCGGCCGGAGGAGCTCGTACATCGCCTTCAAACGTCTCGCTTAATTGGGGAGGCGAACTTGAACTCCGTGCTGTACTTTATTTCAATCCCACGCGGACCTTGAGGTAATCCCTAAAATAAATACGCTTCCACTATTATAGTAAACGTATTATTTAGGTTATTTATTTATTATTTGACTGTCATCGCGTCCCGCTGAATAGAAAAGAAGTAAGTGCCGTTTCCAAGGCCTGACCATGAAAGCATGTTGTAGTAACAAGACCAAATCAGGTTGAAGAGCCCTAAACAAGTTGGCTAACATGTCAATAGAAGTACGAATACACCTTCGTGAAATCGAGCTTCTTAATATTTCGTGCGCGAATCAAATGCGTCACTGGTGACAAGGCAACCCTCATGTGGACGCGTCCACCAATGGAAAAGTTGGCCAGTGCTCTTCGGAGAGGTCGCTTTAACCTTACTTCTTAGACTAAAGGCAACGTATGTCACGCAATGGTGAAAGAATCTTGCGCACTTGCAAATGATGGTGACATGCGCTGGCAAGACAAACCTATACTCGGCGGAGGACGCAAACGAAGACAGCGAGCAGTACGCCACACGCAGAGACTTTCGTCGAAGCGCAGATTTCCCCCATAAAGATGCATACGAAAAGGGAAGGGGATAAAGCAGTAGCCCACACCTGGCGACCCGAGTGACACGCTGACGGAAAGGGAACGTGTTGACACGCAAAAACAAAGAAACAAACACCAAACTCTCATCTTACGCCAAGAAAAAAAAAATACGCGCACAAACGAAACGAAGTTTTTGAGGCTAGCTGGGCAGCGCCTGGTAACAGGCGCACAACCGAAGAAGTACCACTAGGCGTGTTCACGCCAACCCTCACCCTTCCTTCCCAACTTCCCCTCGCCATTCTCATATACGAATCTTGGCCTGCTCGTAGCTCTATACTGCACGCGGCGAAGAGTCGCAAGCAGGACACCAATAACAATAAGTAGTGAGAAGGAAAGAAATGAAGAAGCGAGGGGGAATAGAGACAAGCGAAACAGCAGGACAGGTTCGTACAGGCGTGAGATTTACTGGTAAGCCCGGTGGGCACGAAGTGAGCGCGACAGTGCTGCATTATTTATGGCACGCAGTCTAGCGAAACCGGCGCACCGGAACACCATGAGCGACGCCGAAATGGAACGAGCGGCTGAAAAGAAAGGAAAAAGTGTACCGGATGAATAGGCAAGGTCGTGACTAATATCTGTTCTACCGGATATTATCTCGAGTACTGGCGTCCGCCAGAGACTAGTGCACAATATACAGACACGTTTTCGCCAGTATACACACTCACATTCAGCAAAGCACTTAACGCAGATTATACTCTGGAGGGTTGCAGTCTGCGCACTTTCGTTGTAGCTTATATGTCCTCTTGAAATGTAACAGCCCGGTATAAGCGTAATGCGTCACAGCCATCGGTTGTGCAGTTTCGCAGCAAATGAGAATATTTCTTGGCTCATGAACTAGGCCGCCGCAGCTGTGTTCACTGAATCTGGAAACGTCCTGTTTGTATCATACCGTTCGTTGTCTACCGTAGCACGTCAGAGCAAGTGCTTGTTAATTAAGTTTGGAAGATTAATTGCCACAAAACGTGAGAAAGAATAAGTAAGGTAAGGCGAATTGTGTTACGAAACTTCTTGTTACGAAGCTTATTCTTTTTGAAGTGATTTTCTTTGCAACAATCTGCCGGCAGAGTTGCCCGGCGAATCGTAGCGGTACATTCCGGAACCGAAATTATCTTACTATAGGGCATCAATATGAGCATTTTTAGCGCCCTGAGGAGACTAAGTCTGTGAGAATATCTGATCAAGGTTCTTTATTTGCTGCCGTGATCAGGCAATACTAGGCATTTTATTCATGCCAAAATATAGTTGATTGGTGTTATCGTTATGTCCCTATACATGCTGTGGCGAAAGTTTGTGTCTCCTTTGAACCAACGGAACACTACTGAAGAGGTGCGATTCAGCATGCGGATTAAATTCAAAAGACAGACAGGGCCGCGATAGGTCCACTGTACTGTAGAGCGAAGTGACGCCTGAGGGGGATTGAATGCATTGACAGAATACAGGGAAAAAATGAGCGAACTATGCAAAAGCTGCGTACGTGTGAAGTATTGTTTCTTGAACGCGATGTTGTCAAGGTTATCAGAATACTAGATCTTTCTTACTTTTTGACATTGCCGATTTGTTTTAATTTCCTGAACATACCGTTCTACCATATTTTCAAAACCATGAGCTAAAACAAAGCTCCAAGGCAACCGAGGGAATGGGTAAAACGCGCTTAGATTTGAGAAATGGCCGGATGCGCAAATTCCTCCGAGTAGGAGAGAAAGAAGAGGCCGTTTAAACTGTAGGTTGTCGCTTCTCGCAGGCGGATCCTGCCCGGCATATCCTTCATGTTTTGTGCATTTTTCACCGAAAGAAAGCTTACCATCTTACTGAGTGCACCTGTCCGGCTGCCTAGAAACTGCATCTACATTGAAGAAAGTGAATCCGCCTTAGGGAGGAAACATCGCTTCGATTGGAAAATATAGTTTCCCGCCTGCAACTCGCCTATCCGTGAATGGGTGGTATTTTCATGTTGTAGCACAAGAAAAGAGAACCACTTCAACGAAATGTTTGCGCGGCGCCGGGAACAAATGGTGCTAAGAGAATCCACATAGGTGCTCAAGTAGCCGACCGAACCACGTATCCGGATTTCTGGTACTTTGAACAAAGAATCCTTCTTTAAAAGATTCGCAGGCGTTTAAAGTTCATTTTGGAGTTTTTAACATAGCATGCGGTTTGGGTAGTACTTCGCCCTCCTTTAGGCTGAGAACAAATTTTTAGTTGTATTTTTTTCTTTTTTCTTCTTGTGTCCATAGCATCGTCAACGCCTTTGTTAGCAATGGAGGAAAGATGACAAACTTGAACAGCTGACCAGAAAAACCACTGAATATTCCCCTGAAACAGCCTTCCATAGATAAAAGCGAACACCTTGCAAAAAATAAAACACTGATAGTTAAGAGCCAACTCTTTGTAGATTCTGCTACTGGTAAATATAACACGCGAGAACGTCGCCAAGGGTGTTTTTCGTTTATTATTACGACAGTTGTCGCTTGTAAGGTTCTTACGGTTGGTTTTTCGCTATTCTAGCCCGTCGGAGCTTCGATGAAGTGAAAATGCGTGCAAAGGGCCTCGATGCTCGAACGTCAAGTGGCCGGTTGGAGAATGGAAAAGGAAAAATTATACGAGGAAAGGCACAGAAATTGGTCTTGGCCGAATGCCCCTACGCTGCTACTGTGTTTACAGGAAAGAGGACGAAGAATAAAGAAAATAGAGCGCAACGAAGGATGAAGGCGAAGACAGGTCATTGTGGCGCAAGTACTCATATATAACTTATACCCCGGAGGGCATTCTTTTTTCAAAAATTTAAACCCGTTGTTGCTCGACAATTCAAGAAGTCGTACGCGCGTAACGCAATTCGAATTCATTCTATCCGCAAGAAGCATTTATTTCCTAATTACCGCGCAGCCGCTGACGCGCAAAGGCGAGCTTTCTGTTCTTTTTTCTTTCCCCCGCACGGCCGGCGCCACCGCTGCCATGGATGGATGGATGTTATGAGAGTCCCCTTTGGGACGGGGCGGTGGGTTGCGCCACCAAGCTCTACTATACTGGCTAATGTCCTGTCTAGGTTTAACAATGAAAAAAGAAAAAAAAAACACTGTGAACTACCACGCCCAAATTTTCTGATCCCCTACTGCGGACTGTGCTTTTGTACGTCTCCGTCTTTTGTCGTCTCCCTATTTTCTTCCGCCAATCCTCTGATCACCTCCTACTAAAGTCTATTGCGGACATGGTTGCTTTACCACTGCTCCCGCTGAACTCAAGGGCTTCAAGGAGGCCAGTGGTGCCTCAATCGACCGCTGGGTAGACGTCTTCACATTCTAATAAAACATGCTCCGTTGTTTCCCTAGCTCTACCGCAGCAAGCACATGCTTCTTCTTCCTTCTTATATCTCGCTTTATAGGTGCGTGTTCTAAGACATCCCGATCACGCTTCGAAAAGTAATCAGCTTCCCTTGAGTTATCATAAATTATTTCATTCCTGATTTCGTTTTTTCCTCTTAGTAGTTACTCATTGCAGGTTTCTTTTCCATTGCCGCCCCTCGTGATATTATTTCAGCCTCTCTGACTTTCCGATTGTCCTTCTTTGTTGCTGTGTTGCCCACCCTACAGGCCGCATAATTGCTGGTAAGCTTCCTAGTTCTTTTCCTCCACTGTGAATCAATGTTTTTCCTGTACAGATACCTGAACACTCTCCCAGCCCATTTACTTTCTTTCATATACCTCAGCCGTTCTTCATACTCAATTTTACTGCGAGCTTCCCTCACTTCAAAACTAGTCCAGCCCATATCACCCTGCACAGCTTCATTTGTAGTCTTCCCGTGAGCTCGGAGGCGAGCGCCATCTGGTGGGGCTGCGAGGAATCCAGTGGCGCGCGCGGCGCGCGTGCTCCGCTTTGTTTGATTGGCCTATTCGGCAAGGGAACAGCCAGGCCTCAGCCACGGTGACGAAACCCGGCGAGGTTCACATAGCTGCGCTTTTAAAAGCCTCGAATAGCTTTACGTGGTAGCGCCTACCTCTGTTTACTTTAGTTTCCATGCGCCGGCCAACCAGCGTTATCGTTGCTATAGAACCGCAGGCCTTACTTTAAGTAGCCGATATATATTTTGTTGAGTTCGACGTTTCAAACGAGCAAAGTGGTAGACGAAAAATTTATAGGAGTTTAGTTCGAACGGTACCCATTGCATATCTGCCGCAGGCGCTTTTAATTCCTGAGATGAAAGCATATAAGCTTGAACGATGTCTATTTATGAGCGATTACAACTGCATTCAGAGGACATTGTCTGTTCTTTACGTAAAATAAGTGCGCGAAGCGGCAATTTCGCGCAAACGGTGCTGCTGGGAACAGAAGTTAGTATTTATGGTACTTATCCCCGTCTAATATTTTCCTATTCACTAATAAGCTGCGTTCAAACGATGGTAGGTAGTATAAACCTTTATTAAGTGCAAAGACCCATGCACGCTACAGCGCGACAACTGGCTACGAGGTGAGTCACGCGTGGCCTACCCGCTGCTGTGCTCGTTGGGGAGCTATCTCTCTCGCTTTCTGTGTTTTCTATTTGAGCTCTAGGTTAAGAGGCAGAATATCATGCTCATACCTCGGAGGGCCAAGGCTAGACACCAGAATGCTGATTTTCTTGGTGTTTGCCTTTTGCGAGAATAATATGAGTCGTGTTTCCGTAAACTCGTAGCAATGCCATCCACACGCACCGGCACCGAATCCAGAGTTGCTTCTCTTACCAACTGCTGCCGCAGCGGAAGGAAAATGTATCAGCCATCACGTTTTCGGCGCCTACACTTGGGTATCCGCGAGGTTCATAGGCTTGAGTTTGGTGTGAGTGGGCAATAGCCAAATGCGATGGCATGGGAGAAAAAAATTTTTTCGTACTTCAGAAAGTAGCCTCAACACTCACCTGTCGACAAATGATGTTAGAAATATGTGCCGGCTTGAGGTGACGACGGTGATGACGAGCGACGCATAGGCACAAAGCTCGATTGTTGGAGTAAGCCTTTTTTCGCCTTTTTGCGACGGTGAAGATTCGTTTATGCAATACACAGAGCAACGTCTTTTAAGAAATTGCTGGAAAGAAACATGCTAAAACGAAAAAAAAAAAGATCACGTCAAGTATCTGAAACCTAGGTAGTCTATTTTTTTCGTGCTCGGCGTGAAAAGCCTTCAGGTATTCCGATATATAACGTACAGGGTGGGTCGTCAAAGTACGCCAAACAAACAACAGGCAAAAACAGGCACGCCTTCACGCAAGCAAGCAAGCAAAACAAACTCTCATAGGACTCATTCTGGTAATTTTCAATGTGATGCAGTGTTGCATCTCTCTTGTTTCTTAACCACGGTCAAGAGATTTCGCAATGATCCGGACTCAGTGTCACTGGAAACAAGGCTTTCGGGCGATGCCGATCTTGCAAGTCATGTGACAGTAGGGCCGAACAACGCTGCATTTTGGTTGTATAGTGTGTACACAGGAATAATGCCGACTCAGCTAAAAACTTACTAGCAACACTGTTTTGGGATTATTGAGTAGCCTCAAATGATTTCAAGTTCTTTGTTCTAGAGTGACTGAGAGATATATAAAAAGCAAATGCACGAAAATTGAACAGATGGGAGTTTCCGGTTTGCTACCTGCACTGCGGTTTGGGGAAGTTGGTTGGAAGACGTGTAAAAGAGAAGGAAAATTTAAAGAAAGAAAGAAGAAATAGACAGCGTTCACACAGCATCCACACAGGCTGGCACTTCGGAAAAAGTACCGTAATGCTTGAAAGGCCTTCTGATGCGAACATGTGATGAGGTGATGATAAGTCTTCAATGTAAGATGGGCTTACACCAGTGTAATTGAATAGTTCAGTGACTGCATTAGTTGATTCATGAACAGCTATCGTCGTCTTCTTAAGAAAGTTCATCTATTCATAAATCAGAAGATCGTAAGTTTTTCCGGTGTGAAATTGGTGTGTGTTGAAATAACCAACGGAAAACGCCACAACAAGCTGGGACTTCTAAATTTTCACCCACTCCCCTCCTTAATGAAACTTTTATTATGTTTGGTACGCTTACGTTGATTTGCTTTTCAATAGGTTCCGGTCGACGACGCGTTTCTTCCACCTAGATTCACCAAGTGAATCTCTGCAATACCTATTGAGAACAAACCAATGAATTTGGCGTTCTGAAGATCTCTTTAAAAGTTTACCTAAATACTACGGAAGCAAGTGTCGGCGCCTAGTGAGCAGATGGTTTAGAGGAACTATAGTTTAGGTGAGTTCCGCGGGTCACCAGCTCAAATATTTGCCTTTCCCGGGAGAAGTCAGGTCTATGAATGCAGAGCTAATGAAGAATGGAGGTAAGTTCTGGTGTTTTGCATGTCTGTAATTAAGAGTGCCACGGCAGACCTTTAATAGCCTCAGCGCTGGCGCAAGCAGCCAGCGGTTCTTGGTTGCGCATGCGTGATAGTGGATGCATCTGAGTCAATAACGCACTCGACTGGGAGGGGACTCGGCATTTAGAGTGCAGCGCCCTGTTGTCCATCGAGTAAGGCGCGTCTAGCACCCTGCAATGCTTCTTTTTTTTTTCTTTAATGTTTGCTTGTCTGACAGCGTCGCAAGTCAATTACCACCGAAAGAAATAAAGATTCGCGACAGCAGCACAAACTTCAGTGCCCAATGGCCTCCTCTTTGGCTTGCTCCATGAAGCGGAAAACGTTTTGCATTGGACGCTAACCGAGCATGAAGACTGGAGAAGGCGTGAGGAGAAAAGACCGTCAACTGAAACGCAAGATCACAACTATCCTATTTTCTTTTGTTTGTCGTAGTGGACTTTTCGATGGCAACTTTTATTCGAGAAAGGAAAGCATTAGAAAAAGGTAAAATTTAGAAAAAAAAACTGAAAAATCCGATTGTACCTCAACAACGCGTCCCAATCGCATCTGGAAACGCTGAATCGAATATCTATCCTAAAGGAAAGAGTGTATGCGGGATAGCCGCGATTTCTTATTCCAACTGAAAATTCCCTTTGCTGAACCCTTGAACCCGCTAGTATACACATGAGTCTTCGTATATAGCTGTCAGCAGTTAGCACCATGTGCTTTCGTTCAGAGCAGCTAAAAGACTGACGAAGAATCACTTAGTGTCTGATGGTGCCGCTTGATAGCCTGGTCCAAAGTTGTCACACCTCTTGCATTTTTCTAGCTCAATGGAAGCAGGTGACCATCTTTTTACTTCGAGAACTCCGCGCTTCTTAAATAAAGAGAGCAACACAAACACGTTTTCCTTAAGAAGTATTTATCTTCTTTTTTTACGCGCCTTTTACGCTGGATCTAATTCCACACCGGAGTTCGTCCTTGTCTAGCGATGTTTCCCTGGGGATGCGTACACGGAAAACCTGGAAGTCGGGTGGAAACTTTCGCTTCGCTGTCCACTCAGGTCTCGGCAGCAGCGGAACTTGGCTCGTCGTACCCGGTTCTCAAGCGGACTGCCGGGACACAGCTACTTCGTCCACAAGCCCTGTGTTTACGCCCACGAATGTTTGCTGCCCTACCGTGCATGTAAAAAGTTTGTTACGGTGGCTTTTCTATACGGACATTCGCAGCTTCCTTCTTTTCCCCGCACTACACGAACGTTAGCGCTAAAGAACTACCCCAGTGCAGGAAAGCACACCCATCAGACATGTGACATACGGCAAGACATGTGACATACGGCAAGAATTATCGATGCACACAAAGTCGTCCTGGATAAAATGGTAGCCATCGACTTCGAATCGATTCTCTTTCTTCCTACAGCACTGTACGCCACGGCGATCGGCCCAACAAGCAACGACCACCTGGCTCATTTATTGAGAAAATGTTGTCTAAAATTAGAGAGCCTAATTCGGAAAGCTTTTCGTTGTTAAGATCGATTCGTTCTCCGCACGGCTCGTTCGTTAACATTATTTTCAATAACAGTGCTATTTGGTGCTTATGCTGATGAGCCGTTCTGGCTTACGGATTACTCCGTCTGAGGGAATGGGCGCTGATCTGTAGAGTTTTGCTATGTACAAAGGCTGTCGCAGATGAATGTATACATGAATTATAATAATTAGCTTTCAACTATTTGTAAATACTCGCAATCATTATCTATTCTCAATTGCACAGTGTATAGTTTAGTGGCTACAGCTTTGCGGTTGTGAGCCCGAGCCCATCCCGGCCATTGCGGTAGCATTTTGATGGAGCCGAAACGCACAAAAATAAAGATAATGTACTTGGATTTAGGTGCACATGGAAAAAGAAAGTCATGGTCAAAATTATTTCGGAGTCCCCCGCTAAGGCGTTCCTCATAATCAGACCATGGTTTTGGCAAGTGAAGTCCATCAATTTAATTAATTATTGCGCATCATAATCGGATCGTGCTTTTGGCAAGTAATTCCCGCCAATTTAATTAATTAGGTTTGTACATTTTGGCAAGGCACATTTGGAGACGATTTTGAGATTCCAGCGACACCCCCGACGGACATCAAAGCAACCATGGCAGTCGGCCCAACACAGCTATCACTGTAAAAGAAAAAACTCCTATCGATATAAATTTACTACCAATCAAACACGTGCCCCGCACCCTGCGCCGGCTTAACAATGCCTTCATTTTAGGAATTATTGCAAACTTGCAACGTGGCCACTGATGCATCTGTCCTAGTGCTGCAATTACAACTTTCAGTTGATTTTTGTTGGATGGTGCCTATAAATTGCTGTAGGTCACCGAGAGAGAGAGAGAGAGTTAATGCCTGGTGAGGTTAGCATATGCGCTAACATGCCAGACCTGTCACTATAGTGACAGGCCTGACATGTTTGACATGCATAACACACACACACGCATGCACACTCACACGCACAGGAAAAGGTAATTTACAGTGTCTCAGTGAAGCTTGCGTGCAACAGGAATGCTACAAGCGCTGTGGGGCGCTCGAGACATTCCAGAGAATATCAAGATCCAAGAAGTCGCTGAGCTTAAGTGGCATATATGTGTAAGATGTTCATGGCTGTGGCAAAAGCTGCTTCAGCGCTCGCAATCATTTGATCCTTCGAGTGTATGATATCCTTTCTTTTTTCTTGAATAATGCCATCTGTATGACCCACCGTATACGTTTTTAGACATTCATCTGGGCCCGTATTCACAAAGTTTTTCTCGCGTAAAAGCGTATCCTCATTGGCACGCACTATTTAAGGTTCGATCATTCTTGCACGAAAATTGCGCCGCCAACATAGTCGGATGCTAGGTGCATTACTAGTCAAGACGTACGTGCAGCGACCGCCCTGCATTGCACTGCGCAGAGTATCCATGCCCGAGTGAAAGTCGATCCCACGTGTGGTTCCTGAAGCGGTCGCTCTTTTGACCTCGATGTCAGGTCGTATTTCGGTTCTCGCTGCGCGAGCTCGACGAGCCCGACGGGTCCAATTGATTCTGTCCAGAACAGGTGTGCGTCTCGCTCGCGGCAAACAGGCCTTTGCATGAAGCTTCCTGCCTAGTAAAGGCACCAGTTAACGGCAAACCTCACGACCGAGATAACATCGCGCGCAGTTTTGTCTGTCGCACGACAGTTATTGTCGAGAAACGAATTCGAATTCGCTCGTGCATACGACCTCATTAGATCCTGCGGCTATAATCTACAGCAAATATATAAAACATGTCTGTTTCGATGTGCTTTATACTTTAGTGTTGATTTCCTTCAATTTAAACGACTTATGAATGAATGAATGAACCATTAATATATTTGAAAGGATTGTCATTATCCTTTGTGGGGAAAGGGGCGGGAGGAATACAATGAAATAAAAATAATGTAATGAATATAGAAGAGGAGGAAACCATAGGGATCGAGCGATCATAAAAGGACGAAGCCGTTTTTTTTTATGCCTATATTATTAAACTGATGTTTTTCCCAACACCATGGCGACCCCTTCTACTGTTAATGATTGGGCTATCCAAGGAGGGAAACACTTAAACCTATCAAGACTATCTATAGCGTGGAGCGTTCTTTCTCGGTACTTGATAGCGAAGCGAAATTCTAAAGGTTTATGCGCATGCTTTCCCATTTTGTGGTTTCAGCACCGCGTCTTCTCTCGTTGGAGCTCTTGCCGCTTTCCATCAGGCGCGCAAACAAATTGTTCCTGTTTCAAACAGCTGTAAATCAATTCGAAACCGTTGCTTCAGAGCCGTTGTTACAGCTGCAGGTTCCAGTGCCCTTCAACCCCCATTTATCGAGAATTGTTGATAGCGGTACGCTTGTTGCACTGCAGAGAATTTCTGCCGGTAGCCGGAAGTACCTCATTGCCGCAGCCCATATTCTGCAATAAGCCCTTCTATTTAAATGCAAAGACACACTTTACTGTTTCGCCAGCTTTGCCATCTTATTTGGTCGTAAGGCCCGGATGCAAAAACTGCAATACTCTGTCTTTCTCTACTGCCCTCCGGCAAAACATTGAACTTGTTAGAATCAGTCTTTATGATACGGTGTTAGGCACAAGAGAAAACATTCTTCCTTAGCCTATTTGCATCCTTCAACAGCAACTGTTTTATGTGGATAACAAGCCTAGTACGTTATGCAGTAGCTTTGAAGAGGTCTTGCAGAAAGTGTGTTTTTTAGCATTTTTTTAAATATACGAAGTGCAGTAATCGAGTGCAGTGATTTGAATGCTTATCAGAATCGTTTTGCGTCCGAAGCACTTACGAAGTTCTCGTGTGCGCTACTGTATCCTGAAATATCAAAATTAGTGTATTTTGTTGCATGGTGCAACGCACGTAAATGTCTAAGTGCTAAATAAAGCAATTTTGTGACACTAGCAGGCACAGTAGAAGCCTCCGCTTCGTAACTACTACAATTCCTCAAAAGCTGAATTATTTATCGCAGCATAACCTTTTCGCAATAAACCAAGTGTTTCAGTGAACACTTTATATAAAAAAATATTTTTCAATTGCCTTTGGCACACAAGGCAATTCTACTCCATGTGATCTTCTACTCGAAGAGGCAGACCTTACTTGCACAAAAAATTGGAAAGCACAATCTACTAATTAACAAAGCCTCACTAATTAAGTTTCTAACTAATCTTCTTATGGCACATATTGCAATTTAAAAACTCTAGCCGGGGAATTCGCAAGCCGTATACCCTGGGAAGGAATCCTCAGGATCACACCGGTTTCGAAGTATTAACGTGCCAACTTTGCAGAGAAATCTTTTGGCGTTCCAGTTACATCTGTGCTTCAATGCAGAAAACGACTTTTTGCTAAGAAAGTAAGTCAGACGACAGTGTATTTCTACCGCAAGTTTGATGGCGCATGTCTCGTCCAAGACGCCATCTACAGAATTATTTTCCAGTAGATATGCCTTGCGGTCTCACAAGCTAGAATTTGTAAACTGCAATATATGCAATAAGTAACTAGTTGAGAACATAATTAGGAAATTTTTGTTAATTACTGGATAATGCACCTCAATTTTTCGTGCAGGTTATGTCCGCCTCTTCGAGTAGGTCAGCTCATGGACTAGAACTGTGATATCTGCCACAGGCGATTGAACAATTTTTTTTAAAGTGTTCGCTGAGACACCTTATATATAGCTGAGAACTTGCCGAGGCGCACTAACACAAGAATGTATCCTATCCTCTACGGACGCACTCACTCACTCACTCACTCACTCACTCACTCACTCACTCACTCACTCACTCACTCACTCACTCACTCACTCACTCACTCACTCACTCACTCACTCACTCACTCACTCACTCACTCACTCACTCACTCACTCACTCACTCACTCACTCACTCACTCACTCACTCACTCAAGAATGCCTGCACACGAGCAGTTATTGCATATTATTATTGAGCGATGTGATAGCAACAAAGACTGACCTACAAATCCTGTTTATTGGCATTTTTTACACGTTGTCGGAGTAGGTACGTTATTAAGTGTTACAACTTGCGTGGTCACATCATAATCCTACGATGCACGAGGTAGAGCACACCACATTCTAATGTGCATTTTTGTTAATCTTCCCCACACAAATAGAGAAGCAAATGCGTTCAGAAACTTCAGGCCAAAAATGTGACATCAGCACAAATAAGAAAACAAAAGAAAGAAAGAAAACCCTAAACAAACAAACATATTTGCCGTTGCGCCAAGGCTTCACGAAGCAAAATGGATATCGCGGCATCGTTTGTTTCTGTGGTCACGCAAAAGCATTCAGCCAGCGCGAGGTCCGACTCGTTGCGTTTGTCATTAACGTGTGTGACTGATTGCTGCACAGGGTACTGGGAAAAGTAAACCGGCCGCACCATACAGTACACAAATGGTGTTGTTTATCTTCTACAATGGCGACGAATGCCATTTCCGCGAGTTTAATACGCTAGTAACACTATGCTGCCATTTAACTGCTTAGAGGGAAATTCGGGGTGGTAGAATAATTCGCCCCGGCAGTAATTAATGCCTCGCAGAGGAACGTAAACACGTCACACACAAACGCGCGCATACCCACGCGCACACACGCACGCACACAAGAAAAAAGAAGACCGAAGGTTGGCGTTCCCATCCGTCTCTGCTTATGTTAGATCTGTACTTTCTGAATATATATTCATTTGGGTGGCTTTTATGGCCCCAAGGTAGACCCATTGAATTGCCTAACAAAATTAATTTGCACTCATACATTCGTTTTATATTATGGTGACCTTCGCAAATGTCCATATACCACCACTGTCACATCACTATTTATCTCGAGTGGTATGAAGGATGACAAGGTGAGATACCTGGTTGAAATGTATCTTGAGTGATTTTAAGGGCAACAGAAGGACAATTAGACGCGAGTCTAAGGGCAAGCTCTCATTTTACTGGCAGCTGAATTTCTTATTGAAGAGCGCCATACATGTGCTCATTAGAAAGGTAATCGCCCATGTACACCAAAACAACGTCAATAAGTATCGTTCATTCCATCAAAAGCTTTCAAAATGAAAGTTACGTGCGCAGCGGATGTTGTCGGTAATTAAAGGCACATTTTTCGACGTCTAGCATGAATAAGGATTTCTGAGGCACACGTCACCACTTTTTGAATGTGATAAGCTTTTACTAGTTATCGTGTGAGTTGATCATGATTTTTAAACAAATACTCCGCTTTGTGAAAAACAGTATGGCAATTACAATTTATGCATGGTGATGCCAGGTGGGAGGGCCTCATTACAACGACATTGATTTTAAAGCGATCTTAAAGCGAAAAACTGCGATTTTTTTTCATCACGCAGACAATCTAGCCTGCCACCTCACTGACTCCAGTCTTAGGGGACTAACACTAACATACAGCACGAACTAACACTTATTCTAGCTTGTGGTTCATTGCGGTTTCAATAAAAGTGAGGTAATTTCGAACGTAATGACACGCTCGATGCAGGCACAGGGAACACAAGAAATAACACAGAGGGCTGGTACAACCTGTTGGTATTCTACGTAGTTCCGAATTCTGAAACGCTTAATCAAAGGAATTTAAGACAGCTTGACCTGCGATTTGGAGTTCAGTACGTAATACAAACCGGCTATAACCCTCAAGGTGCCTTCCCCCCCCACCATCCTTATATTCACAAAACATGTTCTTACGTTCTTTAAAAAAGCTGGTGAGTGCAAATTGTGATATCGGACATATCATTATCGAACACGTCTGGCCGATGACAAATAGGAAGATTCAACCGGAAGCAAGCAATGAATAAAACCTTTCTAAATTTGGACACCGCTTTCTTTCGAATCAGCCTAAACCAAAAATAAATCCTCCCAGCTGCATTGACTTCGCAAGCAAAGGACGCAATTTCGCGCGCCAGACACAGTGTGCATCGTTAAAGGTACATGGGAACGCATAAAAATCGCTGGTTCAGAACAATATTTATATACATCCTAGCCTCTTTTTATTTCGTGTAGAAGGAATGCAAGACATCAATCTACGTACGCGCATTTTCACCATAATTGAAATTTGAATATCCTATTAGGGCATCGGCAATTCTTGTATATGTAGTCTAGTTGGCATGTCGTTGGATGGATGTCTGTGGTGATCATATTTTCACCACTGCGCTTCCTCTTTCATATCCCATTTCTTCCGCTCGATTGCCGCCTGATTGCCTCGGGAGCACGGCCTTTCAAGAGCCACGTGCTCTATTCAGAGAGTGCCGAGATCAGTGAAGATTGCCCCCGCGTCCCCTGCAGCTGTCGTCAAATCTCTTAAATGACGGCATATAAGCCAGCGACGCTCAACGTGAAAACATCTCAATTTTCGTATCGTATTATGAAAATGTGCGAAGCATTTCTCGACAGTCGTGGGAGGAAACAGCCAAAAAAAAGACAAACCTGAATGAGATAAACAAGAAAGCCAGAATTCAGATCGGCGTTTTATTTCGCTTCGCGGTTCTTTTGCGTACCTTAGTTAAGTAACCCGTGTTATGCAACGAACTGTTGATGGAAGTTCGTGCGGTGCGTGCTCGGGGAAGCCTATTCTTACCATAATAATAATAATAATAATAATAATAATAATAATAATAATAATAATAATAATAATAATAATAATAATAATAATAATAATAATAATAATAATAATAATAATAATAATAATAATAATAATAATAATAATAATAATAAATGAATAACAATAAAAACAACAATTGTCACAAGAAGAGTAGATACAAGAAGGCAAAGCTCTGAAAGGAACGATAAAAGCTAGTTATGGAAAATATCAATATCATGAAACTAAGCATTAAACAGGCACTGTGGACGGTTGCGTGTTGTTGATGACAGGCAGGGACATGGAAAGGTCTATGTTCTCTGGTGATCTTCCGCGGAATACGAAGCATGATAAAACTGAGGAGTTCGGGACAGGTCCGGACAGTATGAATGAGCTGATGAGCTGGAAGAGAAACAGAAGGTCAGAGAGATAACGTCTGTAGCGAAGTAAGGGCAATGACAATAATCCACAAGCGTTAGAACAAGGTCCAATGTCAGTATTCGCAAAGCGGTGATGATATATGCTTGGAAACTTTTAGAGCGCAGCTCTTTGGCGTCCGTTCCTGGGTTTCGCGTCGTCGTCGGCGTTGTCGTCGGCCTCGTAACCAGCTCCGCCCCCCTTTCATCCCCCCAGCGCTAGCAGCGACCGACTGATACCGCTGGATGCCGCTGACGCCGCTAGAGAGTCAAGATAACGTGACTGCATAGAACACCGTCGCCGCCATGCAGAAAGAGGAGGAAAGGGTCCCCCCTCCCCCTGTTCTTGTGTGGCGGATAGGGTGCTCTTCAGTTGCCGACGCGCCGGTTATTTCACGTAGGCCCCGGCACGTCGACGAATACGTGACCACCTTCCCACGGCTAGACCTGGTTCTTAGCGCTGCGGAAGCGAGGGTATCATATTGTTTGTGTCGGCATCGGCGGCGTTGTCCCTGAAACCAACTCCGCAGCTGGGGTTGACTCACTATCGGCGTCAGCGGCATCAGTCAGTCGCTGCTATCTCTTCCCTCCTCCCTTTATCGTGTTGTCCGCTTGCTGCGCGCGCTTCTGCCCCCATCGTTTGCCGCTGGGTGTACACGCCGCCCCCCTCCCCCCTCTTCCTGCGAGTCTCCGGTTGTCAAAGCGCCGGCTCGAACTTAATTCCTTTCTTCGCTCCTCCTCCAATGCAACCCCTGTGCGGTGGCAATCACAGAGCCAGATCGGTGGCGGCGGATCTGTATATGTGCACCGCCCGAGCCGAAATTGCCGCTGCCGTTCGCCCTGTGCGGTGGCAATCAGAGAGCCAGATCGGTGGCGGCGGATCTGTATATGTGCACCGCCCGAGCCGAAATTGCCGCTGCCGTTCGCCACTGCGAAATTATCTGCCAGTTCTTTCTGAGCCATGAGCGAGACGACCGATGGAAGTCCTCCGTCTGCTGCTGCTGCTGCTGCTGCTAAACGAGCTGCCAGAGCAGAGGCCCAGCGCCGTCGCCGTCAGAATCCAGAGGTGCGTGCCGCCGAAGCAGAAGCTTACCGTCGCCGCTGTCGAGATGATCCAGGAGTACGGGAAATATAAAAAAAAATTCTGTGATAGCGCATACATGTGTTGCTCGATTTCTTTGCCTCAATCTATCGAAAAGGTGAAACAGCTTATTTGCTGCGCTCAAATTTCGCATTAGGAAGTAACGTAATCGTCGGTAATTTTTTACGGACCCGATCTAAAATGTCACTGTTGGATCTGAAAAAGCCATTCCTTGCGGCTGATGCATATTCAAATTTACGAAGACAGATAGTCGTGTACAACTTGCGGAACGGTGTAGGAGACTGGAATTACCTCGATAGTCAGGAAACAGAGCCAAGAGAGCGCATACCCCACATAGCAAAGCGTTTAGTGCGAGCAGAAAAGTGTAAGGTTGCACCAAAAAGTGCACCAGGATCAGTGATCTCACAGAACTTACACAACGGTACAGAATCTACAGAACAAGAAAAAGAAATGCTTGCTGTTTTGCGTGTGAAAGTCACGACTTTGGTCTTATATGCATTCAAACAGAGGTTATTATCTTTGCACCATTTAGAAAAGAAGAGCAGGTCCGCTGCAGGGGCGCTATAACGTAAAACTATTCCAAGCTTTTCTATTCCATTTCTGCAATCAGCCCTCCGCGATTGGCGAAAAACTTTCTTGCCCCCCCCCCTTCACCTGTCTGTCACGTGACGTCACGAAAACCGCGATAGCTCCCCATCTGATTTGACGTGTACACACTGATTATGCATAATTTGACCGAACAAAAGAAAAATAGCTATTTCTCATTCGACGCCTTTTCGCCATTAGCCCTCGGCTGTTGGCCAAAAGTTTTCGGGCTGCACCCACTTCACACCCACTTCACCTGCCTGTCATGCGACGCCACAAAAGCGCGAAAACTCACCCCGTCAAAGAGACGTGTACGCATTAAAGATGCATTAATATGCCGAACAAAACTGAATTTTCTTCTGAATAGCCGCAGGCTGCCCCGTTCCGAAAGGAATAAAGGGTGGCTGCCGCCGATCGCTCAGGCACTGGATACTCGCACCTGCCGGAAAGCATGGGTTTATTTGAGCGTAATAAAACTTTTTGCGTGGTCGTGTAACCTTTTGGAGAACTTCCGGCACATTTACGATCTCGTTCTGCCAACTGTTCTTTGCTGAGAATCCACTTTAGCGTCATTCTTAAGCTTCCGTTGCATGCCACCACGATTGTCGACGAGCCACCGCAAGTTAAGTAAGAGAAAGCGGACGAATCTCAGACGCCGGCACCACCCTCTTCATCCGATTATCTATTTTGAGTGCACTAGCTCCGCCCCATCGAATCCCTCTCCACTTGAACGTGCTCCTGGCCTCTTGTGAGCCAATTAGATAAGACAAGCCGCTCAGTGTCTGCAATTTTATTCGTTTTTGAAGCAAACAAAAGTGACCTCCTATGAAGAAGGAGAGCGTTTTATCGGTCTGTTCAGACAACCCTGCAGGTGACCGCCCGATGCTTGCGTCGGTGGTTACGCAAATTTGACTTCAGGAGATTGGAATAAAAACATATTTGAATAGTTTTACGTTATACGGCCCCAGGGTGCGACCGCATCAACAGTGAATTTTCTTTAAAAATTTGATGTCATCATCATATACAAGCAAAGAAGAGTTCTGAATAACGGAATGAACGTTAATAATAAAAAATTTAGCAAGGAGTTGTCCTAATACTGATCCTTGAGGGACGCCGACAGTTACCATGTAAAAAGGAAGACATTTGGCCTTTGACGTTAACATAATATGATCTATCAAGAAGATAACTGCACAACAGATTGACAAATGGCGAGTCAACACCACAGTGCGTAAGTTTCTTCAGAAGCAGTGAGTGCCAGACTACATCGAATGCTTTGCTCAAGTCACAGTAAACGTTGTCAACTTGCCCCCTTTGAAGTACCGCCGCGGAGGTATGTGTTACGAAACTTGCGAGATTTGTGATAGTAGAGTGGCGGTGAGAAATCCATGCTCATTAGGAATGAGTGAGTTCCTCAAAGTGAAAGACAGTAAGTTGGGAAGAGGTAGCTCAAAAAAATTTAGAAGGGGCACAGGGAAGAGAAATAGGGCGATAATTCGATACATCGGTTTTCCAGCCAGACTAAAATACAGAAAAAACGCCAGCAGTTTTCCACATGTGAGGAGAGAGAGAGAGAGAGAGAACATTTATTAGAACCATCGAGGTGGTTGCTCTTGAGGTCGAGTGGGTGGTGTCCTCATTCCAGGACTCCACTGGCCATGGCTGCTCGACATACTTGCTGGACGAGAGCTTCTTGTCCCGCCAGGGTATCGCCGGTCAGCTGTACCAGGGAAAGTGGGATTTGTCTGAGTTGTTAAATATAAATGTCAATACCGGAATAGATATGCCGCCGTAAGCTTCTAGAATTGGGGAGAGGATGCCGTCGGTGCTCTAGGATAGGGAAGGCTTCAAGCGCTTAAAGCATTCGTGGATGAGCATTTCATCAAACGACACAGCACTATATCTAGGAACCGTCGTGTGCTGCTGACTGACTCCAGTGTTGAGACTTGCAGCTTTTCTCATCAGACTTGCCCATTTCTCATCATATAGTGATGAGAAATGGGCAGCAAAACAAGCCGCGACTGCTTCGACTTCTACTCCTTTAGAGTCAAGCAGGCGAACACACTCTGCACGTATATTAGAGTGCTTACGGTTATACTTCCATAATTCTTCCGGCAGGCTGGAGGCGCTCTTTTCCAAGAATGCAATCTATGAATCCTGATCCCGCTTATAGAGGCGTTTACAGAAAGCCCGAAAGAAAGCGGAATACTTCTCTCCCCTCATTAGGCAGAGGAATTTTAGATTGCCGGTGCGCGCGATTGTTATGTCTTAGGGTAATTATGATTTCAAGCGAGAGCCAGCTGGGATATTTAAAGCATTCAGGTTTTTAGTGGGGAATATATTTGCGCATACGCCTCAAAATAAGCTCAACAAACTGATCAACTTGGTCGTCAACATTGCTTTTGTCTATAACCGGTGACCAATCGGTGGTGGACAAGAAATCATATAAACCAAGATAATCACCGCGTTTGAAAGCAAAGAGAGGGGATTCATTTATGCCGCTGCGGGCGCTTTGCCTCAAAGCTGACACAAAGACAGTAGTTATCTTAAGAGACTGATGAAACTTATCGTGACGCACATAGGACATGTCAGAACGAGAGACATCTAAATATTCGAGATGCAAAGGCCCAAAACGCTGCCACATAAATGGGCGATAAAGTTATGCTGCTGAAGAGAAGGACAGAAAAACGAATAACAGGCTGCATTTGTGTAATGACTGTCATGAGAATATCTAAGTGTGTTCCAATAAATTCTAGGTGCATTAAAATCACCCAGAAGGATCACTCTCTGCTTCCTATGGGAAGCTATTACACTTTCAATACAAGAGAAGACCACAATCAACAATTTTTCTTAGCGTGCTAGGCTGACTTCAAGCCATATCCACTCCTGTATACTTTCAATGTCGGTGCGCTGAACACACCTGAATGAGTTGTCAACAGCAGCCAATACGCCACCACCTTTTTGTTGAGATCCACTGAAGCCACGGTCACTGCGGAAGAGTTGTAGTGCGATTGAAAAAGTCCGATGAGGAAAATTCACTGCAGAGAGAAGTTTCAGTAATAACGAAAGTAGGAAAAGACGAAATTACATTCCAGAAAAATTCACATGCCTTGGTGTGAAGTCCACGAGCCTTCTTGTAAAAGATGCCAAGATTACACGCTACTTTGATATTTGGGGGCTATCTCGGAAGCATGAAGCATGTCGTGGTGTAGCACCCCATGGAACGGCTTGAACAGGCATTCCATTGGCCAGATTGACGGGTCGTTGAGGTGCTTAAGGGCTTCAACATCGACGGCTAAATGAACATAAGTATACGACTGATATTTTGTTCTAACACGCCGGCAGGAGAGCGGAGAGAGAAAAACGAAAAGGGAAAGGTAGGTAGGTTAACCAAGGACGTGCCTGGTTGGCCCTGCACTTGGCGGTGGGGGTAAACGGAAAAACATAAGGAGCGAAAAGAAAAAGAATGGTCAGTCATTCACAGCCAGTCGTAGGGGAATCTTCACTGTCACAAGCGTTCATACAATTTAGTGTCCTTCAAGAAACTCAGAAGGGCTTTTGTGGCCTTTTGCATGCAAGAACGCATAGGCCATGGCCCAAGGATCTTTTCCTCTGAGAGCGCTCTGTTGTCTAGCAGGTTGAGTTTCGCGGGTAAATTACGTCTTTGAGTGTCAAATGATGAGCAGGGAAAACAGGGAGAAGGCGGGAGATGGAAATTCAAGATCATGAGCAAAACGAGAACAAAGTGAAAGCAGGTGCCAACGTTTCGACAAGTAGACTTGTCTTCTTCAAGGCGACATAAGCATATGTAAGCTTGAAGAAGACAAGTTCACTTGTCGAAACGTTGGCTCCTGCTTTCACCTTGTTCTCGTTTTGCTCAAGGGGTGGGCAGTGATACAGAAGGTACTCTAGAGTCCCATCGCCCCAGCACAAATTGTACGCCGTAGTGGTGGCCATTCCTATCAGTAATGAATAGGAGTTTGTAAATGTGACGCCCAACCACATGCGACACAGGAAAGTTGTTTCGCGACGGGAGAGTCCAGGTGGCAGGCGAAGTCGCCAGTTAGGGTCGAGAGACTGCAAGCGTGAGCTGGTGAAACCCGGTGAATTCCATCGTAGAAGTGTGATGCAGCGAGCAAGTGATTGAAATTGTCGCGCAGCATCAGTTCTTGAAAATGGTATGGGAACCCGCTGATGTTTTTGGTGAGGCGAACGCGCAGCTTCATCTGTGCTGTCGCTGCCGGCAATTCCTCAATGGCTTGGCAACCATTGATATACAATGTCGTGGCCTTTTTCTTGCGCGTGAATGTGAACGTGCCTTATTTCGTACACTAGCTATTCGTGTAACCCATGACGTAGGGCAAACTGCAGAATTTGTAGGACGGCTTTGGAATCACAAAAAAATAATGGCCCAACGATCTGGTGGCTGCTCGGACACGTACTTGAGCGCAGCTTGAACAGACGCTAGTTCTGCTGCTGTCGACATTGTATTGTGCGAATATTTAAACTGCAACGGGACAGTGTCTGATGGAACAACTACTGCTCCGGTAGAGCTGTTTGAATTAGTGGAAACTCCATGCAAATGTGTAAGCGGTCAAAATAAGACTCGTTGAGGAGAAGCAGAGACAACTGCTTCAAGGCTATCGGTGACAAGTCTGCCTTTTTAGAAATCCCAGGAGTTCGGTGGCACAGGTTAACTTGATGAAAACACCACAATGTCGATGTTGAGCGTTTCGCAGGCTTGAAGCCAGATGGTATGGAGTCATGGTGTCTCGTCCCAATACCATAGATTGTGGTATTGAACAAACACAGGTTTCTGTGAGGGATAGCTCCTAATCCGCCTAAAGACGTGGCCTCCAAGTTTTGCAGCCTCAAGAGCTTAGAGAATGGCTTCATGTGTTACGCTGTCGTAGGCACCTTTTACATCTAAAAAGAGTGCCGCAGGGATAGCTTTTTGCTGCTGCGCGGAGGTCACGAGATCAATGGCGCTATCACTAGATGACCGTCCACGTCGAAAACCAGCAATAAAAACATAATTATGGGGTTTTACGTGCCAAAACCATGATCTGATTATGATGCACGCCGCTGTAGGGTACTCTGCAAATCTGGACCACCTGGGGTTCTGTAACGTGCAGGTAAATCTAAGCACACAGGTGTTTTGGCATTTCGCCCCCATTGAAATGCGGCCGCCGTGAAAGGGATTCAATCCCGCGACCTCGTGCTTTGTAGCCTAACACCATAGCCACTAAGCAACCACGCCAGGTAAAAACCAGCCTTAGGGTAAATGTTATAGTATTTGAAGTACCATTTCATACGTGTCAGCAACACCCCTCCATGACCTTATCGATGCAACTCGCAAGTGCAATCGGCCGGTACGATGTAAGGTCCAGTGCAGACCTCCCAGGCTTCATTAGAGGCACCAGTCGGCTACACTTCCTACCGTCGGGGACGATTTCATCACGTCAAGATTGAAGATATCCAGAAGACAACATTGTGCTGTTTAACCTAGGTGCCTTAAGGCAGTGTACGTCACCCCATCGGGACCAGATGATGATGATCCCTGCCCGCCGCCAAGGCCGCTTGCTGTTCTTCCATAGAGTAAGCACTTCCATGCTTTGATCTCTCGCGATGGCAACGTCATATAGCGAGACGTCAGCCAGCAGAACGAAGTCGCCAGTAACTTTCGTACAAAATTTCCCCGCGACCTCAAGCTATGGACGACTGTGATGTAGAGCTAGCGCTGTGAAGGGACGACGTTGTTGCGAAGTTGAGCGAAGACCCTGAAGAGTTCTCCACAGCGATTCGCAGAAGCTTTTCCATCGTTGGTCCTGAAGTTTGTTCATCTGACGCTGAACTTTCTTCTGCATGCGTCAGGCTTCCCTCAGGTCATAAATAAACTTTGTACGCCTATATCGCCTGTTGGCCCCCCGGCGGATGTCCCGAAGCCTATCCAATTCTCGATCAAACTCTGTGTGTCTTGTAGATGTTGAAAATGTCCGCGTAGAAGCCTGCAGAGCTTGTATGATCATGTCTTTGAGGGGCTTGGGATGATCATGTCTGCACTTTTCCTCGATCGAAATTTGGTACGCTTGCCAGTCTATCCGTCTTGGGAGCACAGAGCAAAAAGAACTGTCAACGCCTATGATACCCATGCACGTAAGAATATGATCGCTGCTATGAGTTTCGATGTCAGTGAACCGCAATCTTTGGAAATTAAACTGCGCTACACTAATGGCAAGTCCAAGCAGCATTTGTAAGTCACTCCTCGGAGATAAGTCGGGCTGCTACCGTTCAAAATTCTTAGTCCATGCTCGGCATCGAGATGAGCAACACTCGTGGATTTGTCCGGAGGTTTCCCCAGTGTGGATGATGGGCGTGAAAGTCACTCATGAATATCCAAGAGCATGGAGTTCTTGTGAGTATATCGTCTAGCCTCTGTCGATCAAGTCGACACGATGGGGATATGTAGGCGCCTATCAGTGTGAATGAAACTTTCTTCTTTTTAACGCGTAGACACGTATTGATTATCGGTGTGAGGCTCCACGATTTGGTCAACATACGTAAGCTCCTTGCGGATATACACAGCAACTTGACTACATTCAATGCATGATGAAGAAACAAATGATTCGTAGCCTGACAGTCGAATCGTCCCTGAAAAATAAGCTTCATAAATTATGATGATAGGGAACTTGTTTTCAAAAACAAAGTGCTGAAATTCTGACGTCCGTGACTGCATACTTCTGGCATTCCATTGAAGTATAGAAGCGCACTTGACTTATTTCCGGAATGGCCACATTGGTTGTCGATGGCAAGCTATCTTGTTACTGTAGAGCCGCAAGTATTGGTTAAAGGAAATCCAGGACTTGCAGTGCGCATTTAGTGGATGGCGTCTGCATATTATTGAACAGTGCTCGAATACCACTCACCACCGAACTCAGCATAGCAACGACCTGGACATCTTATGCAGCTTGATTATTTGTTATCGATGGCGGTAGTCGATTCCGTCGCTCGGCGGAGGAGTGTGTCTGTGGTAGTGCAGGCCAAGCACGTCATTCTTCTCGGTATTCTTTTAACCATGGATCTGTAAGGATGCCTGGCGGTGGTGGCGGTGGCAGCAGTGTAATGAAACGCCTTGGAGGCAAAACAATACATCTTTCTTTCTTGCAAGCGCGTCTTCGACGGGAACGGCGTCTTTTAACAGTCATTATCGCTTCCTTCCGTGACGAGCCATCCTGCGCCAATTGTCTCAAGATTCTTTTCTCCTTCTCGATTAGTGGGAAGTTCTTTGATGAGGCATCATGATTTCCATTGCAGTTCTTGCATTTCAGGGTAGTCACCGCGCAAGACTCTGCTGTTTGAGGTTTAACGCAGCGTGGGAAAGCCAGCTTGTTATTACACCCTCCACTCAAGTGGCCCATTGTCCGACACTTGTGGCATTGAAAGGGCCTCGGAAAGTAGTCTCGAACAACATGACGAAAAAGACCAACCTTCACATGTGATGGAAGACGGTCGCCCTTTCCGATCACCTCGACACAACGGCAGTAGCCTATACGGCAAACTTGCAGTATGCCCGTAGCGTCAGTAGCTGGTTTGGCCAGAACAGGAAAGTCAGCATTCGGTATAGTGACGTCGACATCATATATAGATATGACGGCCGTTGTCGTGGCTCTGTTCAGCGGGATGTGAGCGCAGACTCTAATGCCGCCAAGCTCCGTAACAGTTCCCAATGTACGGAAAGCGGCTGGGTGCTCCACGTCTATGGTAAGGACGTTCTTACGTTGGTTAAGGCGAATGTGTTTTATCACACTCGGCACGAGAGCTTCAAGTGGTGGCGAGATGATTTGCCGATTCATGCTTGTCAGGTTGTTTGAAGAATCAATGAGAACAAATAGTATAGTGTGGCGCGCCGGACCACAGGAAGCCTTCACTGTTGACGTACTTCTTGGCTAAGACTCGCCGAGGATCCTCCTCTTCACCTTTCTCTTCGTCACAAGGACGAAGTCGTCGTCGTTGTCATCGGTACAGTTGAGTGCTGCGACTGGCGGTGTCATCACCTCGGCTGTTCCGCTTACTTGAGGCCGACGTTGAAGGCAATGTCATGTCGAGACTACGTGCAACGGGGTCAGGTTCCATCGCCACCCGCAGGAGAGCGATAATGCCCGGCATACACAAAAATCACATAAAGCAGGAGGCAGAAAGAGCAGCGTTCCACTAGAGAAACACTTCGTCAGGTCGGAAGAGGTTGTTTCAGTGTTCAACTTGGAAACAAAAATAGGCTTAAGTCGTTGCGGCTGTTGAGCTACAGACAATGCAGAAGCCTTTAGAGCTCCCAGTGAAGCAGGACCTTTGATGTATTGTTTCTGAGCTTTTTTTCATTCTGAGTGGTAGAAGCGGAATCATGTGGGGAAACGGCGGCTCGTTGTTCTGCAGCGTATAGAAACACAGATATATCATGTTACGTCGAGGCAGGAGTAGAAGTAGAAGACTTTCCGCAGTCGACAGTCGACTTCCCAGGTGTGGCAGTTGTACGACGCAACAGCTCGTCACGTAGGGAATGAACTTCGGCTCGAAGGGAGGTGACGACTTCGGTCTGTTGCTCCACGCTACGGAAGTGGTCTTTACGGAGGCATTCATTCTCCTCTCGTAATAGCGAAACTCGGCCTCTCAGGAACGAGATTCACTCTAGCACGTCGAGAAGGAGGCGATGCAGACCGGCCATGCTACCATCAAGGTCGCCCATTGGGACAAAAGAGGGGATACGGTTCAGAAAGGGAAAGCTGCAGGGAGCACGCCGTCGGTTCGTTGTCGCTAGCCTTAACACCCTGCCATGTTGTCCCAATTTGCAGAAAAATAGCTATAGAACTTCTGTTTTCCGAAAAAAGGGCCCAAGCACAGCTAGCATGTGCCCTCACTGGGTGCACTAATAATAATAATAATAATAATAATAATAAAGCAGAACAAGAAGACGAAGAAGAAGATGATGATGGTGATGATGATGATGAAAATGCGGTGTTGTGGCAGCGAAATGTCTAAACTTCTCGAAAATTGGTACCGCCTGACGAGAGTGACCAACGTCAATCACGCCCTGTACGCAGACGACATTACGGTGTGGTGCCCGGGAGGGTCCGACGCAGAAGTCGATCGGCCTCTTCAAGAGGCGCTGGACACAACGGAAGAGTACCTGAAGGAAACGGGACTCCGTCTGTCACCCAGCAAATCGGAACTGTTGCTTTACAGGCCCTCGAAACAAGGCATGAGAAATTTGACGCCGATCGATCAAATAGCGATCAAATTACACACGAGTGCAGGCCAGCCGATTCCTAGAGTGGACACTATGAGAATCCTGGGGCTGCTAATTGAGGCTAAAGGCGGTAACATGCAAACTGTCATGGAACTCACGTCCAGAACGGAGAACATGCTCCGGCTGATCCTCACGGTGACGAACCGCAGGGGAGGGCTCAGCGAGAGCAATCTCATCAGACTTTACCACGCCTTCCTCATGAGTCACTTAAATTACGTAGCCTCGGCGCTAAAATGGACCAAGAGAGACGCGGCCAAGATAGAGACACTGATGCGCAAGAGCATCAAAAGGGTGCTAGGTCTTCCGATCACTACAAGCACGGAGCGGCTCGATCGGTTAGGGGTCCACAATTCAATATCAGAAATCATCGAAGCGCAGACCAAGGCACAGGTCGTGCGGCTGTCGACCACCAGGGCCGGCAGACGCATCCTAGAAGAAGCAGGGATAAATGCAGAGGCAGAGTACAACGCACGCAAAGTTGCGCTCAGCGCGGCCGTCAGGGGCACTTTCAAGGTAGAACCGCTTCTGAGAAACATCCCCGCGCAATTCAACGAGGGGAGCCGAAAGGCGAGGGCCCGAGCACTGCTGAAATCGACCGCCAACAGCCCGGGACTGGCGGCATTTGTAGACGCGGCCCAGTACGGGCGCAGTGACCGGTACGCGGCCGTCTCGATACGCTGGGATGGGATAATTAATGCAGCATCGGTCAAGGGGGTAACGTCCGAAGTGGCCGAACAGGTGGCAATAGCCATGACAATGAGGACCCCGAACGTCCTTACGTCTACACAGATTCGCGATCAGCGGCCAGAGCATTCGCCTCGGGCTCGATATCGCGGGAAGCGGCGGCCGTCCTCGGCAGCGAGGGAGCCGCGGGTCATCACATCGTCAAATGGCTTCCAGCCCCCAGGGGGCCGACGTGCACCCCGAATTTCCCAACGTCAACGAGCTGGCGCACGGCGCGCGCGAGGACTCAAGCACCGCGGCGATCGTGGCGAGAGAAGTGGCGGGGAGGGAGGGGAGCACCGAGACCGGCTGCTCACCTTCAACGAAATAACAACGCACTATCAGCTGTCGAGGAGAGCCTTCCCGCTCCCCCACGCTAAACTGACTAGACCACAGTCATCGATATTCAGAATGCTTCAGACAGGGTCGTTCCCCTCGAGATGCAGATGGAGCCGTTATTCGCCAGGAGTAGAGCCGCAATGTCCGAATTGTGGCGAATCGTACTGCTCGCTAGCGCACATGCTCTGGCAATGCTCCGCGTTAAGCGGCACCCTGTTCACTAAAGAAGAAGACTGGGTGGACGTCCTGCGAAGCGACGACCACAAGACCCAGCTCCGGGCCGTCCAGAGGGCTCACGAAACGGCGGAGGCTCACGGGCTTCCCGTCCCAACGTGGGTGCGGTCCGCGACCCCTGCCGACCGCTAAACCAAGAGTGGGTGGGGAGCGGTTCCTTAGGAGCGAATAAAGTTATTTCCTCCTCCTCCTCTCGAAAATTAGTTGGTCTCTTCGGCGTTCCAACACATGCCATTTAAGCAGCATTTCGAATGTGCCCCTTCCTGACTGTATAGGTCCGAAGCTATTCGGTGCGGTTACTCTTTAAAGATAGATTTAGAAAAAATCTAAAGCCAACACAAACTTGCTATCAGAAAGAACACAAGTCCACTTGTCGAAATGTTGGCTCCTGCTTTCATTTTGTTCTCATTTTGCTCATCGTCTTCAATTTCCATCTCCCGCATTCCCCGTGTTTTCCCTGGATTGCTATCAGAAAGTGTCTCTAAGAGTGCTAACCAGCATTGAAGCATAGTAGAACCGCTACAAGCTACAGGTTGCTCGGCTGGAAAGGAACTTCAATTTGCCTGAAGGGTATGAAATGCGTTTATTGTAAAGCTACATTGCATGCACTGCGCAGTGGAGCGTAGTACTGCACTCGGAATCCGCTTTAGGGGACAACGCAGTTATGGGGACTTTTCGAACTTCCTGTTATTTGGCTAAAACAATACCGGACGTCAGAGGCCAAGTATGGCCTCTGACTGCAGAGCGGCTTCGTGCTCCTCGCTGTCGCAGCGCGCTGGCTGCCCGCTGCTAGGTGACGTAGGCCGAACGTCGCATCCACTGGCGGGGTTTCACGCTCACTGCAGCCTCCCTGTTTTGGTTTCGCACACTCTCATAGCTGAAGTGTGCCACGATTCCACGGAGAATCGCATTGTTCTAGATCTAAAAGTTTATATGGCCTGTACGAAGAGTTTGCATCCATTTATCAGTGAAGATGACCACGCTAAAACTAAAAGTTCAAAAATTTATAAATTGTTTTTTTTTGTAAATTAGTGACTAAATTATCACGTTTCGCCCGTCATCCCATGGTCGGCACATTTCAATCAATCAATCCATTAAAAAGAAAGCTTTATTATGTGATTAAGAAAAGCTGATACATAAATATCTGGATTGATACAGGAGGAATGAGACATCCACCCAATCGAAGCAGTTGCTACAAACGAAACCTATACGGGATAGCGGAAATGGCTTGTGACTGACGCACTACAAAAATGATTAGAAGCTTCTACAAACCTTTTCCGTTACCACTGTTACCACTAACAGCATGTCTCCGAAGGAACCGTCTTTTTATTTCCGAACGGCTATTTGTAATAAGCCTTCATGTAAACACCTAGTATATCCGTATTATTAGGGGGAAAAGAGAGGTTTAAATATATTTACAGGTATTTACAACGAACGCATTCACTGGCATACAAGATGGCAGGCAGCCCACGCGACATCGGCGAGCGTCGTCGTTTTCTGTACTGTCCTCAGCTTCGTCTTTGGCTGTGCTTGGTAACAATATATTCACAATGGTGCGAACTGCGTATATTCAAAGCACTTAACTAATTGCAACGCTGATAGCAGAGTGTATGCAACGACTAATAGCTACAGCAACCTGATCTAATCTTTTTGGAAGCGCCCCCTACATGTTGTGTGCTGATCCTCATACCACTGGAAAGACGTGAGCGCGTACCGTTAATCTTCAAAAGATTAGCTCTGTCATCGTTCGTACGTCAACGTTAGTATAGTGACAGGTACCGAAAAGCAGCTGAGTTGTAGATCATATGCTGCATTCGCCGCGTCAATCTTTGATGGGGCTTTTGCAGAAAAACAGCGCGGCTAGATTGATTTTTCTTGTACAACAGGTGCTCCGCGTCCAAGGCAAAATTATGGTGGTACTTTTCCTTGCATCCAATTTTTCTTTCTTTCCTTCTTCCTTTCTTTCTTTCTTTCTTTCTTTCTTTCTTTCTTTCTTTCATTCTTTCTTTTAGGTGTGAGTACAGCAAGTGTCGTGCAAGTGGAAGCACTTTCTCCTTCAGAGCAAACATACTGAAGCCAAGTTCACGGAGCCTCTTTCTCTGCAGCACGACAACGTGACCGTGCGGAAGGTGAAGCAGTAGCAGCAGAACCCCCAAAGACTCAGATGAATGCAAAATAAAGAATACGGTGGCTTGAAACCCTGTCCTCCTGTATCTGTTTACCTTTACTATAGTCACCTGCTTGCAGCTATAGGCTGATACGATCTCGACCGGGCGAGGTGGGTCGTCACCGCAAGAACCAAAAGACGGCGACGAAGGCGGGCATCGTGATGACGAAGAAAGGTAGAAAAGAATGTATTTACTTGCTTAGTACATAGTTGTGAATCTAGCTGACTCTCGAATGGCTATGCGTAACAGACGCCAATGAATTCTCCGGATTGAAAATTTCCTTTCAGCGGATTTCTTCCATATTCAAAATCATAGAATGCATACAGCTACAGAATAGATTAAGAATTTTCAATTGTTGAGTGAGCTTACAGAACGTTAACTCGAGGAAGATTACATATGTGAACATCAACTATTTCATATCTAGCAGGCCTGAAAAGCACCTATTCAGGCACTTGAAACTTATGACCGGTACAACACAATATGAAAAACCGATGAAAAGAATGAACCCACTACATACAAATAATACTGACACCAAGCATAGACCTTTCCACTTGTTTTATTAAAATATTTTGAGCCCGTTATTAAAACTTGCAACACGATTCCAATCAGAAAAATTTGAAGATGCATGCGACACATCTTAAGTAGCAATATTTCCATGCATGCTTTTGCTAGATACGTACGTTCTTGGCGTACACAATTATATACATCATAGGCGGAAAGTCCTCATTTTGCGGGATATATATATATATATATATATATATATATATATATATATATATATATATATATATATATATATACATATATATACATATATATATATATCTATATGTATTTCGCCGGAAAACGAAGCAGTGTTAGTGATAGTGAAATATACAATTATGCCACGGTAGATGACACCACCGAGCGACGCCAGATTCTTGGTAGTGGGAGAGGACTCAAGCTGTGAAATGGAGCTGTCTACCACTATAAGGTCTGGGAAATTTTCATAGCCGGCACTTCAATGAACTATACATATATATATATACATATACGAAAATGTAAAATACCACGTGAATCCACTCCCACCCGCATTATAAAGCAGTGCCCTAAAAAAAAAAAGCTGATTCAAGATAACTGCATTCCCTGTCGCAAACCCGAAGAGACAGTGCGTCACCTTGATAATGGCGCGAAAGGAGCACCAACAGCAGGTTTTGCGTCTTTGCAGCTATTCCTTCTTCTCTACTTCACACTTATTATCCGTCTTTCAAAGCCGACTGATCACATCAGTAACAAAAGCACCTTAATAACGTGGCCTAAGCGCCGCTATGACCTCGCACGAAACGAGAAAAGCAATGTAATAGGCATAGAATCTTTCAAAATACCGGATTTGGTCCCACCACATCGACACAGTGCACGCGCATCTACGTATATTTTGCACCAGAAACTTGCTTCCGACTAAAGCTAAATTAAGGTGATTAAAATGACGGTTTTAGCTTTCATGGCAGCGTACACTTGTTGCAAAAACAGGTTCATTTCATAAAATAAAAGCGAAATAAACAGGCCAAGAAGTGACGCACGTGTTGAGAAAAGGCAAAATAGATGCGGTAAAGAAAGTAAATACCCACTTCTAAATGAGCCGAACTGGCAATCTGTATGCCTGCACAAAAAACTAACAAAAAATACATCAGATGTCAGTGTGCCCTCATTATCTATAAATTAGTAAACCCAGTTGAACACCAGCAGCTGTCTAGAGGGCGTGTTCGAATAGGTGTCCTGCAGCTAAGCAGTACTGCCTCCGTTTTATCACATTTTCATTGGCGTTCTAGACTGGCGCTCAAATTCAACGGCAGACATCTGTTATCCTTGTCTTGAGCTAACCTGACGTCCATCGCGATCATGTACGCACGATATTTCACATAACCCCAAAGAAAGAAATCGAGTGGAGAGAGGTCAGGTGACCTAGCTGTCCAATTCACAGGCCCGTGCCTTCCAATCTATTGCCCATGAAATGTCGTATCCAGACAAGCTTCGTGCTCGGCTACTGCTGTGTGCTGGTGCTCCATCTTGCAGATACCACAGAAGTGGAAGACGTGACTGCGGGACTACGTTAAGAAACTCATCCATTACTCTTTCAAGGATTTCGTCCACGTAACGCTGTCCGGTCAGTGTGTGATCGGAGAAGATGGAATTGATTATAGCACCGGCGTGAGTACCGCACCCCACATTGAAGGACCACTGGTACTGGCGCCGATTTCGCTTTACCCTGTGTGCATTGTAATCACTCTAATGTTGTGCATTATGCAAATTTACCCCTTTCTTTGAAAATTGGCGTCATGTGTGCACATGATGTTGCTAAAGGAAGTCCGGTGACTCATCGGCTTTTGTGAGGACCCAATTTGAGAAATCTAGAGAATTCTACAGGTCTCTATCTTCCAAGCACTGGTGCTGGTTAAGGTGGTAGGGGTGAAAGGCCATCGCTTAGAATCCTCCAAAGTGATGACTTGGAAATTAGTACCTGGGCGGCCACGTCCCGCACGCAGCATGAGGGTCTGAGGTTATAAATGCTGGAGCATCCGTGTGTAGGCTATGACTCAAAGATGGAGTCCTACGTCGCTCTTTCTTGAAGCGGCCGGTTCGTCTCAGGTTTTCATCATTTCTGATGATAGTCGACGCGTTTGGTCCACCGCCACACTTCCATGAGTGATATATATTTGCGGCCTTCGTCTTGTTGTCATTTGCAGCTAACAAGGCAAGGATCATTTTTACCTTCTGCTCATTAGAGAAAGACATGGCGACTTGGACGAAACAAAACGCACCTTTGAACATTTGCACTGACGTTGCCAATTCGCTTTTGTGGTGATAGGTATTGTGGCAAAAAAAAAGAACCATCCGTCCACTTTATCAACGCTAAGACAACAACTATCACAGTTTGCTGCCAACTAACCCCAAAAGCGACGTGTTACTTCGGCCCAGGCACGGCAAATGAGGCACTAGCTCAATTGTGATGTTTTTCTTAATTTCCTTTATTTCGTTCTGGCTAACTCAGAGGGAGCTTGCTCGAGGACGCTGCTTTATGATGCGGGTGGGAGTGCAGTCATGTGGTATTTTTCATATTTAGCGGTTTTGTCTATCGTCGGAAAAAACTAGTATGTAATTATTACATCACTGAAAATACCGCAATTAGATGTCCCTTGGCTGTGCCTACAACTGGACCCCTTACACTTTCACAATTAGGGTAATACGTCTTGGCTAGAAAATTAATTAGAATTACCTAAATAAATTTCAGCAATGAAAAAAAATCACTGGGAGCTACTCTACTCTACCCGAAACAATATGCACTAGGTTTTATTCGAGTAACGCAATTGCTCTTTCTTTCAAATTAAGTACATGATAGTTAACTTGGATATCCTGTATATATTTATGACCTCTGCGTGCAAATGGCAATGTTTCCATTCCTAATAAATGTTGTAAATCATGAGAAGAGTTCTTTTTTTCCTGAGTCGTTAGCATTGCTTAATGGAAAGAGAACCAATGCTGACACACATATCATTCACGTGCATTTCACACGCCGTTAATAAAAGACTCTGCCGAACGGGTCACGGAAGTCTGCAGGTTTTTTCCAGGGTCAAAAAAGCACGCTAAGCAATTTGAAACAGGTGTACATACAGCAACATATTCATTATCTAAGCATAAGCTATCCACACCTTCAAAAATAATTTTTAATTGTCTACCTCCTTCTACTTGAAGAAATATAATAAACTTTGTCATATATGTGTATATATATATATAAGTAGATGCGCATACGTATACGTAGATATATATGCGTCCACTTCCAGGCCGATCATAACAGCCTTTTCGGGAATGAGGGAAATTATCTCGACATGGGAAAGAGCACTGGAATTTTTCACGCGCTTGAGAGGCCGACCATATCCAACACAAACCGTGGCACCGTGAAACTAGGAATATTTCTCTTAAACGTTTCGAGTGACAGGTATGGACTAACATTGCGAAGGCATCGGTGCTCGAAAAAGATGTGAACGGAAAAGATATACATTCGCTTGCTTGCTATTGCTAGCGCGAGTAGCTCGCAACTTCACTGGCCCTGCCGGAACCACGGCGCGCCGGCCTCTAAACTCTCTGCGATATGTACATTTAGCAGACAGCGCGCCAGATCAGAAGACTGGTTTGCATTGAGCAGCCACCAAGTTTTGTTTTCCAAGGCTGTTGAGATGTTTGTGCAGCAGAATTACCATGACAACGTAAACGCGTGCATCATGGTCCACGCATTTCGCATTTCGCGATAGTGATGTCCCCACAATGCATGATCCAAGTTTGGCTCAGTCATTACGCTGTTTCTCGTGAATGGAAAGCTAAGGCTCATTGTATCACTTGCACAATGTACTAGCGACAGCTTGGTTCTTACTTATACACTATTCATTTGTGTTCACCTTATTCGTTAGGTTACATACGTATTACTCAGGGCTGTACGTCAATAAAAGTGTGAATATTTCTGCTCTACTTAGCTTCTGTTTCTCTCGACTGGACACTCCATCCAGATTCGGGTTTGTCACCTTTAACCCTTGTTCACGATGGGACAGGCTTTCTCATGGCTTTGGCTTTTTGCACTCTGAGCAATGGATCTTTTTTCCGAAATGATTTGTGAGTTCATTCATTCGTCTCGCATGTGCCATACGCCGACATTAAAGGACCTCATTTCCAATTATAGCATAGTGCATCGTGTAGTAACGATGAGAATCTCGCACGTTTGACTGTCTTACGGCGTAGTATCAAAAGGACGCGACTGCAATATTGAAGGGCTTGTTATTGTTAGCTATTTGCTAGCTAACAGCAAACAATTAGAAATATGAAAAGAAGAATATTCTTCATGAAACAGGTGAAGAATGGCTTCAGTATGAGAAATTGCATAGATGGCAAGCGTTCACGAACAAACACGTACTCTGAAAGAAAGTTCCGTATATTATTTAGGCACTTTTCGCCGCACATCTTTTTTGGGCTCATACACAGGTGGTTTCTTACTGCCGTACTTAACACAAATTATTAGAGTCAAACCAGTAGCAAAGTAACATAAGCACTCGGCAACATCTTAGCACTGATGGATGTTGATCCCTTCCTTGTATTAGCTTTAAGTCTTTTCTTGTTAAGCATTCATCAGTTCTAAATCTCCTTGTTCTATCAGTGTTAAGTATCCTCGTGTCGGTGTCATTCTATCAGCGTTTCAAGAGTTAAGGTTGAGCTTAATAGAGCAGTTCGTAAAATCACAAACAGCCGCATCAAAAACTAAGCTCGACCCACTTCATCTAACGGCTCAATTCACCGAGTGGACACCAATCTTCCGTACTTATTTAGCAGTGGTTGTCGCCAAAGACATAACCTGAGACATAGTAGGGAACTCCCAAGGAGAGCCGTATTCGTTTATTATTAACCTGGAGAGACGTTCGAGTGTAAGTACTCAATTTGCGGCTTCTTGCAAACTTTACTGCGCGCCCATCTAGACTGCCACTGTTGGAAGTTTGAGGCTAATAATTATTTAAAAGACCAGAATAATGGGAAGTTAGGACAATTGCAAGTGGTAGCTAAAGTAGATAAGAAATGTTTTGAAAAGAAAAACAAAGGTGCGATAAGGCTTCTTAAAGCGTTGACTTGGTAAGGCGAAGACAGGAATCCAAGCACACTTATAGCAAAAAGAGAAAAAGAAGGATAGTAATATTTTTCTTTTCGACAGTCTCGTCGGCGGATGCAACCTAAGAGCTTTTATTTCAATTTCTTTTTGCCGCTGCATTACATCAACGTTTGCAGTGTTTGCAGTTGCTGTCCCAAACCTTCTATCAAAAAATCTAACAAATATATTGAAGATGCCTGAGAAGCAGAAAAATGGTAAAGGTTCCAAACAAGTGAAGCCGCTTCCAGTCAACGATGAGCCGCAAACCGTAAAGCAACTTGAGATGGGGCATTCATGTTTAATGAAATTTAAGCAAAAGGAACACAGCAAAGCTCTTACCGTAAGTTTTATATTACTTAAGTAAAAAATAAAACGCCTCGTGTCCCTAAAAGTTTCGGTTCCTCCCCATTACATTCTCATTTTCAATAATATAGCAATACAGTATTAATAAAATTCATTCTTAGAGGGGCGCAGCAGAAAACCGGGAGTGGCAGAAACATCGTCAGACATTTGCGCCTCTCTTGCATGCCAGCTAGATGCCGCCACAGAATTAACACTGCGTTAATTTTCAAGAAAAAGAAATGATAAGGGAAAGGCAGGGAACTTAACCAGGTTGAACCCAGCTGGCTACCCTGCATTGGAGAAGGAGGAAATGCCATTAAAAGATTAGCAGGATGGAAGCAAAGTTCGCAGCTTGCACACACACGCACACACACGCACACACACGCACACACACGCACACACACACGCGCGCGCGCACAGACACATACGTGCACACACACACAAACACACACACACACACACACGCTCGCTTGCGCGCACGCACGCACGCACACACACCTCACATGCAGAAGTGTTTATTGTTCAATTCATCACAAGTGGCCATATAGGCTGGTGCATCTCAAGAAACGAAGCAGCTTTTTTTTCTTTTTTAGCTTTGCACATCGCAGACGCACGGCTACGATACCAGAATATTCTATTCTGTAAAAGGCCTGTCATCTAATTGACTTAAACCCGTCCGAAGCATTTAGCTTTAACGGGAGAGACAAATTTGAGCGGGACACAAAATGCAGTCACAATGCATCACAAATGCTCCGCTTTCATGCGATGCAAAAATTCATCTACTCGGGGTCCCCAGTGGCCACTGGTAAACCAAAGAAAGGCCGGCAGCCACGTGCTCTGAGTATCGCGTTTCAGTCGCTGAGAACTGCGCATACTTCGTCTTGTTAGTACACCTTCTTCGTTTCGGAAGCACGAGAACTATCCCCGAGTTTCTTATGGCATCCTCAGCTGGCCGTTTCGGAGCACTCCAGACCGCTCTCGCGAGCGGCGTTGTTTTTGGCTGGTTGAAGGAGAGTGCGCGCCTTGCGTTCGGCTGGTTATTTTCGATCACTCTCCTCCCTCTTCGAGCACTCTGAAGCGCACTGAGCCATGTCACCGGAGCAGTCGTCGAGATTGAAGCGTTTCTGGCGCTTCCCACAACATCATCACAACACAGCGTCGCCGCTGTTGGCGACGGTCCATCGTAACCTAGGCAGCCTAGGCCACTGCATGCTGGTGTCTCGACGAACGCTCGTACCACCGGAGCGACCGCTCGTTTTTCGGCAGCGCCGGGAGCTTTGGATAGGCGAAACATCGGATGTTGGCAGTAGTCACGTGATTATGCATTTGCCATTTCCACCTCCGAGAGCAAGTCACACGTTCTCCTTGCGCGTTTGTCGTTTACGTCTGAGTTCGGGGAATGTCGGATTTGCCCGACTCTGCTTCGGGGGATGAAACTGACAAGTCGAAAATACCATTACACAGTACCGCCGAAGCCTGCTGAAGGCTATCACATCTTTAGTAAGCCGCCAGTGAAAATGGGGGGCTAGTATATGGACGCCACCTGTTCTCATGCCAACAGATGATTAAAAAAGAAACGTCGTTTCTTTATTGAACTGGTGAATTTTAATTTCTTGTTTTGCTGAGGGCAGCATGCTGCTGCCTTCACACCATGCTGGCAATGAACTACGCGCGCATTTTACAAAGTGCAAAAAGTTTTGTAAGAACGTAGATGGGTTATCACTGCATTGAAGATATGGAATTAGCTGCGCTTGAGTAAACGACAATCTACAGAGTTTCAGGCTCTCATATGTTATTTCATGAATTAATATTAATTCCTGTGCGATTGATAGTTAAATTGAGCGAACTCCTAACAAAGTAACGTGGACTGTCATTTTCATTCAGCTGACAAGCACAAAACCACACCTTCACGAGAAAAGAAAGGGCGGCGTTGTTCTTTCGTAAGCAAAATCAGACTACAAAGAGAAACATACCATAGTGTTGTGCTCGCAAGACTAGACCACGTATTCTGTCATGAATAAAACATTTACTGCCTCTTTCTGGTGGCAAGAAGTCCAGCGTGAAAGAACGCCACCATTGCTCTCTCAGGGGAACCTCGCGACAGGCGATCGGAGTTCATGGCCCTCTGCATCCCCTCCTCACTGTTTCATCGATGCGTACCGCCCTACTTTGTGTCCAACCTTCGCACTGGACGCAAACGCTGACTGCGAAGTCTTCTTTGAGCCTGGACTCGGCCGTCTGCCAAGGGTCGTTACTTCTAGGCAGACTACGAAGCACTTCAGTTAATTTGTTTTTATTGCTTCTTCAAGAAGGAATCCTCCAGCGGTCTTGCTTGTTTTATAACTCTATTTATTTTTTGCCCTTATTTGTAACGTGAAAAGTTAAACATCGATTTGAGCAGAGTCATGTCAGTTGGCATGTCACTGTCAATCAGGGACACTGCAGTCAGGCCACAGAAAGTGCATCACTCTTCCTTATGGTAAATTCTAAGATTTGTGAATAGTGCAAACTGTGAACTTCCTACCTCCTTCTCCGCTTTCAGCCCCCTTTCCCCCTTCCCCAGTGCAGGGTAGCCTACCAGGTTCAGCCTGATTAACCTCCCTGCCTTTCCCTTATGACTTCTCTTTGCGCTGACGTCTGCATCGATCAGCTGGTTAGAAAAAGAGAGATAAAGATCTATGAACTTTAGCATAGTCGGCACAAAATATCTTCTTCTATTGAAGAGCCGATTGTATACAGTTGATCAGCAGTACATGTGTTGTGTTCAAAGGAATATTCACTCTGCAAGTCCCTATACTGGTTGAGGCTTGGCTTACTGTGTACTAAATATTTTTTTCAGTTGAGTCATGTATAGCTTCAACTTTCTTCCATTCTATCATTTCAACTCTTATGATTCCCGTATATTCTGCAGGACCTGTCGCGAGGCAAATACCTCCAGGATACTTCCCTCTCTCTACGCACAGGGTCAATATTGACTTCGGTCAATGTGGCGAACAGAGTGACAATTACGACAATTACGATATATCGAGCTAAATATTGTCACGGAAGGATGAACGAAGAGAGGAAGAAGAAGATCGCGAGACGCTGGCTGCTGCGGGTTGTTGGTAGTCAGCCATTTTAACTACTCGGATTCAATTTGTATATATATTGTAAATATAATCTTCTACACTGCCAACATCCCTGTAACAATATCGCAGTGTTGACAAGAATTGCCTGTACGCGGGGCCGAATTCATAAGCTTTTTTTTTTTTTTCGTAAATGTACATTGCAGCTGACCGGCTGCGTTTGCTTATATGTCCGGCATTAGGATTGGCTGGAATTGGCTCATACGAAGATTTCTAGCGTAAGAGTTTTTTATGGATGCTGGCCATGATCTTTGTGTACCTGAACTAGTGATTCTTCATTCTGTGCTGTGAAGGCGAAATGAAATGGTTAACTATAACGTGACCAATGATAGCAGGCATACGCGCTTCATTTAAACAGCCCTCGTATTTTCGGTTTCGCTTGTTTCAAGAATGAATGAATTTTTTTCCAAAGTCCATTACCACAAAGCAGTTCTTACGCTAGAACGGTTTGTGTAGGACCAGATTCCAGCCTATTACGGTGTCGGACTCATCATTAGCGGAGCCCGCCATCCAGCGGCAAGCAGGTTTTACGGACAAAAAGCATTGTGAATTAGGCCACAGATCCTTTGGATGTTCTATATGTGAACGCAACCAGTACTCATAGTAAACCGGCAAATCAAATACAGGGTCTCGCGAAAAAATGAAGGACGGCGAGATGTTACGCATTGACACACAACATGACGCAGGCTCATTTCACGAGCGTAAATGCTAAGGAGCGGGACCATTATCCAGTGCCGTTCGGCTGCACCCAACTTCTGTTCATTTATGATCCGATCAGTCTTAGTAATGATGTCAAACTTACGCATCGCGCTATAAAGAAGACTATGAAGGTTCCGCAGCAGCGCCAGAGTTCTAGGCATTACCAGGGTCCTTCAATACTACTACTACGAAAATCAATGCCAGACTGCTTCGGGACGCGTGTTATGTGCTTGCAACGTCGCACAATAATGCGGCCCGCTGCTTATGCGAGCTTCCATCTGCCAGGATTTATCGTCGCAGCTTATCTGCGACGAATGTCTGAGAAGAATCTTAATTCTCTGCTCGGAAAGCGTTTCTTGTCAAGGCGGCTCAAGAGCAAAAGAAAGAGAGTGCACTTTCTTCATTTTTTTGTTGTTGTTAGCCTTCAACCAAAAGCAGCGATGAACGCAAAGAAGTTAGCTGCGAATAAAAGATCTGTTGGTGTTCCTCCTTCTCTCTGACGCCAGCATTATTGCTGGCAGGCCTCTCGATCTCTCACTAAAGCAAAATAAACTTAAGCAATAAACGTTGGTGGGTCGAATTCTGCTACCCATATATAGGAGGAACTAGACATGGGCATATTGTAGTGATACCGAACCACGTCTGCATTAAATAAAAATATCTTTTTCTTGTGAGTAAATCAAAGCAATGGGGTAGTCTATTGCACAAAACAAGGAAACTAAGTAAGCGTACTACTGCATTGCGGTCGATAATCACTTACTCTGCAGAAAATATGCGAAACCGCAAAGCGTATAGGAGTAAAGGCAGAGAAGACACACAAAAATTGCATTTCCACAGGCGAATCATTCATGAAAACGCTGGCGTGATGAGGAGCGCCGCCATCGTTGTCGCAGGCGCCGCACATCAATCGTGCACGGCATGAAACCGAACGAAAACCGTCGAGTTTGGTCAGCTCCCAAAGAAAGGATTAGCAACATTCCGGGCAAACGTCTCTCCTACGGCGAAAGATAATCCAAGAAACTTCGCGCGTGGGGGCGGAGCGCTTGCTCGGTCGCTGATGAAATTTAAGGGCTGTCGGCCCCTCATTCTGCGGCCAGCGAACTCGGCTTATACCGCCACCCAGCGAACGTAGATAGGCTCGCTTGGCTTGTTCGTTCGCTTCCGTCGGCGTCGATAAAATCGAATGTGTTGCAATTAGAGCGACACATAATTGTGCACACGTCGTGCTGAGCAACACAGGTTCTTTATAACGAGCTGCACAGAGATGTGTCGCAAGCGCCACCGGTCTCCGATTCGGCGGCCGAGGGAGCTAGGCCTGCCGGCTCCTGCTCATCGGCGGCTGTCAACAGAGCCGACACTGCCGACAGGGCTTTGCGGAAACACGTGCACAATGCTTCGTTTATTTTGTTTCAAACGTTAGAGCTTTGGACCAAAAAGTAAGGAAGCTTTGTTGAAAGCAGTAGAAGAAAGTCGAAAAGATGGACGGATACCGAACAGTAGGCGACAAAGCAGAATTGCTTTAAATTTGCAAAGACAAGGGGGAAAGACAATTAACTCGTATAGACCATTGACCATTTACATCGGTAATATACAGGTTAGCTATCCGGCCAGTTAAGTTAAAGTTGCAAGCATGGTCAGCGAAAAATATTGCATTGAAATATCAAGAGTAGAAAGGAGACCGTTATATGTGGCCTTTTTAGACATTACAAGAGATTATGACACCGTAGACCGCAAGATATTGCGGGATATTCTGGAAAGGGAAGGCTTAGGTGGCGATCGTCTACAGCTTTTGAGAGATATTTAGCTGGAAAACACCGTTCGCCATGAATGGGATGGGATGAGCAGCGAGGAGAAAGTCGATGTCATCAAGGAACTAAGGTAGGAGTGCCCTTTATCCCAACTTCTGTTTAAGATGTACATGATGAGGATGGAAAGCGCGTTAGAAAGAAGTAATATCGGGTTTAATCTCTCAAACAGCCACGTACAGTAGTAGAGAAGCCGCTTCCAGGTTTGCTTTTTTGCTTTATAAGGACGACACTGTGTTGGTATAGCGAAGTGATATGCAACGTCTGGCTAATATGAGTGGACAGCAAGGCGATAAGTGAGGCGGACAGACAATGACAATACAGGACCAAGAAATGGCTCACGTAAAATAATATAAATACCTTGATATAGAGATAAACGAAGGCGATGGACATATGGAAACACAGGAAAAAACAATAACAGTAAAGGGAAAGAGAAATGCGGCCAAAAAAGAACGCGGAGCGATATGGGATTACAATAGGTACGATGTGCTCCGGGCTATGTTGAAAAGTGTAAGAGTTCCAGGACTTACATTTGGAAATGTAAGTCCTGAAATTTGCTTGAAATCAGGGGTACAATCTGGACTCGATGACAACCAAACGTCAGTGGGACGCCTCGCATTGGGCGCTCACGGGAAGACTACAAATGAAGCTGTGCAGGGTAATATGGGCTGTACAAGTTTTGAAGTGAGGGAAGCTCACAGTAAAAGTAATTATAAAGAACGACTGACGAATATTGTAGAAAGTAAATGAGCGGGGAGAGTGTTCAGATATTTGTACAGCAAAAACATTGATTAACAATGGAGGAAAATAACCATGGAGCTTACCAGCAAATATGCGGCCTGTATGGTGAGTCAGTGAGACTGACATAATCTCATGGGTGGCGGCAATGGAAAATAAACCTGCCATGAGTAACTACTTAAGAGGAAAAAACGAAACCAGGAAAGAAAGAATTTATGATAACTTAAAGGAAGCTAATTAGTTTTCGAAGCGTGATCAGGTCGCCTTAGAACACGCACTTATAAAGCGAGATATAAGAAGGAAGAAGAAGCCTGTGCTTGCTGCGGCAAAGCTAGGAAAACGATGGAGCAAGTTTTATTAAAATGTGAAGATATCTGCCCAGCGGTCGATTTAGGAATCACTGGCCTCCTTGATGCCTTTGGGTTCAGCGAGGACAAGGGGAAAGTAAACATACCCGCAGTAGAGATTAGTAAGAGGCGCTTGGAAGATTGGAGGAAGCAAAGTAGGGAAACGACAAATAAAGGAGGCGTACAAATACAAATTTCATAATAGGGGTTCAGAACCTTTGATTATGGGAATTCATCGTGGGTTTTTTTTTCTTTTTTTTCTTTTTTAACATAGGTAGTGCATTAGGCAATAACGTAACAAGAGCTTGGTGGCGCAACCCGCCACCCCGTTGCAAAGAGGACGCTCATAACATACATACATCCATCGTGCAAGGACAAGGCGCGGCGCGGCCCTTGCCACTGTAGTGCCAGTGAGGTCTGCCGGGCAAGCGTAGTCGTGCAGACCGCGCTTATTTGCACGTCGACCGTGATCACTGGGAAGCTGGGAAGCGTCGCACATGTGCCACTGTGATTATATTGAGGTGCGTTGTGCGTGATATTGCGCTGTTCATGTGTTACGTAGTACATAACATGAGGTGCCCTCATGGCGTCGAAAGCACGAACATGTTTCATACACGGGTGCAGAAGCGAGTACAGAACGTTGAAAGCCAAGGCCCCCCTTTTTAGGCCGGCTAAAGCCGCCGCTCGGCGTGAGCTGCGGTCGCGAAACATCAAAGGTGCTGTCAAGGAGTCGCCAATAGAGGCTGCCCTTTTCAGACGGCACTTCGAAAGGACCTTTCGGCATGTGATAAATGGGGAAGTAGTCACCAGAAAAGCAGGTGAATGCAATCCAGACAGCGTGTTAGGCAAGGCCTTTCAAAGAACGTCAGCAACATTTGAAGTTAATGAGAGCAAACTAGAGCCTACTGCTAAGCTCGGTCTGATGTGTGCATGTGGATTACTGAGCTATGTAATAAAGTGTTTCTTCTCTTCTTATGGACCTGTGCCAAAAAAGCAGTGATGTAAAATATTTAGGTCATGTTAATGTTCGCCAAAGTGCCCGCATATGTGGCTATTTTCCTTTTTTTATAAGATAAAGCTTTTTAAAGGGCATGTAGCTGGAGCACGCAGACGCAGATAGTAAAGTGAACGACGCGGTCATATTATTTCCCTGTTTATTCCGCACACACACGAAAGGCGTTCCCGTTAGAGGCGTTTACAAAGGCCGGTAGATCGCAAGAAGCGCAGTAACGCTTGCATGGCCTTCTTCTGTGACATTAGGTCCTGTCGATGGTGCAGAATTCTTTCTTCCCATAGTGGTCGGTCGTAAAGCTGGTTGAATTCCTGGCGAAGAGATTTCCTCTGTGGACTGTACTGCGGGCAGTCGCACAAAATATGGCCAATCGATTCCTCATGGTCACAGCGGTCACAGGTTGCGGCGTCAGCCATTCCTATGCGGAGCGTATAGGCTTTGGTAAAAGCAACGCCCAACCACAGTTGATACAAAAGCATGGCGTCTCCACGGCGCAGCTTTGATGGGACTCGAAGGCTTAATGTGGTATCAAGGGAGTATAGTCGGGAATTCCTGAAATGTGCTAATTTCATTGCGATGTGGTGCACTGGCAAGCAAGCAAGCGGAGGTTCAATGCTGTGTCAGTTCTAGGACGTGGTATTGGTACGAGGTGGTCCTCATTATGGGCTGAACGGGCAGCTTGATCCACCTGTTCATGCCGATAATCCCGCAGTGACTTGGAAGCCATTGGAAAGTTATTTCATGGCCTGCATCACCTATATTGCGCATCGTCTCTGTAATCTGTTATACCAGCTGTTCGTGCAGTCCACGCCGTAAAGGCGACAGCAGAGACTGCAGTCACAAAAGATCGTCAACTTGTGCGGCGGTTCATCACCGATGTAATGAAGGTTGGTAAAGAGTGCTACGACCTTTGCTGCCGTGGATGTTGTCGCGTGACTCGTCTTAAATTTGATGGTTTTAACTATCGCTGGTATCACGATTGCCGCCGCGGAGCTGTTTGGCCGGTCTGATCCATCAATGTAGATATGCGTAGAGTTACGGTAGTTCTCGTATAAAAGTAGCAACGCGAGCTATTTAAGGACTGGTGATGATAGATCAGCTTTTTCCGTGATGACAGGTATTGTCAAGTTGATTTTTGGCTGAGCGAGGCACCATGGAGGAATCGAAGGTCTCGCAGCAGGAGTGAAACAAGCTGGCAATGAATCACAGTGTGGTTATTGTTTTGCTGAAAGAGAAGTATGGTCTGTCCGCTGGTACAGAGGCTAGGTGGTGGCGAGGGGTCCTGGGAAGATGCCTTATATGGACCCTCAGCACTGCAATATCAATTTGGGTCTTGACAAGTGGTCTCTACTGATTGCTATGGTTGCCACTGTTGATGCTCTCTGAGGCAGGCCTAGACAGATTCGGAACGTTTGAGCCAGAACACTTTGTATTGTGCGTAGATTCGTTTTGCCTGTGTTAGTAATTGCTGGCAAGCTGTACCAAAGAAAGCCTAGAAAAAGCAACCTGCATAGTTGTAGCATAGCATTTGTCGACATTCCTCAAGTCTTGCTAGTTAAAAGCTTAAACAGGTGGCAGAAGCCTGTAAACCGTTTTTTCACGTATGATACGTGAGGGCTCCATGACAGGTCCCTGTCGGTTATGACACCTAGAAACTTGTAAGATCGAACATATGGTATTCTTTGGCCATTGATCAGTACGTTGTAGTTTGTCATGGTTTCGCGCGTAAATTGCACTAGTGAGCGTTTCTCGGAGGAAATTTCCAAACCTCGATTACAGAGGTAGATAGCAGTTTTAGTGGCAGCTCTCTCAATTCTCTCTCGCAACTGTAGGCGTGTTACGGCAGACGTCCCTATGCAGACATCATAAGCGTACATTGATAGTCTGACTTTGCTTGGCACGTGCTCAAGGAGAGCAATTAGGGTTACATTAAATAACGCAGGGCTAAGTACAACGCCCTGGACAACGCCGCGTTAGCTATAATGTAGAGAAGTATGGCCTTACTCGGTGCTTACAAAAAAGGACGTATGGAGAGATAGCGGCGTATCCATTAAAACATCCGTCCACCCACTTCTAACTCTTCGAGAGCAGAGAGAATGGGTCCATGCGTAACGTTGTCATATGCCCTGTTGATGTCGAGGAACAAAGAAGCGCAGATACGCTTACGGCATTTCTCATGCTGAACACAGGTGACCAGGTCAACGACGTTATCGATCGATTATCGACCACGTCTAAAGACCCCCCCCCCCGCCTATGGCATCCGGGTAGGTGTTGTGGTACTCCAAGTACCACTCCAGGCGTCCTAGGACCATCCACTCCATTACTTTGCCCACACAACTTGCCAACGCGATCGAGGGATATTATCAGAGTTGCAACGGCGACTTGCGAGGCTTCAGCAGTGGAACAAAGCGACTTGTCTTCCAGCTTACTGGTAGCGTGCCATCTCTGCAAGATTCATTGTACAGTTCAAGGAGAACAACTCTCGCTCGCTCAGCCAGATGACACAGAGCTCGGCAGGAAATTCCATCAGGTCCTGGCACTGATGTACGGCCACACAAAGCTAATGACGCCTTAAGTTCGTGGATTGAGAATGGCAGATCCATGCGGTGATCACGTGGTGGCGGACAACTACTCGAAGGCTGTAAAATATTGGGAGCTGTGAGTTGGCCAGGTAATCTGACGCGGAACTCATCTGCCACGTCAATCCCTGGTCTTCGTCGCACAATTGCTGCAATGGAGCACTTGGTCTACACTACCACTACCGATGCGCTTGGTTAGCGGCTTTATTCTCCATAGAATTGCGCAATAAAAGAAAATCAAACGCTAAGTACTCTCACTGCAACACGTGTGCGCCTTCGAACCCATCATTCATTTAATAAAGGGAATATTTTTCTAAAACAGCTCGGCTGCCAACCATTCGTCGATGATTTCTGCAAAAACTTTTTTTCCCGTAACAAAACAAAATATCGATTCTTGTTATAACTAAAGACGGCTGCGAAGGCAACGAAAATAACAACCACCACCACAACAACAGCAGCCAAGCAACCACAACGATGACGACGACAAGAACGTATGTTTTTTTTTTCTTTACGAAAAACATGACGGGCATGGTGCTTCTTTCGCTTAACTTGGATATTCAATAAGAGGTTCCACGTGTTCCAAATCTAATATGACTGATGGTTTCCTTATATGATCAAATATTAAAAGACGTGCATAAGGACAGAAGGAATAATTGTTGTAGTTGCGCATGTTTGATATTCTAATAATAATATTTGGGGTTTTACGTGCCAAAACCACTTTCTGATTATGAGGCACGCCGTAGTGGAGGACTCCGGAAATTTTGACCACCTGGGGTTCTTTAACGTGCACCTAAATCTAAGCACACGGGTGTTTTCGCATTTCGCCCCCATCGAAATGCGGCCGCCGTGGCTGGGATTCGATCCCGCGACCTCGTGCTCAGCAGCCCAACACCATAGCCACTGAGCAACCACGGCGGGTGTTTGATATTCTGGAGCTTTGTATTTATATCGGCAGAAAATATTTCGGGACAGAATGGCAGCACACAGAACACTTCTACTTGAAAACAAACTCGCGAAGCGATTTGATATTGTTAGCGTTGCACGCCGACAGAGAAAATAAAAACGACCAGTCGAGTAAACAATTTATTTTTTATGTGCTGTAGATCAGCGGCAAAGAATACACAGACTATATAATGTCAACGAAATAATCAAACTACCCACCGTCACTGCGCCCTGCCTGGGATTGCTGCATGCCACCTGCAGCTAATTTCCTGAGAACCGCACCCTAAATATATTCTAAACTGGCCAAGGCTGTACGAAAACTAGGCTTTATTTCTTTGGCTTCTTGACGCGTATGCACGCTCTTCAAAGGCTGACTCCAGAGTGTCTTGGATACGCTACTATAACTCAAACAAAAACTGATACAAAGAAATTTAATTGGTTGCATAAACAGCGAGAAGGTGGGAAAGCGTTATAAATGCAGTTGAAATGTGTTTACACATATCCCAAGACCGTAATGGTACCTGCATCCCGGTATAGAGAGAACCCGAATAAAAATTGAAGTTGACGCATTTTTCATAAAAAATCAGTACAATGATGTCCATAACTGAAGAGCTAATGTTTTAGTAGATATGTGTGGTTCTGATTAAGACACCTTGACGCTGTTACTTCAACAGCGTTCCGTCGGTGTCTGCCCAACGTGAGTGAACGTGCTCTCCGAGAGAAGCGAGGACTCTCGAGAGTGCTCAATCTTGGGCAAGAGATTATACCTGTCAAGGCGTTTCCAGCACTACATTTGTTCTTATGGCTTAAGCAGCGTTGTAGTGTGTAGTTAGAAGGACGGCGAAGTCGCTAACTCGAGCCGGCGTTCTTGGGCTTGCAACCCCGTAGTAGATGAATATTCTGAAGTCTTCATAAAGATACATGGTACCTCCTGGCCTCTTTAATGCTTCTGTTTGACGAAACACTGTTTGGAAGAAGAGCCCTGCGAGTTGAGACATTCAGACAGGAATGTTTCCACTTACGCTTCGCAGTTTTCTTTGAAAGATTTAATACAGGTTTGCCGTCTGCTGAAAACTTTATTATACACTCGGCAGAAGATCTCCAGTCACCGAAAAGTCCACTGACCAATACGACCTTCCTCCCTCTTCATTTCATTCGTGTGCCCACGCATATATTGCCGTTTCCTAGAATGACTATCTATATCACCGAAAAACTTCTACAACCATATTTTCTCTTCCAGTTTAAACGGCGCGGGAATGTTTCCGTGCTTTCTGTGGAGCACAAGCGATCACTAAACAGGAGTAATGGACAAAGTTATCAGCGCATTCACAGGGGCGCAAGGTCAAGAGCGAATCGTTATTCTCATAGCAAAATATGCATACTTACGTATTCCAAATTACATCCCCAATTTCTTACGCTTTTTACATTTGCGTCTAGCTCTTTCATATGGCTCACAGTGCCTTCCTACTAACAGCAAGTGACCCAGATTATTTTACGGAGGCAATACTTCAGGTAAAACTAGGATAAAGGTTTATTCGCTCCATGAAGCTCCCTAGGCTGAGGTCTCCGCCTGCGGTGCGTTGGCTGGACCATCCCTGAACGAAATCTTCCTGAATTCCTGAATAAAGTTCTGTTCTCTCTTTCTTTCTTTTTGTACCTTGCTTACTTCTAAGTATCAAGCCATAGAGGGAGACGGATTAGTATTAACACTGAGCTCGAATAGTTCACTGCCGTGGAATAATAACTGAAGGGTCATTAATGCGTAAGCTTTCTTTGGCGAGTACCCCAGCAAAATCTGTCTCTCACGCTAAAAGTGTAATGCCTTCGACCTCGACAAAATGTTTGCGTAGATTATTTGCAGCTTTATAAACGATAAAGAAGAATTAAAAAAAGTAATGATCAGAGAGAAAATCGGTCACGTCAGACTACCTTGAAAGCTTACTTTTCTGTATTATGGATGTGTATGCAGAGAAGCTTGAAGTGGGGCTGTTTAGTATAAAAATAAGAATAACTGATCCGTACACGTGACAATAGTTTAATAATAATATTACATTATTGGTGGCGTCAAAAAAATTATCTGGTGACGTCGCCGTCGCCGCGTCAAGGTCGTAACAACCACTGTAAAGCAGAAAATAAAATAAAATAAGAAGAAACAAGCCGTGGGGTGAAGCCGATTGTGACGTAGTTTCGGCTCAGTTGATACGATTGCTTTGAAGGGGTCCTGCAGCTTCCTGGCGACTCACCTCCACGCCGTTCAGTACATAGATTTCATTTACTTGGCACCGGAAAAGCGACGAGTAGACATGCATCAGCTAGGAAAAGCAAGTAAGCAAAAGCGAAGTAATAGTCGAGACAGAGTGCTTACGAATTAGTAAGCAATTTTCAGAATTTCTGTAGCATCTTTTCTCTTGGGGACATCCATTTTACTTTGTATTGCAGGGTTTGTTTAAGCGGGGTTGCATGCAAGGTTCCTTTTAGGTCCCTTCTTTAAACGCAGCGGATGCCTGACCATATAGAATGAACGGCTTCACCAGTATGTGCGCACTCTATGAAAGTCGATGGACAGTCTCTGCACGCACAGTAATGGAATCGCCTATGCGCGCGGAGAAATATCGAACGAGTTGGATCCTAGGGCGTATATTTGGTGCGAATAACATTGAAAATGTCTTAAGTGGTTTACCGAGTCGCAATAAATTCCACTTCCCACGTGAATCAAGTCGCATGTAAACTAACCCGAGCACGCCGGTGACGTAATTCTCATTGTCACTTTGAAATATATATATATCTGGTTCGCTTGGACGCTACGACGTGCCGGAGAACAATTTACGCTGGCTGACTCACAGGCTGCGGGTTTCTGCGCTGTTCCACATTTATGTGTTTGTCGTCTTGTTCACCCGTGTTGCGCTGCGGCCCTGAATGATACCGCACTGAACGACGTGCCTATAGCTTGTTACGTTTCTTAAACATTAATCAAAAGGAGTGTTTCTTAACTTGCCTGAACACGGCCTTGCAAGACTAGATCCGCTTGCAGCCGACACGTCACGTGCACCTCCCCCTGCAATGGAAACTGGTGAAACTAGATGCACCAGAAGAACGTGCCATCTGGTGTGGTGCTTCTCAATAAGCGAGAAGAACGGAGTTAACTGAGGGGACCGGTTTTTATTAATCATACCATATGAAGCCAACAAACACTGACACCAATGACAACATAGGGGAAATTACTTGTGCTTAATGAATGAAATAAAGAAACGATAAATTAATGGAAATAAAAGTGGATGAAAAATCAACTTGCCGCAGGTGGGGAACGATACCGCAGCCTTTCCAAAGTCTGTGAGTGGAGGTGCTGGCTAACACTCTCAGGGTTCTACTAGGAAACACCCAAGAAAGTGTATGGGGAAACGGCGCCGCAGTAGCTCAATTGGTAGAGCCTCGCACGCGAAATGCGAAGGTTATGGGATCGCTCCCCATCTGTGGCAAGTTGTTTTTCACCCACTTTCATTTCCATTAATTCATCGTTTCTTTATTTCATTTATTAAGCATAGGTAATTTCCCCTATGTTGTCATTGGTGTCAGTGTTTGCTGGCTTCTTATAGTATGGCTTCTTAATAAAGCCACACAGAACGACACGTGTACCATTAACTTTCGAGTTTGCTATAGTGTTGTACTACTGAGCACGAGGTCGCGGGATCGAATCCCGGCCACGGCGGCCGCATTCCGATGGAGGCGAAATACGAAGACACCTGTGTAATTATATTTAGGTGCACGTTAAAGAACCCCAGGTGGTAAAAATTTTCGGAGTCCTCCATTACGGTGTGCCTCGTAATCAGAAAGTGGTTTTGGCACGTTAAACCCCATAATTTAATTTTAACTTTCGAGTTTGTGAAACTCTGCTGAATGGTGGTGCTGACGCGTAGAAATTACTGACATGTATCGCAAAGGTAGATCCTCCTCCTGCCAACGTCATCTTCCTCCTACTCTTTCGTCATTACATGACAGTTTGAAACTCCATATTTGCAAGCGGTTAAGCAGAAACGATTATTTGAAGAAACTATGCACAGAATGACGGTTCTTACAAGGGCCAGGCAAGAGAAATGCAGTGAAAATATGCATCTGCGTTATAACAACGGTGGGCACTCGTCCATGGTAATCAAGGTGAGGCCAATATGGCATCACGGAAGGACTGCGACGCCAGTTCGTATGAATCCTTTTCTTTTATACTGTCACGGATGATGCGTTTTTATTTACTGGTGAAACCTAGCGGAGATGATAGGCAGGTAAGATAGCCACCGAGTTCTTTTCGCTCGTTTGAGAGACCGCCGTCATCCTCTATCTTCAGCCCCTCTTCTCGCAGCGTTACAATGCTATTGCAAGCAGGCATATAAAACCATTATTTCTGCATCCAATTGATTGCGACCGTTGTAGGGTTTTCCCGTATTAGAAGCTCAACTCTGGCACGACCATCACCAATCTAATTCTGCTTTCGTAGCCTGTCTTTCTGAGCCCTATTTGTGGGAGATAAACTTTCTTTGGTATTTAATATCAAAGCGGGTCGCTCCCCCGCATAGAGACCTCGTTCGTCGGTGGAGCCCTCAGTCCAGTGCTCCGTGAGCCGCAGCCCGGCCGGCGCGCTCTCCTGATCAAATTGAGCCGGTCCCAGGAGTCGACACTGGGCAGCAAGACTTCCCGCAGTTGCGTGTTTGGGTGTCGCTTGCGTGCTATCGAGTTGGTTGGTTGGCACGTCCACGTGGCGTGATAAAGCCTGAGTCACTGTGTCCTAGATTATTACTGATTTTACGTGAACCCTGAATTTTGTAGCGAGCACCCCTTCCGCTTCGAGACGCTCGTAATCTATCTGTATGTCTTGCCTTTGTAGTCTGCGAGCTATATACGCGAGAACAGACACCGTGTTCAGCCACATAAGACGCGGCAGCCTGAACCTGGTAGCTAACTCCTTTACAATAAGTGTTTTTTTCCCGAGGCAGCCAATGTTTCTGGGCGTAAATTATATACGAGAGAGGAAGTGTTGTCCTATTGGTTGGACAGACGTATAAACAAGCAGAGGGAGGCACGAATAAGCTACTCCTATCGAACCTGAATATTTCTACAGGTCAGAGCTATCGGACGCCGAGATATGCAAAAAATATATGTTGCCAAGGTGATTCGGTGCATGATTCACACACCGAATTCGCAGTATTGGTTGTTATAGCAGCGTTTAGCACGGTTAAGTGGACAAATGGCCTTATAAATGGCATGGCAAGTTCTGGAAATGTACGTAGGGCAATGTAGATGTAACTCGGAACCTTACAGTATTAGTTCAGATGATAGCATTAACTTCCATTACCAGAAGAAAGTTAAAGCCGAAATACGACAGCCATTTAAACTTGTAGAAATCTTTAATTGACATAGGTATTGGAATGTATGTGTGTTGTATCAATATTTTGATCCTTTAGATATGTACCAGTTGAGGTTCCAAGACTGTACACTTAACAACTCACTCAGTAAAAAAACATATTACATTAGTAATGTTGCTGTTTTCCATAAAACATTTGCATTTCCAGTACATTGGGTGAAGTTGAATATGTACATATAAAAAAGTTAGCGTTATCTGAGACACGTTGCATTATCGTTCTTGTAAGGTATTGTATTCTTTTTTGTTTGCTATAGGCAACACTGGGCACGGCAGCAACAGCACGACGCGGATTCTTAATCCTTTCGTCTATCTTGTGCAGCTCATTTCCGCTCCCCTGGTGATACCGACTGCACGGGACGGCTCTAGCCCCGTGACGCAGGGCGAGATAGTGCGGCTGAGGAACCACTCCGGCTCCTTCCGCCCTACGACGACGGTGGTCATCGAAACCTTCGTCTTCCGACAGAAGTCGACAGGGATGCTACACACAGACGGGACTCCCAGCTTGGACCAGGTGGCGCTGCGGGGCTACTTAAAGCGAGACTTGACCAGCACGCACTCCACTGGGCACGGCAGCAACAGCACGATGCGGATTCTTAATCCTCTAAAATTAAATATTAAGTTATGGGATTTTACGTGCCAAAACCACTTTCTCATTATGAGGCACGCCGTAGTGGAGGACTCCGGAAATTTCGACCACCTGGGGTTCTTTATCATCATCATCAGCAGCCTAGTTACGCCCACTGCAGGGCAAAGGCCTCTCCCATACTTCTCCAACTACCCCGGTCATGTACTAATTGTGGCCATGTTGTCCCTGCAAACGTCTTAATGTCATCCGCCCACCTGACTTTCTGCCGCCCCCTGCTACGCATCCCTTCCCTTGGAATCCAGTCCGTAACCCTTAGTGACCATCGGTTATCTTCCCTCCTCATTACATGTCCGGCCCATGCCCATTTCTTTTTCTTGATTTCAACTAAGATGTCGGTTACCCGCGTTTGTTGCCTCACCCAATCTGCTCTTTTCTTATCCCTTAACGTCACACCCATCATTCTTCTTTCCATAGCTCGTTGCGTCGTCCTAAATTTCAGCAGAACCCTTTTCGTAAGCCTCCAGGTTTCTGCCCCATATGTGAGTACTCGTAACACACAGCTGTTATACACTTTCCTTCTGAGGGATAGTGGCAACCTGCTGTTCATGATTTGAGAATGCCTGCCAAACGCACCCCAGCCCATTCTTATTCTTCTGGTTATTTCAGTCTCATGATCCGAATCCGTGGTGACTACCTGCCCTAAGTAGATGTATTCCCTTACAACTTCCAGTGCTTCGCTACCTATCGCAAACTGCTGTTCTCTTCCGAGACTGTTAAACAATACTTTAGTTTTCTGCAGATTAATTTTCAGACCCACCCTTCTGCTTTGCCTCTCCAGGTCAGTGAGCATGCATTGCAATTGGTCTCCTGAGTTACTAAGCAAGGCAATATGATCAGCGAATCTTAAGTTGCTAAGGTATTCTCCATCAACTTTTATCCCCAATTCTTCCCACTCCAGGCCTCTGAATACCTCCTGTAAACATGCTGTGAATAGCATTGGAGATATCGTATCTCCCTGTCGGACGCCTTTCTTTATAGGGATTTTGTTGCTTTCTTTGTGGAGGACTACCGTGGCAGTGGAGCCGCTATAGATATCTTCCAGTATCTTTACATATGGCTCATCTACACCCTGATTCCGTAATGCCTCCATGACTGCTGAGGTTTCGACTGAATCAAACGCTTTCTCGTAATCAATGAAAGCTATATATAAGGGTTGGTTATATTCTGCACATTTCTCTATCACTTGATTGATAGTGTGAATATGGTCTATTGTTGAGTAGCCTTTACGGAATCCTGCCTGGTCCTTTGGTTGACAGAAGTCTAAGGTGTACCTGATTCTATTTGCGATTACCTTAGTAAATACTTTGTAGGCAACGGACAGTAAGCTGATCGGTCTATAATTTTTCAAGTCTTTGGCGTCCCCTTTCTTATGGATTAGGATTATGTTAGCGTTCTTCCAAGATTCCGGTACGCTCGAGGTTATGAGGCATTGCGTATACAGGGTGGCCAGTTTCTCTAGCACAATCTGACCACCATCCTTCAACAAATCTGCTGTTACCTGATCCTCCCCAGCTGCCTTCCCCCTTTGCATAGCTCCTAAGGCTTTCTTTACTTCTTCTGGCGTTACCTGTGGGATTTCGAACTCCTCTAGGCTATTCTCTCTCCCACTGTCGTCGTGGGTGCCACTGGTACTGTATAAATCTCTACAGAACTCCTCAGCCACTTGAACTATCTCATCCATATTAGTAACGATATTGCCGGCTTCGTCTCTTAACGCACACATCTGATTCTTGCCTATTCCTAGTTTCTTCTTCACTGTTTTTAGGCTTCCTCCGTTCCTGAGAGCCTGTTCAATTCTATCCATATTATAGTTCCTGATGTCCGCTGTCTTACGCTTGTTGATTAACTTAGAAAGTTCTGCCAGCTCTATTCTAGCTGTAGGGTTAGAGGCTTTCATACATTGGCGTTTCTTGATCAGATCTTTCGTCTCCTGCGATAGCTTACTGGTTTCCTGTCTAACGGCGTTACCACCGACTTCTATTGCGCACTCCTTAATGATGGCCATGAGATAGTCGTTCATTGCTTCAACACTAAGGTCCTCTCCCTGAGTTAAAGCCGAATACGTGTTCTGTAGCTTGATCCGGAATTCCTCTAGTTTCCCTCTTACCGCTAACTCATTGATTGGCTTCTTGTGTACCAGTTTCTTCCGTTCCCTCCTCAAGTCTAGGCTAATTCGAGTTCTTACCATCCTATGGTCACTGCAGCGTACCTTGCCGAGCACGTCTACATCTTGTATGATGCCAGGGTTCGCGCAGAGTATGAAGTCGATTTCATTTCTAGTCTCACCATTCGGGCTCCTCCACGTCCACTTTCGACTAACCCGCTTGCGGAAAAAGGTGTTCATTATCCGCATATTAGTCTGTTCTGTAAACTCTACTAATAATTCTCCTCTGCTATTCCTAGAGCCTATGCCATATTCCCCCACTGACTTGTCTCCAGCCTGCTTCTTGCCTACCCTGGCATTGAAGTCGCCCATCAGTATAGTGTACTTTGTTTTGACTTTACCCATCGCCGATTCCACGTCTTCATAAAAGCTTTCGACTTCCTGGTCATCATGACTGCATGTAGGGGCATAGACTTGTACCACCTTCAATTTGTACCTCTTATTAAGTTTCACAACAAGACCTGCCACCCTCTCGTTAATGCTATAGAATTCCTGTATGTTACCAGCTATTTCCTTATTAATCAGGAATCCGACTCCTAGTTCTCGTCTCTCCGCTAAGCCCCGGTAACACAGTACATGCCCGCTTTTTAGCACTGTATATGCTTCTTTTGTCCTCCTAACCTCACTGAGCCCTATTATATCCCATTTACTACCCTCTAATTCCTCCAATAACACTGCTAGACTCGCCTCACTAGATAGCGTTCTAACGTTAAACGTTGCCAGGTTCAGATTCCAATGGCGGCCTGTCCGGAGCCAGGTATTCTTAGCACCCTCTGCAGCGTCACAGATCTGACCGCCGCCGTGGTCAGTTGCTTCGCGGCTGCTGGGGACTGAGGGCCAGGGTTTGATTGTTGTATTCATATAGGAGGTTGTGGCCAAGTACTGCACCAGGGTGGCCAATCCTGCTCTGGTGAGAGAGTGCGTTACCGGTTCTGGTCACCGGGATCAGGCCGCACTCCAGGCGTGTTTGTGCAATTTTCTCAACACAAGGTTTTTTTTTGTATTTTCCGGTGGAGAATTGCGCGGCACCGGGATTTGAATCACGGTCCTCTTGCACTGGAGACGGATACTCTACCATCTCCGCAGGAGTTAAATTAAAAATTGAATTATGGGGTTTTGCGTGACAAAACCACTTTCTGATTATGCACGCCGTAGTGGAGGACTCCGAAAATTTCGACCACCTGGGGTTCCTTAACGTGCACCTAATTCTAAGTACACGGGTGTTTTCGCATTTCGCCCCCATCGAAATGCGGCCGCCGTGGCCGGGGTCCGATCCCGCGACCTCGTGCTCAGCAGTCTAACACCATAACCACTGAGCAACCACGGGGGGTCCCGCAGGAGTTGTACGCCTTATTTAACCTACAGTGGTGCCCTATTTGATCAGTCAAGGTGGACCAATCTGAGCTCGGTTATACCGCATGGATGGCACTCGGCTAGAGAACCTGGTATTTATGACCTGCACATGTGTGGCCACACATAATTGAGGATATATAATTTTTTTGAGGAGGGTTTCCGTACAGTGATAAAATGAAGGAAAATACATTAAAAGAAAGAAAAAAAAGGGAAAAGAAGGAAGATAACATGTGATTTGAACTCGTGATCCTTCAATGTTGCCCGGAAAGGTAGCTCAGTCGGTTGGTTCGTCAAGCCAACGGTTACTTTCCAGCGCCATAGCTCCCGCTCCGAGCCTCACACTTATGTGGAAAGGGACTGATGTTGTCCGCGGCAGTCGAAGGCATAATTTCTTGGAAAAATGGCCGCCAGAGGAGCAGCGTGAACTCGAGCGGCTTTAGAGAGTAGGAAAACTGCCTTAAAATATTTAGACTTGAGGGAAGCTTCGTTAACGTGCACCTAAATCTAAGTACACGGGTGTTTTATCATTTCGCCCCATCCAAATGCGGCCGCCGTGGCCGGGATTCGATCCCGCGACCTCGTGCACAGCAGCCCAACACCATAGTCACTGAGCAACCACGGCGGGTTCTTAATCCTTTCGTCTATCTTGTGCAGGTAAGGCGTTACGGCAAATGTATTCGCTCAAATGATCCGTTCCTTGTTATGCTGCCGTGCCCAAGGCTGCTGTGTCCTATACTGTGTGATTTGGCAATGCACGCGGCGGAATTACTGCTACTGGCTGGAGACGTCGAAACAAATCCCAGCCCAGATCTTGAACAGATCTCCAGACAGCTCGAGGCGGCTGCCGGAGACATAAAAAGCATTAAAGAGGATCGACTAACATCAATTGAAGCGAAACTGGAAAACATGGCTGCCCTTGACAAAGAAATTGACTGCATAAACCAGGTAACCAACTTGCCGAAGGTTGTTTCCTCGCTTGAACTAAAAGTGGATTATTTGGAATATCGCTCGAGACGGTGTAATCTTTTAGTTTACGGAATTCCAGAAGACTAAGAAGAAGACAACGAATCCCTTGAACAAACTTTTAATGAAAGCATTGCCAATGTGGTGAAGAGGAAGACAAAGAAGGCGCTCTTGTGTCGGCTGTGCGCGCGATCAGCGTGAGGATCCCCTGCTTTCAACTATGCTGAATTTCCTCCACGACCCATCCGCCACACCCTCTTCTCGAACACTTCGTCGCCAAGCCGCTCACTTCACTGTCCGCGACAACGTTCTTTACCGCAGAAATTATTTGCCTGGTAGTCGCAAATGGCTACTGGTGATACCACGACACATGCGTTCTGACATATGCGCTTATTTTCATGCTGCTCCTCATAATGGTCACGCCGGTGTTCTGAAAACGTATACTCGGCTAAGGCAGCGTTTCTACTGGCACGGCATGTATCATTTCGTGCGCCAGTACGTACGCGCTTGCGCGGCGTGCCAACGGCGTAAAATCCCACAGCGCCCTCATGGTGAGCTACAGCCGCTGCCCTGCCCGGCTCGGCCCTTCGATCGCGTCGGCATAGACCTATATGGGCCACTTCCCTGCAGCTCCTCGGGTAACCGATGGATAATTGTAGGTGTCGACCACTTGACGCGCTACGCCGAGACTGCCGCACTCCCGGCGGCCTCTGCGCGCGAAGTTGCGTTCTTCATTTTGCGGAACTTCGTTCTTCGACATGGCGCACCATGCGAACTGCTCAGCGACAGGGGACGTGTCTTCTTGTCCGAAGTCATCCAAGCCCTTCTCGCTGCATGCAGCATCGTTCACCGCAAGTCTACAGCCTACCACCCGCAAACGAACGGCTTGACAGAGAGGTTTAACCGCACACTCGGTGACATGTTGACTATGTACGTCGCCTCGGATCACAGTAACTGGGACACTGTTTTGCCGTTCGTCACGTATGCCTATAATACGGCCACACAAGCTACCACTGGCTTTTCGCCCTTTTTTCTGCTGTATGGACGAGAGCCCTCGTGTACTATGGACACAATGCTCCCATACCGACCCGACGCTTCCGAATGCACGCCTGTGTCTGAAGCCGCCAAATACGCCGAGGACTGTAGGCAGCTCGCGCGAACCCTTACGACAGCTGCTCAAGGTCGTCAAAAGCTGCGGCGTGACAGTGGCGCGCTTTCACCAGTTTTCCCGACTGGTTCCCTTGTTTGGTTGTGGGTCCCGCCTCACAGCCATGGCCTTTCGATCAAACTCCTTGCACGCTATGATGGCCCCTACCGCGTCATAGACCGTACTTCCGCTGTCACCTATGTTGTAGAACCTGTGACACCTTCACCCGACCATAGGCATCACGGGCGTGACACGGTTCATGTCAACCGACTTAAGCCGTACTATGACCCCCTCATCCTACCTACGCCGTAAGTCGCCAGGATGGCTCCTGTTCTCTCCCGGGGGCCATTGTGGTGAAGAGGAAGACAAAGAAGGCGCTCTTGTGTCGGCTGTGCGCGCAATCAGCGTTCGCCTACTGTCAGTGCGACTAGACTGTGCCTAGTGCCTTATAATAAATAATCTTATTACACCAAGAACATTCTTGAAATTCAACCTGTTGCCATTGAACGCATACATAGGTTAGGAAAATCTTCACCCGAGAAAACCAGGCCTGTAATGCTAAAAACTTCTTGACTTCCGTGAAAAGACTCTTGTGCTAAAGAACTGTCGCAAACTTAAAAATACTGAATACTCGATCAGTGAAGACTTGCCTGTCGGAGCACGCTACATAAGGAAAAAACTGTGGGTTAGTGTAAAATCATTGAAAGATTCCGGTGCAAAGGTTGCGCTCGTTTACGATAAAGTCCGAATCAACAGAGAATTGTTTCAGTGGGATGAAGAAAAGGACTTCCGGGTGCCTATAAAGGCACAGACAAATGCGAGTAGAATCCAAAATAACCAGCAAGGAATTGGACCACACCTACGCCCCCGGCCGCCCCAAAAACGAAACAAGTAACCTTTGCAAACGTAAATATGCGTAGTATCCTGAATAAGTTTGACGCACTAGAGTCTCTTCTTATGAGCCTAGAGCCTGACTTTATGGCGATTACAGAAACGTGGTTACAGATGACATACAGGACAAAGAAATGGTCCCACCCGACTGTGTGATTGTGCGCAAACACCGATTAACGCGAGGGGGAGGAGTGGCTTTACTAATAAATAAAAAATTCCTTTCACTGCCTTACCAGAAGTCGAGAATGCCGAAGCACTTTTTTGCAAACTCAGTTTTGGTGCGACGACTATTAGTGTTGGTTATGTATACCGTAGCCATTCGACTGAATAACGCGCAATGACTTCATTACATAAGCATATGGAACTTCAAGTACAAAAGTCCCGGCTGATCCTTCTTGGGAATTTTAACCTTCCAGATATCGACTGGCCAACCATATGTTATCGCTCTCCTTGTTCAGGAATTGTTTTTGATATTATGCTTAGTTTTGACTTGTCACGAGTTGTCAACGAGCCCACACGTGTTCAAGGCAATGCATCCAACATTCTTGACCTCATCTTTCTGAGCAATCACTTTTCGATCGATAAAACTAACTTAGCAGTGCTAGATGAAATATCATATCACAAACTAACATTAGGCACTAGTCCCATTCAGGCCGCAACGAATCCTTCTATTTCCAAAACTTGTTATCCAGACTTTACAAAAGCTGACGACTGAAGCATAGTTAATTACTTAATTTTGGAGTATCAGTCATTTGAAGAAGTCGCTCATTCTTCAGACACTGATACAGATGCAGTATGGGAAAGGTTTAAAGCCATTGTATCCCACTGCATCAATAACTATATACCAACAAAAACCAAACGAATAGATAGAAATAACCCATGGATAACACGCGATGTCACTCATGCGAAGCGCAAAGTGAAGTGACTAAGAAAATTGCTCAAAGCAAGAAAGGTCCTCAACATAAACGTAAACTCACGTGTGCCGTCAATGAAATGAAAGCAAAGATTTGTACAGCGAAAGCACATTTCTTTTCAGTTACGCTTCCTAACTTTTTAAAACATTCCCTGGGAAAGTTTTGGAAGTATCTTAGCCCCAAAAAACAAAGCAAAACTCTCAATTCTCAGGAAGAAAAATTAAGTTTTCAAATTCATTAAATACATACTTCCAGTCTATGTTCCCTGCTGACGATGGTCGCATTCCGAAGGTGAATCACTACAACCAGAGACCGCTAGACATGCCAAAGATAAGTGAGTCAGGAGTGTTCAAATTATTACTGTCAATAGACACAAAAAAGGAAACGGCCCAGACAATATTCCCAGCACTTTTCTTGAAAGATATGCCGAAGTCAACGCGAAATATCTACATCTAATATTTAACAAATCATTATCAACTTGTAGCCTTCCAAAGGAATGAAAAATAGCGAAGGTAATCTCCGTTCATAAAGCAGGAAGCAAAAGTGATGTCTGTAATTACAGACCATTACTCTAACGTCCAAAGCATGAAAATTATTAGAGCACATCATATTAAAGCGTATCACGAGCTATCAACAGCAAGCATAAATATTATCGCCTATCCAGCATGGTTTCCGACGGGGACTTTCAACCATAACCCAATTACTTGAATTAACGCATGACTTATCCCAAAGTATTGATAATAAAAACAAGTTGACTTAATAGCATTAGATTTTTCGAAGGTGTTTGATAGAGTAACCCATCAAAAACTAATCAGCAAACTGAAAACAACGTTAAGCAATGGTTCTATTGTCAATGGATTGAAGATTACTTAACCAACCGGTTTCAGTATTTTGTTGGTAACAATGAAATTTCTTCCATTGCAAAAGTTACATCGGGGCGCCTCAAGGGTGCGTCCTTGCTCCCACTTTATTTCTTATATTTATTAACGATTTGCCCTCTAACATCCGCGTTAAAATTAAGCTTTTTGTCGACGACTGCATTCTTTATAATGAAATTAACTCTGTGAATGATCACGTTGATTTAAACAGCGCTCTTCATGATGTAGTGAAGCGGTGTAAAAAGTGGCCGATGGAACTGAACATTAAAAAAACCGCCTTTTTATCTGTAACCCGCAAAAAACATAGGTCGGACTTCGAATACACCATCAATAACGTACTACTCACCCGAGTTCATGGGCATAAATATCTTGGCTTGATCATTTCACATGACCTAAGATGGGAATCGCACATTAACAGTATCATACCATCTCTTTAACACGGCTGTTCTTCCTCAGAAGACGTCGAGCTGCAGCGCCAGCGGAAATTAAACTCATATCATACAACGCATATTTATTCGCCCAGTACTCGAATATGGTAACACAATTTGGTTTCCTTATACACAACAGCTTACTAACAAACTACAAGGAGTGCAGCGAAAGGCAATTAGATTCATCTTTAACAAATACAAGAATAGCGATTCACCTACCCAACTGCTAAAACAAGCCTGTATTCCTACTCTGCGAAACCGCGCCAAACTAGCAAGTTTAAATTATTGTTTCAATTAATACACAATGCATTACGAATAAATACTTCGTTGTATATATCCCTAGCTGACACCAGACCTTCCAGCCAAAAGGATTCACTAACAATTAAAGAATATGCATTTCGCACTGACTGTTTTCGATATTCGTTCTTTCCTCTTGCGATAAGAGAATGGAATAGCCTGGACCCCTGCATAACGACTAACACATCGTTGCCGAAATTTGTAACCCTTGTAGACGAACTGCTTCGCAATAATTAGATTATGTTAGCTGAAAATAACACACCACTCACGTCGTTGCATAAAATAAAATCTGTATGAGCATTGTATTTGCCTATGGAATTTCACCTTTTTTTTTTGCCAAATGCAATGTACCAATAATGTTTTATTTTCTCCCAGATGTGTATATCTGCTTCGTGTCGATTGCAAATATCATTGTTCAAATTATGTAAACCTGTTATATCGCTATTTGTGAGTATATAATGTATGCCGAAACTGTAAAAATCCCATTGGGATTGACAGTATCTGAAATAAATAAATAAGTAAATAAATAAATAAATAAATAAGTAAATAAAACTAAGGAAAGATGCTGCATTAACTGTGTTTCAAGCGTGACTGATTATCTTAAAGTTGATGCAATGGTTGCCAGTGTCGTATACAAGCGCAACTGCGTTTAAAAGACACATAATTTACTGAACATATCAAAGGCTTCTCCATACGTTTCCAATGAGTGCCCTTGCACATAAGTATCATAGGCATCAAGATGGCGGACAGCATCGCCCATAGAGCGCTGTCTGGGAATCCATTGAGAAAAGTGCCTCAAGAGGACAAGAGACTCTTCAGAGACGCGGCGTTGTGCCACTTGAGTTCTTTGTGCAGCTCACCTCACAAGCCATGTGTGACCAAGGGCCTGAAAAAAATACCAAGCCACTTTACTGCTCCGCATTCGCACAGGCTCTGCTCGTACCCCTGCGTGGATGTATAAGACTGGCCTGGCGTTGTCTCCATGATGTTCAACGTATGGTGTGTGCGCTGACATAGAACATTACCCTATGTGCTGTGCCCTGTATAACGAAAGAAGTGTGTTATTCGGGTCCCTCAAGAAGACAGGAGTTCCTCACAGTTCTCTTCAGGACATTGTTTTCCCGCGCGGGCACCAGTTGTGTAAGAAGGAGGTGTCTCGCCTTCTCTTAAATTACCTGTAGGACACGGATTTGGCCTCCACATGGTGACCTTAGGAGTGACTATTTGTAATTGTGAAGTTTGTATCTGATTTTTGTGATTTATTTATTTTAATTGTTGCTAAGGTGGAGCAATTGCCGGCAGCAAGTACAAGGCTAATCCCACCAGTAGCCTACAGCCCCTCAACTCAACAACTCAACCTACAAAGAGATTCACAATACATATTATTATTATTATTATTATTATTATTATTATTATTATTATTATTATTATTATTATTATTATTATTATTATTATTATTATTTATACAGAAAGCAATTCTTAGCGCTTCTAATTGGAACGCCTTTCCTGTTGATTTTCTAAAAAAATATTTCCCTCTCTCTTTCTCCCTGACCTCTTTTCAAACCTACTCACTTCACCCATGTGGAGGGTAACAAATCAGAAACTAACATCTGATTAACTTGTCTGGCTTCCCTCTCTCTCTCGCTTTCTCTCTCTCTCTCTCTCTCACACGCATGCCGACCTGAAGGCTGTTTGGCATCAGGTAAATACAACCGAGGTCGAGTAGAAGGCTATAGAAAGCCCGCAAAAGAAGCTCGATATGTGGGACAAGGAAGCTTTGGAAGATTGCCGGTTGTCACCTGTCTATTTATTAGGTGGTAGTCTAGAGGAACTAGCACATCTTTCTCTATTTGTACTTTTATATCAGTTTCAGTTTATTATTCGTTGATAACAATTTGTTGCAAAAAATCGTATACAGACAAGGGTACCAAAGTCAGAGACTGTACCGGAACCCTTGGATTAGAAGTTATATAAAAAATATAAAGCAGAATACAGAGCAGAGAAACAAATTATGAAATAAGCAAAATATAACCAAGAAACTGAGTGAGGACACACATAAAAGACACAAGGAAGAGGAAAGATGCACAATCAATGGTAATTACACAGCTTCTAAATAGCAAAATAACATTGTAGGAAATTGTTCAGACAGCAAATAATTCTTGATTTCATATTTGAAAGAGTACAAGGTAGATGACAACTTAATGGAATATGGAAGACTGTTCCAAAGTTCAAGCGCGCGTATAGAGGAAGCCATCTTTCCGTAATTAGCATGACATAAAGGCAACAAGATATTTCCTTGTGCTGCAAACCTTGTGTTATTGGGATTAAAAGGAGATCAGAACTAACGAAGTTGTAAGAAATTTGTTGAGTTAGTAATTTGAAAAATAATATCGCGAAATGATAGTAAAACAAATCAGTAACTTGAAGAATGCGGTTTGTACGTAGTTGTGAAGAGGCGCTAGAGAAAAAATGGCTTCGCGTTATAATGCGGATAGTCTGATTTTGAATGTGCTGAATAAAAGAAAGATGACAATGATAAGTATTACCCCAAGAAGCAGCACCATAAATGATATGTCTATGAATGAAAGCGAAGTATAACGATAATAATGCTTCTTTGGAAAAATATGCACGTGATTTCAGTAGTGCTCTAATGCCAAATGCTGTTTGTTGTTTGATGTGTGCCATGTGGTTAGTAAACTTAAGGTGGGGATCTAATTTGATGCCGAGTAAAGAAACACAAGTGGAGGCAGGAATGTCATGCCCATTCAGAGTTATGGTCGGAGAACAAGGTAAATGTCTCTTTGATGACTTAAATAACATGAATTGCGTTTTCGTAGGGTTTATAACTAGAAAATTGGCGTTACACCATTCAGTAATTTTTGACAGATCACTGTTTAGTTTCAAAGTTAGCGAAAGTAATGATTTATCCGAGAGGGCAACAGTCATATCGTCTGCGTATAATAGAGGTAGGCTATAATTAAGGCAGTCAGGTAAATTATTTATGTAAATGGAAAATAATAGTGGACCTAAAATCGAGCCCTGAGGCACTCCTTGGTTAATAATTTTGCTTTCAGAGAAAGCCCCGCCTGCGTACACTGTTAATTCACGATTAAATAGATAACTTTTTAATAAATTATGAGCTGGACCAGAAATGCACTCCAGTTTAGTAAACAAAACTTCGTGGTTTATTGTATCAAAGGCTTTAGTAAAGTCTAAAAAGACCGAGCCAACAAAATATCCGAGATCAAGTGAATGTCGAATATAATCATTTAATGGTAGAAAAGCCACGTTAGTCGAGTTTCCTGAACGAAAACCGAACTGACAGGGCTTCAGTAAGCTAAATTTGTTAAGGTAAATGTTAATACGGCGAAGTATTAATGTTTCTACAACTTTACTAATTGAAGGTAAAATACATATAGGGCAATATTTCGCGGCTTGAGCTCTGTCACCCGTTTTATGAACAGGAATGAATTTAGCTTTTTCTAGACTTCTAGTGAATATACCGGTTTTGAACATCAGGTTAATTAAGTTACTGAGAGCATCAGGAATAGTCGGAGCAACAAGCTTTAAATGAAATGCGGGAATAAAATCAAAACCAGGCCTTGTGTCCTTTAAGTTGTAAATCTCAGTAAGGACTTCTTCATATGTTACAGCAAACAAAAAGAAAGATTGGTCGCATCGGCTCGTATGATAAACAGAAGTAACATGGGCAGTATTATAAATTTCATAAAAGTGATTACTGAACGCGCGAGCAACGCTAGGTGGGTCAGTGATAGTCACATTATTGTAAATTACCTTTTCAATGGAATTGCCAGAACGTGGTAAATTCAAAAACTCGTTGATAAGTTGCCATTTTTTTTATGAAACTTATTTTTCATGAATTCATTTTCGTAATATTGCCTTTTTGATTTCTTCAATAAATTACTCAGCATGTTGCAATATTTCTTATAGCGTAATGCTAAATTAACATTGAAATGCCGTTTTTTAGTCTTCCTATACATGTTTTTTTTTTCCTGATGCTCACAAGGAGCCAATTAGTGATCCAAGGATTAGGCGGAAATTTAAATTTCTTTTTGCACTTAACAGTGACAGTGTTAGCATGAACAGCTTTTAAAAGTAAAGAGGAAAATAACTGAGGCGCTTCTTCTGGATTTAGTTTGGTAGCTATAACTGTCCAGTCAATTTTGTCAATTGCATCAACAAAATTTATATTATGAAGACGAGACGTAAGATAACAGGGATCTGACCTCGGAGGGTTAGATTTGAAAGTGATGAATACAGGATAATGATCTGATATGTCTATGTCAATTACACCAGACTCTGTTGAAGGCGAAATATTAGTGAGGGCATGGTCTAAGAGGGAGCTGCTTCCTTGAGTGGAAATCCTGGTGGCCGGAGTTGTTAATTGCTCAAGCCCAAAGCCAGAAAAACCGTCCGAATAAGCGCATACAGTACTATCGTCGACATCGAGCAAGTTAATATTTATCACCTATCACCTACAATTAGGACAGGCTTGTCTTCACTAGTAATTGTTTGAAGAACTAAGCTAAGATGACGAAGGAAATCAGGTATGGAAGAAGATTGTGAACGGTAAATACAACCAACAATAATTCCGCCAAAATAATTTGGAAAAGACAAGGCATCGGTTTCGATCCAAACAGTTTCGCAGTGAAATAGATCTATGGAAAGGTCCAGTCTAGGTTTATATTTAAAGTGAGGTGCGACGAAAATAGCGCCACCACCATGTCTGTATGCTACACGGTTACAATACTCAGCCTCATAGCCATAGAACCCGTATAAATTGCTATCAGCCGGGCCAAGCCATGTCTCAGTTATGCAGATGAATGAAAAAGTGTGGGAAAGAGAGTCGATGAATGAAGATATGTTATGATGATTCTTACGCAAACTTCGCGCCTTGAAGTGAAGCAATGAACAACCAGCAGATATAAGTAGTGATGTAGCTTCAGTAGGTGAAAACAAGGGCATGTTTGAGGGAATGACTGAATGACTAAAACACATACTAATCGCAAATCAGGTTAAGGGATGACGCTGAGGTCAGACTCAGAGCTTGTGAAGAACACTTTGGCATTTTCAGTCTTGCGCGCTTTAATCTGACAGTTGTCTGTCCAAAGGAACTGCCACTTATACTGCTTCTTTAGAGCAAGAGCTCGGCTGAACAGGCGTTTGTTCTCAAATGTGAGGTGCTCATTGACATAAATAGGGCTATCATTATTACCAGAGAGCCCAATCATGGAGGTTCTCAGGCGTGCCTTTCGAGCCTTACGGAGGAAGTCATTCTTATTTACACGGGAGCAAAATCGAACGATTAAATTTTTATGGAGTGATTTGTATGCGACACGATCAACTGTGTCGATGTCCGCCACATCAATTTGACAGTCAATTGCATCAGCGACAGTACTCAAAATGGCACAGCAATCCTCTCCTTGCGTTGACGGGATACCTTTAATTTCAATATTGTTCAGCCTGCTGTACTGTTCCATTGATGGAATTCTTTTTGTCAGGGATTCATTTTGTGCTGTCAAAGCCTTGTTTGTAGCGGATAGTCCATCAAACGTCGTCCGCATTTCTTCATACTGCTGACTGATAAAACGCACGCTATCAGCAACTGCAGAAATATTGCCAGGGCCCTACTCTTGAAGCTTTTGTACAATCCTCGCAGTAATCTCTTCAACAACAGAATCCAGTTTGCCCTCAAGCAACGATTCGAGCCGCTCAATCTTTTTGCATAGCTCAGCATTAGTAGGCATCTCACAGCAGAAGAAGTTGCCACAGCCAAAAAACAAAAAAAAAACAGTGAGCAGCAGTCACAAAAAGAACGGCAACGTAGGAAAATTTCCACGAAAAATGAAAACCAACCTGCAGGCAGTAAAAGTAGCAGGAATTAGTGTTCATTCTCGCTGTTGTGACTGCTGCTCAGTAAAGCTGGAGCCACAGCGTATCGGTTTATATCCTCTCCGTGCCAAGGTAGCGCAAGCGCAGCGTGGTCCAGGGAGGTGAAGCACGTGCCAGATGATTGTACAGATGACTCGATGATGAATGAACTGCGCAAGACGCAGATGGTAGGAACCAAGCAGAAACGAGGCAGCAGCTTAGAAAAATCTGCAGGCCGCAGAAGTAGCAGGAATTAGTGTTCGTTCTCGTTGTTGCGACTGCTGCTCAATTTATCTACACGCAAACAAGCACTAGGTTATATATATATTTTTTTCATTTTAGCGAAAAATAAACAAACAACGTATAATACTGCAACGTTTTGTGTTCTTTCCCTTGCAGAACTTTCTCTACAATATCCTCTTTTCTGCTGCCCAACGTTGTGGTTTCTCGGCAATGTTTTCTTCGTCTTATTTTGTTTTAAGATGCAGGCTTAACAAACGGAGGCAGTTCGCACGAGAATTGCACAAAGCACGAAAGTGCTGCTCACTTGCCTAGAACACTCAGTGAGCGGTTCACCTTTTGACAGGATGAAAGTATATGACAGCATACAACAGGTTTGTTGCTCGGGAAACAGTCGGAAAAGAGACAATAAGATTAGCTTTCACGCCGAAAATAACAAACATAAAGATATGTTTTAGGGGGTGCCGGTAAAGATAGGGCACGTGGGCGCTATGTATTTTTCTTCGTTTTTCGTGGAATGATCGTTTTCTTGATAGTAGTTCGTAGTTTACTTTCCTTGATTCATTGCCGAGGTAAGTTGAATTTGTTTATTTGCAGTTCGCCTTCGGTAAAGTTTGTGTTTTTCCCTCATATGAACGTTGGACATAGGTACCCACCCATTCTTTTTGCATTTACCCGCTGTCACTGCATTTAAAGCGTCGTGTAAAGCTTTGTGGTCATCTTGTACAACACGCCATAGATGCCTAATGAGAGGTGCCGTCATGCATTGTAAGCTGCGTGAAAATGAGCGTGGCCGCCGAACCTCCAGTGCAGTGAAAAACGTAACATCGGCACTGGTGACATTGTAGAGGCCGGAGAGAAGCAAACTGAACACCCTACAACGTTACAAAATTTATGATGATGCTGTAGAGCTGGATAAATAGTCGACACAGATATTCCATTGACGCCCCACTATAAGCCGCTGTGATTATCACAGAAACATTGCGCCTACATCATACCTCTACCGGTGCCTACATGTGCCAGCCTCTCCCCTACTCACTCAAAAAACATCGTGCATATTATAATCATTGGAACGCACAATCGCTTAAATAGAAAATAATCCATTCCTTGCGTATTGCACGAATGGAAAAATTTGTTTTGCTGTTACGAATATTTTTTTTCTGTTACTCTCGATAACCTATGAGTACACAAAGATACCTACGATATCTGTGCTTTTTATTTTGAACTATTAAATTTTTATCTACATTTCCAAAGATTATTGAACTTTTTACAATTTCGAAGGTAAGATACAAGGTGAACCCATTGACAAGGAATAGGAAGATAGAAGATGAATGCTCGTAAGAAGTGTTCCTAGTCCTGAAGCTTCCATGAAAGGATAGTTTTGTGCTGAAAAAAATCACTCGGAATAATGAATACATTGTCTATATAGACTCATCCGTTCTAAGTTTCTTTACATTGGACCACTGGAAGTATGCAATACATATTGTGTTTACCCTGTTTAGACTCAACATGCAGCGCCGTTTTAGTATTGCACATGCACAATAAATAACATAGACCATCAGTCATAAAATGCACGGGAGCGAGCTCTCTTGCATCTAACATGACCTCCGCTATTTACCACAGAACTGTTGCGGTTCTGTAGAAAATAACGCAGAGATGATGTCAAAAAGTTATAATACTAACAAGACAATCTCTCGCAATGTCGCGTACAAAAAAAAAATACTTGAAAGAACAGAGGAAGTAAACTCAGCACGTCCTGTAAAGTCGGGGGAAATTCAATCTGCCAGATGATACAGCGCATCATAAATCAGTACATCAATTTCCTGCAACGTCGATGCGCACTGCATAAAGTACATTACATCCTGTTCTCGGTTTGGACATGATAATGTCGGTTTCAATATCTGGTGCACATATTTATTTTCCTCATCGTACACTCATCACCTAGACGAAAGGTGACCCTGTCGTCATGTGCGCTCTAGGTAAAGGACTACACGGAGCGAAGAGGATAACGACAGGATGTCTCCATTTCTATTTCTTTGTCGTCTTCAAGCATTCGGAGTTTCAGCGGTCTTACGAAATGCTCTGCACAGTGAAAGCATGCAAGCGAACGGGCAATTCTGCTCAAGGTGCACGTTTCGTAACGACAGTGCGAAATGGTGCGGATTAGGAAGGAAATCTGCAGATTAGAGGCGCAGTAGCGTTGGCCTCATGCGCTTCAATCCAATGGATTAGGGCGATGTTAAACGATCAGCAAGCAGTCCTCAGATCGAAATCATTACCAAGATCCCGCTCATTTGCTGAAGCATTTTGCGCAAGACCAACTCAGCACGTTCCGTTGGTGGAAGATAAAAAGAGAAAACAAAAAACAAAGGAGGCAAGCGATTGCTGTCGCACCCTGCGTTCCCCACGCTCAAAAAACGGTGTGTGTGGCGAACGTCTTCCAGTGGCAATCAGTGAATGTATGTACACCGCACCCATCCTGAGAGGCTCGCGTGATAGCAGTACGGGCTGAGTGTGTGTATAAAACATAGAAAAAAAAAGGCAGTTTCACCGATAAAGTGAAAGCCGTGCTTTGAAGTGGGGGATGGGATACGGTGGGTTGCATCACGACTGGTGTCGCTCGAGTAGCTGGCACATACGCCGGTATTGCTTTAGGTTCTGGAAGCCTGCCTTCGTCAAATCCGGTTGAAGATGCTTGTCACGCAGTGCAGGTGAAACGAGTGTCGGAGCAGGCGCAACGGACAGACGTCGCTTGCCTTGTGCAGACAGCCGAGTCGTTTTTGTATATTGTATATTTTGTGATTATATCCTTTTTTATTGTGTCCCTATTTTTTTCGAACCGCTATACGTGTAGTATATCAACGTTTGCGTTCCTGCCGGAGATATTCTGTAAGTGATCCCTGTAGGTTATCATCAGGCAACACAGGGGCAGAACGGATTTTCCCAGAGACAAGGAACGACAGCGAGATGCGCGGAGACCGCCGTCGTGTGACCGTGCAGCTCAGATTATTACGTACAAGGTAACTAATTTATCAGGGGACTGATTATTGTATGGCGGGCGTTCTCGATCACGACGTTTTAAGACCCATCTAAGAGGACGTGACAACTATCAGAGTCAGTCGGAGGAGACAAGAAGACGCAAGTTGGAAAGTGGTAACTGACCAGACAAGCACCCGGTGGGTGGTGGTAACAACTTTATTGAGACTCTGCTCAGTGATGACCTGGCAGGCCCGAGTCCTAGAATGGCCCCTCACGAGGAGCGACCCTTTCGGCCCAGGCAACGAGGGCTTTTTGTACTTTTTCTTGCGGCGTTCTGAGCAGCTCTTCCCACGTCTGTTGTGAGGGAGCTGGCAGGAGCGACCTGGGAGGGGGTAAGCCCTCGCACCCCCAAAGAATGTGATTTTGGGTAGCCAATGTTTGATTTGTGCAATTTTGACATATTGGGTTCCATTGCCCGTTGGTAATTATGGCTAGCCAATGTGGGTTGGGGAACGATTTAGTTTGGATTCGACGCAGGATCGAGGCTTGCGCTCGCGTGAGGCTTGCGTTTGGAGGCGGGTAAATTCGCCTTTTTTGCTTGTAATAGTTTGTTATTTCCTGGTATGTCGTCGGTGCCTCATCCATGGGATCCGATAATAATATATAATATAATATTTGGGGTTTTACGTGCCAAAACCACTTTCTGATTATGAGGCACGCCGTAGTGGAGGACTCCGGAAATTTTGACTACCTGGGGTTCTTTAACGTGCACCTAAATCTAAGCACAGGGGTGTTTTCGCATTTCGCCCCCATCGAAATGCGGCCGCCATGGCCGGGATTCGATCCCGCGACCTCGTGCTCAGCAGCCCAACACCATAGCCACTGAGCAACCACGGCGGGTAAAAATGGGATCCGAGTCTGAGGGGCACATCTCCGGTTGACAAGCACCCGGAAAGATAATCTGCAGCCGTATACGTAGGCAAAATGATAAGAACTCTTTCGGACTCCAGTTTCAGTCGCGGTAAAGCTCACAGATGGGTTTGCGTATGAGTGAGTCTCAGCGTGTCCACTTAACAGCGACTCCGCAGTAGATCACATGCCAGTCGACCATAAGGTACCATAGGGCTACCCACATGTGCATAAGTCCTAGGACACATCGTGAATCGGCCGACGGCCATCTGTAAAGTTAGACAGGTATAAAAAAGGCAAGTGCTTGGGATTTGTTGCTGTGGCTCTGTCACATAAATTTCAGATCACATCATGAGATCGATTCCTCTTAAATGTCGTTTTGCTTCGGGAAGAAGAATTCACTACTGCATGCAAATGTTTACTGAATGGGGAATTACAGAAGAATCCTAATATCCTTGTTTTCACGACAAGAAGCCTGCATGAGAAGATGCACTGTTTATATTTCACATCCAGCTGATTAGAAATATAAACATAACTGCTCAAGTTCACGTAAATTTCTAATAAAGTAACACTAGCAGGATGAGAGAAATCTCCGTGCTAGCAAAGTGCTCGTTCAAAAAAGAAAGCAACTGGTGTGTTGCTTATTTTTATGTAATACAAGAATAAATGCGAAAGATTTAGTACGGACAGATTCTTACTGCTAGCGTGTATTCACCAGGCTACTTTCCTTTGTCCAAATCATTCGCAGACATTATTTATTCCTTATGCTTAAAAGAACAAAGGATAAAGTTTTTTTTTCTTTTAATATGTTTCGACATGGTTGGACAGCGTCATTTCTTATCCGGCGAGAATGAATAGCCGTCCTGCTATGTAGTCGTGTCGCTCCGCACAGGCAATGATTCATCACGGCCACTATTTAAAGGGCACCGCAATTTATCACCTCTAAACGGATACACGAATGGTGCGTCAATTTCCTTTTCCATCACCTGGCTATCACGTGCGCGTTAAAATAAGGTGTGCCTCCACGCCTATGCGGGTTGCAGTGATGAAAAATTATATGTTCCAGGCATCGGCTATTGACCCCAGCAACAAACAGGTGTAGGTAACACACACACAAATATATATATATATATATATATATATATATATATATATATATATATATATATATATATATATATATATATATATATATGTGTGTATGTGTGTGTGTGTGTGTGTGTGTGTGTGTGTGTGTGTGTGTGTGTGTGTGTGTGTGTGTGTGTGTGTGTGTGTGTGTGTGTGTGTGTGTGTGTGTGTGTGTGTGTGTGTGTGTGTGTGTGTGAGAGAGAGAGAGAGAGAGAGACAGCAAAAATGAAACTGAGGGCCCGATTTGTATTGGTCATATCATAAGAAGCCAAGAAAGACACCGAGGACGGCATAGCAGAAATTACTTGGAGTTAATACAATTACATAAGGGATAGCTTTATAGAAGTTCAAGTAAATGAAAAAAGAACTGGCCGCGGGTGGGGCATGAACCCATGTCTTCGCATTACGCGTGCGACATACCGATTGAGCTACAGAGGCGCCGTTTTCCCTTCCACTCTTTGAGGTAATGATGTTTACCTGCTAGCACTATACTATATATATATATATATATATATATATATATATATATATATATATATACAGGGTGTCCCACGTAACTTTAGCTAAACTATAAAGCTATACAAATGCCACGTAGCTAGACAGAACCAAGGCAGTGTTGTGTGTCGTTGCTTGGAGATACTCAGATATTCTTTTTCATCGAGCCTAATTACATAATTGGTGCTAATTAATCATTTAGCTTATCAAATATCATCATTAGATAGAAAGTGTATAGGAGAAAATTGTAAAGCAACATGAAAATCTCCCGATACAGGTTTCTGTTGCTCAATACGTGCTACATACATAACAGTGTTTTTCCTAGCGTGAAAGAAGCCAGCGAATACAGGCAAGATTGCCGCGCGACTGGCCGCTCGATGCACTTTGACAAAAGTGAAAGCCAGGAACATGCATCTCAGTTGCTCAACGCCTGCTCGTACCTTCACTCTACGTGCAGCATCGATCATTCCTTCGTGACATGTTTGAGAGCGCTAATGTCGCTATTCACGTTGTACACTTAGGGCGCAGCTCTTAGGCGGCCGTTCCTGTGGCGGGCGTCGGCGTGCCCGAGTGAACGATCACAGCGAAAGATGAACGCGGAGCGCAGCGGGGGATGAAAGACGTGAGGAGGATGACACAATAGTTCTGCGGAAACCCGCAAGGTGGACAGAAGTGATCAAGTGATCACTTCTCTCCACCTTGCGGGTTTCCGCAGAACTATTGTGTCAAACTCTTGCCTTTGCTTCGAGTTGTTGACAAATTCGACTTCACCCTACCATCTGCTAGCCGCCCGGTTAACTCAGATAGTAGAGCGGCTGTCCGGGAAAGGCGGTGGTCCCGGATTCGAGTCCCGGATCAGGACGAATTTTTCTTCAACTGCGAGGCTTTTCTTTCGAGGAACCCGTATGGGTTTCCTTTGTAGCAATTGCTACGAACTGGTGGATGTCTGATATTTCCTTCACTACGTAAGGAGGAATGTGGAGAGGAGGGTGCAGTGGAACCATGAGGCGGAAAGCAGAGAACGGTATGCCGAAAGCGCGAAAAGAAAAGCGCAGTGTGGCGAAGATCGCTACGAGATGCCGCCAGAGTAGCGCACCTCGTCTGGGAGGTCTGTTGGTGGCGGCTGCTGTGAAGCGCGCCCACGCCTCACCCACGCACTGGCTCTCTCGATCTCCAGGTCAGCGAGGCAGTCGCGACGCGTTTCGCTCCATCTGCAACGTGCCGCACCAGACAGATTGTTCGCGTCAGCCGAAACAGAAACACTTATAGAGCTGTGCTCAAATATCGGATTATGGAGTATCGTGATTGCCGGTGAATTTTTTTTTTTTCATATCTCGCGCGCTTTCTTTACAGCCCGGAAAAATTGAAATTAGAGTAGCTATCATCACGAAAAAAAAATAATATTTGGACATTTCTCAATAGACTCTACAACTTCTACGTTGAAGATTTCAAATTTAAATTATTACTTTCAAAGTTGCTTAATTAATTATTGTTCAATAATTATCTCAGCTCATAGTAAAGAATACTTTGAGTTTCTCAGGAGGACAGCGAACAGTACTACATTGATTGAATTTACCTAACTCATACGTATATTTTTAAGGTTTGGCCCAACTTAGCCGAGACATCCTGTATAGTATGTTCAAATACTGGCATTCTTCTTTTTGACTTTGTATTTTAAGTGTTGTTCGTAAAATTATAATTGTAAATGATTTTCACTTGATGCAGATATGACGAGTCAAATCCACAGGTGCCCTTCTAGTTAGAGCCATCTTATGGTTTCTTCCGACTCCTATATTTGCATAGTAAGTAGCGTTGCATGCAGTAACATTGTGAACCCGTACCAAGGTCCATCATCGTAGCTTTTGGTTCTCTCCTGGAATATTCTTTATAATAATAGAACCATCGGTCAAGAAGAAGTCTATATTAGTGCCTCGATGCTATAATATTTTTGATGGCTTAAGCATACACTAAAATGACCTACCACGAGTGTAAACATGGGCCACATAACGTAAAGCTATTCAATTCTGCTTTATGACAATCTCCTGACGTCAAGTTTGCGTAAGCGCCGATGCAAGCACAGGTGTTTACCCGCATCGTTGTTTTAACAGCCCAATGAAACGCTCTCCTCATTTATGGAAGGTCGCTTTTGTTTGCTTTCAAAGCCAATAGCACAATGTCTACCTTGACAGGTGTATTTTTTTTTATCTAACTAGCTGACACCAGGCGAGGAGCGCGCTGTAGTGTAGCGGTTCTCGGTGGGGCCAAGCGAACACAGTGAAAGTAGATAACCGGGTGAGGGGAGTGGTGCCGGCGTCTCCCATTGGTCCACTTCCCTTGCTTGGCTTTTTTGGTTATTTTTATCTCATGGCTCTTGCACCTCTCATTGTCTTTGATCTATGCAGAAAGTGTGCCGTTTGCTTGAGTCCAAAAGTACAGCGCGACGTCTATTATGTGAGGTTGCGTAAACCTCGTAACAGCACGAAGGCAGCAATTCCATTTTCAACAATGTCGATAAGAGATGAAAAGGATAGCTGTTTAACCGTTCGCGTGACCAGAGCATGAACAAATGAAAAAAAAGTAACCTTGTGTTTTGTTTGAGTGCGGGTGCCATTACCAATTCTGAAACGAATTTTCGCTGAAGCATTAGTGGAACACATGCGCTTCTGTGTGTGCAAACAGGGCAGGCCCCCAATATTAGCAGAGCTCAGAATAAACAGCCCTGAAAAAAAATTTTATTCAGCTCGCATCAAACACGGGCGCTGCGTCGCGTTGAGCGAAATACTTGGAGAATCGCTGTTCGCCCGAGCGGCCGGCCTGCTGCTGTCTTGCGCAAATAATGCGACGGCCGACCGCCGCTGCGCTAAAAACGTCCCGAGAGCTTGCCACGGCTTGAAATGGATAAATAAAATGAACTAGGCTTATTTGGTCGTTGAACATATCCTTATAAAATAAAGACAACACTGAGTGGTTAGATATATATGGCGTAAAACTGGTTGCTAGGCGCTCCAGCCTGCTGGGTGGGGCGACCAACGCAGTATTACTCTAGCTCAGGTATAACACTGAATAAAAGGTAAGTGCTGCCTAAATAAAGCACGAGGGGCTCGGTCAGCAAAGGGTTACGCAAAAATAAGTTTGGAGAGTTTTACATTTTACAAGCACGTCTTAGAACAAGATAGTAAACATTTTAATCGCTTCAATACAATAGGCGAAGTATAGGCAACCGCTTATATGTATAACAATTCTCTCTGGTTGCTTTCACTCAAATTTCGTAGTACTCGCATGCTGAGAAACGTTGGAAATAGGTTGGATTGCTGTAGGACAGCAGACGAAGTTTATGCATACCTGGAATAATGTTCAGCACGAATGTGCAACACGAGCTTTGCATGGCTTCTGAATAACATAATTTCGACTAAGCTTGACTATGCTAACGTACGTGTACATCTCTTGCTAACGTAAAGCGGGTCGCTATACATAACTCACATCTGTTATATATTTAGCAAAGTTATGCACTTACGGGCGAACATTCATCAGAAATCAAAAGACTGTATGTTTGAGGCACGGCCCATATTCCTGGAAAAACTTCATTGTACTGGCTTAATTATCTGCACCATGTTGAATCTTCCTGCAAACATAAAAAATGAAAATGACAGCATACACACCCTGAGAAATAAATATAATATATTTCGTAAACTGCGTTCGCGTAGGCAATCGGCTGCTAATTAATTCTTCGACTTTCACTGTAATTGCGCGATTATGTTTAGTTTTCACTTATATTGTTACGCGTAGCTGAAGCCTAATTCTCTAAACATTCTGTTTACAGGGACGCTAACGGAAGGCCAAAATGGCGACGCTATATCAAGCGGGCCTTTGTCGTCTTCCTCCTCCTCAGTGCAGCCACACTGTGGCGGCTGTTCAGTAGCATCACCCCCGGCTGTAGAAGCACCGTCCCGGTGCTTAATCTACACATCCGCGGTTAAAGGTGTGTGGTATGGCTTTAGTCTCGCCACGTGAGCGATGTCACTAACAGCCGACGATGACGCTGAGAGGTCGGCGGGGATGACTTCTTACGTGACATTGGTCACTTGTCGCACCACATGGTATGAGCCAGTGTAGCGCGACAGCAGCTTTTCGGAAAGGCCCACACGTCGAATGGGTGACCAGAGAAGCACCAGAGAACCCAGAGCAAAGTGCACGTCGCGATGGCGGCAATCATAGAGGCGTCTCTGATGTTCCTGTGAAGCCTCTAGACGGGTGTGGGCGAGCTGGCGCGCGTGGTCGGCGTGTGCGATCGCGTCGCGGGCGCATTCAATGGCTGAACGCTTGGCCGAGGGCAACAAAGTGTCTAAGGGTAACGCGGGTTCTCGGCCATATAGGAGATAGAATGGTGAATAGCCGGCGGTGTCATGACGCGATCAATTACACGCGAACGTCACATATGGTAAGTGGACATCTCAGTCGGGGTGGTCGGTCGCGACGTACTTCGAAAGCATGTCGGTGATGGTCCGGTTAAGGCGCTCCGTGAGGCCGTTGCTCTGTGGGTGGTAGGACGTGCTCAACTTGTACTTCGTCGAGCAGGAACGGAGGATGTCCTCGACGACTGCCGAGAGAAAGCTGCGGCCACGGTCAGTGAGTAATTGGCGCGGAGCACCGTGCACTAAAATTCTGTTATAGAGCAGAAAGTCAGCAACGTCAGTAGCACAACTTGTCGGGAGGGCTCTGGTGATTGCGTACCGCGTAGCATAATCAGTAGCGACGGCGACCCATTCATTTCCGCAGCCCGAGAGAGGAAACGGTCCAAGCAGGTCTAGGCCAACACGGAAAAAGGGTTCCGGTGGGGCCGTGCGTGGAGAGAGAGGTTCCGAGCATACGGAACGAATGGAGTGCAGGCCGACGTTGGACAACTCTTGACGGACGACGGCCTGGATCAAGGAGACTGTCACCGGAGAACGATCAGGTGACGGGAATGAAGGGGCCGCCGGTTGTGCCGCTTCAACCTCACGACGAATGATGCGGGTCAAGTTGTCACATCGCGACGGCTGGTGGAAGAGGTCCTCACAGGAGTACGTAGCAGCTGTGTTGGGAAGTCGCCTGATGTGCTTGGATACCCGGCGGCTTTTAGCATGCTCGAGACGGCGGCACTCCTTGAGGATCGTATCGATGCTGGTGACGTTCGTAAACACCAGTAAATTGAAGGCGTCGTCAGCAATGCCTCTGAGGACGTGATTAACCTTATCGTCCTCAGACATGGTCGGGTCAGCCTTGGCACAAAGGACCAAGACGTCGAGAACGTACGACATGTAGGACTCGGTCGACGTCTGTACACGTGTGGAAATGGCTTTCTTGGCATTGATTTGGCGACCGAACGGATTGCCAAAAAGGTCGCGCAGCTTCTCTTTGAAGAGATCCCAGCTCGAGATCTCCTCTTCGTGAGTCTGGAACCATGCAAGTGGAGCTCCGTCGAGGTAAAAAAGAACGTTCGCAAGCATAATAGTCGGATCCCACCTGTGACTGGTGTTGACACGTTCGTATAAGCGGAGCCAGTCGTCAACATCAGGACTGCCGACTCCGTTGAAAACACCAGGATCCCGAGGGGGGGGGGAGGGAACGGTGACGTAGGTCGGGGCTGCAGGCGGAGGCGGTTGTGTAGATGAAGTGCCGCCAGCAGGAGCCGAAGTTGCACTGTCGCCGTTGCGACCGCTGCGAAGCTCCATGACGGGTACGGGGAACGTTCACCTCCACCAAATTAATGTTACGTGTAGCTGAAGCCTAATGCTATATACACTCTATTTACAGGGACGCTAACGGAAGGCCAAAATGGCGACGCTATATCAAGCGGGCCCACGTCGTCTTCCTCCGCCTGAATGCAGCCACACTGTGGCGGCTGTTCCGTAGCAATATTATGTCATCTTTTGCATATCTGCCAGTCAAGTATTTCAACTGTAAACAAAGAAGAAAAAGACAATAATAGGAATGTCTTAGGCAGACTTTTTGTTTTACTTAATGCTTCCCTCAAAGGTGTTTCATTTTGCTTGTTGAACAACAACTTCGCGTTTTAGACAGCTTAAGAAAAACATTGAAAAACAGCCCCACACTCGATAAATAATCGGCCATTGTGAACAGAACAGTCTCGTTAATATTGCCTCCTTCAGGCACACTAAGTTCTGTAGCGAAGCGTCGAAATATCACCTTTGACAAGCAATGATAGTCCCTCAACATGCTTAGTTCTAGCGCTCCAAAGATGTTGGAGACATCCCTGAAAAGCGAAATGCCGAAGTTCACCTTTTGTTGCAAATTATCACCTAATATAATGTCTTGCGCTATACGCTATGTACACTCGTCAGACCCACAGCTCACTTAAGCTCGTCGGACAGTGCTGTGAACTTTCTGAGTGGCGCACTTCCTGCGTTTCATATAGGACAGTGTACTTCTTACTTCATTGTTAAGAAACGTGCGAAGAGACCAGGACGGCAGGAGAACAGAAGATGGTATTCCTCCTGCATTACCTACACCAACTGCTACACCCATGCTGTACATATCTACACTAAATCGCCAAGTTCGTCATTTTGCTGAACGTTTTACTTGCTCATTCACTATTAGTGTGAAGTCACTGAGAACTGTAGTATGTGACCGCGAACTGCATACTGGTATGGTGAGTCGGCGGTTCCTCAAAACTATGGAGCCTTTTGTTGTTCCTTTTTACCCAAGAGTGCAGTGAATGTGTGGAAGGTGTCTCGAAGGTATGGCACATCATTTTCGGTCAAGTAGAAGAATTGGTAGAACTATTTGTGCGAAGATATCGGTCTTTCGCTTCACCAAGCAGAAAAACCTGTGCTGGCGATGGGGACGATTGATCGCAAGAGGTGACGAAGCTGAAAAAATATATATATTGAAAGGTTATTCTCTGATTGGATTTTCAGTTTCCTACGCCCCGCAAGTCCCAGGCCGTCCTACCATGCTTTTCTTATTCCGCTTACATAAAGTTACCATGTATCGCCGACTTAGTTCAGCGCTTCAATTCGTCTGTCTTCGTCCTTTTAAAAGCGCACTACAGTATTTTTAAAGCAAATGACACCAGAAGGTCTAATGACGAAGTCCTCGATGCCTGTCATCGATATAGGCTGCTGTTTCAAGACTGTTCGCAAAAACCACAGCTTGACTCGGGGGTCACCAGTCTATGGTGGAAATTACGCCCGGTACACATGCTTAGCATTCCATCGCTGTTTTAGAGAGAAAGCTGTTGTAGAGAGAACTTAAAGCTACAATTGTGATGTCCGTGTAGTTGGTTCCTGTAATTGCTAGTTTAGCGGCTACCTTTTTAGTAATGTAGCTTCTAGGAATATAAAATTAAGAATTTGCTTGAGAAATATGTTGTTAAACCAAATAGGCCTTTGAGTCGCCTTCGCATGGTTGAACCAAGTTATTTCGTTAATTTCATTTTTTTAATATTGTTTCATTGGCGTGCCAAGTACGCTAAATCTGGCTGACTGTACTACGCTTATTTTGTACCGCAAACGCATTGACAGAAATGTTTCTGTGCGAAAGGAACATTTTTGAACTTTCCGATTTCCACCGAGCAAATAAGAGCGTTTCTATATTGTTATGATTGATCAAAGCGTCATAAAATGTCGCCACCAGTCGTGCTGCTATCGTATAGGTGTCCCGGTATTTCAATATACATCGGCGCTTTGGTAGATCCCTATTTTAAATCAGCGCAATGACTAACGAACATGAGCCCGTATTGACAAATAGACTGGTGGCTCATCTATCCTTCGTAGATGATTGGCAACGTTAGTTAATGCACTTACCAAGCTGCCTTAGATGGGTGTGAAATTGGTGATGATATGCTTTATATGTTATGATGACTATTGTAAAGAGGGGCACATACCCCAGTGGCCCAAATTGACGTTAAATTGGTTTATTGAAGAGCGGCACATATCTAGTGCCACATGTTCAGTGCCGCAGTTGGCGTGAAAGAGGCTCGTGGAGCAGTGGCCCATGCCCAGTTTCAAATACCCAATAACTCAAGTTGGTCTGACAGTATGTTTCAAACTCGGTTTCTTGAACACAGCAGCCAGATGTTCTACCCATTATACGTACTTATACATTATACACGCTCTACCCACGTACACAAGACCATACACTACCCAGGGAACCATGTTGGCGTAAGAAGGTTAGACTCCGACCAACCCGGACCCGCCTGCCTGCCCGCCCACCCGCCCGTTCGCCCTTCCGTCCGTTAGACAGACGGACGGACGGCCGGGAAACTAGGTCTATTTGTCCATAAATTATTATAGAAAACGGGCGGCCGATGACAAAAAGTGCTCAAGAACAAAAAGCTGTGTGAACTGAGCTACAGAGCTTGCTGTTTGCGTTGCGGTGCACGAGACTTTCATAAATCAGTGTCGAGGTAAATCATAGCAGCCAAACCCATGTATATTCTGTACTATGGCGAAAAATATTGTGGTTGGCTCGGTGCCAAGTTCTGGGTGAGCCACTAAGCAAAACACCAGGCTGGAGAGGTACTTTCTAGTAACATGGTACCTTCTAGTGTTTACTTCGCTGTTTGCTCTATTGCTCACCTCTGCACAGATAACGTTACACAGGTAACGCACTGTAACGTTAGATCACATATACCAGGACGACCTTCCCGCCGCTTGAACGCCACCACACTTTTCTTTGTGTCGGATTCAGAGCAGTCTATGACTAAATTACACTGTCGAAACCAACGGACGGACCGAACAAAAGGCTCGTCATCAGGTGGAGAGCTCGCCAGTGTCAACATTTACTGCAACTGATACTGCGCGCGCTATTGTGCCAGCCACAGCCATTGCTGTTTCACGTGTAAACCGAAAGGGCACATTCTTCGGCAGTTTTAGCTAAAAAAAGCGGCTGTTGTTTCATGCTTTTTTTTCATGGATTTATTAATCACTTCTACTGATCGTTTCTAGTCACTGTTTTCCTGTGCTGGAGTCTGCCACTTCGTCCTTAAAAAATTCTCGAAATTTAGTAGCGTATTAGATGATTGATTGATTGATTGATTGATTGATTCTTACGGCGCAAGAAGAGCTTGGCCAAAGAGCACTCGGGCACCCGTATGACCACAACGCTGTCTTACACTTGTCATTCTGCTCAGTATTGACAGCACCCTCATTATTTGAATAATGGCAAAGCGCTCTTGTTCAAGTAGAGTTTTCATAAAGGCGGTAAGTTCTGGCCCAAACAATCAAGTTTGTTAAAAAAATTGCTTCAAAAATTTTGCCTTCAGCAACACGCATTCAAATTTATTTTTTCTCTATAACCGCCTTTCATTTCTATTTAAGTTGCTGACTGCTCTTATGAAATGGGATATAGGTAGGTATTTAAAAGCTAACTTAAACCTTTATTCGAAGGACGAGAAAACTTGGAGGACGCTTGAGCTCCGCCTTGAAGTGGGGAACGCGATATCATTCAAAGAACCCTGACTGCTTCTCACGCTTCCAGGCGAATGCAGCTCGTGTAACCGTAATGTTTACCGGGGAACGCTGGCGGCGAACTCTATGCACGAACGCGAGCTTTATGGTAGAAACGCTGCTCCTTGCGTGGGCCGATCTCGAAAGCAGTGCGCCGCCGCGCCATAAAAATTATATCATTTTGAAGTTTCTGTTATTCTTTCGCACTTTTAATATTTAGGTCTGAGAACATTTGACATAAAAGGCATGTGCTGTCGGTGGTTTTTCTTTTTCAGGACGTTTGTCTGTGGTCTTTCATTCTCAAAATTCTGAGGAATAGCTTTGTCAAGAATGTAAAACAAAATCTGAGCAACTTCAGTGATACAATGGTGTGGCAATATAACCCGCATACACCGCATGTCATATAATAAGGTGTGGTATATACATATACCTAAATATATACGGAAATTTTCACTCACGCACAACTTCATCGACGCCGACACCGAATTTTCTGCGACACGGTGCCCTTGACTGCCCTTGACGCTGTCGCGTTAAGACGGCGTCAAAGTCGCCATCGCTTTACGAAAGTCGTCATCGCCAAACAAGGATCCTGAAAAATAATTCTTGGAACTCCAGAATAGGCAACCGTGCTGCTAGGTTAAATATCATGATATGCAGGCCCTGCGAGTCAATAACAACCACAAAAACAACAACAACAACAAAAAGTCCGAAGACAGAAGAGTAAAAGTGCGAGCATCCGTAGGAATCCACAGAGGAAAAAAAGTGAGCTTTAGGTTTTCAGTGGGTAAAACGAAATCTTTACTGTTATTCTATTCGTATTTATATCTGCCAGTTTGTTTTTATCGAAGAAAGCCATTAAGCGCGCCCTTTTGGTCTTCGCATATAAAGGCTGCTGAAATACGCCCGCCGCCGTCGTCTCCAATGCGAACTGAACGACCCACCTCGCTAAAATGTGCGCATTCAGACCCACAACGACTGTAATTGCGTATTCCGGAGCTGATTTATGCCGACTGTCGTCAGAACTTTGCGCGCTGTGCCAACGATCGAAGACACAAATTAATTCAGACAAGGCTACCTACCCATTCTTCTTTCTTCTTCGTCGTAACTAACCTCGGACTTTTCGCTGCGGAGGTATGTAACTCTAAATAGTAAATAAATAAAACTATCCCGAAAGTTCCAGTAACGTCACCAGCGCAAAAGTCAGGCTGGGAGAAGGTTTAGCAAGGTGAGGAGAAGAAAGTTCTCGATTCGCTTCATTTTATCGCACAAGAGTTCAAGCGGCGCCTTCCACATTTTGAGAAAGAGTCTGCCCAATAGTGAGAAATTACTTGAAGCACTGGCAATACGAAGCATTCTCTGAATATCAAGTTTAAATAGAGGAGCTAGGATCTCTGGTGATTCCTTTCTTCCAAACAAAAATAATGATAATAAGAGTAAATATGTTGAACCAAATTGTCTATAAATGCGGTGCAAGCTGTACAGGCCAATTATAAAACAAAATAGAAAAGTAAAAAAAAACATTATGGCCTCATTCTAAGCACTTAAATGGAATTTGAAAAAACGAAAGGAAAATAATGCGCTTGTGCTTTCTAAGCCGTCTTTAGTTCATGTCAGCTTCACTGCCTCGTACTCTTGATATCTTCATCATCATCATCAGCCTAGTTACGCCCACTGCAGGGCAAAGGCCTCTCCCATACTTCTCCACTACCCCGGTCATGTACTAATTGTGGCCATGTTGTCCCTGCAAACATCTTAATTTCATCCGCCCACCTAACTTTCTGCCGCCCCCTGCTACGCTTCCCTTCCCTTGGAATCCAGTCCGTAACCCTTAATGACCATCGGTTATCTTCCCTCCTTATTACATGTCCTGCCCATGCCCATTTCTTTTTCTTGATTTCAACTAAGATGTCGTTTACCCGCGTTTGTTGCCTCACCCAATCTGCTCTTTTCTTATCCCTTAACGTTACACCCATCATTCTTCTTTCCATAGCTCGTTGCGTCGTCCTCAATTTCAGCAGAACCATTTTCGTAAGCCTCCAGGTTTCTGCCCCACATGTGAGTACTGGTAACACACAGCTGTTATACATTTTCCTTTTGAGGGATAGTGGCAACCTGCTGTTCATGATTTGAGAATGCCTGCCAAACGCACCCCAGCCCATTCTTATTCTTCTGGTTATTTCAGTCTCATGATCCGGATCCGTGGTCACTACCTGCCCTAAGTAGATGTATTCCCTTACCACTTCCAGTGCTTCGCTACCTATCGTAAACTGCTGTTCTCTTCCGAGACTGTTAAACAATACTTTAGTTTTCTGCAAATTAATTTTCAGACCCACCCTTCTGCTTTGCCTCTCCAGGTCAGTGAGCATGCATTGCAATTGGTCTCCTGAGTTACTAAGCAAGGTAATATCATCAGCGAATCGCAAGTTGCTAAGGTATTCTCCATCAACTTTTATCCCCAATTCTTCCCACTCCAGGCCTCTGAATACCTCCTGTAAACATGCTGTGAATAGCATTGGAGATATCGTATCTCCCTGTCTGACGCCTTTCTTTATAGGGATTTTGTTACTTTCTTTGTGGAGGACTACGGTGGCTGTGGAGCCGCTATAGATATCTTCCAGTATTTTTACATATGGCTCATCTACACCCTGATTCCGTAATGCCTCCATGACTGCTGAGGTTTCGCCTGAATCAAACGCTTTCTCGTAATCAATGAAAGCTATATATAAGGGTTGGTTATATTCTGCACATTTCTCTATCACTTGATTGACAGTGTGAATATGGTCTATTGTTGAGTAGCCTTTACGGAATCCTGCCTGGTCCTTTGGTTGACAGAAGTCTAAGGTGTTCCTGATTCTATTTGCGATTACCTTAGTAAATACTTTGTAGGCAACGGACAGTAAGCTGATCGGTCTATAATTTTTCAAGTCTTTGGCGTCCCCTTTCTTATGGATTAGGATTATGTTAGCGTTCTTCCAAGATTCCGGTACGCTCGAGGTTATGAGGCATTGCGTATACAGAGTGGCCAGTTTCTCTAGAACAATCTGACCACCATCCTTCAACAAATCTGCTGTTACCTGATCCTCCCCAGCTGCCTTCCCCCTTTGCATAGGTCCTAAGGCTTTCTTTACTTCTTCTGGCGTTACCTGTGGGATTTCGAATTCCTCTAGGCTATTCTCTCTTCCACTATCGTCGTGAGTACCACTGGTACTGTATAAATCTCTATAGAACTCCTCAGCCACTTGAACTATCTCATCCATATTGGTAACGATATTGCCGGCTTTGTCTCTTAACGCACACGTCTGATTCTTGCCTATTCCTAGTTTCTTCTTCACTGTTTTTAGGCTTCCTCCGTTCCTGAGAGCCTGTTCAATTCTATCCATATTATAGTTTCTGATCTCCGCTGTCTTACGCTTGTTGATTAACTTAGAAAGTTCTGCCAGTTCTATTGTAGCTGTAGGGTTAGAGGCTTTCATACATTGGCGTTTCTTGATCAGATCTTTCGTCTCCTGCGATAGCTTACTGGTTTCCTGTAGAACGGCGTTACCACCGACTTCTATTGCGCACTCCTTAATGATGCCCATACGATTGTCCTTCATTGCTGCAACAGTAAGGTCCTCTTCCTGAGTTAAAGCCGAGTACCTGTTCTGTAGCTTGATCCGGAATTCCTCTAGTTTGCCTCTTACCGCTAACTCATTGATTGGCTTCTTGTGTACCAGTTTCTTCCGTTGCCTCCTCAAGTCTAGGTTAATTCGAGTTCTTACCATTCTATGGTCACTGCAGCGTACCTTGCCGAGCACGTCTACATCTTGTATGATGCCAGGGTTCGCGCAGAGTATGAAGTCGATTTCATTTCTAGTCTCACCATTCGGGCTCCTCCACGTCCACTTTCGACTAACCCGCTTGCGGAAAAAGGTGTTCATTATCCGCATATTATTCTGTTCTGCAAACTCTACTAATAATTCTCCTCTGCTATTCCTAGAGCCTATGCCTTATTCCCCCACTGACTTGTCTCCAGCCTGCTTCTTGCCTACCCTGGCATTGAAGTCGCCCATCAGTATAGTGTATTTTGTTTTGACTTTACCCATCGCCGATTCCACGTCTTCATAAAAGCTTTCGACTTCCTGGTCATCATGACTGCATGTAGGGGCCTTGATATCTTACCTTAAGCTTATTGCATGAGAAATGAAACGGACCCATAACGTAGTATTTGTAATTGTTCAAGAAAATATTCTTTCTACAGCATACTGCCACTAATCACATCTGATGCGACCTTCTATAGTGGCCACCTTACATATCGAACAACTTTTATAGATCAATTCCAGCTTTCGAGAGGCTGTTGTCTCATGCGATTCATTTCTATGAATTTTCGGAGCACATTTGTTTCTCTTGTAGTAAAATCTGCTTTGTAAGAAGGGAATAAATGTGTTGAAGACAAAGTAGCAAAATACGCGACTGAATTTTGCCTGTTCTCACACTCTAATTTTATTATCTTAGCCCTCCAAAAACGTAGTCCCCTTTCATTCTTTTCGAATATGAAGCCTACATCATTTCACTAACGCGTGAGCTGCGCAAGTCGTCGGTGGGTACCGTAACAATTTCAGAAGTAGGAACCCCAACTACGTGCTCTGCCTCCTAATCCTAGCTTTCTTTTGTCGTCTGATGCGCTTCAGTCTACTGTGCTTCGAGCCATGGGCGTTCTTCTCAGCCGATGAGAACGGCCGGAAATACTTCTACGCAAAAAATAATAATAAATAAAAATAAATAAATAAATAGAAAGAGACGTCTGAACTAAAAGAATCTCGTAGCGATAGGCGTTTTCAACAAAACAAAGCCGTCTAGAGCCTGCTTTGCAGCAGCGGTAAAGGACGCGGCAAGCGTGAAAAGCAGCAGAAAAGATTTGAAAAACGAACAAGCGAATTCTATAAAGGGGAGAGCTGTTGAAAGACAAGAGAAAAAGCTAACAATGACGAAAAAAACAGTAAGCGACATGGATTGGGCAAACATGTCGTGCGAAGAATCGCAATGCAGGGAGCCGGGGTACGTTGACAAACGCGAAAACTGCGCTTCTATTTCGGCTTAACAGAGCTGTTACGCTTAAGTACCGAGCACGACAAGGTGTGACCCATTAGGACACATTGCACGAGCCGGTATTAATGTATACTCTTCTGTGATGCACTTGCGTACGTTACTAAAATGTGATAGCATGTATGGGAGGTAGATAAAAGAGTTATGGGAGTGCACGGAGATCGCATGCCATGTCGCGGGCACAACTTTGTGGGCCGAAATTGCGCGGTATGCAACACGGAGCATCCAGTGGCGTTTATCCATTTGACCAAGAAACGGGAAGCTTATATATAAGAAAATCAAAGAATATCATACGATATCACATTAAGATGTCTGTGTACTTAAATCATACCTAGGATCCGACATTATAGTAAAGTTTTTCTATCTTAATTTATTGGTTGATTACGGCAAACACAGGTTCGCTTACTGGGGCTACTTTCACGCTCAACATACAGGGATACATAGGTGAGTCTAATCGACAATAAACTTATGTACACCATGCTCGGGAGGTTAGGTTTATTTATTTCGCACATATATTTTTCCTCTGCAATCTGCAGTTTTTTTAATGATGAAATCATGGTAATATACAGTAAACTTGTATATGTTCTTGTATATGTTTTCGTTACGAATCTTTTCTTACAGGTAATTTTCCCTTGCCGTATCGCAGAACCAATGAGCGCTAGACAAACATGGCGACGTTGTTTCGTAATTTCGAAACTGGTTGACAAATAAATTTCAGAACCTTATGTGTGGACTTCGTAGCGTACATTCCCAGTGTCACGATGGTTTCACACTTTTCGACAGTTCTTTCTTTCGACAGTATTGGACCAGACTGAAAGGTTGGTTGCGAGCAAGGTTGCGTTACATCAGCAGCCAAAGCACATGAATTCACCCATATTATTGTATCATTCAAAACATCTGTTTTAAAGCGGTATAGCGCATATATATTACAAGTAAAGGCATTGTAAACGAAGCACTGCAACGGCAAGCAAGTAAAAAAAGAAATACAACATCACCCTCGTAACCTGCATCCAACGGCGGATGAACACCAGCCAATCTCCACTTTCCGGTTGAACGTGCAATTCCCGAAACCAATTCGAGGGCTTTCCTCGAGAAGAAAACAAACTGCTTTGATTCCTCGAACAGGAAGAGCTTGTGATTCAATAAGGGCATGCTGTTGTCGATTGAAATCCCGGCTGTTTCTTTGCGAAACAATTCGAATGAATTGTAAATAAGCCTATAATATATGTGTGGTATTTGCAAGAGGTGGTTCCATTTAGCATTTAACAAGTTAAGACTGCTGGTGCACGCAGACAAAGAATATTGGAATGCGTCGTGACAATTTCTCTTCGCTAACTATGCGAAAGCGGCGTCCTCGGAGAATTCCACGGGTTGTCTCAGTGGTGATTATTAACATGCTCATGTCCCCAGTTGAACTGTGCACGTTCTGACAGTGCACTTGCTTCCTTGCCCTCGTTTGCTTATTTGCTTGAAAACACAAGTTTATATCTTTTGCCTGACTAGTGCTATACGTCAAATTGACCAGTTTCAACAACAACAAAAAAACTTACGCTAGAATTGTTCGTAAACAAAACTTCAGCCCAAACGGATGCTGGACATCGCTAAAGCGGTCTCCCAATGTCAAAGGTGACTTATTAATTAAAGCTTCGTTAATTCCGTCCTTGATTGAGAAGCACATCCTGTCAAATTAATTTGTGTTTGTCCAAATTACATGCACTTCATTCAGGCCCTTAGACACGTTGTCTCACACAGTGGGTTTAAGAAATTTATCTTAGTGTCACACCTAAAGATATCAATCTTACGTACAATTGATAAATTCGACGACAATGTAACTGACGCTAAAATGTCGGAACTCCTCTTTCGGATATGTCAGGGATGTTTAGTGGTGCGCGAACATTCTAAATAATAAATACCAATAAAATAGGCTTTCGTAATCGCAGCCTATTCTGTTCGAGAATGTGATATTCCAGATTTTCACATATTCGCCTACGGCCAAATAGTACGGATTGCAATAGTTCTTTTGGCCTACACTAAATAAGGTGAAAAAAAATAGGGGTGCCTCATTTCCGAACCTAAGCGACCACATAAGCTGACGTTCATGAGCACTACAGGGACAATGAATGTAAATAGAAAATAAAATTAAGGACGTTTAATAGAGCTGCTCACATTAAGGCACCCATACTATTTGTTGCATTAAGTACGCTGCTGCTAGGCATCGAGTTGGACAAAACGAGAGCACCTACTACGCCTTGCATATATGCATTGAAACTGAAATAATCTCAGTTATTATTTATTTGCATTTGTATGTGACTGAGAGGATTGACATGCGCGCGCACCTCAACTTCAGTCTTGGCGCCTGTGCCGCAATAGAACTAGAAGTCGTCTCACACACGCCACGTCTCAAATATTACGGTATGTGTGCGCACGCTGCCGCCCTCATTTCCCGGGAGAGTAATTATTCACATAAGAGCTGCCCGAACGAATTAGGAAATAGGTGAATAAGACCGCTACGGGGGGTTAACACAACTAGGTTAACGCACGCCTTGCGTGAGATAGTATATATGCAGCTTTTGCAGTGAATCTGCGAGAGCAGTTCGAGCGAGTAATACGAATGCAACTAGCCTTTGCTATTGGACTCGTATTGAATTCGAGAATTCACTGTTCCAAATTGTCCAACTTTCATTTTCTTCTAATATCATGGATAATAAACAGTTATTGGAGTCTCGAGCGACCGGGATCGATGCAAGCGAGAACTATTCCTAATGATTCTGCTGCAGGAGAGGAGCGATTGTTACGCAGAGAAGCAAATTCCTCAGCGATCGCACAGGTCACATAACTTCAGCTCAACAATTTCCGGTCGTTATATGAGAAAACCTCACTGTTAGGCAGCCTACATACGAGTTCGTACTAACAATTTAGGCGTAGCAATTTATCATGTATCCAGTCTCATTTTTGTTTCCATCCCTTCGGTGCTCCAGTATCACACTTCTCTCCTTGAGCGAACACAACAGTCTACGAGCGTCTGGTGATGTGCTGTTCCTTTGTTTATTTTGGTATTTCTCATGGCGCACCGGATAATTTAAGCCAGTTGTTTCTCATTTACCAGCTGCTCAGCTAACCGGATGTTGAGTTCCGAGGGGCATTACAGTAGTGTCTCAATGAATGTGAAAAAAAGGCTTTCATTACCGAATGGACTCAACGCAAGCTTTATACCTGACTGTGTTTCCATATAATAGGAGGATATTCGATATTATAGCTGATGGTTTTTCTCAAGCATTCTTGTTCAATGTGATTAACAACATTTACTGTTCGAACTTGTTTATGTATGTATTGCTAATCTCATTGACACTCTCCTGTTTTCCAAACAAAGCAAACGAAAAATTTGTTTGTTAAATATAATTCAAGAACTTAACAAAAATGCTTGTTTCCTGTGGTTACCTTGATTTGTAATTACGGCAGCAATGCTGCAGTGGCTATGGTGTCCTGTTGTTATCTGTGGGTTGCATCATCGCGACCACGTCTACCTCGTAACAATGGAGGCGAAATGCACAAGCGCTCTTGTACAGAGTTTCCACTGCGCGGTGAATAATTTACTTGTCTGCGCTACGGCGTCTTTCATTTGCGGTCTAGCTTTGAGGCATTTAGCCACATTAGTCTCTAAATGTGTGATGACCAAGCTGCACAAGTCTGCGAAATAGCAGGTGGTTTCAATAACAGTTACGTCCCAACTAAAAGTGAAATACGTACGAGTAAACAAGGTCAAGATGCGACAAAGAGTGAAGGCCCGGTTCACGGTGTAACCTAACGCAAAAAAACACGACTAATGAGCCGTAGGTTCACTGCTTAGAACCGACCACCTCGAAGATGCATTCTCTATAAGGCATTACGAAAGTCGCTTCGAGTGTGCAGGTTATTTGAGTGAAAACGTGGAAGCAGGTAGAGGATCTACAATCCTGGTATCGAAAAAAAGCCGGCTTGTAGAATAGATTAGCATGCTGAAAAGCTGAAAGAACATTATGCTCAGGGCTCCACATATTGTTTTCTTAAATAACATATTCTTTCTTTTATTTTTGAACATGCTCGCTTGAATACCAAGACATTTTGTTGTCTTTGTATTTCTTATAACGTCCTATTACCTACCTTATAAAGGGTATTACTCAAATCTGTACACGCGAATAGGGCCCTTTTCTGGATCGCCCCGGGTCAGCGAAGTCACTCACTAACACTGTCGCCGCAGCCCTAGCAGTCAGCTGAAGCTGTGACCCCTAACGAGTGGTCGCGACTACAGAGGGTACAGGCCTGTGGCGACAGGGGCGAGTCTATGACTCAAGGCGTTGACTGCTGCCACAGTTACATACGCCAGGAAACACATAAACCACAACGGCGGAGCATTCCGCACGGCTGCAGCTAAAACCGCGAGCAGCGAAATCACACCAGAGGCTGATATAGTTCAGCCAATCTCGCGTGATGCCGTGCTGTTGGCCCTCGGGAGGTACGTCGCTCACGAAGGCCGAAGCACTGCAGGAGTGGGGGGGGGGGGGGGGGGGGGAGGGGAGGGGAGGCTGCAAGCCGCGGTCTCACCGGTTGAGTTGAGATGTGGTCAATCACGCGCTCTTCAGCTGCCGAAGGAAAAAAGTCGCATCGGGGAAACGGCGTTTCTCCGCAAGCTAGGAAGATATAGTCTTCCAGGTTCCAAGAAAGACGAAGAATTTAACAAGGGCGATTCGGCTGCAGCATCACGGCAGAGCACGAAAGGCCGTGGCACAGGAGGACCGGCGAAGGTGCCCTCTCCAGGCAAACTCTCTGGAAGCGCGCGCGTAATGATCGCGTGATAACCACGTGCGAAGGCTCCTGAGATACTGGGACGTGCGCGCGTCCCTACAACCTGCACATGGGGACCGCTTGAATCCACAAGTTCACACGACTATGTTGTGTCTAAGTTGGCGCAGTTGCCGAAAGAAAGGGCGTGGAACCTTCTTTTCATGACAGTTTTTGGATACATGGACTTCCAAGCTTAAGTCATTACAATAAACTTAATAATTGTTAAGATTAGGCTCCGTTAACTTCAGTTTAGAAAAATACAAGTGTAGGCGACTTTGCAGAATCACAGCCCCGATTCCAGCAAAGCTATTTCTTTCGAGCAGTTGCACTAGGAATTTCAGTTGACTGGTATTAAATCACACACTTCAGACACGACTAATAACATGGATTACATTTGATGCAAATTTAAGCTTTTTGACATTTCGTAATCTCAGGGTACCGGGAAAAGTTGCATAGAACGCTTGTGTAATGCATTAATTAAGCCACACGTACACATCAACCATTTCACGCAGGTGTGAGTAAAAGTAACGCCCATTTTCACCTAAACCGAAGCAAGTGCCGCTCCCAATTCTCTGAGAAGAGCGGATGAGCAGTCTAAATATAGTAATAAAGAAAAACAATGAGAATTCGCTAAATGCCCGAGTAGCTTATAAAAGCTAGAAAGGTTGAAAATTTGCCCCACATGTAACTTCACACACCTTTGCCCCTGCACGCTTGCGCTGAACGTGAACTTGATGTTACATACAGTACACTCAAATTGTGGAGAACGACCATATAACTCCTAAAGGAATTTTCGCAAAGATCCCAACTCATCCACGGAGGGCTTTGTACTTCGTACTTCAGCTGCACATCTTTGTACTTCCCCTGCACATCACCTATAACATGTCCCCTATTTCCACTGTATAAAAAGAAGGCGACTGGCTTATATTACCGAGCGCACCTTCGAAGCATGTTGCTCACCTCACATTACGCATGAAAGGACGGAGAAAGTAAGTAATCAATAATTATTCGCAAAACGTACAATTAGGCCAGAAACCTTCGCTACACTATACCCTTAGTTTTCGTCCCATTTCAGATGATTGCGAGCTACGTTTGACCTACAGTTCTCCGAGGGCAATGGGAAACATTGCAGACAACAGCCGTACAACCCTTTAAGACACTGGTTTAAAGCATTTTTGTTATGAAGCCCGTAACTAACTGACGCTCTTCCAACTTTGCGCACTCATCACAATAAACTTCGCCCTTTTACAGCACAATCTCGGTAAACGGAAATCGCTTAAACAGAAGTGCCGCTTAAACGGAAACACAACCTCTAAAATGGTTTGTTTTGTATTCGGGTAATACAAAATAAAGCTCTCGTTTATCGAAATCGAATTTCGCCACTCTCAAGTAAACTGTACCACAGACGCAAGCACTAAAGCAATTTTTCAGAAGAAGGCAGGATATGAAACATAATTTTGCGACATCTGTCGCACATCCAGAAAGTCATGTTCTTAAGCGGTGGCAAAGACTCAAGCAGTTAAAATTTGATAGATATTTAAGGCATAGCACGTAGAGATTTCGACAACCTCGCATCACGAACACGACCTATAGAATACCTAAATAAGGACAACTGAAATTTCGAACGCCTTACAGTGCGCCGTTTGGACTGCTCATGCAACGACCACGTGTAGTTGGACTACCTACTGGAGCATTAAAAAGAAATGTTTCTGTTTCGATACGTCGCCGCCGTCTCCTCGAAACCTAAGCAAGCGAAGCCAACTAGATCCAGTAACCGTCGATTGCGCCCAAACCACTGGACAAACTAGCTGCTGCATTCACTTCTTTAAGCTTAACATATGTAAGAGTGAAGAGTGTTAAGAGGCTGCGTATGACAAATCGTTGCTTACCTCTGCGCGTTTTTCTCGGTAAACGGAACTACTGCTAATTGGAATATTTCTCCACTCCTTGAGCTTCGGTTTAACGAGATTCTATAATGATTGTGAAAATTTAGATTCTAGCATGCTCAGTTCCTTCAGAAAATAAGCGAAACTTCGAACGCTGTTCATAAAACACGCTTCTAAAACTTTGGAACGCTTTCATGTTTAAAATATTGAGAAATCTATAATTAATATCTGCTGTTAAAAGTCTGATCGTACATCACCAACATCATGCCACCCCCTGACCCCCTCCCTCAATTTTTTCTTAGTATTCATGCATTCTGAATCTCGGTACCATGTTTAAGCTTTCACAGGACAGCCGGCGGGCAACGAAACAATATATGCGCTTCGTTTAATGCACGTAAAGAGTAATTAAAGTATCATTTAGTAATTCTTTGCAACGCTTTCTTTAAGCTACACACTTTATTCTTTCGTTGCACATCACCCATAATACGGCCTCCATCGCCTTTAAATATGAATTTTCTGCCGTCTTTTAATCCCTCGAGACAGCGGGAAAAGACAGTAAGTGTCTCATATGGCACCTCCAAACAGAAAGAAAGCGAATATTTGCAATTTTAGCTGAGTCACTAATTAAGCCACACACTTCAGAATTTGACTGCACATATCACCCCTAACATGACCCCAATTCCTTCGGAATATACATTCAGTGAATTGCTCTTTTTTTCTCAGGACACTGTGTAAACCTACATATAAGGCTTTCGAGCAGTAGACAATGAGAAACTAAGACCAAGAAGTATGCGGCGCTGATGTGCTTAATTCATGCGCAGACAATGCCAGGAGCGAGATTGGTGCTGAAACCACAAAGGCGAGTCGTGTTTTAATTAAGGACAAAGGGACCGATGAAACAATGACGTCCACTGTACCCCGAATGCTAAAGAGTGAAGTACGAAGCTCGAAAGCAAGATTACGACACACGGTAGAAAGCATTTGGCGCAGCACCGCACACGGCACGTGGAGGTTGTGTTTGTGGCTCGACCAGTGGCAAGTTTTGTATCTCATTGCACCTGTTGCCACCTAAAGAAAATCACGATAACCGCAAATTTAGTCCCCCCCCCTCCTATCCCCTCCCTTCTCTACCCTCCATAACGTTACACAGTTTGAGGAAAGGAGAGCATTTCCTGTATAGGATTTCTTTGGCTTAAGCTTCGGTTGATGTTTTTTTTATGTTTGAGTGAATGTCAAGCCCTTCAGTTTCTTCATTTGAGCCTCACGACAGCACCTCAGGCATAAAGGTAGTGCTCACTTTTGGTTCTGTCGCAGTAAAGAAAGCCTTGGTGCCGGTAAAGTGTTATTCAGTGCAGCGTCAGTTCCTTTTTTCCCGCTGCACCTGACTCGCGCATTCGACTTCTGTTCTTTACGACAATGTCACCACCGAGAAGTTAAGGGACCGAACCAAATTTTCAGTTGTTGATGCTGCACCTTTAAACTCATTCGTTAAACTTAAAATAGGTCACACTTCGAAAACGCATCAGGTTAACCAGATTGCTGCAACCTTAAGTTCGACCAGTCAAGAGCCTAGATCGGCATTTCCAACAAGCAAACAGAAGAAAAATGTAAGAAAATATAAGAAGACATTATAGGACGCGCGAACGCAAACCTAGCAAGAATTGCATCGCGCCTTTCACGTACGCGCAGCGTAAACATTTGGTAATCTTGCCGTTGCACAATTAGGCAAAATTTGCCGACAGTCGCGCGAGAAAGGCGGGTGCACTTGCTCCCCCAGTACTTTTCTGTGCGCGAAAGTCACTCAGTTTTTTGTTTTTCAATCATCAATGATGGTTCGAGCCTGCAGAAGTCATTGTCAGGTTTTCTTTTCCTTCCACTGAGGCGCAAGCACTAAACACCAAAATACATAAGTAACGGTGGCACTGCAACAACGCCAGAGGAATTGCGCATTGCGCATTTTATATGGAGTTAGTCCCTCAGCGATGATTATTTATGACATGTAATGACAAAAAATGAACGAGAAAATGCATACGCAACAATCGAGCAAACCAGGTCGTGGTGCTTTCTGCGATAATGTGCGTCATATGTGTATTCATAACCCCTTTCTATTGCTTACGAGGAAGTTTTAACTCAGCGCACCCCCCGTGGTTGCTTAGTGGCTATAGTGCTGGGCTGCTAAGCACGAGGTCACAGGATAGAATCCCGGCCACGGCAGCCGCATTTCGATGGGGGCGAAAACACCCATGCACTTAGATTTAGGTGCACGTTAAAGAACACCAGGTCGTCCAAATTTCCGGAGTCCCCCACTACGGCGTGCCTCATAATCAGATCATGGTATTGGCACACAAAACCACATAATATATATCATTTTTCCCCTTTCTTAGATCGGTGCTTCTATTTAAAAACATGGGAACGGAGAAATCATTTTTCTCCAAGACCACTGGACCAACTTGTATGAAGCTTACTGCATTTCAAAAAGATAAGATCTAGTGATTGTTATAGATAAATATTGATTTAGACAGATATTTATTTAGTCGAAATCGTTGAAACTTGCAAAATTTCAGAAAACGAAACAGCAGCGTTACAGAGTTGTAAGCTTCAGAAAGAAGCACGATATCACAATTCTGTCAACTGCTTTCAAAAGCATATCTAAAGCGGGAAAAATTGACTTATTGCACGTCACCTTCAAATGTACTACTAATATGCGAGCAGAACTTTTCCGAAACGTTTGTCAACATTGCAACAACTTCACCTAATCTTTACATTAATATTGTCCCGAACAGTGGCGAAGACAAAGAAGCTGTAGTGGAGCTGGGTCAGAGTCTCTCCTGTTGGACTGAAAGACCTGCTAAAACCTGTGTGCCGTGTGCAGTATTGACTAGCAAAGTTCTAGCCGTTTATTGTTGAGTAAATACTCCCCGGCTTCGCTTGAATTCGCCGGCTTTGGGTGCTGTAACGGACGCAGCTTTCAGAAGGAACTGCGGTACCTATTTTGGTTGCAGAGTTACCAATTTGTAGACTTTTTGGTCCTAGCCTTTTTTTTTAAATTTGCATTGTTTAGGTGCTCGTAAAAAAATTCTAAGGCATCAATTAAAATTCCGCCTCCACCGGTCACTAAAATTTAGCCATCTTTCTTAAATTCTACAAATTTCATTCGAATAGGTCCAGAGATCGTCTCATAAAAGTGTTTATGCATTTGGCATCATGTATTCTGATGGGCGGCATCAGAGTTGGGCAAGAGCTGAAGATTCCTCTTCATGACAAGCAACTTTTAACATCAATTTTCTGTAGAAGAAAGAAAGAGCAAGCATGTCATTAGAGAACTGAAGAACTATTTAACACTCAAAGTGAACATAGAAGAGTTTGTATCTTATTTCTAGAAAGACGGTGGGTAGACAAACGATTACGTCATCGTTATCTTTATTAGGAATTGGGAGATGCCCACTCCATGAGAGCCCAAAGCTCTCGTGGCCTGCAGGACCTCGAATAAAGTTGATTTCGTTCCTTCCTAGGAATATTTTCATGCCTCTCTATTTATTTTTGGTTAATATTATTGTAGTACTAGTCATTCATTTCTTTATTTTTTTTGTACCTGCGCAAATCGCACAGGAATGAAGCAGCCGAAACACTCTCTACTTCAGTCTCTCCATAGCAACCGACTTACACACAGAACAGAATGCATTGCAGCAACGGGGGCTAAAGAATGGCTGTTTTCAGTCGAGTGCGGACCACGAACCACGTGAAACCTCATCAGTGCTAGCCGTCTGGCAAGCCAATGACGAGAACAATGTGGGGCGAAACACAATGACCATAGATAGCCAGTTTCAGAAAAGGCTAGTGCCATCTAAGAAGGTTATCAAAGGAATTGTGGTTCAAATTGAAGCAAGATTTCTCAGGAGGCCGTCGTCAAGATATGATGCCTCACGTACTGCAGTGAGTCAGCGTATTAGTTCGTTTTCTATTTTTTGTTCATGTTAGTTAGGTCATTCATTCTCTTTAACATGATCTTCTTTAACCTCAGAGTCACGGAACTTAGAAAGCCCTCTTGCGAAAGATTTTACAAAGATGGTACAGATATTTTTTTTTCAATGTTTCGAACTCGAACGAGCGTTGCTTTATAAGTAATCTTTCCAGCGGTGGCATTATGTGGTTACTTATTCTCTCGGTTGTCATTGTTTCTCTTCAGTGACCTGTCGTCCTTTACCTGTTTGACGTTGCATGCTGAGAATGAAAGTAACGCAGAAACTTCGATTTTTTTCAATAACGGTACATTTACAAGAGCCCTCCGGCATCATACATTACCATGACGGAGCCCATTTTGCTATTATATATATATATATATATATATATATATATATATATATATATATATATATATATATATATATATATATATATATATGTTATGAGTAAACAACGTCTAAGCTTATAGATACAAAACTAACAAAACGCACACGTATATTCGTCATCCATTCAACTGTGCGAAACAACAATAACGTTTCGAAAAATGGTCCCACCGTTTTATTATAGACATGCTGTAAATATACATCGTCACGGGAAAATGCCGGCTTGTCTGCTACAGTACGGAGGTAACAACAGATCCTCAGGGAGCTTGCTCTGCTATTAGATTAAGTTGCTGCTGATGGGACCGTTCATCTTTGTCGTGTCATTTATGGTAGAGACCCGCCGCGGTGGCTTAGCGGCTATGGTGCTGCGCTACTATGCACGTGGTCGCGGGATGAAATCCCGCCCGCGGCGGCTGCATTTCGATGGGGGCGAAGTACAAGAATGTCCGTGTCTCGTGCGTTGAGGGCACTTCAAAGATCCTCTCGTGGTAAAAATGAATCAGGAGTCCCCACTAGGGCGTGCCTCATAATCAAATTTTGGTTTTGGCGCGTAAAACCCCAGAATTCAGTTTCATTTATTGTAGACCACTTCGCCGTCAAGGATTAGAATTTGCTGCTTACAAAACCGTCCGCATGCGCTTATTAAATGAGTTAGAGATACCGGCTGTGCCGTGTAACTTGAGCCAAACTTTAAAAATATGGAAATGCCGCGTTGCTGGACAGAGCCAAGGTAATGTTGTTTGCCGTCGCGAGGAGATCCTCAGAATATTTTTCGAATTCTGCCTAATTACACAATTACTCCTAATTAATAAACTTCCCAAATATTATAATTAGGTGAAAAGTGTCAATAAGAAAAGTGTATAGCAACATGAAAAACTCCCGCTACCGCTCTGTGTTTCTAGATGGGTGTTACATCAAAGTGTTTTTCCAAGCATGAGAGAAGTCCGCGAATATATGCAAAGTGCCTCGAGGTCGTCGAGGTTGAGGGCAGGGCTTGGAGGCGATTTGACCGCATGAAAAAGACGCATATAGAATATAAGGGCGGGCGGTCACTGCTGCAGTGTTGCTCTCGCCCGCGTATTGTCCAACTGGTGTACTGCACATATGAGTGTCGTCAGTGCTGAGACCAGCTGTTCTATAGAGCCCGAGCACTGACAGGGGTAGGCAATCGACTAAAGAAGGACGCCTTGGAGCAGCAGCGGAAGACCGTGGTAGCTTGCAGCGGTGTTCGGGCCTGTGCGCCAGGCATGCGTCGCAGGGGCAAAGCGTAGACAACGCTTCGGACACACGCAAAGTGCCTCGAGCGGCCAGTCGCGCGGCTATTCTGCGTGTATTCGCAGCCTTTTCTCATGCTTAAAACAGGCACTTTTAAGTAGCACGTATTGAGCAACAGAAAGGTGTATCGGGAGTTTTTCATGCTGCTCTACAATTTTGTCGTTTACATTTTTCATCTGACTATAGTATTTCAGAAGCTGGTTAATTAATTAAAGCTAATTATGTAATTCCACGGAATGCAAGAAAGTAATCTGAGCATCTACAAGCGACAGCAAACAACGTTACCTTTGGTCCAGCTACATGGCATTTGCACATTTTTAGTGTCCTTAAGTTGAGTGGGACACCCGGTGTAAGTTAACATTGGCGCACAAATATCGCCCCGGCTAGTCCTTGAATCATAGATATTCGGTAAGTACAACTTACATTTGCAACACAGCGCATAGAAAGATGTGAAACATCCTCGTAGTTACAACAAAGTTGCGTTGTCACATATAAGCCAAAATAACAACACGAGAATACGAGGACGTTCTCAAAACGATAATGCTAATTAACAGTCACTGCTGGCCACCTTATCACGTCGGTCCCACCGTATGGGTAGAAATTACCAATGCGCATACGATAAAAACACAGCCGAAAGCGTAGGCATAACTCCATAAGCAAGCAAGACTTGCATGTGTTTACACTTTCAGCCTGCTTACGCAATGATACTCTTGAATAACGGCTCATTTGTCTAAACACCGTGTACCAACCCCCAGATGGGAAACGGGTAACGACACTTAGAACTTCCAGTAAACAGTTGGTTGGGCTAAAGAGAAATTAGTAAGCTAGTTTCAAAACTGTTGGATAGGAAATTACTCAATATCCGTTCTGTTCATTCGCGCTAAACATACACAAGGAAAAGCAGGTTGCTTGCAGCTAGTTGATCCTGTACCAGCCTCTGATTATTTATCTTACAGAAGAAGTGAATATTTCGGAGACATATCCAAGGTTATCCGTTAACTAAAATTCTTCACAGACAAAGCGCCTAAAAAGGCGTATATGAATCCTTTTATGATTTATGTTTCCAAGTAGAGTCTGTCACAGAGGGCTTCAAACAGAAAGCAGGCCTGCAGCGTGCAAATGATAATTCAAGAAACGGGGAAGATTTGTTTCACCTTCGGAGACTTGAGTGGTTATCGGCAATCGCTCATGTATCGTAAATACAGCGTACGGTCAGCGGGTCCTTTTGAAGTTTGGTGCTATCTTCTCTGCCAGATTCGATGTTCGCATGTTGCCGCGCTAGAGGTTTTGTTCACTGTGCTTTCTTCAGCGTTGTGTACTGCAAACATAGCACCAATATCTAGTATGGGCATGGTGTCATGGACAATCCACTTCTACAGTTGGCCTGCGGTTCCGTGTCATTTTCTGACGTCATAATGCTGCCCATGCCATTACATGCCTACATGTGACATATATGCAACATGCATTAATTCTTGTTCGTTTGGGCGTATCCCGAGACGACTGTTTAAAAAGAGAATGAGCGGTCAGATGACGACTAGGCTTTGTGGACAACTGGGTGTTCTAATGTGTGCTGCAACATTATTATCATGCAATATAAAAGCACGTCCGAGCGCAGGTTCAAAGGTTGTAACAAGCGCAGTTAACTAACAAGGAACAATAACGGACTGGCTCCCTCGAAGGCCTCGGCAGGGAACTACCGGAATACAGTGGTTGTCTAGGCTCGCCTGCATATTTTGCACAACAAACTCCATTAACAAATGTGTAACGAAAAAAATCAGAGCCCGTCGAAGGCATGTTTGTGTAGCAAAAACGCCACATTTCAACCTTCTGCTGTCCAGAAACTACTTCCTGTTAGCTGTAAATTTTTTTTAACTAGTGAACAAGATAACAGCGAAAGAAAAACACAACTTGACCTTGTAGCTAAATGATATTGGCAAACGCTGGTGTTTGCAAACCCATTATTATTCTTACTGCAGTTCTTTCTTAATATTCTTAATATCCTTTTCAGTTGGACAACTTGTAGCGTGCTAAATGTATGCTATGCCAGACAAGTCATCCCAAATGAACATTGTCGCATGCTTTAAAAAAATGCGCTATTTTCACTGTGGTTTCCAGCACACTACGGCATTCACGCGGAGTATGCACCACAACCGTGCAGCTATTAGGGAAGACGAGCAAATTTATGAAAAAAACAAAATAATTTTTTTAGTTGGGCTACTGACTGCTGCTTCATCTTCTTGTATAAAATTTTTTTCTTCCAACAGATACTGTGAAGGTGTTCAGTGCTACCGCTCAAGACAGCACGCGACTGACGGCGTTGTAATCGATCCAGATTTTTCATGCGTCTTGCACTTGTATGCGCATGGAATAATAATAATTTTTTTTTATATTTGGGGTTTTACGTGCCAAAACCACTTTCTGATTATGAGGCACGCCGTAGTGGAGGACTCCGGAAATTTTGACCACCTGGGGTTCTTTAACGTGCACCTAAATCTAAGCACACGGGTGTTTTCGCATTTCGCCCCCATCGAAATGCGGCCGCCGTGGCCGGGATTCGATCCCGCGACCTCGTGCTCAGCAGCCCAACACCATAGCCACTGAGCAACCACGGCGGGTTATACGCATGGAAATGTATGATCGGATTAAAGACAATAAATGATGCGCGTGTCTTTCAATTGCTAACATAGGCCCAGTTAGCTGTATATTCATCGGGTAACCAACTCAAATCGTTTCTATGGTTGCGTGGGATTACGAATCGGCCGTCGTGGTGATAGTGTATTGCCACAGTTGTAAGCTTCAATCTGCTAGAAGGAGCAGTTCAATGCAGTCCACTTGCTCTGACCAATATCTTTAGCTTCCAGACCATAGGAGTGCTTGGTATGAAATGCATTCCTTGTTGTTTCTTAGACTTGACGTTCGTATTTTACGTTGTGTGACGTGCATGACGAGGCAAGAGCCCTTGAGGAACCAATCTGCGCTTTTGGTGTCATCGAGTGCTTGTGTTGATGGAAATTTCTTCTTCCTTCGTAGGGGCTCTCAGTGACGCAAGCGATCCAGCTCCTGGTGGTGCACTGATACATGGCTTAGCCAAGGCTCAAGTGAGCATGCAAATGCGACCCACGCGCATTTATTATTTATTTATGCGTGATAAATGAGCGTGGTGATAACTTTTTATGTGTGGGCAGTTGCTATCGATAGTAATTGCTTTCCGAGCTGCAGGCATTCGCCGTGGACGTTCGGTGATACGATTATGATTAGCATTCATGGTTATTTGGATGTAAAGCATTCCGCTCTTCTTTAAGCAGTTAGAATTGTCTGGCTTTTAGACACCAGAAAGAGTGAAAAATATTTAAGCGGAGCAACAAAATAACGGGCTACTTTTTCTCATAGACGTTAATAAAATAAGGTACAGTTGCTCTCGCCGGGGGTCAGATAATAAAACGTTAATGATAAGTAGCTGGTTAATTACTGGTGCGCACTCGACTAGCTTTTGACTTTCTCTGCTTCGCAAACAAATAAACAGAAATAAAACACAGAAGTGTCGGAAACTTAAATTATTAAAGAAATAGGACTTACAATTCCTACAGGAAGATAAATTCAACATATGGCTATATATTATTGCTCTTGTACATTTGATCAAGAATGTACAGAAGAAGCGTACATTTCGAGAGGAAATAGTGCAGCTGCCGAGGCTAATGACGCAAATGAGCGGCTATCGTGGAATCTTTCTTTTTTTTTTTACGGATTCGAGGACAACATCAGCAACAATTAGTGATACCGATGAGCGGCGAGGCTGCACCAAGCGCTGTCGTTTAACTGCCACCATGGCGTTGCGGCAACAAGGAAGCAACGGGGATGTGTAATCGTGGCAAGGGCCGCCATTTCCGCAGCAAGGCTTCGGAACCGACGAGCCTGTCAGCCAGCCTGGAGCCGCCAGGGTCTCCTACATTCGACCGCCAACACTCATCCTGGAAACGACGAGGAAAGCTGAGACCATGTTGGACGAAGCAAGCTGTGCGAAAAAGGGGAAAGTGGAAGGTCAGATCGACCACATGAATGAGAAAGCATCGACGTACTCCCTTAGCGAAGAAGAGATTCAGATTGAATGGGATTAGGAGGCAGATATTTCCACTCTTGTGACATATATGAAGAGAACGCTCGAGGGAATTCCTGCGGTATTCCGACCAATTGAAGAAATGAAAATGTTTTGGAAAGTAAGCCCAAATGTTGTAGCCTTAGAAATCGTTGCGCTAGCAAAAGTGAAAGTAGGTTCTTTTCGAGTGAACAAAGACGGAAGTTTCTCAGTCACTATGAGTTCGCTCGCCTCAGCCAAAAGTTTGCTGTCATGTGTACAGGTGGCTGGCTTATTAGTGAAGCCATTTATTCCGGAGTAATAGATACGAAATATTGGCAAACCCAGAAACGTACCTCTAGAATACAAAGAAGAACAGTGCACAGAATATTTAAGAGAGACAGGAATGACATCAGCTACACGCCAGACCCGTTACATACGTCAAGGAAATGGCACCTCGGAATCGCGTCCTGTGAGAAGTGTAATTTTGCAATTACGCTATGACCGACCAATCCCAGAGCGAGTGTATCTTGGCTTCATTAGCGATCCAGTCAAGGAATATACGGGGTCAGCTACACGCTGCTACAACTACCGGAGATTCGGTCACTTAGCAAAAAACTGCCAAGGAACAAGGCACTGCAAAATAAGTGCAAATACCACCATCACAAAGACTGCAAGTCTATAAGACTACCTAAGTGCGCAAACCGCAACGGGTTCCACACTGCATCATTTTTTGGAGGAACGCAGAACAAAGCGGCCTCTCTTCAATACCAACACGACATTATCTATGGTCGCACACAACAGCGCGGTGCACCAGAATCAAAGATGAAGACGATGAATCCAGCGGAACCACATTGACCACAAGCGCCTAAGCATTAGGACACTTCTATGCAATATACAAAAGTCGCAAAGGGACCACAACACCGAGAGCAAAGTTTTGGGCACCACAAAGCCAACATTAGGCTCTACAAGATGCTTAGGAGGGATTTCAACAGAAGAGCAACAACATGGCTAACGTGCGCCAGAATACGAGCATACTGCAACCAGTAAGTGTAACGAAACAGACGAACTCCTCTGCCTCTGTTGCTGAGCTTGTCATACCAATGTTTCCTACTTTAAAAGCCACACTTGCCGCGATTCCACAGACTAACAACCTCCCAGAGGTCAAAGCCTAATAGCTGATGGAACAATTGATATTGCAAAACACTGCATAAGCCACTGCGCAATCAGGGCGTAAATACTTGCTATCAAAATGTCGCCATGTGAAACGTGAATAGTCTTCGCTCTACGTGTGCGGATTTTAGAAAACTGATGGCTCAGTTACACTATCCAGTGCTGTGTATTACAGAGGCTTGTGTAGACAACGCTTTTAGGCTGGCTAAGTACGTTGTTTATACGTCCTCTCGTTATTCAGGACAAGGCAGTGCGATGATCTGTGTTCGACAAGACCTGCCGTCAGCGTTATTGTGTGACGCAGCGTAAGACATCCCAGAATATACGTAGCATGTGAAGTTCGGTTTGGCCGAGTAAATATAGCTATGGTCAGTGTTTATCCACAACCCTCTACAAACATTTAACTTTACACACTGACGGGCCTCTTGCAGAAATGTATAAAAGATATAATACTTTGCGGAGATTTCAATGCGCACCATGTCATGTGGGGAAGCACCTAATGGGAGCCGTCGTAGAAATGACCTAGAAAAGGCAATTCTGAAGAGTGGTCTGTGTGTGTTGAATGACGGCTCAGTGACGTTCCTACAGCGTTTCAATTACTCCAGCTGCTTAGACCTCACGCTCTGCTCAAACGATATTGCATGTGGAGCAACATGGAGAGTAGAGATTGAAACAAGGGTAGCGATCATTTTCCCGTTCTAATAGAGCATTCCAGACTACGATTTTCGACTCATCGGAGTTCTGCAAAGGTAACAAATTGGCAGGCATACCGATACCACATTACAAGCCAAGTTGATGCGGTCAGTGATACAGACAGCCTATTATCGCTTATGGAAGACAAATTAAACCTTTCTTCAAATTTTAAGATTCCTGAAGGTAACGCTGGTGTAGACTCTGAATACGAAATGTTCAGAGCTATAGACCGCAGAGATGAAAGGAAATACCGACGCACATGCCTTGATGGAGATTACAGAGAATGTCAAAAGACGTATGATCGTATGGGTCGGCAGCTGGAGTGCCTAGGTACAAAGCGCTGGCAGGAATTCTGCACTTCACTTACTCCCCTTACACCTAAATCAAAATTGTGGAATGTTCTGCGCTTATTGAATGGGACAGTACCGTAACACACTTTCAGAGCTCTAGCTTTAGTTCAGAAAGTACTGGAAACGACCGTTGCAAACGAGTTCTGCCAGCTTATTAAACGCCCAAGCGCAGCCCTAAATACACCTGAACAGAGTAAGTCTTTTGAAGAAGTCAAAGTATGGATCAATTTATCTATCAGCGGCCATCATCATGACCTACATGAGCCGTTTTCATTAGAATAATTAAAGAACGCACTTGTGCCGCCAGAGGACTGCGGCTGGACCTGACGGGGTCACATATGCTGCACTGAGAAACCTGGGTGCTGTGACCACAAAAACTTCGTTAAAATTGCTGAGCGAAGCATGGATATCAGAATGTCTTCCTTCCTCCTTGAAAATTGCACGAGTGGTTCCGATAGAAAAATCGGGCAACGCTCCTTTATCGCTAGATTCTTTCCGCCCTGTCAATCTGAGAAGTTGCCTTTGTAAACTTACGAAGAAGATGATCGACGCTAGGCTTCAGTGGTTGACAAAATCTACCAACGCACTGCTCGAAAATATGGCGGGCTTCCGCAGGCGCCGGTGTACGATGGATGCTATTTTAGCTCTTGTTACATACGTAGATCCAGAAAGGAGCTGTGGAAGCATCACCATTGCAGTGCTTCTAGACATAAAGCGTGCATTTGACACAGCCAGCCACACTCCCGTACTACATGGGTTAATTCAGTTGGGCATAGTTGGCCGAACACTGAGATGGATTGCGTATTTCTCTTGATACAAGAAAATCTTTATTGAAACTGATGATGATAAAAGCACAGAGCATAATGTGAATGAAGGCGTTCCGCAGAGTAGTGTATTCAGTCCATTTCTTTTTAATTGTGTTATGGCTGAATTACCCCATATCCTGCCTGCTACATTGAATTATGCACTATATACAGACGACTTGCGCATATGGGTGTCTGACTCGAGTGCTCAAGCCAGAGAGAGAGAGAATAAACATTTTTATTAGGTAAATGCAGCTTTGGAGAGGCGTCCTCATTCCAGAATGCCTTTTCAGCAAAAGCTACAGGCTGGACTAACAATAATTAATCATTTTTTTGGAAAGCAGAGGTATGATTATTCCATGTGAAAAAACTGCTGTACCTACTTTTAAAAGGAAATTACTCAAGAGATTTCAGCACGTGCTAGACTCTCAGCGTCTGGAACTTGTACGACAACACAAGTTCTCGGGTATTATCCTAGACAGATGGCTATCACGGGCTGCCCAAATAAAAGCATTACAGGAGAAAGTCAACTCCCTAATCAACATTCTTCGTCGATTTGCTGGAATGAGATGGGCTAGTTGAACCTCTTCCTTATTACGCATACACTCGGCAATCATTAGACAAAGAAGAGCATACTCTGCTCCTGTGCTACATGGAATATCCTGTAACCTAGAGGAAACAATGCAAAGGTTGCTGAGTCCCGCCAACCAAATTTTCATACACTAAGATTTACAGAAACTTGTCGTCACTTTCATCGTTTAGCTACACAACACACGAATTGTCCACTATGCCAAGACCTTCAGGATAGAACCGCTGCGCGCATACATCGAGAAATACGGCGGTGCGAAAACTTACTGCTTGCTTACGAATACTGGCCTACTCGCGCAACTCATCCCCATGGCGACTAGCAATTCCAGAAATAGTAACTTCAATTCCTGGAGCAGGTCGCAAATGTGATATGCCCATAGTTGCGATAAAGCAATTAACTTTATCACATCCTTACACTAAGTACGGAGATTGCATTTACGTGCATACCGATGGATCATGCTGGAAACAAAGCTCGACATCTGCGTTTTATTTACTTGCATACCAAGAGAAAAGAGCTTATAAACTTTGCCAATTTACAACGTCTAGTACTTTGCCAAGTACTTTACGTAATACTTTCTGCTTTACGTTGCATATGTCAGCAGTCAGAACCACTTCGTTGGGCAATTCTGAGTAACTCACAAGCCTCATTGCTGTTCTTAAAAGAAATTAGCTCAAGAAAGGTAAACGGCACATTGACATAGAAAATACAGAAGACATACACCATGCCGAAAGATGTATGACGCGACATAACTTTCCAGTAGATTCCAAGTCACTGAAATCATAGGAAATCTAACGGTTGATCACATGGCACGAGACAATGAACTATCATTACTTCCTCTAGCGGCAAGTGATGAGCGATGTCCGTTCAACTATGCTGTAGAATGTCCAAGGAAACTTGGTTCATAAGTGATGAGCAGAACGCTCAATTATATTATGCAGATCCTGGAATAGAATTCAATATTGCGTTAAAAATTAGTCGATTTGTAGAAACAACAGTCCACAGGCTTCGTCTTGGCCCTGCCTTTACTAAAAGTTTCCTGTATAGGTTATGAAAAACTAACAGTGCGGCATTCTCACATCAAGAGGCTGAAGAAGACGTAGAACACATTCTTCTACACTCTAGAAATCATGATACTCCCCGCAAAAACCTTTAGAAAAAACTACATTGCTTGGATAGATGGCCACTATAGTTAGGAAAAATTGTAGGTCCATGGTTAAAAAAAAAAAACTTCAAAACATAGCTGCGCGCGCCTTAGTACAGTTCTTGGAGGAATAAAAATATCACAAGAATACTAAGTCACACAATAGTTATTGCTCGCATTCCTATTATTGAAAGGCACCCTTAATTATATGATCATTATGTCTTCGTGTTCATGTAGCATTTGCATTTGTATTTAGAGTGCGGCATTCAAGTGCCCAAGATCTTCTGTGTGAAAATCTTAGTTTTGTGAACATTTACGCTGTGTGAAACCTTGTGCTGCGTGTGAGAATTTCGGTTTTTTGAGTGTTTATGCTATGTGAACTCTTATGCTGCGCGAACATTTATTTATATTCCAGTACTTATATATAGAATGTTCGTTCATGTATATATTAGTCCAGTTTTGTGACTGTTGACAACTTTCAGATGATAACTATCGTGTAAGAGAATAGAACTAGCCAGCGCCGCACTTAGGCACCAACATCTCCTTAAATACATTTAACAAAAAACGGTACATTTCGAAAAGGGCGAAATGCGAAAACAGCCGTGTACTTAGATTTAGGTGCACGTTAAAGAACTCCAGGTGGTTCAAATTATTCCGGAGTCCCCCACTACAGCGTGCCTCATAATTAGATCGTGGTTTTGGCGCGTGAAATCACCCAATTAATTTTAAAGAAGTGTAGGCTGTGGAAGACGAGAACTAAAGAGAATTGCTAATTCAGACCCCAATTTGTACATCGTTTACCTGAAAATAGCGCCCTCTGAAGCCTGCACAATATAACGCCTCTATTATTAGCCTGCAAAAAATTTTCCAGTGTAACTTTTTTGTGTTTCGCCGTAGTGAACGCTCACGTTTTCTATGGCTCAAGAAATGTACCATCCTCAATGCACAGATATTGTTTCGACAACCAATGCTACAGTGCTGCTTATATGTTACATTTCGTTGGACTGAACGTGCGGTGTAATAAAAATGGGCAATTGAGGTAAAATGCGAAGGAGTAAAAATTGTCATTTGAATCAAAGCCGCAACACAATATTCAAGAGAAAGTAATAAAGTTCTACTCTACATGCAATGACCCATGCATACCTGAAGGTTCCATACAGGTACTGCCCGTGGACAACAAGGGAATCAAGAAAAGTATCTTTTTCAACATATGAAGCAAGCAAGTGCGTATTATGATGCAGTGCATGGCATGTGACAAAATAGTAATTTAACGTGGTATTGAAGTCTTACGATAAAGATCCCAGCAGAAGGAGTTAAGACGGTTCTAGCAATTACGTTCAAGTTTTCTAATACTGGAAGCAATCGTGAACTCATTCACAAAGGCACTTAGCACAAATATAGAATAAATAAAACTAACGGCATAGCTCGAGATTCTTTTACGTCTTTTATTTTAATTTTTTTTTGCATAATGATATAGGAGAACAGAATATTATTCTTATTTAGGCCTCCTAAACGTGAAATAGCTAAGAAGCTTAACATCACGAAGGAGTATCTTCCTGTTCATACTTTAAAAAGAACAATAGGTTAGAAAAACGCATCGTATCTATTGACTGAAGTACTCAACATAGTTCCTCTCAGGATGGGGAAACTTAACGCAGCTGAGTCAAAAAAGACTTATTTGTGGTGTATACTTACGACTCTGAATAAGAGCAACAAGAAGGCACATTGAGATGCTGGCCGTATGAGCAGAAGTAACGCAGCGGGATTGCTTGAATGACTCAGAAAAAAACACATGGCGAAAGAAACCAAATAAAAGTAGCTCCCTAAGATATCTTCACTTAGAGTAAAAAAAAAGGAAGAGAGAGACTGAGAGAAACAGCAGTGTTCGTAGCATGATACTGCTGAACCGCTTACATAACTTTCCTTTTTTTTCTCAGCAGTGCAGATATTCCCCCGTGTCTAACCACCGGAGCAGCCAAGAGGCTACGGGCATCAGAAACTTGGAAGAAGAGCTGCAGTTTCCACGTACGCGTAGATCGCTTAAGGTGACTCGCTGTCCCCTACACTTACGGCGACAATCAAGCCTTGTCTGCACCGGTTCCCTAGTGAACGCGCCTGCGGCAGGCAATAGAAGGTCTTCCTTCTTTGGCCATGCGAGTCTTCCCCCGACACGACAACCATAAAAAAGTTTTTACGATCACTTCTCTGTTTGGCAAGCGCCACAAGTTTTGTGCCCTTCTCTTTAGTTTTCTGTTGGTTGCACCGTTTTTCATGGACCTCACACACATAAAAAGAAAACAAATAGGCGACAAAACTGGTCGCGTAGGTTTTCCTGCCGTTGCGAGAGGGAGAATCTTTTCATTCTTTTTTTCTCTAACCTTGGCTATCCTGTAGTTTAAACTCCTTTGTTTTCTGTTTCTGTGCTCACAGAAGCTATTACCACTGTCTAGCAGCGAATACCTTGACATTCTGGAGCAGGGGAAAGATACTTTCCGCAAACGTTTCCTTACCAGTTTGGTTTGTAAGGCGAAAGGCTTAAGTGGCTCGTTTCAACGGCTCATACCTGAAAAACGCGGTGTACAGTCGAGTGGTACAATAATATCATTCAGCAATGGATCAAACCCCCTAAGTACCCTGAGTAATGGCTCATACCACCTTAAGGCAGAGGCTACAAGCGCTCAGTAAGGTGAAGCCAACAGTGCTTATATTCATTTAAATAATCCATAGAACACACAGAAGCACATACGTGTCAATAAAGAAGCTCAAGACAAGCATCCTAGTCATCAATAAGGCATTGCATACGCCACTCGGACATACGCTACGGCCGAGGATGCTCGCCAAGAGAGAAACGAGGTGCGACGTGCGAAGTGGCGGGAGTAAGGCGTTCGACCCCGAGTGCTGCTTTCCCCTGCTGAGAGGGTGCAACCTAAAGTAAAAGAGACACGTCGTTGGCGCGAGTCTGATCTCGCTATAGGAGCGCAGGAAGCCGCAGCTAAGTGTCGAAAACGAGCCGAAAAAGCCGAACTGTAAAAGCAGCAACGCGACGATGCGGCACGGCAACGTAGAGAAGAGGCCGAAGCTCGCCGACAACGGCTTGCGACACCTGTAGTTCACAATGCGGCGCGTTATGTCTTGTAAGATGTCTGACCCCTCCGATCGTATAACTTACCAAGTGGGCAGCAAGCTTTCTCCTTCACGTTATACAAGAGCGTAACATGCTGCCAAACTTTTTTGTTTTAGAGATGAAGTTCGATGTGCGGCCGGTTTAGAGATATTTTGGAGACGCAGCCTACACAGTTCCTCGCGGCGGCCGCATTCTGACGACGACGTCGATATGCGAAACCGCTTGTGTAGTTAGACTTAAATATATGGTAAAGAAGTCAATGTCACCTACTATGTGGAATGGGCAGACAGCCGTGCACTGCGTTATCCAACATAAATAAAACGAATTTATTCCTAAGACCACATAAATGCCAAACTTTCGGAATTGTCGTTTAGTCATACGAACTGCATGCAATCATGCCGGTCGTTCATATACCGATCGCCTAGTTTATTCAAGTTAGCCACATCATGGTAGACTGCACTGGTATCATAAATTAAAGAGGGATATCAACATATGTGTGACTATTTTATTATATTATTCCAAACAAGAGAGCGGCTCCCAGGAAGATGGATGCGTGGAGTGATTAACATTGGTAGAACAAGGAATGTCGCTGAAGCCAATGTTTCGACAAGGCGAGTTGTCGAAGACGCGGGCGAACTCTGACAAAGAAACGCCACCTTGTCAAAACATGACTCCAGCAATATTCCTTGTTGTAGCCTTATACTCTTGGTTATACTTGTAGCATACGCAATCGTGCTCATATGACTACTACAGTTGCCTCTTATTTGAGTACTGCTACTTTGCACTTTTTCGCTCTTTCCTCGGCTTTTCTGAGTCTATTGTACTATATATGTGCTGCTTAAGGCACTTCATTATTTTTAGTTTATTTTTCTTTTATTTATTTATTTTTTGCTTACACCATGTTCAGTGAGCAAAACATTTATAAAGCAGATGTTCATAAAAATTTGGACTCAAGTATAGAACTACTTATAAGTAAAGTTTCGCAAGAGCATGCCGTCCAGAAGAAAATCATGCAATTCACTTTCCTATACTGTTGTTGGGCGAACTGGAGAACCGTACCCTACGCTTAATTTCCGAACCTTCTTTGTGAGTACATTAATAACAGTCGCCACTTAAGCACAGATATACTGAGTAGAGAAGTGACCGAGCAACAAAAGCGATACGTAATTGCCTGTGCAGTTCTGCTGTTCCCTCGTGCTCAACAAGGGTCACTTATTCGCGCAAAAACATAGTCGTGTGTCGTCTCAGTGAACAAGTGTACTGCCGAATGCGGCGGGTAACAACAGCTTTCAGCATACATGATATTTCTCTGTTAACAGCGTCCATCCTTGTGCACCAGAGACTTCACAACAACGAACTGTTTCCTTCGCAATAGGGGCGATGGTGCGCTCCGCCCATGGGCACGGACGCTTTCGCGGTGTCGCCTTCCATTCATCTGATTGGACACAGGGGATCCATAAAAAGCGCCTAGACATTTGTCTCTCAGGATTACACGTCCATCTGGCGTTCAGGTTCGGTTGAAACTCATGGCCTCTTCTTTGAATTTTAGTTCCACAATACGTGAAAGAACTAAAAAAGATGACTGCCCTCCTTAAATTGCTTCTTCATTCTAAGAAATGTCTTATTTTTTCTGCCTTAGTTTTACTGCAGAAGCACCGTAGATTTACGTTATCGGGTTGCAGTCTCGTTGAAACGTAAAGAACGAACGACGAAATATGAGCGCTGTAGTCACGAAAGAGCTGGCCACGTGATTTTGGAAAAGGAGAGCGCAGTTTCTGAATATTAATGCACGGCCTTTGGTTTCCCAAGACATAGTTCCACCGCGAATCTATCCCTCCTATATATTTAAACGCGCCCTGAAAGGAGGATGAAAATATTACGGGGTCTCTTAAGATCTCTCTTAAAAGGTGAACCACGATGGCCTACTCTTCCTTTTCTTCTCATTCACCTCATTAGTAAGCAGTTTAGTAATTTGTAATCAACTGTAGTCGTTACAATTCGTCGTTAGATGTATTGTTCATTAGTAGTCATTACTAGTCATTACAAGACATTTCAATCATTAGTAGCCATTACTGGTCATTACTAAACGTTTTATTCATTTGTAATCTATTGTAGTCGTTACAAGTTGTCGTTAGACATATTGGTCATTTCGTAGTCATTAGTAGTCATTTAAGTCGTTACTACTCATTACTAGACCTTTCTAGTCATTTCTAATAAATTGTGGTAATTACAAGCCATAATTAGACATATTCGCCATTTCGAACATATTAGTAGTCATTACAAGTCATTAGTAGTCATTATTAGTCAATACTAGTCATTACTAATTTCTACTAATCTCTAGTATAACGTTATCATTCACTAACTGTCACTATGAATCCTTTTTCATTCTTTAATGTCTCTTTAATCTGTCTTCATATGGCCAGATGACGCTTCGGCGCACACTCCGGCGGTCAGGTCTGCTGACACAAACTTCCCCATGAGCCTAGAAAGGCTTTCGCCTTAAAAGGAGCAAGTGAGTTATCTTTCAATACCATGACACCCAAGCCACCCATGATGTTTTTGCGATGATGGTTCACAAAAAGTTTAACGGACGCTTAAAGTAATCTGAGAAGCATTATTCTGGATGTTTTTCTGCATTCTGCCTCTTTGATGGTTCTGAGAAAGGCTTTTGCCTACTCGCATTTCACTTGGACCTGAAGTGTTGATACTGACGGGATACATTTCAAAGTGAATATATTTGGGTCTTTCTTACAAAAGTATGCATTATAGAACTTGAAACTATTTTGGTATGCAAAGCCTAGTAAAAAAATAAGTAAAAAGCGGACAGCAATAAACGTTTGGTCTTCGGGCAGTCTGCTCTTCCATTTTTTTATTTGTTGTTGTTAAAATATTTTGGTTCAGCATGAAACTGATGACGATTGCCAGCAAAAGTTGCCCGTGATCTTTGACACTATCAGTGACTTTCGCGAAAAAAAACATTCCCGAGGATTTCGAGGTTTCCATTCAACACGATGGCACCACGACAACGCGCATATACATATTTGATTTGCAGAAATACAAGAGAGAGATATATATAATTTATTTGAAAGAAGGCAGAGAGGTTGGCTTGAGCTAACGCGCTCTAGTCTGACACATTGCAAAGGGGGAGGGGGAACGGGGACATAAAGGTGTTATGAGGGATGATGATGACATAGAAAGAGGTATGCGCAACGGTGAAAGCAAGTTCAACATTCTGGTGATAAACATTCCGAGATCTCATCTATGAAGCCACTATCAGGTTCCGTATCAAGTGTGTAGTCACCAATTCAAGTGAACTTAAAGATAAAGGCGCTAGGACGAAGCTGCTATGTGGGCCTCCCATGCGTGATCAGCACAAGCACCAAACAAAAGCTGTATAGCATGGAAAGAGATGCGATAAGCGGCTCCAGCACGGCGAGCACCTGCAGGGCACCTTTAGCGGCAGATTCTCGAGACCACCGAGAACCATGCGCATGGGACTCTACCTGATGCTTCAGCATTTTCTGTACGCTCTCCTTCTCATTGTGTCCATCATTTTGCTTCGCCCGTAGTGTCACCGGTTTCATTGGCCCTATAATTCTTGGCTTCATGGCGCAGAGGACCACTAGGGCCCGCTGGCATGGCCGTAGGCCTAGAGGGCAGCGAACGCCATTTCTTATCTGTATCAGTCGGGGGAGGTGAATGTTTGCTGCGTGCTGTCATCGACTTTGAATTAGCAGAAGGTGCCGTTGCCGTCCTCGATGCACGTACAAGCAGAAATACAAAGGAACGAAAAAGTGGAGAAGGAAAGGCACGGAGGTTAACTAGTTTAGCTTAACCGGTTTGCTACGCTACACATGGGAGCGGGATGGGGGAGATGAAAGATGGGGAAAGGAAAGAGAGAGAGCACATAGCACAGCACACACATCGTCCGTTAGAGTCCATCACTCTTGCGTGTTACGTGATATCACACTCACAGCCGCTTGTCCAATCCCGTCTCTTTCAAAAACCAAAGTGGTCCCTTCGTCGTTTCCAGCTGCGATGTCTTCTGTCGGCGGCATGTGAAAATGTGAAACCATGTGAAACCGTGAAAGTGGTATGGCCTCTTCCTGTGTGTCTTCAAGAGCTGTCCGAGCGGCTTTATCGGCTTCTTCATTTCCTATGACGCCGCAGTGACTTGGCAGCCACTGAAACGTCACGTGATGTCCTTTCTCCTGTGGTGTATGGAGTAGGCATATAATATCGAATACGAGCTGTTCGAATTGCCCGCGACGCAGAGCTAATAGCATAAATTGTAGGGCTGCCTTTGAGTCGCTGAAGATTGACCATTGTTGAGGTGGCTCCCGATCGACGAAACAAAGTGCAGCGCGAGGAGCAGCTAGTTCCACAGATGTCGATTTTGTTGGGTGGTCAGTCCTAAATCTGACGGTAATAGCTCTTGCTGGGACAACCAGAGCACCGGATGGACACTGGATGTTTGTGGAACCATCAGTATAAATGTGTTCACTGTCCGCGTACCTCTTGTGAAGAAGAAGCAAAGACAGTTGTTTCAGCACAGGCGGCGACAGTTCAGATTTTTTCCCGATTCCTGGTACACTGAGATGGACTGTGGGGCTGATAAGACACCAAAGGGGTATCGATGGTTTATATGCAGCGGTGAAGCCCGAGGGAAGTTTGTCGTTGTACTTGACGATAGCTTTAGAGAATGATACTTAGTGCCTGTGTGAAGATAATGTTGCAAGGTGGTGAGAGGGGGCACGTGCAAAATGTCTGATATGCGTTCTCAGGGGTTCCACTGTAATGTAATTTCGCATTGGATGGTCCCGAGCAATCGCAATAGTTGCCTCTGATGACGTGCATCTGGGCAAACTAAGGCAAACTCTGAGTGCTTGAGCTTGTGCTGCCTGCAGAACACGGATATTTGTCTTGCAGGTGTTGTTCAGTACAGGTAGACTATATCATAGAAAACCGAGAAAGAAAGCTCTGTACAGTTTCAGCATTGCCTATACTGACATCCCCCCCGTCTTTCCTGTCAAGTATTTAAACAACTGGGAAGTTGCTGTCAGGCGCCGTTTCATGTAGGCCACGTGCGGGCTCCAACAGAGGTCTCGGTCAATAATTACGCCAAGAAATCTGTGGGTTCTGACATAGGAAATGCTCCGCCCATTGATTGAGATGACATAATGCGTCATCAGTTTGCGACTAAATGCCACTAGTGCGCATTTTTCTGGTGATATGCTGAGACCTTGTTGACACAAGTAGTTCGCTGTCAAACTTGCCGCTCTTTGAAGCCCCGCACGTATCTGAGGACGTGTGACTGCCGAAGTCCAGACAATGATGTCGTCAGCGAATATTGAAATTTTGATGGTAGTTGGCAAGTATTCAGCAAGTCCAACAAGAGCGAGGTTGAATAGTGTTGGGCTCAGAGCACCGCCTTGAGGAACGCCCCTGCTGGTATATATATCACCGCGTAGTTGGGCCATCGTCAGGTAACACATAGAATGATCTTGCAGATAGGTAACTTGCAATCCGCAAGAAGACTCGACCACCGAAGCCAACTTTCGCAAGAGCGCCTAGAATGGCTTCATGTAATACGTTATCGTTTGCCCCTTTCATATCTAAGGATGAAGCTGCAGATAAACGCTTACGGGACCTTTCGTGCTGGACATATGAAACGAGATCAACTACATTGTCGATAGAAGAGTGTACACGCCGGAAACCAGCCATGGAATTCGGGTAAATCTTGTAGTGTTCAAGGTACCATTCCAGGCGGCCAAGGATCCCATCCGTTCCATTATCTTTCCTACACAGCTGGCCAGCGCTATTGGGCGGCAAGAGGTGAGCTCTAGTGGGGATTTGCCCTGCTTTAAGAGTGGCAACCAGGCGGGTTACTTTCCGTTCGTCAGGAACATTTCCCTCCTGCCATGACGAGTTGTAAATACTAAACAATTTTCTCCGTGCGGATTCTCCGAGATAGCACAAGGCTCGGTATGATATACCATCTGGACCCGGAGATGATGAGCGCCTGCAGAGAGCTAGTGCCGCTTCGAGCTCATCCATTGTAAAAGGAAGGTCCATGCGGCAATCAGGGGAATTGGGGACGTCAGCTCGGGCTGGAGGATCTGTACGAGTCGCTTAGTCTGCGATCCGCACACGAAAGTCTTCTGCGACATCGATGTCTTGCCACCCTTGGAAAAGAGCTAGCGCATTGAATGGAAAACGCCGTTCTGGAAGGCAACACAGACCTTGCACCGTTTTCCAAATGTGAGACAGTGGCTTGCGCGGGTCGGGTGTCTGGCAAAGCGTTGCCCAACGTTCCGACGCTAATCTATCCATACGACGCTGAATCTTCTTTTGCATCCTCCTGGCTGCCGTAAGATCATGGATTGATATTGTACGCCGATATCGACGTTCCACCCGACGACGAAGTGCTCGAAGTCGCTCTAATTCTATGCCGAAGTCATTTCACGTGGAAGAGATCGTCATCATGCGAGTGGCGTTTTGCATCTTATCTTTAATTGTTTGCTCTAACCCACAGGGTAGGCCCTCGCGGCAGCCATCTTCCATCTCAGATTTGAAGTTGGCCCATCGTATCGTCCGAATGGTATTCCGTGGGCCTGGTCTAGACGACAAGCCTCTGATGTTCAGATAGGTGGGAATGTGATCACTCACATGTGTCTCAATGTCTGGAAACCACTGCACACATCTGGCTAGAGAGTTGGAGACGAAAGCAAGGTCGAGGAGCTGCCGTATGTCACGCCTCGAAGAAAGGTGGGGCTACCATCGTTCAGGAGAGTAAGGCCATAGTTGTGGGCGATGCTCGCTAATCTTCCTCCTCTTGCATTTGTCCTTGTACTTCCCCATGCTGGATGGTGTGCATTGAAATCTCCTATGATGACCCATGGGGCGGGACAAACACTCAAGATATCCGCTAATCTTTTAGTATCGAAATTGCTGGAAGGCGATATGTACACGCCTATGAGAGTAAGAGTTTGTTCTTTTTAACTGTGATGCATATATATTGATTGTCGTCGTGGCGCGCAATTGGTTGTAAAACATTGGTGAGTTCTCATGTTCTCATGAAAACCATGGGCTAAAGAAATCTATTCCCACAGCGTGTGGGATCCACCGATTTCTTTTGCAGAAATACAAAACTTCTCATAGAAACCATGGGCTAAAGAAATCGGTGGATCCCAAGCACTGTGGGAATAGGTGTTAGAGAAGCTTTGTATTCAGGTTGCTTTGACTGACGATGACTTGCGGTGATGTTGGCGGTGAATGTTCAATTTATTCAGAGTTCAGTCCAATACAAGAGTGGCGAGTTGATATTACACGCTACCTTGAGTGCATCCCTGTTGGTCTGCGTCGTCCACAGAACACACAGGTAAACGTGTTTGCTTGAGGCGTTGTTGTGCGTCATTCTTCATAATGTCAGAAAGGGTTAAGCATTGTCATTGCCTCACATGGCACATCACATCGCGGCAGAAGTGTTAAGCTTTAATTCAATTATCGGGCTGCACCTAATTCAATTAATATAATTGTATGTATACATTGTATACATACATTCGCGGTCTGCACCACGTTTCGCTGCGTAGCAAAGACGCTCTTGTTACACGCGACGCGTCTTTCGGGCATGAGTGTCACCGACGCTGAGAACAAGCTTTGGAGCCATTTTGCTGGCGTGTGTTTACTTGCTCCATCTGCATACGTGGCCAGTGTCGCGACGCGTTTCTAGAACATCTACCGGCGTTACTATTGGGTAGCATATCGTTGTCGGCGGGCTGCAGACGTCCGGTAGAGCATGGTTACTATGTAGGGACGAGACTATTTCTAGCGCGAAACTTCCACTGTTTATTCAATGGTTGATAAAGGATAAGAAGAAGAGTATGAATGAATTGAAAAAGTACATTGCGGGGCCCCTTAAATAGGCCCACTAATGGACGGACGGACGGACGGATGGATGGATGGATGGATGGATGGATTGATGGATGGATGGACCTACGGACGGACGGAGGTACGGCTTATTGTCTTATGCCCTACCTATGTTAAAAAGAAACGCAAGAAAAACCCATGATGAATTCCCACAACCAAAGATTCTGAAACCCTATTGTGAACTTTGGTTTTGTACGCCTCCGTTGTTTCTAGTTTCTATACTGTTCTTCCAGCGATCTTCCAATCGCCTCTTAATACCCTCTATTGCGGACATCTTTACCTTCCCCCTGATCTCGATGAGTCCAAGGGCTTTAAGGAGGCCGGTGATTCCTAAATAGACCACCGGGCCGATATCGTCACAATCTAATGAAACAAGCTCCATCGTTTCTCTAGCTTTACCACAGCAAGCCCGTGCTTCTTCTTCCTTCTTATATCTCTCTTTACAAGTGCGTGTTCTAAGGCATCCCGATCTCGCTTCGAAAAGTAATGAGCTCCCGTTTGAGTTATAATAAATTATGTTTTCCTGGTTTTGTCTTTTCCTCTTGAGTAGTTACTCATGACAGAATTTTTTTCCATTATCACCGCCCATGAGATTATCTCAGCTTCTCTAAAGTCACCTTGACGTTCTTTGTTGCTGTGTTGCTCAACATACAGGCCACATACTTGCTGGTAAGCTTCCTAGTTCTTTTCCTGCACTGTGAATCAATGTTATTCCTGTACAAATACCTGAACACTCTCGCAACCCATTTCTTCCATGTTCTTCATTTATTCTTCATAATTAATTTTACTGTGAGCTTCGCTCACTTCAAAATTTGTCCAGGCCATATCACCCTGCACAGCTTCATTTGTAGTCGTCCCGTGAACGCACAGGGCGAGGCGTCCCATTTACCTTTAGTTGTCACGAGTCCTGATTGTACCCCCGATTTAAGCGAACAACCGTATTTCCAAAAGTAAGTCCTGGAACCACTGCACATTTCCACATACCCCAGAGTACGTCGTACTTATTGTATCCCCCATAGCGCTCTCTGTTTTATTATAGCCGCATTTCTCTTCCCCTTTACTGTTATTGTTTTTTCCTGTGTTTCCACATATCTACTGCCTTCATTTATCCCTATAACAAGGCATTTATATTCTTTTACGCGAGGTATTTCCTGGCTCTGCATTGTCACTGTCTGTTCACTGTTCTCATGTAATACCATAACACCTGATTTTTTTAACGCTAAATTTCATACCCAACTTATCGCCTTCCTGCCCACAGATATCAGCCAGACGTTGCATATCACTTTGTTAGTTAACTAGCAGCACAATTTCGTCCGCATAAACCTGGAAACTGCGTCTTTACTACTGTACCCGCCTGTTTGTACGAGAGAATAAACGCGATATTCCTTCTAACGCCCTTTCCATCCTCACTATGTACATCGTAAACAGCAGTGGGGATAAATGGCAACACTGCCTATGTCCCTTCTTGATATCAACTTTCTCCTCGCTCCTCATACCTTCCCATTCAACGCAAACGGTATTTTCTAGGTAAATCTGTCTCAAAAGCTACAAACAATCGTCACCTAAGCCTTCACTTTCCAGAATAGCGCACAACATGTTGCAGTCTACCTTGTCATACGCTCCGGTAGTGTCTAAAAAGGCCTCATATAACGGTCTCATTTCTGCTCTTGATATTTTAATACACTGAGTAAGGGTAAATAAATTATCATCCAGATGCCTCCTTATTTTGAAGCCATTCTGAAGTTCTCCCAAGATACCATTATTCTCTGCCCATGCTTATGGCTTTAACTGAACTGCGTGCATTGCTAACCTGTATATCACCGATGTAATGGCCAATGGTCTGTAAGGTTGGATTGTATCTTTTCCCCCCTTACCTTTATAAATTAAATTCATTCTGCTTACTCGCCAACTGTCTGGTAACGACCTGCCTGTACATGCATCCTCGCATATCCGTTTATTTGCCGACGGCTGTGTCATCTATCGCACAATTACAAAGATTTCCGAGCATACTGCACTCCAACTTGACCTTAATCTTGTACAACAGTGGTGTGATCTTTGGTTAATGAAGCTTAATGCTACTAAATGCAAGCTCGTTTCCTTTCATCACAAACTTAATCCCCTATCATTCTCATACATAATCTCCCACTCCACTGTGGAAACAGTTCAAACATACAAATATCTAGGCGTCACCTTATCCTCTGACCTTTCATGGAACGCACACATCAGCAATATCATATCATCCGCGAACAGATCCCTCGGTTTTTTAAAGCGTCATTTGCGTCACGCACCATCAGACATAAAACTTCTCGCGTACAAATCACTTATCAGATCGAAACTAGAATATGCAGCGCCCATCTGGAGCCCGCACCAGGCATACTTAAGAAACAAACTAGAATCTGTACAAAATCGTGCCACTAGATTCATCCATTCTTCATATTCATACGACATAAGCATATCATCCCTAAAACGTAAAACTGATCTTGCTAATCTTTCTGTGCGTCGCCAAATCGCCAGTCTTTGTTTGTTCCACAAATTATTTCACAGTCCGCTCAATCAAGCACCGTATATCATCCCACCGGCGCGCATATCCCCCCGTACGTCCCATCCTTACTCAATCGCACGCGCACGTGCTCGCACCACTACTTTTGCAGCCTCATTTTTTCTTCGCACAGCAGTGGACTGGAATGGCCTTCCCCGGAAAATTGCAGCCATCACGTGTTCATCAACTTTTGCGGACAACTTAACTACATTTGTTTCTCATGAAGATCACTCTCTGTAACCTTGATTTGTAAACCCGCCCCGTATGTAATACCCCATAACCGGGGTCTTTAAGGTAATAAAGTGATGTGATGTGATTCGTCTATCTTTTAAAGTTTTCTCCACTGCTTTCACCAGAGCGTCCTTACTTTTTGGTCCTATTTCACTAATCAGCCTAACGGGAACCTCGTCTAGCCCCGTGGCTGTGCGCCACGGGGGCCTCCATGCAGGGATGCATGGAGGCGAGCGCCGTCTGGTGGTGTTGCAAGAAACCCAGCGGCACGCGTAAGAAAACCATCACAGAAGGAGCTTCCGGAAAATCGGGATAAGAGGCAAAGAAAGCTTCGTTTTAATAGTGTAACTCACAGGATTTCAGGGTAAATGGATTTGTTTGCCTTGGGAACAGGATGTTTGCAGTTGTCTACCAGTTACTTGTGGCCCTAAACGTACGAGTGGGAAAAAAATTCTAGGATGTGTAACTCTATTTCTTTTAAAATTGATGAACTCATTTGCCAATTAGTGGCCGTCGTGGCGGTGTAAATCGTACTCTTCATCAAATTGTCCCTTTGCTTCCCTGACTTTTCGAAATATATTTGTATGGATAGGGGTGTTACATACGACACCTTCGCTGAAACATGCGGCACGCTGCCTTTCTTTCTGGCTGGTTGTGTCATTCTGTCGAATACAGCCTATATGAAGAAAGCTGGTGGCGTATTCTGTAAGTGTCCACTTCGTGGACATGTCCATTTCGTCAGCTGCTGAAGTGCTGATTGGCTGGGGGCGCCTGTCTCCTTGTCACCCGTACCCCAGCCAAGCCAATTAGAAATTCAGTAGCAGACGAAATGGACATGTGCACTAGGTGGAAATTTAGGGATACCTCGCCCCCCTTCCACCCTCTCCCCCCTTGATGTGCTGCATAAGCAACGTTTCGCAACAGCAAAGCTTCCATTTCTCGACAATAGTTGGCGTTGCATCATTTTCTCGCCCTTGTCTTTTCATACTTTTATTCGACCTTTCGTTTTGAAGCTATTCACTATTTCTTCCTGATCCCTAGGTCCTCCGTTCATTTCAGAATGAGCGAGAAGAACCGTTAGCGGTTAACCGCCATGGCTGCCCCCCTCCCCCCCCCCCCCATGCTGTTCCGCACCGCGAAAATCTTCTCAGTCTCTCAGCCTTGAAAGCAATCGTTAACGCACAGATATCGCAAACGCTGAAAGCGTTTTATTTGCGCCCCAGTTCAATCTCAGACTCATTATTACGCATAGGTTTTATAAGACTGCAGTTTAGCTCCGCTTCTCCAATTAATCTCGAGCACGTCTCGTAGCGAGTGCAATGCAGTGCGTCAACCATCGACATACAACGCCGCAGGCGAACGGGTCGAGAGCCGATGCCGATACTTTCCCACGCTTTGCGAGTCGCCAGGAGACAGGCCTTCCTTTGTGTTCTCCTGCCGGCGGGCGTCAGCTGGTGCTCAGTGCGACAAGGCGCGGTAGCGGATAACGGGCGCAGAGAGCGGCTTGAAAGGAAGCAGAGGACGCGGGTGAGAATGCTGATGCATCCCGAAGGAGAACACATGCAGAGACAACGTGACGGCCGAGTGAAGCGGGCGTGGGGGAAGAAAGCCGCCGGCGAAAGGAGGCACCGAGGCTGCCATCGTATCTGAGCGGTGGGCATCAAGGGAATGGGCAGGGACCAAGATGCCGGGCGCGTTCATATTCGTGTCGAGGCCGCATCGGCGTCCACGGCACCTCTGACAGCCTGACGACGAAAGGAAAAGCGTCGACGTCGTCCGGTTTTCTCCATCATTTTCTCGCTACCGGACGTGCTCGCCACTCGCGATTCTTCCCGTGTCAGGCTGAAATATTCTGAAGAAGAGCTGAGAGAAGCGTCGGTCAGATGAAAGAAGCAATTATTTTTACGAAAATGATTTGTGTACACAGTTGCAGGAGAAGAAGCACTGAAAACTCATTATGTCTGTAGCTTTCGTGGTGGTGTTTAAAGGCTTTATTTGCTTTCGGATGCTTCCTTTAGCTAGGCTATCCGAGTTAGATGCAAAACATCAGAATATTCGATTACGTTTCTTACCCTTCAGAAGGCGTCAATGTTACTCATTGCAATGATAATATTTTAACTGCAGCACTTTGAAGATACTTGAGCGAAGAGCTAGCAATGTTTTCTTCTGTGGTGCCCTCCACGCCGCCCCCCACCCTCAGTTCACTTTTATTTATTCATTTTTTTTTGCCAGTCCCTGTTGTTAGTTCCTCTTTTTCTCTAAGGAGATGCAGAAAAGCCTAATACAAGGGAAAGAAAACCGGCAAACTTCTTCGGATTATTTGATGAAGAGCTATCTATGTCCTTCTAAATGTCTCTTCATAGTGAAGCTAAACTACCGTGTCCGATTCGTCAATAACCAATAATGGTAGTATTTTTTATTACAAATGTTCTTCTGCGGGTCATGTTCTTAGGCGTACGATTGAGAAACCCTGCAGAGAAGTGTGTGTGATCCCTGCACTTTAATAAAACAAATGCACAACAACTGTTTGGCTTAGATATACTGAGTGCGGATTCTCTGCTACCGTTCCAGCTGTCTATGCATGTAACTGTTATTGTTTTTGAACATTTTATATCTCTCTGCGTGTGTGCTCTTAACCTAGAGACATGTTTCGACCAAGATTTAGTCATTTCCTTACCCTTCGAAATTTTTATTCGATATTATTACAGGAAAACCAGGCCTTTACCCGTGCAAGGTCAAATATTTAATCCTTCTAAACTTGTGAACAGAAGTTCAGCCTTATCCAAGAAAATTACCTTTTAAAGTATACCTAAATAAGTTTGTTAAACCGAATCCTTTTCTACAGATATAGTTCGTTTACTAGGGCGATAGCAAATATTCATAGTCAATATAAATTTTTATGTTCCTTGAAGTTTACATCAGTCTGCCGCATTCCGTGCTGCCATATGCAGCGCGATAAAATAAAACGGGACTCAAGAGGGTTAACGCAGGAGCAACAAGAGCAAGAGAAATGAAGAAGAGGAAAGCAGGGACGTCAACCAGATGAGCCCCGCGCTGGAGGTAAGGGAAAGTAGGAACAGAAAGAGGAAACGGGGAGAGAGTAAACACTGTGTGTATGCGGGAGGATACACACAAGAGCTATAAACCGTCCCAGAGAGCACTTAGGCACTTCAGAAACCGTACTAGTGCACGAATAGCTTTTTGCGCCAGCGAGGGATATGGCCGCGGTGCGAGTACATATTCTAACTTAGTGATTAAGACATCACGCATCAACGTGAGCACCGCCTATGTTTTTAATAGCGGAGCTGTTTAAGCTTTCGTTCTGCCGTGGAGCGTTACCAGAAAACTCAGCCCAGCTGTGCGCCGCCTCACGTTGCCAAGCAGCCACCTGCGAGAGCACCAAGCCAGGTAACCTCCTCGCACCCCACGTGCGTAGGGCGGGGTCGTGACGTCATAGGCGAGTAATAGCTTGGGCCGGCGCGGCGGCACACCTCGTCCCTCCTTTACTTCGTGCGCACGTGCTGCTGCGATGGGAAGACCGAAGGAAGTCCGGACACCCAAAGAAGCAGCAGCTTACCAGCAAGAGCGCCGTACTGCCAAGTGAGAAGCGATGCGCCGCCGCCGAGCTGATGCGGAACACCACGCCGAAGCTGCGGCTGAGAAGAGGCGACGCCTAGTCGAGGACCCCGAGTTTCAGTCCAGGGAACGCTAGATTCGGCGCCTGAACTCTCGACGTCGCCAAGAAAGCGATGCCGGCCTGCGACTGCTCGAAAACTTCCCGCGTCAAGCCCTCGGATACAGGGGGGGGGGGGGGGGGGGTCGAACGGCCGATTCCAGCGCGAATTTCTGGGCATAGAGTTTAGGCACAGCTGTCACGTCTGTGACCTACAAGGAAGCTCGGCGCGCCCCTCAACGGGACTACCATCGATGAAGGAGAGCCGATCCTGGTTATCGCGCCGATGCCGCCGCCGACAAACGCCGTCGCCCAGCCGAGGACCCCGAGTTTCGGGCCAGAGACAACGAACGCTGCCGACTGAATGCTCGGCGCCGCCGGGAATCGGTTCCGGGCCTGTGCCTCACCGTGAACTTCCAACGCCAAGCCCACAAATCCATGGAAGGTGCGAACGGCCGCTTACAGCGCGAATTCCTGGGCATAGAGTTCGGGCACAGCTGCCGCGTCTGTGACTGGCTCTGGTTCGACATAAATCTCTCCACGGTTAGCTCGGTGCGGAAATTTGAACAGAAGAGCTCTTCCTTGCATGTGCTTCGCGAAGCTTTCCCCGGCGCCACTGATCATGGCGACGACCACGACGACGTCGAGGACGAGGACCGGATCGACGACGATGACGACTGGTACTGAAGCACTGTACGTCATAAATTGTGATGCACGTACTGTGGCTCGTGTGCGTCTGACTTGCTGGGGCTTGCGTGGCTTACCAGCCTGGCTGTGTATGACCTAGCAAAGACTTCACGAAAATTGGCAAATCGGGGAGCCTTCGGTCCCCCCAATCGAGTTCCTCAGGACACTCTAATAAAGTTCTTGTCACTGTCTTGGCGACATTTATTATGAGTGTAGTTAAGCCATGCATAACATCGTAAGAATTAGCAAAACCTAGCAACACTTATAGTGAACCTAGCCAAGTCATGCATAACCTCGCAAAACTTAGCAAAACCTAGAGACGCCACGTCGAGTTCTGGCCCATCAGGCTCACAAAGGCAATGACTAGGACGCCGGGAACGCTCCCCTCCGCGTACATTAGTGGACTGCGCCATGTGTTAACAAAGGGAGGCCATAGGCCGCCCTATGCTGCTGCTGGCCCACGTTTTAGTCACCCCTGAAAAAGGGATCGAGCTGGTTCGGAAACGTTGGGTTTCCAATAAATTATTGGTTAAAGTTAATCATTTTTTCAACCATTCAAACCTAATAACACCTCGCAAAAGCCGGAGCTAGCTCAGCTGCGACCCAGCCTTGCACCACTAGTGCAAACTGTCCAGCTTTATTTTTATTGCGATAGCAATTACATGGACACTCCAGGCGTATCTCTGCCGTCGCCGTCAGCGTCGCCATGATGTTTCGTATGAGCGAAAGCGTGTGCGGGTGAGCCGGCGAACGCAGTTCCCTGTAAACGCCTGCTACAACGCTGGCAACTGTACGGCGGACTGCCACCTGTCGCGCATAGTGTAGCCCATTAGGCCACATCCTCCATCTTTCTCTATCATGTTTCACTTTCCATTTCCTCTCCCCTGACGACGCTTCGCCGTGCTCCCGCACGGGTTGCAGAATCAAGCGTCTTTCCTTTCTTTAGATCACTATCATCGTCAATCTCGCGAGCGAGGAACGCAGCCCGGATGCGCGCCCTCTCCTGTGGCGCGCGAGGCATGGGGGTGAACCAAGGGAGGAGGGGCGTTCTTTTCCGACGACTGCTACGGAGCCTCAATGTCTTCCTCACCAGCCACTCCGTACACAGCGTCTACTACGGCGTTGGCCGCGAGTAGAGTACACTCTACCGCGAGAATCGCAGACGCTGTAGTAGACGCTTTGGCAGACGCCGTAGGAACGCGTTGCCGGCGCTCGTGTGTCTTGAAAGCAATCTGCGATGTGGGTAAAGTGCGTGTCCGCGCGGGCATCATCTTCAAAACGATCTACTATGTTTTCAGAGTGCGCGTAGTGCCGGTAGCTTCGTATGCGCTGTGCTTTCGACGCTTCGTTCGCGCTGAAGCGAGACATGAATGAAGGTCAATTCGCTTGCTGCTGCCGCGATTCCTCACTCCAGAATTTTCATAGCGAGTTTCCGGGCTCGTCGAGCGAGATGCTTTCATGTTTACCTGTGCGCGCGTGGCACCGTGCTGGTTAATTTAGTTAGAACACGTTGACGGGCTAGTTGGTTTGAATCTATGATAGAATGTGTCAGTGCGACTGAACAAGGACACAGAAAGAAGCAGGCACACAAAGACAGCGCTGTCTCTGTCTGTTTCTTTCTACGTCCTTGTTGAGCCACGCTTATATATTCCATCATTGTTAATTGAGTTAGTAAGCAAATGTTTACATCTTTATACAGCTGATAAAACTACTCTCTTCGTGCAGGTATCTACTAATTTGCTATCGCAATCGGCGCTTCGCCTTTGGAGCGTTTCATCTAGCAGGTCCTACAATCAGAAACGGAGACTTGGAGGACGCTTAAGCGTCGCCTTTGAGTGTTGAACGCGATAGCATTCAAACACCGCTGACTACTTTTCATGCTTCCAGGCAACTGCAGCTTTTGTAACCGTAAAGCTTACCGGACAACGCTGGCGGTGAACGCCATGCATGAAGGGAAGTTTCCTGGCAGAAACGTGGCCTCTTGCACGCCTCAATCCCTGTTGTTGTTTCGCGCTCTCAATATTTCAGTCTGAGAAGAGATAACATAAAACGTATGCGCTGTCGGTGTCTTTTTTTCATTGCATTTTTTGGGGGGATGCCGTTCTCACAATTCCGAGGAATAGCATTGTGAAGAATTAAAGACAAGGTATGAGCAACTTTGGTGGTAAAATAATGGTTTGCGCATGCGTGGTTCAAAATTCTTTTTGCCGAAGTGACATTCGTCGCTGGGCGCCAGCTTTGTTTATGACACGGGGTCGCTAACACTATCGCCTTAACATAGAAAAAAAACGACCGGAATAAAACAAGTGGCCCGTAGACGGCCCATGAAAGCAAGAAAAAAATAAAAAGGACCAAAGTGCTTTTCAGAATCTAGAATTTATTGGAGGTGGATGCAATTTATCGTCAAAGAATAATTACGTCTCAAAGAATCCGCTTTTCTGTGACCCAATAAACGCGTTAGGCTTTTCTCGGTGTCATCGTCTCAGTTACGAATGATGGCCGCCACAAAGGCTGTTTCATATTTTTAGCATCAAGAAACATAACACAAAAAAAACGTAGGAAAAGAACGTGATTGTATGCTCCTGCCCCATCATCATCTGTACTCGTCCTCTACTCATAACCGCAGAAGCTGCTTAAGTTGCCATGCGGAGAGTTCCACGCGAAGTAACTATTTCAGTAACTATACAATACAGGGCTGAGGAATAGCGATCTTTATAGCTGGTCAAATGTTTTGTGCAAAATGGAGTTGAACTGTTTAGCATGTTGCCGAACATTATATGTCTGTAATATCATCACACCTAATAGGCCCCTTTCGACCAAACTATCAAATAAAAAAAAATCATCCTCATTGCCATCCTTCGTTTGCGATTACCTAAGCAGCCTCCCGCTTTGGTGATCACAGTCAACAACGAGAAAAAGAAATCACGCGGGTAGATTTAAAAAAAAACAAATGCAATAGCGGAAAGATAAGGCACGCCGTTTGTATTACAGTGCTGCCGTTTTTGTCAAGGGGATCTTGTTTCTTTCTTCAAATGCTAGCCGTAAGAAGAGGCGCGCACACTTAACAATGGCAGGTGAGGGTACGCCCGGAACAAACGCCGAGGGAACAGATGGAGGTTGCGGGCAGAAAAATGGGGCTTCGCAGGGCAAATTTATCGCTGTCGGGGCCGTCTTTCGGGGAGCCGCTGGAATGCTCTGCAAGAATAGGGACATACAAGTACAGCGCTTGCAGGTAACTAAATGATTAAAAACAAGAAAGAAGTACACCTTCGAGTTCTGGAATCAGCTGAGCCGAAACCACGACAACCGGACGAAGAATTAAGGCACGCACTTTTCACATTTATTCAGCGAAGGCATGCGGCTCCAGCTACAATGGTTCATGTTGCGAAGCCCAATGTTCTTCTGCGAGGTTTACGACCAAGGGCCCGTGATCACCACTTTGATTCCCTGCCGGCGCAGCCACTCCACGCTACGTTCTCATGACTTATTACCACTCGCCCCGAGAGTATACGACCGGCTTTTACACCGTCGGCGAAGCTTTTCTCTTTTGGCGTCTTCGACAGCCTCAAGTATGCCTGGCTATTCGAGCAATTACCAAGAAAGCCAATAATTCGTCAGTGGCTTTGAAGTACATGACGCTGCTCTTATTGCCTGAAACGTACGAAGACCACATGCACATTGATTCTGGCGGTTCGAGCTCACCTACAAGCTCGGCGCCCTGTGGCCATTCGAGCTGCACAGGTCCGGATGAAAGTCGAGATGTCATACATAACAACATCTACGGCAGTAGAACGTTCGCCGCTGTTGTGCAATATATTACTGGCCTAAAACAGACAAATGACTCGTGTTTTGTGACTAAAAAGCAGTTCTTCGGAGCAACCAATATGTTTTACATCACAGCACATACGAGCAGATGATATCCGAAATGAAAGAAAGTAACAATCATGCTCTGCAAAAAAGGGCACCATGTCATACTTTCAATCACTTCCTGGTCATTGCGGCATTGTCAGTAACGACCTCACTGACAAGGCTGCCCGTTCGGCGCATGGAGGCACCGAGTCAGTTTCAATTCCACTGGCGAGGACCCGACGCTGCGAGGCAGCATCGTCTGCTTCTTCGCACAATAACACAAGTGTGCTGTCTTTCCTCTTCTTGTTTTCTCTCTGTTTCTCCTAATGTAATGATTATGGAAAAAAATACAACTGCTATTCAGTTATGTAGACTGTTACGAGTGCAATACACTCTTATGTATCACGATCGAGACCCAATCATCTAACGGATTACGATTATTATAATATCCTGATGGCCCGCAATTCACGTTCGTCAAGTTTTTTTCTAGAAATGCGGCCCAGAAAAAAAAGCAATGACACTAATGTAGACAAGTCTTACTGCGACTTGGCGAAAGATGTAAACTTTATTTAAACACGGAAAGTCTTTCGTCTCGGTAAAATTAGAGAGTTAACGCTTCCGCTCTTTTGTCACATATATCACTAAGAACGATGATATAGCGCAAGGCATTCTTGCTTTGTCTTTTTCTTGTCTAGCCTTTTATCTCTCGCGAACATTCAATGTTAGTACACGTCATCAACAGCATCTACTATATATATTAGTTAACGAAATTTTCATGCGAAGTTGCAGTAGTTATGCGAAACAGGAAACATCATGGGACTTAATATAAATAATTCTTATGAAAGAAAGACAGAATTTCTGGTTACATTTGTGTCAAAATAAAGCGTAATCATGCTCATAAGTCCAACTTCAACCAACCGTCCATTGAGATTTGGTGGACAAAAAGAAGGATTGCCATGTCTGAACGCTAATGACCGAACAGTTTCATTAGCATGCCCTTGTACTTTTAGTGTACCGCAGTTTTTGAACCCTAATCGTCATGAACCTGCAGGACGAGACACAATACAGGTATGCGCATTATTGTTGAAAATCAAGAAACTCAGCAAACATTATCAAGGACATAGAACTACTCAACGTGCGTGACCTTGTTATTTGACGGCAACGCTCACTAATGCACTTTTGATGTGAACGCCGTTACACTCTTCTAAACTCTGTTTCATCAGGCATCATAAATTTTTGAGAGGATGTCGTGCAGCTTGTTTTAACGGTGCACGCATCGTGAGCGCCTTCGTAATCAAAAAGAGCATCACACTACTCCGCTTTGCACTTTGCCAAATGGTTACGCTGGTGGAAGACGGGAACGCTGCTGTGAGTACGTTGGGCGTGAGAAAGCGCAAAACTTCTGGCAAAAATAAATGCTTTGAAAACTCACAAGCTGAAAAGAAAGTTGACGTGGAGAAGAACCTATACATACGTTAGAGTGTCATGAAAGCGAATGATGATCATCCGCAAAAAGAGAGAAAAGAAAGCCTCTCTGTGCATGCAGTCAGTATAAGCCCAGGAAACAGAAAATAGCTGTAATAAAAAATAGAAAAGGTCACAGCAAAGAACACGATGTGCTTCTTTCCTGCAGCAGGAACTGCAATTTTACGCATGGAGATAACCTGTAGGTATAAAGTAGGAAATAATATAAATGGTAAAAGTAATTTTCCTGAACAGCAGTTATAACCGTCAGTAGTGAAAAGAAAGGAAATTACAAGTATATACTGGAACACACACATACATGTTCCAGCCATATGTGATGGAGTCTAAGGCTCTGCACGAGTCATTGCTTTGGAAGTCGAAGCTGCATCGCCTTGCTATCAACCGCAAGCGACAAGATTTCTTCCGGCGGTGGTGATTATGACAACGCATAGCATTTAACTGCGCGCGCAACATGAAACACATAATCCCAGTGTACGGCATTCTGAGAGCTTAGGCATTTAACCATTATCATTTTCAGGGACTCTGATAAGGACTGCCTCTTTATTATATTGCTTCTCTTTACTTCTTATCTATCCTTCCCCTTTCCCGCTCCCCGAGTGCATGACGTAGCCAACTGGGCACGTCCTTAGTTACCCTGCCTACCTTTCCTTCTTCGAATATTTTACCACTATGATTATGAACTGGTACGATGATTGGTTCAATCTTTACAGACTAAAACATCCATCGGAAAAAATAAGTTTCCAAAGTCGACAGGTACTTGATCAGCAGTGAAGGGAGAGCGTCACTACAAATTATACTTGACTCTCTATACACATTGCTCTTGGCATGAAATTATGCAAACTACCAATTGAAAAACCTTGCTCGTCAAACCATTAAAATTAATCAGAAGAGAAACAGCAAGATTTAACGTCTTGAAGCTGCACAGTGAGTTACAAGGGATGCAGTAGTGGAGGGCTCCGCATTCACTCCGCCCACGCGGGCTTTCCGAACGTCCACCTGAATCTATTTTAAATAAACGAGCGTCTTTGTGTTGAGGCTCCATAAAAATACCACAGCCAGGGCCGCAAATTGAGCCAGCGATCTGTTGTTTAGCAGCATAACCTCATAGCGACTGAGCTACCACAGTTGGGATCAACTGCTGCCGGAAGCAGAAAAACTCGACTCATGAAAACCTAAGCGACAAGAATCGCTTTATGGAACTACCGAAATCGGAAAAGCGATTCAGAACTGCTAAGAACTTCAGCGCCGTTGCGACTGGCCGCATATTTATATGTGCAAAGATTCCAGCTTTCTCTAAACGCCCCTGTGTTGAGCACGGCTCTAGCCGCAGGATGTTGTGCTGGCGATGTTGTGCTGGCGGATGTTGTACCTGCGTAGAACGGGAGAGTTTTCACATTCATTCACGTTTTTTTGCCCCGTATCGTTACCATACAGCTCACCACCAAGATAAAATGCTTTCAATCCGTTGCCAGCTAGGAAAAGTTTGCAATGTGTATTCTGTCCGTGTTCACGCTTTTCCGAGTGCAATACAGAAAGCTGGCTACAAAGAAGTATTTTTCCACTTCAGTTACCCTATGCATTTTGAACGGGTACTGGGTAGCTCTTTATCGGGCGTGTACCTTAGATCGTAAGTTGTTTTTTTATTTTCCTTTTTATTTTGCAAGATTGAGAACGTACTCGATCTAACGCAGGCGTTCACGAAGTTTCCAAGCGCTCAGCCAGGTCGTCCGCCTGGCAGGTGTAAAAGCACAGGTATATAGGTTTTGACGAGGCCACTCTACACAGCGATAAAAAAAAAAGAAAAGAGGACCGCAAAAGCGGAGAGATAGTACGCAATGCTTTCAGCGTCACACATGAATGAACACGGAGGCACTAGATAAGCTTGCAGCGCGCCATTGCATTCGGCACATTGCGATTTCACCGCTCACGATGTCGCGACAGCGTCGACGGTCGCGATTGGTTCTCTTTTGCGAACGGAGATGTACACAGAGCGCACTCTTTTGTTGCTTGGTTGCTCCCTTCTACGTATCCAGCGAAAGAAGGTGGGAGGCAGAGAAAAAGGTGAGTGGGCCTCTGCTCGGTTCGCAATTTAAGTAGGCGCGCAGCCGCTTCCATAATTAACATGACACTATAAGCGCCAGCCCGTTAAATATCCCGTAATCGACTGAAGCATTTGCGCTGCCTTTCTTAAAACGGAAAAATTAGAAGGAGATAAATTATCTCGCATCTTTGCATCGTTCCTCTCTTTCTTTAATATTTTCTTTCTTCTTTTTCTGTTAAGTGGAAGTGCTTAGACCAGCTGGTTTCTGGGTGCTGTGCGGACTTATAGGTGAGTTTCTTTCAAATGGGAAATCTAGTTAAGCACCAGTTGGAACATTCGGATCTGCAATACGTAAAAGGATGCATCATGTATAGACGCAACAAAGAAGACACGAAACAAAAACATATGCGAGTCGAAGAGAACGTCCAATTGTCGTTTAAAAGCTTAAACAAGCCACGACCTGCAAAATTTGTCACATAATCCACAGAATAAACCTCTGCAGTGCAGGGAACATCCTGACATTTTTTTTTTATTGTACGCGCTGAAACATGGCTGAAATGTTTAAATATTTTGCAACTGCATAAAACATGGTAACCTTGACAAGCGCTTACGGCGCTTATAATTTATATCTATGCTCTCTCATTACAGAACATCTACCACGTTACTGAACTACGCGAAGGCTATGGCGGTGGTGACAAAATAAATTGTTAAGGAGCAAAATGTGTTTTGCGCAGAGTATGCACATTTAATGTAGCTTCATGCGGTGCCGTTTGCCATATTCGTAAATTTACCATTGCTTGACGACGCATCGAAGCCGGCTGCTTCGAACATTTCGAATCATACACATTGCTTCATCATGCTGCCGACCTTCAGCCCTTTGACCATGCTCGCGATGCTGAAAGTCACTATCACCCCCCCCCCCGCTAACCCACCCACTTCTTTCTCCCCCACCCCCTCCGACTAAACAGCGTATAAGTTTTCCAATCCGCGTAACCTTTACAGAATGGGTAACGTACCATGATTTCTATCGGTAAAAATGTTAATGAAGGAAATCAGACAGGAAAGACTCGAGAATCGGAGCTTACGTACACTAGCCGTGCTCTTGAACGTCTCACTGAAGCATGGAACGGCTTCAGCAAACCTAAATTGTAAGTACAGCGTTTTTACGGGCGCTCGTTCTACCTGTTGCGTTTCCGTGCGTGCGTGTGCGTGCGTTTCCGTGCGTTTCCGTGCGTGCGTGCGTGCGTTTCCGTGCGTTTCCGTGCGTGCGTGCGTGCGTGCGTGTGTGTGTGTGTGTGTGTGTGTACGTGCGTGCGTGCGTGCGTGCGTGCGTGCGTGTGTGTGTGTGTGTGTGTGTGTGTGTGTGTGTGTGTGTGTGTGTGTGTGTGTGTGTGTGTGTGTGTGTGTGCGTTTCCGTGCGTGCGTGCGTGCGTTTCCGTGCGTTTCCGTGCGTGCGTGCGTGCGTGTGTGTACGTGTGTACGTGTGTGTGTGTGTGTGTGTGTGTGTGTGTGTGTGTGTGTGTGTGTGTGTGTGTGTGTGTGTGTGTGTGTGTGTGTGTGTGTGTGTGTGTGTGTGTGTGTGTGTGTGTGTGTGTGTGTGTGTGTGTGTGTGTGTGTGTGTGTGTGTGTGTGTGTGTGTGTGTGTGTGTGTGTGTGTGTGTGTGTGTGTGTGTGTGTGTGTGTGTGTGTGTGTGTGTGTGTGTGTGTGTGTGTGTGTGTGTGTGTGTGTGTGTGTGTGTGTGTGTGTGTGTGTGTGTGTGTGTGTGTGTGTGTGTGTGTGTGTGTGTGTGTGTGTGTGTGTGTGTGTGTGTGTGTGTGTGTGTGTGTGTGTGTGTGTGTGTGTGTGTGTGTGTGTGTGTGTGTGTGTGTGTGTGTGTGTGTGTGTGTGTGTGTGTGTGTGTGTGTGTGTGTGTGTGTGTGTGTGTGTGTGTGTGTGTGTGTGTGTGTGTGTGTGTGTGTGTGTGTGTGTGTGTGTGTGTGTGTGTGTGTGTGTGTGTGTGTGTGTGTGTGTGTGTGTGTGTGTGTGTGTGTGTGTGTGTGTGTGTGTGTGTGTGTGTGTGAGCTGCAAATACGAATGCAAGCTCCAGCACCCAACTATCCCGTCTCATCACCTTAACGGCGTCTTTGCTGTCTGCTTGTTTCTCTACGGAAATAGTTTTACGGCTGGAATTCGTGGTTTATTACTCAGTCAACGAACCTCCTGACTTTCAGCTTTGACATGGACTGCGTAATATAGCCTTCTAAATTCGCTTATTCGTTTCGTCACATTACTCATTTAAGTAGCCGCTAGTTGAAAGAAATTTCAATGAAGTCATTCATGACAATTTTATTGAATGTTATGTTTTTACGGACAGGTGGGGACATTTGGCGCCTTGCTATATACAACCACAAAGAAAGACAACCGAAAAAACATTGAACCGTGGTGAACCCGTGGCCTAGCTTATCAATATTGCCGGATATCTTACTCCGTTTTCTTGCTGCAATCCTGTAAGCGTTGCATACTTCACGAATACTCGTTGCGCCTGTAAAACTTGCAAAAGCTGACCTAACTGTATATGGGTGTACTCAAGAGTGACATAGTTCACAGAAACGACAGGATCGGCGTGTAGAGCGCGGTGCGGCACATGGATTTCTTCGTATTGCTAAGAATATGGCTCTTCGAGAAACTTAGAGGGGGGGAGACTCATGTTTTCCGATCGGTTAGGTAATGCGCCTCAGGCGGCGGAGAAGTTGCGCGGTATGGGCGACGTAAGAAGAACGGTAGCGGAACTTGAGGGCTGCTCGACGCCCACGGGCCGCGGAGGGTACCCGGGCACAACCACGGGCGTCCCCTGGGCTCTGTTCCCGGCCGCCGCCACATTGTCGTCACGAGCCGCGCCAGATTTGCGCCTAGAATGGTGATGGATGTTTCGCGGAGCGTTCGTCGTGAAGAGTGCGAACTTCTAGCAACTATGGTGAAATAGCAGCGCACAAGCCATTATGACATAAGACGCGCGTTGGCTGTCCTAGAAGGAGTGGATATATATCGTGTGTGTGTGTGTATATATGTGTATGCGTGTGTGTAGAGAGAGGGGGAAAGGCAGAGACAGGGAGCTTAACAATGGTCGCGCACGGTTGGCTAACCTCCGCGTGGGGAAGGAGAAAAGGCGAAATACGAATAAGTAGGAAGTAAGAATAAGTAGGAGTCAGTGGACGGACACGCGTAGATGTTCATTCGCGTACATAGTCAGAAGCAACCTTCTAGTCCAGTTGTCTTCAAGAAAAGCATTGGCGCCTTTGGTGGCTTCCTGCACGCTTGAATTCTTCGGTCAAGGTTCCAGTATCCTTGTTTCTGAGAACGGTCTGTAGTCTAAGTGGTTGAGACTAGTGAGCAGAGCCTAGCGAAGGTTTGGCAGTGGCACGAAATGTATTTTTTTTTAGTTTCATTACATTACCAGAGTGGCAGTACAAATCACAGTGCCTAAGTTAACGGTAGCGAGTGACGTTCAAAAATTTACGATTATGAAGCGACTTAGGGGAACTGCTGAAGTGCAGCCTCAACATTGGTGAATCAAAGGTCTGATTATCACATCCATGCTCCACTTTATATATATATATATATATATATATATATATATATATATATATATATATATATATATAGTGGCTACAGATCTTATGTTACGAAGTCGGGCTCGCAGAAGTCCGTCGAGAAAATATTCTCACAATACGCACATTACTACATTTTCCGCACACAATGCTGCGACCACCAGTATCGCGCGGAGGCCCCGATTCTATCCTAACAGCCAGCGGTTATGACGGCTACTGTTGTTTATTAACTGCGACATAATGTGAATTTATGCTACTAAAGTGTTCGAAATCTGAAATATAGCTATGGCAGTGGATTTATTAAAGTCGGGAACAAAGGATTGTGAACTCAGTCAACGAGATATATTGTTCATATGGAAAAATATAAATTACATCAAAGTAAGGCCAATACGCCTACCCCTGCATCGCACCTATTTTCATTCTTTATATCAAGCTGATAGTGGTTCAATATCAGACTGAGTAGACACTGGTAACTCTTGTCTTTGCTCAACAGATAAATGAATTATTGGCTATGAGCAACACTAGACTTATCCTCAAGTGCCTTCCAAGTGCAAGTAACGCAATCTCACTCATGCAAGAGCCGGTAAAATGGATACGCCTTTGTCAGTGCCTGGCAAAAAGTTGCTTTAAATTTAACGCCACTTATTTTAAGACATAATATGCGAACATGTCTCATTTTATTATTCCCGAATAAAGCCCAGTTTTCGTGTAACCGACTCGAGAACATTCTCGGAATCCGTGAAAATTTCGGGACATATCTGTACCTGCATTAAAAACGTGGAAGCTACGCTTTGACTAATAAGCATAAAGTATTTCTAACGTTACGCAGAATTTTACTGGCCACATTAAATCACGTGCCAAATCAGACAGTAAGTCTGGCATTCTTTCTTCTATTTGATGACAAACCAACGCATAATGACAAGTATAACAAAAGCTCAGTATTCACGAGGAAAAAAAAACACTGGATATTCAAGGCCGACTTCCCGTGCAGTAGGCTTCAGAGACAATATTCTTCTTTACATAACCGGGACTGGTGGTAACGCCATGCTTGAGGCTCTTCTATACCATTCAGCAGGAAAAGATGGCCTAGCAAGTGCAAAAAAAAGAAGAAAGACGAGACTAGGCTGGTGCAAAGGTTGAACACACTCGCGCGCAAACGTTTCTCTTGCGGCGGTTCACCGCTAATCTTGCACAAGCGACGTTCGCAGCAGATGCCACAATGAATAGCTTCATGCGCGGATAGCGTTTCAGTTCATTTGGCCACACCTCTCAGATCATCGCTGAGCCCATAGCAAAGTTTCACTCACCATATCGCAACGGCGTAGCCAGTAGGTGACACACCAGGCACAAGTCCTCCCCCGTCTGTAATTTCTGCGGTAGTATGGGGCACACCCAGGACCCCTTTCACACCTGTCTCCCTTTCCAGTCAAGTGCCTGTCACGAAAAAAAAATTGGGGAGGGGGGGGGGAGGAACGCTACTGCCACAGGGTCCTTAGCCTGATTTAAGGATTTGTTCTAGTTTCCGAAAGTACCGTTACAAAACTCTGTACTTTCGCGTACGCCAAAGTAGATAGTTTGAAAACGCAGTCAAGAGAGAAATAAGAACAATCAAGAATTTGGAGAAAATGAGCGCATTCCTAATTTTTTACGAGTATCGCCATATTTGGGAGGGGATGAAATGTTGGTGAACTAGTAGAATGAACCTTGGCCTCTTTCATAGAGGTTAGCAAATTTTAACATAAAATTGTTATATCTGATTTCAAATGTATGTTCTCAATTCAAATTTTTCTGTTTAAGACAAACATATCGGGGTTCTTTTTACGTCCAGAAGCGGGATGGCACGATAAAATGTTTCCCTAACGCTAGATAATAAATTGTCTAAATTTTTGCTGATGCAATAATGAACATTTTATGACATTAGTTTTAAAAGTTCATCTATACTATCACGCATCTATAATATGTATGCATAGTGTTTGGTGTTGGGATACTCGTTCCGCTAAGAGTTGATGCAGGCGGGTTAGGAGAGGTAGCAGGTTGAAACCATGCACTTTGATAGTAGTTTCCACATTGGTTCTTCCCTTTGCGGTTTGTCTTATGAAAATTTGAAGCTCATGATTACACAGTAAACTTGCAAAGCATTCACGTGCATGGGCATACGCAGTCGGCTAACAAACGTGACGCCCCGCTGCATGCAGTCGCTACCGGAGTTCAAGTTTGGAAACTTATCAGCAAAGAACCTTTGCATTCAGGAGTGTAGACGTATACGTATAATTTAAGCATAGCAGTTAGTACGTAAGCGTAGGGAAGATTTGTCTCTGAACCCGCGTCTAGTAAAATTCTAAATCCCATAATTATAGAGCAAATGTGGACTGATCCGTAGTATAGCGGACGGGCGCTGCGGTATTTAACAATGAGCCTTCTCAGAAGTTTTGAACTGCTTTAGGCAAAGCTTTCTTTGTGAATCCTTTCAGACTTGGCTGACCATGGCTGCTGCTGGATAGCTGGCTGCAGATCTTATATCCGCTATCTCACCGACTGAAAATAAAGAAATTACGTGCTCGATGATGAAATCAAACTTCCATCTTGCAACACAACAGCGCAGTGATGTAGCCATTACAAGGTCGATCCAAATAGGGCGCGAAGCTTCGGGCGAAAACCGGTTCAGTACAAATTGTCACCGACATCACCAAGGGTTGTTGTGGGAGCAGCGAATGAAGCTCGACTATGTTTGGAGGGAACAAACACTAGGGAAAAAAATAGTTTCTTTTAATTCAAGTGACACACAGATTCATTAAACAAAAATACAATTCCTGGTCAATTTTATATATTCGTGACCAGTTAAGAAAATAGAAGTTTATTTAATTTCATCATTATTAATAAGTACATTTCTTTTCAGCGCCCAACGTTACAGGGGGCGTTGATGCCGCTATCGCTCGCAATGCAATGCAGCTCTTGAAATGTGCAGAAAGGCGCGCTCTCTCTCCTGTTGAAGTACGCCCCTCTCACACGTTGCGCTTTCTTGCTTGTCGAAATTTGTCTGAATCTGGCGACGCGGGTAGCTTCATCGGTTCTTAGCCTGTTCAGTCAAAAGTTGTGAGTTACGACCGCCAGATAATTGTTTAGTTGTTTTCGCGCGACTGCGCTGGCCGACGGGCTTGGCATCCGACGACAGGATCAGCACTCTACACCTAAAGCGTTCATCGGCCTCCAAAGAAAGTATGTTCTGTGCAGGGGTGCGATTTCGAAAATCGTACGGCTGGCCTTTTCTTACATCGCTTTCCGCGCTGAAAGTTCGAAACGCCCATGAATTCAAATGTCGCGGCATTTAAATATATAGCTTTAAAGGCAGGCCAACAAAACAAATTTCGCGCCTGCGAAAGCAAAATAACATCACCTCTGTTTTGAACGGATATGGCCTCACATTATTTCTTCTTCCGCCGGAAGTGTTCCCTCCACATAGAGATGGCGCTAAGCCAAGACGAACTTTCGCGCTTTGTAGAGCATACAAAGTCAAGCCCTACGCACGTGTTTAGGGCTGCCTCGGTGCACGTCAACAGCAGCAACGATTGCCATCGCTGGGGACCATATTATCCAGATACACGTAGCTGTCGACTCTCTCAGAGCGCCCATTCGCCATTTGTCAAGGATCCCCGACCATCATTTGGCCTCCCTACCAGCCGAGAGACCTCATGCGACCTTTTCAAGAGTTATTAACGCTCATAAAGAGTGCTTACCGTCATATTTTACACCGGCGACGAAGCCTTCATCTCCCTTGTGGTGCCTACGACAGCCTTAAATGAATTTCGCTATTTCTGGAATTTAAAAAAAAGTCCAATCATCTATCGCCGGCTCTGAAGCAACTTACACTCTTATTACTGCACCAGACGTATCATGACCGCATACATGTATATACCGATGGTTCGACCTCACGTACCAGCTCAACTGCCGCATTCGTCGTTCCAGCCAAGAAGTTTACAGTTAAATTCAAATTGTCGCACACGACTACATCTACATCGGCAGAACTTGCAGCTGTCCATGCCGCTATGACGTGCATCACCGAAGAGCCAACAGAGAAATGGGTCGTATTTTGTGACTCTAAGACAGCCCTTCACAGCATCAAGTCTGAATTACGTCATAGAACTTACGAGCAGATGATATCTGACATCAGGGAAGTGAACCACCATGCTCTGGAAAGACGGCACACCATCATATTTCAATGAATTCCTGCTCACTGTGGCATTGTCGGCAACAACCTAACTGACAAGGCTGCCCGGTCTGCCCACGAAGATACCCAGACGCGTTCAATACCTTTGGCGAGGTCGGACACTGCTAGGGAACTTCGCCTACATGCACGCAAGAAGTCGCAAGATCTCTGGAGTTTCAGTGCCTTTATTTGCCGATTATATATACTGGACCCCACGCTACGGCTACAACTGCCATCTAGCTTTTACCACGGCGAAGCAACCTTGCTGTACCGCTTGTGGCTGGGAGTAGCGCTCACGAACTCATACTCCTATCGTTTGGGAATGGCCGAGAGCCCGGTGTGCGATTCCTGTGGGTGCGAGGAGACCATCGAGCATCTATTGTGTACCTGCCCCCACTACGATGTACAACGCCTCTCTCTGCGGGAAACTTTACAACGATTGCACTTAAGACCATTCACCGAATCAAAGATACTCGGACCGTGGCCAGACCTGTCACTGGCACGAAAAGCGAATCGTACATTAGCGCAATAGTTGAAGTGCACCGGCTTAAGAGACCGTTTATAGTGTACCTGTGCATAGTGTCCCGCCCACACGCACTCAGTGCTCACTCTCTCCGTTTTTCCTCTTTCTATTCCCCTTTCTCCCAGCCCCAGAGTAGGGTAGCAAACCGGATGCTCTTCTGGTTGACCTCCCTGCCTTTCCTGTCCTTGCTTTCTCTCTCTCTCTCTCTCCCTCTCTCCCACGAACTGCCGATGAACCACCATGTTTTGAACGTATGGGCGCCTATGGAAGCTTCTATACCAGGTATATTTCCCTTGGCCATTAGGCCACAATCCAACGCATACTTCTCTCGTGCCAAGGCCAACTGCACCCGACGACAACTTTCTGAGGCAGCAACAGCCAAAGCTTCGCGCACGTGCTTGCACGTGCGGAGCTTCTGCTCTTGTGTTACCACGCCATGTAGTGACAATAAGTTGCTGGCGGTTTCGGTTTCAGCTTTACCAGTGCGTTCAGCAAATTAGCGGGGTTTTTTTTCTTCCCTATTTCCCTATTTAACTGTTTTCATGTGACTTCGGTTGATATATAATTATCCGCGACATTGTGTCAAGTTAAGCTGGATATGCAGCACATTTTCAAAAAGTGAATATAAATATTGATAGTCTAAAGATAACGTGTGCGGAATAGCTAGCGGGAGGAAGAAAGAAGAAATGGAAGTAAACAGGCGCTCTGACTATTGCTACTTGTGTCACGTCGCATCGAACGAGCTAGAGCACGTACGTGTGTCCGTTTCCATTAGGCAGAAAATGCAACAAGGAAACGGGCTAATAGCGTTCAGCTTTGTCAAACACTGTCTTTCTAATCATACTTCTGTCATGCACCGCTCGTCACCATTACCTCGACAAACATCCCACGTGGCCTTCCTCCTCGTGACACCACTGTATCGACGTCGCACAGCGTGTATTTGCAGGAGCTGTTGTTGCGGGCCACCTCGTGAACGGTGTGGTGTATTAACACAAACATTGCACGCCAGTAGAATAGTGACCGGCTCGGTGCATAAACATAAATGCCGCGTGAAGTTACACGCTGCATAGGATGGCAGTAAGGACGCTTTTTCGCATCGAACTTAGTTTTATGGCACCTAAGATACGTTTCACATAGATTCCCACATTTGCATTGAATGTTCCTAATTTTTCATGTGTACTTCCGTGAACATGAGTGACGCTTGTGAAGGTTCAAGGCAATAGCTAAAGATTAACCTCTGTGATTATTTCGTAGCAGACACTGATCTTGGGGATGTTAGCTATAAAGCTATTAAATAGTCTTATAACCACAGCTGCGTATCTAAATCCACTTTCAAAATAAGGCTTATGCGACACATATTCGCCAATTCTGTAAATAATGTAACGTTAAAAGTGCGATGGGAAAACCATAATGAACGACGTACTATATACACGAATTGGGTTTGCGCTGCGTTTTCTGACCAGAAAGCTGTCGACTCTGACGTTGATATTTTTTCTATCGATTCTTTATAGAAGAGCACTCTAGGTTATTATTGCCCGACATCAGCGATGCCACATTTAGCGAGTTATACCCTTTAAGCTGCTCTTTTGGTTTTCCGATATCCAAATGGTCAGAAAGACGGCCAAATGACCCGTTATTATTGATTTTACTGTAGTGCTGCTGTATACGTGCACAGCATCACCGCATTCGCAAACTGCAAGAACGCACGTGGCAAATATTAACGTGCCGCAAACGTGTCCTCAATGCACATCGACACAAAAGTACATGGTCATTTTTCTGGATCGCAATATAATATAATAAGCAGGTATTGAATATTAATGCGCAGTAGAGGTTAGAATAGCTGGTTAACCGGTACAATAACCTACACGTCAGACGCGGTTGGTTGAGCACGCACGCCCTGTCGCCATCGATTTTACAATGGGGAATCACGTACAGCAGCACTTATACGAAAATGTTATTTCAGGCTCCAGAAGGCTGACTTTAACGACGTAATGACTACATCACCGATAAGTGTAGTAGTCTGTATTGTTTTCTTCGCCGTGTGGTGAGGGTGAAGGTCAATATGAGGAGGTGAGGTGGCGAGGGCGCACGATAGCGACGGCATAACGCAAATGACGGGCGTACAGACAAGGCAAACTGAGTTTCCACTTCTTATCTGCTGTCGCAGTAAAAAGACTGTTGGCCCATCAGATTAGCGTTCTTTTTATTTTTCAGCCACAAACTAGTTTTCCTGCTTCAAGAAACAGAAAATAGAACATTTTGCTGGTGTGTTCTTTCCTAAACATGGCGCATGCAATTAACTCATTCGTGCCCATAATTTTTACCCGACAGTTAATTACCTGCAGCGGCAGTAATAAAGCGATTGTATGCAATTACTTTACTCAACGGGTTACATTCATGGCTTATGGACTGATCCACACTTATGGCATTAAGTTAACCGTGACGTCCATACGAACATTTTTAATATCGCAGCCACGCGCTGGAACTCGTCGTTAAAGGAGAAAGCTTACCTGTCTGACCAACGGTATTTGGTAATTCTGCTCTGTCAAGAGCTGCAGAGTCTCAAACATTCCGAATATACTGCGTTCCAAAAAATAAGAACACTTGCGCCTACAATCGACAAAGCTCCACAAATTCCCCAGCTTGCGCAGTAAACGCTACAAGAGCTTCGGAAACACAGCGCTAACAACACTCAAAGAAAACTTTCTGCCCAGCGATGGGAGAACTGGCGTTTTCTTCTCATTCTTAAAAACGTTCGTACAGAAATGCTGCTCGGGCACGCCACTATTTGCCCCTGTAAGTCGCGATACGCCAGAGACGACGTGTACCCTGGACAGACTAATAAATTCCTCATCTAAGACCTTTGTGTGGAAGGCTGGGCTTTCGATTCCGGGTTCTCTCACTGCTTCCTTCTTTTCGCCAGCGACCTTTGCCGGTCGCATGCCTTACTCAAAGTTTGTGTCTTAGTTGAACCGTACGATGCGGATTGGTCTACCGAGACAAATGTTTTTAGGGCTGTCGTTGTATTCGATGTCAAGGTTAGGAAGCCAGAACTATCGCTGTGCCATTCGATGGAAATGAAAAGGGCGGATGTCCGCACGACAATATTTCGCGCTCACTCACAAGACTTATACGCGTAGTCGAAGCATGACCTCCAAGACAGGTACCGAGTACTGACGTTCCTAAATGTCACTTGAGAATAAAGAAATGTGAGTGGCAGCTCTGACAAACATTTAAACGAGCCACTACTGCAATCAGTACTTTTCGGGCCAGGCTGAGGGCCCTAAGAAAAGTGAAGCACTGCAACGTGCAGTTAATCCATATTAGCAGCGTGCTATCTTTTCCGGACATGCAAAGAACGGTTTGAAAGCTTAGCAGTGTTCACGCATAAGGAAGAAGCACGCCTGACATTTCTAGGGCAGTAAGCTAATAATATGACACAAAAACTTCTAGCTTATGGATCCGCATTCTGGTCAATGATTTTAGGAACACCAATTGCTTTAATTTTTTTTAAGTTGAAACGGAATACTTTCACACTCGCATGCAGAAAATAGCGCAATTCGACCGGTAGAGGAGGACATTACTTGCTCGACAAATTGCAGTGTCCACGGTAGCCAATGTAGAAGATTCCCTAACTAACGTCGTATTTATTCCCTTTAGAAAACAGTTTGCAACTGCGAAGTTTAAACCAAGCCGCCGTGGCATCATGCCTGATTTGCATGGATACCTAAAGCCTTAACACACTTTCGAGATATGCGCCTCCAAAATCTGCTAAAAAAGCGCATCAATGTTTCAATTACTAGAATCGAATCTGGAAAAAAGTTACCTTGAACGGCAAGTTATTTCGGAAGCCACAAGAGAAGAAGCTATGCGGATAAGGACGCTCATGGTTATATTGCGCTCAGTTTTACAAACACGATATTAAGGAAGGACAGGACGTGGACGGACGAAGCGCAATATAACCATCAGCGTTCACCAACTAGCCCCCTTCATTGCTTTACTAAAAGGATAAGGACGCCACTGTGTGCATCAAAAAGAAGTTCAAGAAATGATTTTGCTAGCGGTAAGGACATGCTTCTATCAAAGCAAATGGTTTAAACGCTAGAAGAATAGCGGATGTCTCCTCATATTTTTCTCTCCCGGCGGACAAGAGAGACCAGAGGGAAGGGTTTGCAGTTTATTGCACCACCGTAGTCAATCACCGCTCAATAAATACGCTGTTCTTGCTTTAGGTGCATTGAAAAGTAGTTTTTGCAAAGTGTGCAACCTACTCGTAGCGTCAGTTCACGTGCTGGTATATGCTTAAGAATAACGCAAGAAAGACTTCGAAGAGGGCAGACAGGGCGCACGCCAAACTGCCTTGGCCTGCTCTTCCATGTGCCTTTTGCGATATTCTTAAGCTGAAATGCTGGACGAAGTAACCCTTCTGAACGTACTAATAGTTTGTCAAGTCCCCTGCCCTGCATAAAGTGTTTTTTTTTCTGTGTACATTACCTCTAAAATTTCTCAATATGCCCTCCACAATAACTGCGACACAACATCTTCACTTTGCAACTGGAAAAAAAAATTGGAACTCTCCTATTTTTTGTTGATTTAACTGTTTATTACAACGCCCAACCGAAGCCTTCTTTACAGACAGACCGAGGCTCAGAGACTCGGAGAAGCCTCTCGCCATACATTCAGACGAAATTAACTCTTTCCAATACATTTAAAAATGGATTGCTCGACTATTAACAAAAAATCGTTATTGGTGACTTAGTAATTGAGTATACGCAATTGCTGCAAGTGGGTTTTATTGAGGGCAGCCTCTTTCGTTTTTATTTTTTCAGGTTTCCTACCCTTACTTTGAAGTAGATGAGCTTTTCAAGCCGTATTGAAACTGCTGATAGTGCTTTAATAATGTTCGGATAGCGTATTTCGAAAGGACATATGAAATGAGTTTTATTATTTGTTGCGTCCCATGGCAACGAGCACCAATGATAGCGACCTACCTGATAACTTGAAGAACGTCGCGACTATGTCTATAGTACTGCACGACACTCAAGTGGGCCAAACTCTAAGCTTTTCGTTCATAAGTTCTGTTTTCCATTGCCCTGCTGACTTCGTTATTGATATGTGCGACTGCCCCACTATCTGGCAGCTGAACTTACGAACAATTTTAGCGTAATATCGTTTTGTGAATACGGGCCCAGAATATTCACGAATACGGAACCATATGTTCTACGTTCGAACTGCCGTTTACAGAGTGGCATATACTTTGGGCGCGCGGTAAGGGACTTCAAGTTTGTATGCTATATTCTCAGTATATATTCAGGAAAATATTGGTATGCGGCAGAGCAAATATCTGGGGGTCAAATTTAAAAAAAAAGGACTCACAGGACTGCCGCGGCACACGCAGTACAGTCACAGAAAAAACTCGAGGAGCGGCTCTATATAGTCCGTTTCAGACATCAGGTGCGACGCTGTGGAAGCAACAAAACTAGTTCTCGGTGACATAGATGCATCACTCCGCGTGGTCCGTCCATGCTTCGCTGCACGGCAACGGCACGAGACGTTCATTTGAGGGATCGCCAGCCATTTCTGCGCAGGCGCGAGTAAGAGCGGGCATGAGAGAGAAAATCTGGGGACTTTCGCTCCTTGAATATATGACTGTGCCTAGGTCCTACGGAGGAGGTTTCTTAGCGCGTGCTGTAAGCATTTGTCCCCTAGACATGCCGGCATTGCAGAGTGGGGTCTAGATTTGTTTACGCTCTGTCGGTACGTCGGACAGACTTTCTCGCGCCTGCGGCGCTGGTGCTAAGTTATTCACGGCGGATTAAACCTTTCTTGGTTCTTACGACGCTCTACCTTCAAAAAAGTTAAAAGAAACGTCACTGATTTTTCCGGGGGAGCAGAAGGGGCCTGCCTGCTCTCCTGGTGCAGTATCTTCTCTCTTTGCAGGCTTTTTGTAGGCTGCTGTCCGCGACCTTTCAGGGGCATTTTCGAGTGGTCCCCTTTGAGTGAAATAAACGCCCAGCGCCTCAGCAACCGCGGTTTGAACGCCACTGCCTGATGTCACGCCGTGATGATAATTGACTTTGTGAGTCTCGCCCACATTAGATTAAGTTAGCTTAGGTTTAGGTTACTTTGGGTTAGGTTACGTTAGCGTAAAAGGCGTCAGGGTGGCGCGGCATATTTTCACAGCGGTAACGCCGTGCGGATTTTTGTCTTTGCGTCTCGGCCACGTTACGTTAGGTTAGCTTAAAAAGCATTAAAGCCCGGAATACATGGAGCGAATAACCGGCGTCCGAGCGACGAACTTCCTTGGGCGGCGAACGCCCGACTGCCGGCGTCCAAAAATTTGACGGCCGCCGCCGAACTGTCTGTCCAAATATTTTCTTCGGGCCGCCGGAAGCGTCGAGCGCGCAGCTGTGGACAATAGCCAATCGGGAGGCGCCAGTTCCGGTCGCTAGGCATGCTCGTCTTTCGAGCGCGGCCTTTTCTCGTCTTCTGCAACCACGTTGGTGTCTGCGCTAGTGTTGGTGTATTTTTCAGTTATAAAAGCGGTATATGCCACCTTAAAAAGCGCTTATATTTGTTTCATTGTTTACCACAACGCGTATGCTAAGTCTGATAACACTGGCGCCAACATGGCGAACTCGCGGCGGCGTCCGCCCGCTGTTCGCCTCATGTATTGCTATGCAGCGCATCTTCGACGTCTTGCCGCCGCGCCCCTGTTCGCCGCGCCGCGTTCGCCGTGACAATTCGCTCCGTGTAGCCCGCGCAGGGTGGCACGACGTGTTCTCAAGCGGTTACGCCGTGAGGATTATTGTATTTTCGCCTCAGCCACGCGTGCTTAGGTTAACGTTTGGTTATGTGATGTTAGTGTAAGAGGCGTTAGGGTAGCGCTACGTATTCTCATAGCGGTTGCAGGGGCGTCTAGCGTGACCGGTGGCGTTTCAGTCACTCGAGTTCAAACGCGGTTGCTAAGGCGCTCTGACTTCTAGATTGGCAATACATGCGGCCCGGCCTCTACTGCAGTCTCTACTGCTCTCACGGAAACAACTGTGTTGTTATTTGCAAGGCACATGGCCGTAAGGCGCGAGAAAGCTATGGTCGAGCACGACTGACTTAGCAGGAGCGCTGCAGGTGCGAGACAGTCTGTCCGGCACAGCGGTCGCCAAATGGGGCGTCGGTGCCCGCTGCTTCACCTATTTCACCGCGACGACAAACAGTGTCCGAGCGTAAACAAACTCGACCCCCTCCGCAATGCCGGCACGCCTACGGACAAACGCATGAAACGTGCGCTAACAAACCATACTCCGTAGTACCTATTCAGATTCATATATTCAAGGAGCAAAAGCCTCCAGATTTTCTCTCTCGCGCCCGCTCTTACTAGCGCCTGTGCACAAACGGCTGGCAATCCTTCAAATGAGCGTCTTGTGACAACGGGGTTTGCTCGTGAGAGCGTGTACATGAGGCTGCCGCGATGGGCTGTCAATAAAAAACCAGGAAAGAAACGTAATGAAAAGCAAGTTGATCTAAACAACGCATTAGATAGCCGTATACGACAGTTTCATTGTTTCTAAGTAGGAAAAAAATCTTTTTTTCATTCGTACTGAGCCTATATAAAGGACAGTTTCGCACAATTGGTATCGAGAACATAGAACTATTTCTAAATAAGGCCACAGCCACCACAAATAGTCTCTGTAGCCTCCACAGCGTTACACCTAATGTCTGAAACCGAGTATAGGAGCTCTATTTTTGGCAGCGTGAACCAGAGAGTCTTCGGGCCGTTTTCACGAGAATGATTTGATCTGACCGCCCGGCTTCGACGGCTTGCTCGGGCTGGTGCTGCCCTCTGCAAAGCGGTCCACTCAGCACGACTTTGCCTGGTTGCAACCGCGCACGTAGCTCTATGATTATTCGCGTCTTGAGCTGAGGTTCGTAGCTTGTGAGGAGATGCCATAGCGTGTACCGAATAGCAAACACAGGCATCCAGACTACGTGGTGCACGTGTAACAATTCTTGACCTCTGGCACGATACGATGCTGTTGATGATGATGACGATGGTGATTTATTAGCGTCCCCTTCAAAACGGGGTGGTGTCAAATAGCCACCTAGCCAGCTTCAGTTAACCAGGTCCAGCTACATGAAGCATGCAAATGCTACATGCAGCTGCTACATGTGGAGACACCAGGTGGAATACAACTGCAATACAAAGTTTACACGTATCGACGCTAGGCGGCGCGCATGTCACATCTCGTGACGAGTGGCAAGGTACGATGCTAATGATGATGATGTTGGTCTGTTGGCACATCCTTTGAAACGGGACGGTGACAATCACTTGGTCTGCTTATTTAATCAGCTATATATGCTATACATGTTTTTCGTTCTAGCATGTTTGTCACATCCCCGGACGAGCGGCAAGGTACGATCCTAATGATGATGATGTTGCTCTGTTGTCACATCCTTTGAAACGGGACGGTGACAATCACTTAGTCTGCTTATTTAATCAGCTATATATGCTATACGTGTTTTTCGTTCTAGCATATTTGTACACACCTCCTTAATCTCCTTTATTTTCCTAAAACTGTCTCCATCTACTTTGTAACACTACCAATGCAACTACAGCATGGCGTGCCACCTGGTGTAATAATATGCAACTGTAATTCGAAGTGCGCACGTGTAGACGGTACGCGGCGCGCATCTCACATCGCAAGACAAGTGGCACGATACGATGACGACGACGACGACGATTATTATTATTATTATTATTATTATTATTATTATTATTATTATTATTATTATTATTATTATTATTATTATTATTATTATTATTATTATTATTATTATTATTGTGATGGTAGTGGGTTATTAGCGTCCTCTTCGAAACAAGGCGGTGATGTAGTCACCTAGCCAGCTTGATTTAATCATATATTCAATGCAGGCACCTTTTTTTTTCATTCTATAACTTTTGATACATCTCCCTAATCTTCCTTTTTCTCCATGACACCTTCTCTATCTAGCTTGTACCGCTACCTATGCAACTGCTGCATGGCGGTCCAGCTAGTGTAATAATATGCAACCACAATCCAAAGTGTCCACGTATCGACGCTACGTGGCGCGCACGTCACATCGCGTGTCTCCTTGCGCGCTATGGGACGCGTTTATATGGCAGGTTTCCGCCACAAGCTAGCGAGCGCTGGCGTGGCTCAGCTAGTGAGCGCGCGTGACTCAGCAGACTCCCGCGCAGCGAGCCCGCGTTCAATCCCGGCGGGAACCGGCTTGTTTTTATTTTTTTCCTCATTCCCTGCGATAGCTGCGATGGACACCGGTGGCGGCGTACCACATCGCCAACCGAAACGGCTATAGGAATGAGGTCATGGCAGCTTACGATGTAAAAGCTCACAAAGAGGTCACAAATCATTATGACAGCTAAAGGCATCGTCAATTATTTCTCACAACTGTGAATTAGGGCAATTTATAAAGCAAGCGCATAACAACAGTCTTTAAAAGCGATGGAAATATTGCAACTGTTCGCATCAACGTGAAGTACTTTTCTCCGAGACCACCCCTCAGCCTTTACTTAAGCGGTTTCGGTTTATCACCACCCAGGGAATCCAGATTGCAGTATAGATAAATAGCGAGCTGCAAAAAATTCAGTCGTCGAACCACCGTCCACTCCTGGATGATGAAAGGCCCTAAGTAATATACGTGCAAGCTGTAGTGGCTTTCGGAGGGCCCCGTTTCTAGATAGCGCACGAAAAGAAATATATTAAGACGCTACGAAGGCAAAAGGACTTCTTCTTGCCCCGAGAAGTGACAAATGCGAATATTCTTGAGATGCAAGTAAAAAAAAAGAACGTTGGAAAATGTGAATAAAAATAAGCGACATAAAGAAAGGTGAGAAAGCGACCCAAGTCACAAAAGACCTATGGTGTTCTGGGCGGCACTCTTACCGATAAGGAAGACAATGAACCATCGCGCTCCGCCCTACGGTCTTGCGGTTCTACGTTTTGTTTGACTCTCCGGTTGACACTATCGACGTTAGAACGAGCGGAGCCCCTCGAAGACAAAGTTTGAAGACCGCCGAAAAGTCACCTTACTCTCAATCGCCCCGCCACCACCGCACGAATGCACGCACGAATATAAAGGTCGCTTCGCTCGCACGCGTGTGCTTTAATGGTTACTATGTCTTCAATCTTACAAGTGACAACCGTTGCAAACCCGCTCAGACATTCAATTACTGCTAACGCAAAGAGGGCAGCTTCTCCAGTGCGCTAAAGCGCATACAAGCGAACACGAAGCCGATAAAATTTTAAGACATACTTAAGCTAACTGTTGAATAATAAAGCGAATCCCCGCCCGAATTCACAAAAAGAAAGTTCGTTACGCTAAAACAGTTCATAACAACAGGTTAATAAACATTCCAACCTTGACATAGGACGCATAGTTGGCGAAGGCGATCGGCAAATAAAGAGCACTTACGAATGAAAAGCTTTGTGAATGCGGCGAACAAGGTTATTTGAAACCCTGAATATGAATGTGTGTTGGTAGAGAATTCTCTCGTCGCACTGCCACCTTGCATCCTTATGGTGGCTACCAAAAGGCGAATAACAGTTGCGGAATCTCATCTGGGCGCAAGCGTTATCGACTGTTCCTAATCGGCCGAGAATGGGTGCAACCCACGGCACATACCCACTTACCCACTTATTAGCACTTATGAAGTAGCCGATTAATACTATGCGCGACTCATGAGCCTACATTCTACTTGCAGGTTTTACATGGTGACCTATTGTTTAAAACGCATAATAGCTGTGCACAGATATGACATTACTTTGTTGCTCAAGACTCGATGCTAAAAGCCGAAGCATCTGGTGGCACATACTCAACCAGCCACCCCCCTCCCCTCCAGAAAGAAATAAAAACTAATAATAAGCCCAAATTAGGTAATTCAAGTAAGTTGATTGGCTTGCTTGAATTACCTAATTTGGTCGGCCACTCTACTAATTATATATATATATATATATATATATATATATATATATATATATATATATATATATATATATATTCGTAGAGTGGCCGACCGATACCTATTTGGTTCACAACAAGAGTTATAAACTCGACAAATACGACATGTTTGTAACTTCAAGAGTTTCGCGCATTTTTATTTGTTTACATTAAAGCTTGGGTGAGAAGTCAGTCTTTAATGAGAGACTAGCTCCATTTTCCTTTCGCTTTTTTCCCCTGGTTTTGGTGGCGGTACACTTATGTTATCACGTGAGGATTGGCCAGTTAATGGAATAGATAATCCAAATAGGCTAGAAACGAGCTGAAAATAATTTTTACATTGAAAACTTTTTGAATGCGGAAGGTTTTCTGTCCATAAACACTGTGTTTTATTTGTAGGGCACCTTCGCTAATAATGTGTTCGCCTGTTCAATTGGTTGGTGCGGCGTCTCAACAACCCTTGTAGCACACGAACTAATTTGAGACGTCCATACTTCTCGCCGATTTAACGGAAACACAAAAAAAGTGAGTTCTCTTTCGTGTGAACGGTTTGCGAGTGGCCAGCTGCCTTCGTTACCAATATTCACGCTATGATCATTGGCTAGCGTATGTTCTTCCCAAGTAGCTGCCGCGCTACTTTCGCCTATAGAATACGCAGCCTAAGACAAACGTTTTCATTAGCGTTGATGTATACCACGCTTCGCCTACGTTATCACCAAGATTGACCAGTTGTGAGCGGTAGATATTAAATAAAAGACCAGAATCGAGCGGAAAGAATTCTTTCATCGCAACGCTCCGGTGCAAGCTTAAAGTAGACCGTAATCGCCGCAGTTTCTTCTTATTTTATTTCTCGCATAACCCATTTCTGGGTGCATCTCGCCATTCAAGCAAAGCAATTAGGTTCTCAAAGTGCAGTGAGAAACAGATTTTCAAAGGCTGCACAGGAATGCGCTCTTCATCGTATTCGAAAGGCAGACACGTCAAGCGCCTTTTTTTCAGTTGCGCTCTAGTCGGGGCCCCAAGCAACTGCGGAAGCGTGGCGGAAGGCCGGTGGCACATGGGACCTTGCTGTACGTCGAACAGCCCTCCATACACCGATAGCGCTCGAAGAACACCGTGCTCTCCTCGTCGAGGAAGGGAAGATGCAGATGGCACGTGATTGCACTTTAACGCGGAAGTGGAATCGTCAATGAGAAACGCACCCACGTCCCTCCCAGGTTTCCCTCGTTCCACGAACACGTATACGAATACCTGAGCGGGCATTTGCGGTGCCCGAGAACGCTTCGGAGAAGCGCGCGCCGACCCGCACATCATTACCTGCGAAAACTCGAAGAGCAAATCGTGGACGCTCGTGTTTGCGAAGAGCGCGCATGCTCACGTATTTATACATCGTATGCAACGCGCTTTTGCGTTCCCCTTTATAGTGGAACGTCGGTGCACCGTAGACGCGCATGCACTTACCGGGGTAGAAATTAGTGTCGTACATATACATTTTTTTTTGTATGTATAGCCCATTTCTGTCTGCGGCTCTCGATTCCACCTAAGCGCTTCGCAGAAAAAGAACCCATGAAAGCTATGGCGCTGTATCGCGGTAAGCCCGAAGGGTTCTTAGAGCGGCATAATTATTTTACTTTACCTCTAAATTTGGTCGCGACTGCATTAGATGAGGTTTCACCCGCTCTGCACGTCGTCTTTGATAGTATGCATACAAATGTATTCGAAAAAACCTAGACGTTTTGCCGCAGTCGCGTTTAGTCACTTGCAAAGTGTACCACTTTCCATGCTTCCTCTTATTTTCTGCATAATAATAATAATATAATATTTGGGGTTTTACGTGCCAAAACCACTTTCTGATTATGAGGCACGCCGTAGTGGAGGACTCCGGAAATTTTGACCACCTGGGGTTCTTTAACGTGCGCCTAAATCTAAGCACACGGGTGTTTTCGCATTTCGCCCCCATCGAAATGCGGCCGTCGTGGCCGGGATTTTTCTGCATAACAGTTGCTTTGGGAAGGACTTCCCGTTTCATCCTTTTTTTTTTATAATTTCAGAGCAAGGGGAAGGGGGGGGGGGGCTATAACAGAAGAAAATACTAAAATAGGACGCTTCCGGCCTGTGCACATTAGCGCTCCGAGTTCATTGAAGAAAGCATAGGGAATAACAGGCTCCTCCTGACACAAATTTTTATGCAGATGCTATGTGTATATTCCTGCACCGGTTCATAGGAAGGTTCGGTTCTCCTTTTATTCAATTGTGCAAAACACATTATTCCCATAGTTTAGAGATATCGGCAAAGACCACGCAGACAGTGATCACCGTAACGACAGTAGCAAAGGCAACAGTTAGCCATTTTATTTACATGACTGCACAACAAAGGCGTCATTGTGCGAATTTTTCTAACTTGTATTGAGACAAGGACTTCTGTTATGTTCGAAAATGCTATTGGCGGCGAGGAGTTACGGAGTCGCCATCTATCGGAAGCGCCTCGCTGGCGTAGTATGAGGGATCACGCGGTGCGCTCCTCATAGGTTTTGCTGTCAGCGCCCACTGAAAACACCACGCGCGAGCTCTCCCGGACATTTCTGTAAGTACTTTCGAAACGAGAGAAGTTTTTTACTGTCTAAATAATAATCTTGGGCAAACTGAAAGCACAGAATCGTTTACAGACGCTATCTCTTTACCGAATACGTACAGTGAACGCCACTGCGCGCAGTCGCCGCGATGGAGTCTCCCGAACCGGCTTCTTGTGTGAAGGGTAGCCAAACGCTGAGAGTAAACTGTGAAATATGTTGTTAGAGTGGGCTGTCTGTATAACCAAATGGGGCATAAAAGAATGAAGCCTCAATGCAGCGATCGCACGGGTTCGCAGCGACCGACTGCGCGTCTGCATGCATGTCCGCGCACAATGTTTTGCTTTCGCTGTGAGCGCGTTTTCACACCGTGCCATGAGCTTTAGGCCGCAGGATATGAGCATTTGACAGTATACAAGCAACCATTGTTGCGTGGTGGCTATCAGAGCTGTTCAAAATAATTTAATTGTAGAGACTTCGACGCCTACTGCCGTCGCGACGATTCAATCTTTTTTTTTCTTCTAAATTATTGGATGTTTCCATATTATTTCACGAGTTGCGTCGCACTGTATGTTTATCGGTGTTCTCAGCGTACGATTCCCGCTGCTTCTTTTTTGTTATCCAGTGCATTAATTTATATAACACGTACAAACATGACCATATGCCATGCCTTTTTTTAATGTGCGTCTTACCGCTCCTTTTCCATTCTAATGAACTTGCCAGTATCTATAGCATCGACAAGTTCATAGATCAAACCGTCATGACATTAGTCGGGCAGCGGACTCGGGCGAGCGTCTCAGCGCGCGTTTTCCGAACATCGCAGACCCGGCGCCGTAGCAGAAATCTTCCTCGCGTCTGTGCTTGCTGCATATCCGAGTTGTAGCCGATGACTGTTTGCCGGTTTTATGTTTCGCGAGCCAAGCTTCACGCAGCTTCTTGTCCTGCGTCTACGTGTGAATAAGGCTGACACCGGACTCCGTTGCGTATGTCCGGCACTGCAGCAGCGAGCAGTAGCCCGTATCCAGCTTTTCTGGACATGAGGGTTTAGTTCGCGTGAGTGCCACCACGTGGCGTACTAACCTTAAACTTTTCAAACTTCCCGCGGTGACGCGTTATGACGTCAACCAAACAAGATAAAAAAAAAAATAAAAGCTATCCCTGCGCATTGAACTTCGCCACAATGCTTGTCCCGCCGGTGTTATCAGTGTTCTTGATCAAGCGTATTCGCTCGTCGCCTAGAAATTACTCGTCATCCTAAGAGCGTTTAGTCGCGACGAGCAATGGTTGATTCTGGGCTTTTGATGCGGTTCTTTTTTTTCTTTTTTTTTCTTTTCCTTTTCTTTTTTTTTCATTCTACGGAGTAAAGAAGCTAGCCTAATCGTCAGAAGTACTTCGGGGCAGCCTTTCTTCAGTCGGCATACATTGTTAACGTCCGAACATCGCACAGCGCCTACTAGAGACGCCGTCGTGGACGGATTTTGATTTTCCACTATCGAATTCGTTAAGGTGCACAAAATTATTTCACTAGCGACATTGCAATGCGCACACATGGGCCACCGCCGCAGCTGCAAATCTAGATGTGCTTAAGCATTAAGACATATGCATGGATAAGTTGGTTTTTCACCTTAACACAAAAGTCACGATACAAGAGTTGAGCAAACTGTCCCTGTGTCGTCGCAGGCTGTGAGACCGGGCTAGTTGGTATTCCATGCTAAAGTGACTAGCGCAAGAGTGGACACGGGACACTAGAGGCGACAAGGATAAGCGCGCAAACATCCAACTGGGCGCTTGTCCTTGTAGCGTCTTTAGTGTTCCCTGTCCACTCTTGCACTAGTCACTTCAGTTTGTGTCGTTGTCCGCTAGCACGCTATAGCCGAAGCTGTTCGCAATATTACGTCTCCATTTACTGGCCACCAGGCCAGGTACACCATTGGGTACGACATATACAGTACTTGCAGTTAGTTTCCAAAGTAGTCTCCTATGGCGGTTGTCCACGTGCGTGAAGCAAGAACGATATTTAAAATTATTGTGCAGTAATATATGCGGGATTTGTGTGTTCTCCCCATTCTCTACCATGTTGCCGTTCCGCCTTTATTATATAGCCGCAATGTAGACTAGCAGCTATCGAACGCCATAAAGGCTATCCACATACTCAAAGACCTCGCGCACAACTCCTGACGCTTAATTGTACTCAAGAGTTGTGCGACTGCCCAGGACATCCTTAACGAATGTTACATAACACATTATGAGGTTTTACTTGCCAAAACCACGATTTCATTAGGAGGCACACCGTAGTGGAGGATTCGAGAATAATTTAGACCACTTGGGATTTTTTAACGTGTGCCTAGCCCTAAGTACGCGGGTTTTCGCATTTCACACCCATTGAAATACCGCTGCCGTGGTTGGGATTCGATCTCGAGACCTCGTGATTAGCAGCCGAACCCAATAAAAGCTAAGCAACTACGCAGGGGAAGGAATGTTGGCAGTAGGAGAAAGGTGACAGCCGGAAGGTGAGACAATTTGTTCCAATCCTCATTACGCGAAAATCGGTACCATCTGTTTTGTCGAAGAATGACACCGTAGAATGCACTGTATTCAATGAGTGAAAAAATTATGCGAATCCTATGTATGTGCGAATCGATGTAAGCAAAGCTTTCTGCGTTTGATGTCATTGTCATGCGTAATCTCCACAGAGTACGCAGGCACTCTCTAATGAAATGCTGTCAATGTTTGCCTGGTTACGCCTGCCATTGTGATGCAAATAAACGGGCGCCTTCAACTCTTTTTCTCAGAAAGAAACGCTGAATGAAATGCTGACGTGATCCTAAAGAAGATCAACAAGCGCCGAAGTGCTCGATCTTACGACGCCCATATTCGTAAGCTTATATTCGTGATTTTTTTTTTTTTTGGGGGGGGGGGTTGTGCTCTTGTGCCCTAGAAATGTCCCTCGGACGTCTCTGACGTGCTCGTTTTTATTCTCAAGTACGCAATGAAAACTCTCATCACTGCAAGTTCATGATGTATTGGTGGCAGGCCACCATGGCGTGTCGCGCAAGTATCACCACGCTGATTCGTTTGGGTTGACATATACTATTTTGTGCGTCATACTTCTCCACATTCATTTTTCAAACTATGCCAGAGCTCGAAAAGGGCGGCCAACTCACTACGTCCCTTTCCTCTGTTTACTTCCGCAAAATGTGTGTTTATCGCTGTGGTTACCAAATACGCCCAGCGGTATGCTACGACACAAGCCTTTCTGGCGGCTGAGCAACTGAAGTCGCAGGCTTTATTCAACATGGCGTCGACGTTCTATATGGCTATCCTCAATTACTTTTCGCGGACTTCGCTCACCGCCTTGTCTCCAGTGTCATCTCTTACGCTACTAGCTCCTGCTAGACACAACACAAACACGCAACGACCTTAATGAAGTATCAATTACACGCTAATTGACACACTGTCGACGTATATTTCCGCTGAGCACCAGGATGGGAGCGTTGTCCTGTCTATGGTGACATTATCCGTCTACAGCCTCGCTCAACAACACCGCTCGTTACTCATCACGTTTTTTTTTGTCGGCAAGAGTATAGTGTATTTCCTCCGAATGTGCTTTCGGCTTTAGACGTGACCTTGCACGCCCGCTTATTCTGTTACGTTGACGGCGACCGTTGTCGTCAGGATGCCGCCTCATTCTGAGCTTCGCAGTCACCAGAGACCACAGAAAGCTGTCTTCACAAACAAACCACCGAGATTCGAGCCCATCTCCCAAATGCTCCATCTTGCATTTGGGAAATGGGCACGCTAACCATTACGCTACCACCTGCCTCCACCAATTTCTGTTTATCTATCTGCCTGGAGCAATTGCCGGACTTGTTCGCCAGGCTAAACCCGCCTGCTGCTACAATTCACCACCACCACCACCACCATCCCACTTCACGTTTTTGCCGCAGACGCAGGCAGAATGGATGCAGAAACGAAAAAAAAGTAAAGATTGCTTGAGCGGCCAGCTGACACATGACCTTAACTTTGGCAGGTTATTCTCAGTGGAGCGCATGTAGGCTTGCGGCTGTGTGCAGATTGTGTGTCGCCTTAGCTTTATTGTAAATTTGCTTTCACCGACTCTTTTCAGCTAGAACTCAAATGCCGGACAAAAATGATACCTACCGTTGAATATTTTTTTCTTGGTTTCAACCAAAAACTCTGATTTACACAAATAGTGATCTTTTTAAGAAATGGCATAAGGATACTACATTTCGGGTCATGTCGTTGTGTCAGTACGGGCCGGCACCACGTATCGACGAAAGGGCATCACAATGCCGATGCACGCGGCAGGTTACTGAATGAAGAAATCAGGAAGCGACTGTTTTTCAGTTCTCGCAACACATTGTAACAGACACGAAAGACATGGATAAGAAGAGAAGAAAGAGAGGACGAAGAAAACGAGGAGTTAGAGAGGCCGGGCTGCGCTACGATGACGCTACCATCATCGTCCAATTCTCCTGTAAATAAAACCATTTCTTCGCAACTCCTCGTAACAGTTGTGGTGAAAGGTGCTGCGTAATCGACACCCGAAGACGGAGGCTGAACCACAAGTTCTTCGACGGAGCCGTCGCCTTGTTGGACTCCCACCGAATCTACCGGAGTTGAATATGTCCCACGACGCAGACGAACAGCGGCCCATTCCGACTGCTGCCCCAAGTTCTGCTCTGCAACTGAGAGATGCGCGTCCCTTCGCCGGAAGATCGGACGAAGACGTCGAGGAATGGCTCATCCATTATCACCGGGTGAGTGCCGCCAACAGGTGGAACAGCGCTTCTCAGCTTTCGAACGTCGTGTTCTTTCTAACCGATACTTCATTGGTGTGGTTCGACAACCACGAGGAAACATTCACAACATGGGGAAGATCTGTTTCGGAAATCAAAGAGCGATTCGGTGACTCCGCGACGAAAAAGAAAAGGGCAGAACAGACGCTACTGCAACGTGCGCAAGTACCAGGCGAAACCTGCACGACCTACATTGAGGCAGTAATAAAGCTGTGTAGGATGGTGGACTCTGGAATGTCCGAGGAAGACAAAGTCGGGCACATCCTAAAAGGGATTGCCGAGGATGTTTACAATTTCCTCATTGCAAAAGACAGCCTGGCTTCCGTTGCTTACATCATTCGGCACTGTCGTACTTTCGAGCAACTAAAGACGAGGCGCATAACGCCGAAGTTTGGCAGGCTCGCCAATGTAACGACAGTTGCAAGCGGACAGCAACCAGCCCCTTGATCTTGAATCAACGATCCGACAAATAGTTCGGGAAGAACTCAGCCTGCACGCGCAAGTGACATATCCAGGCACTCGTAGCTTCCGCCTACCACCAGATTTTGAGCCAAACGTGGCATCCTTCTCCCCGTATCCTGCGGCAAGGGGCACTGAGGATTATGAACTCGCGCCCCGACAGCAGTCACGTCTCTACGACAGAGGCCCTACTTATGGCGCTCGGCCACAACAAGAGCAGCCGCGTTTTTACCCCCGAGGCCCTGCGACTTCTGTCAGGCCACGACAAGAACAGCACCGACCCTACTACCACGACGCGACTTATGAAAGATATAACGGATTTCAGCAAGCAGCAGAGACACGTTATCCACATGACCACGAACTTTCTCGCCGCCCGCAGCCGTCTACCATTCGTTTCGAGGTATACGCTGTGAACCGCGACCCTCCCGTGTGCTACAACTGTCGTTCCACAGGCCATATAGTTCGGTATTGTCGCCAAGCCCGTCAATCACGTAGGACACCATCGATGTTCTCGCCACCCAGAACCCGTACTTCATATGACCTGCGGACGACCGATTTGCTTCCAAGGGATCACTTCTCACACGAGACCAGACGCAGCGATTCGCCAGCATCTGAGCAGAGTTTCACGCCTCCAAATAGCCGTCCCCGTCGCTCTGCGTCCCCTCGGCGCCGTTCTTCCTGACCGCCCCCGGGAAACTAGCATCCGCGGCCAGTGGATGTGTGGTCGCCGGACGGTCTTTGCAAGAAATACCTCTGCCTGTTGTGATGTTCAAAAACACAGTGAATGTCTCGATTGACGGAATACCGACCATGGCGTTAGTTGATACTCGGGCGACTGTGTCTGTGATGAGCCTCGCTTTGAAAAACCGGCAAGGCCACAAAGTTATGTTTTCTTGGAACGACAGTATTACCTTTCGTGGAGTAGGCGGCGAGTGGTTTCATCCCCTTGGTGTTTGTGCAGTGAGTGTTTTGTTGGCTGGGAAAGTGTTTGTGTCGGAATTCCTTGTTCTTTCTCGTTGTTCGCACGACGTTATTCTTGGTATCGATTTTCTTGAACAGTGCGGCGCTTCCGTGGACTGTGGTTGTGGCGAAATCTCATTGAACAAGTTATTTATATCAGCACATTCTGAACAAAGCTTGGGTAGTGAAGACAAGGACACAGACACAGTCAGTGTTCTTGATGAAGTGATTGTACCATCGTGGTGCCTGACGCCCGTTCGTGTTTCTACAACTACTGTTGATACTGTTTGTGTTGACCTTGTAGTTAGGCCTCTCCGCATAAACGGTGCTAAAAAATATACTTGTGCCCTGCTCTGTCGTGTGAATGACGAAAGGAGTCGCCACATTGTGGGCGCTGAACTCTTCCGCCACGCCGGTTGTCCTTCCTCGCGGTATGAAAATCGCTCTTTTCGATGAAGCCGCATGTACTTCAATAGCGGCACTAACTACGGACGTTTCTACAGCTTACTTTCCTTGCGATAATCGCCATTCTGGAGAGCTAATGCTTGGCATGATCAGCAAGGCTCTCGGTACATCGGAACGGCAAGCACTGGTACAAGTTCTTGCCAGGCATGAGGCCGAATTTGATTTCACGCATGGAGATGCACCCCTTCATTTACCGTCATACCGCGTCCTGCGCTCGTCACAGAATAGATACTGGCTCAGCACACCCCATCCGCCAGAAGCCCTACCGAGTGCCATCGTCCGAGCGCAAAGTTATTGCCGAGCAAGTCAAGGAGATGATGAACAAAAGTGTCGTTCAAGAGTAATCTAGTCCATGGGCAGCCCCAGTAATCCTGGTCCGAAAAAAAGATGGCTCCTGGAGATTCTGCGTGGATTACAGACATCTAAACGCAGTGACGAAGAAGGATGTCTATCCACTACCGCGAATCGATGACGTCAGTGATTGCTTACACGCTGCTTCTTACTTTTCAACACTTGATTTGCGATTGGGGTACTGGCAAATACCTATGGACCCTGCCGACAAGGAAAAGATCGCTTTCGTGACTCCAGAGGGCCTATTCGAATTTAATGTTATGCCTTTTGGCCTTTGCAATGCTCCTGCCACCTTTGAAAGATTCATGGACACAGTACTACGCGGTCTAAAGTGGGAGATATGCATGTGATACCTCGATGATGTTGTAATCTTTGGCCGCACGTTTGAAGAACATAACGAACGCCTCAGCCTCGTTATCGACTGCATTGAGAAAGCTGGACTGGTCCTAAACTCAAAAAAGTGTCGGTTCGACGAACGTCAAACACTGGTCCTGGGACACTTAGTCGACAAGGATGGCGTCAGACCCGATCCTCGTAAGATTGAAGCAGTGAGCTCCTTTAAGCCACCGCAGTCAACACGAGAACTCCGCTCATTCATTGGCCTATGTTCGTATTTTCGTCGTTTTCTTCCCCGGTTTGCCGACATCGTTTACCCGTTGACAAGTGTTTTGCGACAAAATGCATCCTTCAATTGGACGCCAGAGTGTGACGCATCATTCTCTCAACTGAAGTTTATACTAACGTCAGCACTCCTCTTGCGTCACTTCGATCCATCTTGCCCGACTGAAGTTCACACTGATGCGCGGGGAATCGGGATAGGAGCGGTGCTTGTACAACGTCACAGTGGTGCAGAACAGGTTGTCGCATATGCCAGCCGTTGTCTGAGCAAATCTGAACGCAATTATACGGTCACGGAACAGGAATGCCTGGCAGCCGTTTTCGCCGTACAAAAGTTTCGATGTTATCTTTACGGTAGACCATTCAAGATTATCAACGACCATCATTCTTTATGCTGGCTGGTCGGTTTGCGTGATCCCTCTGGTCGCCTCGCACGTTAGGCGCTGCGCCTCCAGGAATACGACTTTGTGGGTACAAGAGTGGCCGTCGTCACGCTGACGCAGACTGCTTCTCTCGGATTCCTCTTGTGACTACCGACTGCGATGCTGAGAATTTTGACGACTGTCTCGCTGCTGTTACTCCTACGTTCCCTGACGCGGCAGACTTTCAGCGAGAACAACGGGATGATGTTACCCTTGATCCGCTTTTTGTCGCCGCCCGTACTTCTAAAGGCAGCGGTCGCTTTACTGTCCGTGATAAATTGCTGTACAAAACTAATTACTCCGGGCATGGAGCGCGTTTTCTGCTTCTTGTCCCCGAGAGTCTCCGCTCCGAGGTTCTACGCGCCATGCATGACGATGTGACATCCGGCCATTTCGGCTTCGTACGAACGCTGCACCGCACGCAGGAGCGCTTTTACTGGCCCAAGATGTACGAAGCAACCAAGCGCTATGTCGCTATGTCGCTAGTTGTGAAACGTGCCAACGTCACAAGCGACCGACCACCGCAGCCCCGGGTCCCCTTCGGCCATTGACACCGCCCAGTACGCCGTTCGAGCAAGTAGGCATTGACCTTCTGGGTCCATTCCCGCCATCTAACAACAGGAACCGCTGGATAATTGTCTGCGTAGACCATCTTACACGGTATGCAGAAACTGCAGCCATACCGTCTTCCACCGCTGCTTGCGTGGCGGCCTTCCTTCTCCGTTCCGTGGTCCTTCGTCATGGCCCACCACGTGTCATCATCAGCGACCGTGGTCACCGTGGTCGCCAGTTCACGGCTGATGCCATTGAAGAGTTACTTCGTTTGTGCACTTCACAGTTCCGTCATTCCATGCCATATCATCCACAGACCAATGGCCTCGTTGAAAGGACAAACAGAACGCTGACTAACATGCTTGCTATGTACGTCTCCTCCAATCATAAGAACTGGGACGACGTGCTGCCCTTCATCACTTATGCATACAACACTGCGAAGCACGAAACCACGAATTATAGCCCATTTTACCTCCTGTATGCAAGGTTACTGCGAAGCCCTCTGGACACTTTCCTACCTTTCGTTCTGCACAGTGATGATTCTGTATCGAAGACTTTGTGTCTCGCTGAAGAAGCGCGTCGAATAGCTCGTCTTCGTACTCTGGCCTCGCAAAGTCATTCGAAAGAGCGATACGACGACCGTCACGTACAAGTATCGCTGCAAAAAGGTGACTTATTCCTCCTTTGGACACCGCAACGCAAGCGTGGATTGTACCAAAAGTTCTTGTCACAATATTCAGGCCCATTTGTATTGTGGACCGCCTGAGCGAACTCACTTACGTCATAGCTCGCCTCCTGTGCAATGGTCGGCGATCAAGCAGAACTCAGCTGACTCATATTGCTCGCCTGAAGCCTTTCTACCCTGCTTGTACATCCTGACTCGCCCCACGGGCTTCGTCTGCTTGCGGGGAAATTTAACAGATACGAAAGGCACGGACAGGAAGAGAAGAAAGAGAGGACGAAGAAAACGAGGAGTTAGAGAGGCCGGGCTGCACTACGATCACGCTACCATCATCGTCCAATTCTCCTGTAAATAAAACCATTTCTTCGCAACTCCTCGTAACAATATTGTACACAGCACACTAGGCAGCCACCACCATGACATTTTATTTTTGACAACTGCGACACCAAATGGCGGACTGATATACTTCCTAAAGGGGTTTAACTTTATTTTTTCATCGCAGAACCGCAAGCACAGGTTGCGTCGCGCGTATACCGCAGCCACGTACTGTGGCCGCACTCCTTTTCCTCTAACAATGTGGCCCCCGGCGGCTTCACGCGCTCCCGTAGGTGGCGGATTGGACTGTCACTCCAGAAGTTTAAATACACAACCTCTTTGCATAGAAACGACGGCATCATTGTTAACATATTGTTGGCTTGGATATGTTTGGCACGAGGCCCAAGACCCTGTCTTCTAACACGTTCTTATGTTTGCGTTCGCGTCTCTGTCTTGAAGGGACTCACACCGTGACATGCTACAATGGTGCTTGCGTTGGGCGTATGTAAGGCGAAAAACGCGGTTCTAAAATGTCTGTTCACTAACTTGTGCAGTAAAGCCATGTTTATAGTATTCGCGCAGGATAGTAGTAGTATAGTAAGAGTCACGAGTATGGCATCCGTAACCGCAAGTGCCACGTTATGGTCGTAACTTGTCGGGACAGCGTAGATGTAATCCACAGACCCTGCCACTAAGGAATACGTGGCTAGGCATGGCTGATGAATAAGTAATTGCGAAGGTTGGTTTTCAGTAAAGGTTTGTTACCAAGAACGGTGGGAGCTTATACTGCCGCAAAGGACGGATGCTGGGCGGTGACTCCAATCATTTACTCGGCACATCGCACATCTACACTGGAATTCAACTGGTTTCGCCAACTCTTGCTTATATTCTCTCGCCTCTAAGCTGCGACTTCGCCTGCCACCCAGGCCCCAGCTTTTCCTCTTTGTCCCCCACTTCTTTCCCAGTCTGCTGAGACATGCTTCCACTGAGTCTTGCTCCTCCTTTTTCTCAATAAATAAAGGCATTCATCCATGCATGCCTAGGTTACTGCAGAAAATAGCGTGTCTTTATCTCCATAACCACCCCGTCTCTCACCTGGACTCTCCCATCGCAAAACAAAGTTGCTGTGTTCCAAATGGCTGGGCGTCACATATACAATTTTCTAGGAAAGGCCAGTAGCACGGCGGGCAATTTTCGGTGGGTGACGAGACATTATATAGAACACCTTCTCTGCCATATATACACTCAGTGCTCTGCTTCGTGAGCTACTATTAGCCGCTACGACGATGTACGAAATGAAAGAAACCTAGCTGGGCTGGTCGCGCGCAGCTCTTTTTGGATTCGTGATGCGTCGGTTTAAAATAATAATATTTCTTATCTAAGCCTAAATGACAGCGATATAGGCGAGGTGAGTTACGGTAGCTAGTTGGCTTGGACTAACGACGCTCTTCATGCAGCACTTTCGTGTTATGCGTGTTGGCGAACGGGAATGAAAGACAGGAGGGTAACACGCCTTCCTGAAATGAAACATTCGGAATGACCCTTTCTTTGGCGGTTGGACATATGTCGAGGGTGCCCAATACGAACAATCTGCAAGTCTGTATTACCTTGCAAAGGGGAACTCAGATGAAACGCTGTCAAACAGATAGGCTTTTAATTATCGTAAGTAGATCTTTATTGGAATTCTTTACCATGAAGTGAAAGCCGACTAATAAGCATTTAAATTTTCTTTGTTAATAAAACATCCTGTTAGTAAAAGGTTGCTGTGCTTTACAGCCCCCTAAATTAAAACGTAAGTTATGGAAAATAAATTGGTGTGGTTAATGTGTAAACGCATACGCAAGAAAAGGCCTAGTCCATTTCCCAGTATTCTCTCAATGAAGATGGAGCACCTCTATACTCTCGCGTTGTAGTGATGTGAAGAACAAAACACTTCCAAAAGAGTCAGTCACGAATGTTACTCATTATAAGATGAGCTTGCGCTGGAAAAGAAAATAACACTCAAAGATACCGATGGCTGCGCGCAGAGTGCTTCCTCTGATTCCGATCTACGGATCAAGGCGTCGGTTCGTCAGATTGGAATGCTCGTACATCGCAGCGCAATCTCGGGTCGGCAAATGTGATGGAGAATGTACGCCAGTATTCGCTTCACGCGCGCAATCTGATAAGATAGCGCTCTTTCGCTATTGAATCCGTGCCAACATACTGGATATTAGAAACACATGCAGGCGCATCTTGAGCTAACTGATAACTTTGGAACTGTGGTTAGACGCTAAACCCCCCCCCCCCCCTTAAAAGAAGGAATACAGTTGCTTTCAATATTAGCTGAAACATAGTGCTGGTGGTATAAAAAGGGCCCACAACACTGCACAGCGGCGCCGATTGACATACAGGAAATTCAAGAGCGAACCACTTTACAATTACTGGTATTTATCAAACCAGCATATCGTGGTTTAATGTAGCCCTGTATTCCAGGGGCCAGTTCCAACACGGGTACTGTGTCGGAGCTCATATTTCATGTCAGCATTATTTGTCACAAAATCAAAGCATTTTTTCTTTAGATCTTAACATTAGACAGCCAAAATACATGCAGCGAAACCCTCACCTTAATATTTCAGTACTTTTCGTTCTAACGTACATATCCGTGCTGATCCATATGTTACAAAGTGCTGAAAATGTACCCAATGCTTTCCTCCAGGAAGCTGTTTTTATTCCTTATGATGCCAGGAAACCGAGTCTGATGCCACCAACGCTCAGAAACCTAGTCGGGAGCGCGCACCATGTTCTCGCACACCTTGTGGGATGTACCGTAGCGCTGAGGTGCTTCTTGTATAATGTATGAGAATCGGTTGTAAAGACAGACGTGCAAGGTTGGGTCATGTGCTTAAGCTCATGAAGTTGATTTGTGCCAAGATAACCTGTCCAAACTTTCACACTTACTTTATAAGAAGTCTACAGCACCATCAATATGCCGACTGCTTTTAACTGCACAAAACAAAACCATTCGAACGATGCAAACAATGTTAACATCATTTTATCATTCAAGTGTTCAAATTGGTAACCTCTAGATGCGGAGTAAGTTGAGAAGTTGTTTGCGTAATTAACAAAGCTACGTAATTAAATTTTTAGTAAGGGTTTTTACGTGGTTAAAGAAAATGAGCAGTTTGGAGCCCGTCCTCGAGATTAAGCAGCCAAACGAACAAATTTCGACTAAATATGCTTCTGTAAGAGCAATGCGAACAAAAATTTTCCAAGTAAACACTCTTGGAAGACGTAACTGACGCAGAAAAAGAACATCTGTGAAGTCAAAGAAAGAACAGCACTTCACGACGGGACACACACAGGGGGAACCACACACAAACTGCGCTAACATTAAGTGCTGTTCTTAATGTGATAATGAAGCAACTAGCCCGTCTCTCTTTCCTTCCAAACCTGTAAAGTCAACCTGAACACATCTAGCCTTTTGTGGTGCTGTCATCAATAGTATGGCCCCGTGAACATGTTCCCCATGGTCACATAGTCGCGTTCCATTTTTATTCACGCTGCTTTCTCGAAGGCAAGCATTTTAAAGTTTTAGTGTCAATACGGCAGTGAACGTGTGACGCCGAAAGCTTGCTTGGTAGCAGAAGCGATGCATGACGGAATGATGGTGCAGATTTAGCGTGTCGTCGGCATCAAGACAGTGCACTGCCGCCGAGCGAAGGAAGATAACGAAAGGGAACAGCTTGGTAGCTGCTCAGGAAGCCGTGCCGATGGTGGCGGCGCCATCATGACAAAATCTGAGGCGGCGATATTGACGGCTGAGGCGATTTTTTTTCTTTTATTCTTTTATTACTTTTTTTACAACGAAGTCGTTAAGAGTATGCTTTAACTCGGGCCCAATTCCGACGTGGCCTATTCACATAAATGTAAAACGCCGAAACGATTTTCTGAGATAACCCCTGGGCCGATTTTAATAAATTTTGCTGGATTCGGGAGAGAAAGGTAAATTCTAGTGACTATTAGAAGCGCAAATTTCTATTTAGGGCTTGAATTCTGGTAAAAGATTTTCAAAAATTCAAAAGTGCGAAAAATACAGAAGCACGAAGTTTACAAATTAATAACTCCGCATCAAGAACTGATATCGCGGTTATGTAAACAGAATCCTTTAGACAATTCAAAGCGGACAAATCCAATATGCCGATTTATATCTTACGTGAAGTCGTTACGTTGTGAACAAGGGTTGTGGAAAAGCTGCATTTCCACATTACTAAATTTTTTTAGATTCATGCGTATTATATCAATTTTGTCCGCTTTAGATGTGCTGTTAGATGCAATGTACAGAATTGTGATATCAGTTTTGATTGCCGAAAGACAGAGTTGTAAAGTTGGTTTCGTTTTCTGAAAATTTGTGATTTTTGCCAATTTTGAATAAACAAATGATGACCCAAATAAAAGATTTTAAACCAACAGTCACTAGATTTTAAGTATTTCTTTCAAGTGCAACAACCCTTGTAAAATTTGATGCAGTGGTTGTGGAGAAAAACGAGTTGTCCTTTTACATGTATTTATATAGGACCACCAGAGCTAAAGGTTCCTCTTAAGGGCTACTTTCCCCACTATCGCGTCCGCGTATAGAGCAAAATCCCGAAGATAGCATAATACCGGCCTGACCCGCAGCAGAGGTGCAGCAAACGTTCAGCTCTCCCCATACGTGGGCTGATCCCGAATGTAACGCCATGCCAGGCCGACCAGCGGCGGAGGTGAAGCAGGCATTAAGCACTCCCCATACGTGGGCCGATCCCGAAGACAGTGCAACGCGGTGCCGACATACGGCGGAGGTGCAGTTCGCCATTAAGGGGCCCACATACACAGCTTTGCGGGTCGTATTTCTTCAGAGAGTGGGAGGGCACTGAGATTTTTTACTTATCAAACATCAGGTCATCGACGGCGAAACTAGGGACACCAAAGCCGTCCTCGGGCTCCACCTAGAAAGCGCCTTCGACAAAGTTACGCACTCTGCCATCCTCGCGCAGGTATCGCATCTAAACCTAGGCGAGAGGTCGTACGAATATTTCAAAGGCATCCTCACCGGCAGATGGCGGAGCTCAGACTCGGCGACCTGAAGACGGACGAGAAGACATTAGGGAGCCAGGGCACTTCCCAAGGCTCCGTCATCTCACCCATGCTATTTATTCTTGCTATGATTCAAGTTGCCAAAAGACTACGCCAGCTTGAAGGACTGAAGCACACGATATACGCGGACCACATTACGCTGTGGGTGGACGGGGGCAGTGATGCCCGCACAAAATCCACGCCACAGACGGCAGTCGACACGATCGAAGAAAGCTTGGAAGGTACGGGACTGCGTTGCTCCCCAAGTAAGTTGGAGCTCCTGCTTTACCAACCGATCAAAACACACAGAATCAAGAAGCAAAGGAAACACTAAAAGATCAAGATCCGCACCAGGGATGGTAACACAATACCGACGGTCAGCAAGATCCGAGTCCTGGGCATGACGATCGAAGTGCTCGGCAGGAACGAAGACACCATCACCCGCATCGTGGGTAAGGCGTCCAATGCCAGCAGACTGCTCAAGCGCGTTACCACCAAGAAGGGAGTCATGAAGGAGGAAAACTTCATCAGGCTTATACACTCCTTCGTACTCTGCCAGTGTACGTGGCAGCCTTCCACAAGTGGGTGAAAAGCGAAAAGAACAAGCTAGACATCCTAATCCGGAGGGCTTACAAGACACCCCTCGGTCTACTTGAAACTACCAACATGAAACGTCTCCTCCAGCTGGGCATACACAACACGCTCGACGAGGTCATCGAAGCGCAAAGAGCCGCTCAGGTGGAAAGATTGTCATCAACAAAGGCCGGCAGAAAGATCCTGTGCAGTCTAGGCATCGGTTATCACGAACAGCAGGGACCAAAATGCCCCGTCCCCGACCACGTACGATGAAACGCGCGGGTTGACCCCTTGCCGAAGAGCATGCATCCGGAATTCAACGAAGGCAGAAGACGCGCTATAGCCAAGGCACTAACGGACCTGCACGCGGAAGACACCGGTGCCAGATACGTGGATGCAGCCGAATATGCCGGCCGCAACTGCTTCGCGATCGCGGTGGTCGACTCCGTGCGGGCGACTGCCAGCACATCGAGCAAGCAAGTGGAGGAAGCAGAAGAAATAGCCATCGCCCTGGCCATCGTAACCCGAGAATGCCACATGATCCTCAGCGACTCCAGACAGGCGGTGAGGAACTACGCCAAAGGAAGAATTGCCCCAACGTCGGCACGCGTCCTGCTCCGACAGGCATACCGCGACAAGAGTACTCGAATCAAGTGGTTCCCGGAGCACGCAGGACAAGCGTCGGAGAAGCATGCCAATCGCAACGAAACGGCACACGCCCGAGCGCGAGGATTAACCGACCGCGCCCAAGGCAATGGCTGCCCGCTGTGTTTCAGCGCCAAAGACCGGATGACCACATATAACGAACTGACCAAGGCTTTCGGCTGCCCCGTAGACTTCTCCCGCCGCCCTGCAAAGGGCTCAGCAGGTCGCAGGCCGTGCTGTTCAGGTAACTACAAACGAGAACACTTCCAAGCCCGGCGCTATTGCATAGGATGTAACCAGAATCGCACCACCATGACAAGTGCAGAGCGTGCTGCAGGGAGAAGGCCACATTCGAGCACATGCTATGGGATTGCTCCAAACATCCAAGCCAAGCTAACTCAGGACATATACCGCCGCAGCTTGAGGAAGCAACGTGGAGCGAAGACCAAGAAATACAACTACAGGCCGTCGAGCAGGTCATCGAGGCGATGGCTCGGCAGGAGCCTGGTGAGCCGGCAACGGCGAGCGGGGATCCTCGCAGAGCACCCGCTGTAAGAGTCGGCAGTCGTAGCCGTAGGGAGGACCTTGTGGCGACAGGACTAGGCGAGCAGGATTTATTTACATATTAACATTTTAAGGAAGATACATTGGCAGTTTAGCGCGACTCCAATGTGGAGCCCGCAAGACTATCATACAGCAAACAGCTTACGAGCACACAGCTCACTAGTACATTTCTAGCATGACAACGAGCACTCAGCTCCCGACGACGAGCACGCTCTAGCAGCCGGTAAACGCTGCTTATAAGCTCTCCGCTCGACGTCATAGTTCGATGTCCCCGTGGACCAGCCCTTCTGGCGGAGGGCTCACAAACACGTGCCGCACACACGCACAGGGGAAAAGGGTCCGGAGCCGACGTCAGAGGGCTTCGTAGAACTCTGCTTTGTCTCGGGTGGCGCAGCCGAGTACCACATTCCTGAGTTGACCGCGCGCCACGTGGCTGCCGGTCATCCGCAGTTCTCTGAAGTGCGCCCTGTCTGGTGGGATTGGAACAGGTGCTGCGGGCTGAAAGCTGGCACGTTGCCACCGCGTACGGCCATTCCTAACACCACCACGATGACGACGTAGGTCACGTCCGAAGCGCGCCTTCACGCTTTACTGCAGGCTCAATAAACGTTTTCCCAATCTAATCCAATTACTTATCCGCGTTTGTCTTGCATGCGTGTGCAATAGAAACAAGAAGCAGGTATGCATAGAAAATCTGAGGTGGCGGCGGCGGGTCGTAGCGCAGAAGTTAGCATGCCCAGCCCCTCCAGGTACTTACATCTGCATTGACATGGGTTCGTGGTAGTGATAGCGACCACAGCTCTACTTTTTCTGCGCGCGATAGCCATTGTGGCAGCACGCGCAGAACTGGCAGAACTTTCGAAGTTAATCAACAAGCGTAAGACAGCTGACATAAGGAAATATAATATGGATAGAATTGAACATGCTCTCAGGAACGGAAGAAGCCTAAAAACAGTAAAGAAACTAGGAATTGGCAAGAATCAGATGTATGCGTTAAGAGACAAAGCCGGCAATATCATTACTAATATGGATGAGATAGTTCAAGTGGCTGAGGAGTTCTATAGAGATTTATACAGTACCAGTGGCACCCACGACGATAATGGAAGAGAAAATAGTCTAGACGAATTCAAAATCCCAAAGGTAATGCCGGAAGAAGTAAAGAAAGCCTTGGGAGATATGCAAAGGGGGAAGGCAGCTGGGGAGGACCAGGTAACAGCAGATTTGTTAAAGGATGGTGGACAGATTGTTTTAGAGAAACTGGCCACCCTGTATACGCAATGCCTCATGACCTCGAGCGTACCGGAATCTTGGAAGAACGCTAACATAATCCTAATCCATAAGAAAGCGGACGCCAAAGACTTGAAAAATTATAGACCGATCAGCTTACTGTCCGTTGCGTACAAACTATTTACTAAGGTAATTGCATATAGAATCAGGAGCACCTTAGACTTCTGTCAAGAAAGGACCAGGCAGGATTCCGTAAAGGCCACTCAACAATAGATCATATTCACACTATCAATCAGGTGATAGAGAAATGTGCGGAATATAACCAACCCTTATATATAGCTTTCATTGATTACCAGAAAGCGTTTGATTCTGTCGAAACCTCAGCAGTCATGGAGGCATTACGGAATCAGGGTGTAGACGAGCCGTATGTAAAAATACTGAAAGATATCTATAGCGGCTCCACAGCCACCATAGTCCTCCATAAAGCAAGCAACAAAATCCCAATAAAGAAAGGCGTCAGGCAGGGAGATACGATATCTCCAATGCTATTCACAGCGTGTTTACAGGAGGTATTCAGAGACCTGGATTGGGAAGAATTGGGGATAAAGGTTAATGGAGAATACCTTAGTAACTTGCGATTCGCTGATGATATTGCCTTGCATAGTAACTCAGGGGACCAATTGCAATGCATGCTCACTGACCTGGAGAGGCAAAGCAGAAGAGTGGGTCTAAAAATTAATTTGCAGAAAACTAAAGTAATGCTTAACAGTCTCGGAAGAGAACAGCAATTTACAATAGGCCGCGAGGCACTGGAAGTCGTAAGGGAATACATCTACTTAGGGCAGGTAGTGACGGCGGATCCGGATCATGAGACGGAAATAATCAGAAGAATATTCTAAGAATGGGCTGGGGTGCATTTGGCAGGCATTCTCAGATCATGAACAGCAGGTTGCCATTATCCCTCAAGAGAAAAGTATATAATAGCTGTGTCTTACCAGTACTCACCTACGGGGCAGAAACCTGGAGGCTTACGAAAAGGGTTCTACTCAAATTGAGGACGACGCAACGAGCTATGGAAAGAAGAATGATAGGTGTAACGTTAAGGGATAAGAAAAGAGCAGATTGGGTGAGGGAACAAACGCGAGTTAATGACATCTTAGTTGAAATCAAGAAAAAGAAATGGGCATGGGCAGGACATGTATTGAGGAGGGAAGATAACCGATGGTCATTAAGAGGAAGCTTTAGCTCGGGCCCAACTCCGACGCGGCCTATTCAAATACATGTAAAACGCAAAAACGTTTTTATGAGATAACCCCTGGACCGATTTTGATGAAATTTGTTGCATTTGAAAAAAAAAGTTAAATTCTAGTGAGTGTTGGAAGCGGAATTTCGATTTAAGGCTTGAATTTTTTTTAAACGATTTTCAAATATTTGACCGTTTGAAAAAAATAGAAGCACGAAGTTTACAAATTCACAGATCTGCATAAAGAATTTATATCGCGGTTCTGTAAACGGCATCCACTAGATCATTCAAAGCAGACAAATTCAATATGTCATTTTCCATCTTACGTGAATTTGTTACGTTGGTTACAACGGTTTTGCAAAAGTTGTATTTCCCTTTGAATACATTTTTTTATATTCATGTGCAACATATCGATTTTGTCCGCTTTGGATGTACTACTAGATGCCATTCACAGAATTGTATTATCATTTTTAGTGGTTGAGTTACGGAGTTGTAAACTTGATAGTTTCGTTTTTTGAAAAGTTTCGATTTTCGCCAATTTTTAATAAAAAATTGACGACCTAACTCGAAAATTCGAAACCAACAGTCACTAGATTTTATGTTTTTCTTTTAAATGCAACAAACCTTGTCAAATTTGGTGCAGTGGTTGCCGAAAAAAACGAATTCTCCTTTTACATGTATTTAGATAGGAGCACTCGAGCTAAAGCTTCCTCTTAAGGGTTACGGACTGGATACCAAGGGAAGGGAAGCGTAGCAGGGGGCGGCAGAAAGTTAGGTGGGCGGATGAGATTAAGAAGTTTGCAGGCACAGCATGGCCACAATTAGTACATGACCGGGGTTGTTGGAGAAGTATGGGTGAGACCTTTGCCCTGCACTGGGCGTAACCAGGCTGATGATGATTATGATGAGCCATTGTGAAACTAAGGATGTAGTTAGCATGCCCAGCCGTAACTGCTGCAAATTGCAGCAGTTACGAGTGGTGGAACCCTGCTGGGGCTGATAGTGAAGAAAGCTTCCTTTCTCTGCGCACTCTCGCGATGGTGAAGCTAAAATGATGAGGAGGCCACCATAACAGAATGGATGGACCACCTGCGGATAGGACGAAGCACACCAAGTTTTTAGCACTTGGCCTGGAGTCAAGCGCTACAATGGCTAGTACGGCCTCACGGAGATGATAGACCGAACTGCTTCGCACTGCTAACACTGGACTGATACTAAGAAAATACTCCGTTCGCAGACACCACGCTACACTGAAATTAGCAAAACAAAATCAGTTGATAAACTGACAGTGTCAATTATCTGGTGTCCTTATTGTGCGTGTGAATGGCATAAAGGTCCTCGCAATGAAATGGTAGTATCTTTGTTTTTGCTGCAGTTGCACACAAACAAACTTCGTTGAAGTGATCGGACAGCAATCTACCAGCAGGGAAGACCAACCCGCAAATTAAAAATAATTGCTGGTTTCAGATCTTCCAGTGTACTTTGCGCTCAGCTACTATCTGTAATATTTTTTTTTCTTTTTGTGCTCTTATGAAGAGGAAAACTCCACATTTCTACAATATCAACAACAGTACACAAAATAGACTGGCTTTGAAGCTGTGACCACGCACCGCACTTTTCTACATTCAGCACATGTAGTATTGGGGCAACGCGTTTGAGCAAAATGATTAGGTTTTCGGTGAAAGCGCTGTGACAGGCGGGAAGAAATCGTTGTCATGCCCGGTCTAAATAATACCGTCTGAAATCTTATTTACCTAACATATTTTTTGAGAAATCACTATAACCCTTTATACGTTTGCTTCGTATGAGTTACGTACTAGCTTGCCTCGTCAATCTCAAAAATGTATTGCCTTTGTGGGAAAGGCTTTCGTGAAAAACGGCCCAACATAACAGTAAAACATCCAGCATGGTTTCTATCCAGATGATTGACGAAATTCTGCACTGAGAACGTGTCGACTAGCGTGCGATTGAAAGTTTAATTATGATCGTTGTAAGCTTGTGTTGCGTCTAGCACGAGCGAGTAGTGTTAGCGATGTCATTGGTGTGAAAATGGTCAGCTCGGTCTGCGATTTGTTTTTGTGGATCTCCACATTGAACGTCGCAGTCGTCACGATGAGAGCCCACCCATGACATCATTAGCTCAGTGGGCTGGGAAGGCTCGAGTGGTAGCTCACCTTGAGGGATATAGGTAACAAGTATTGACGTACGTACTTTGCGATGATGAAAAATATGCAGAAACACCACTGGTGTTGTCTAACTATTCGTAAACAGGCCCCCAAATTTCAATTGGCCCACCCAAACAATAAGTAGGCCCACCCCCAAATTTCAAGTTGGCACACCCTCAAACTTAAATTGGCCCACCCTCAAGTTTAAAGTCGGCCACGCCCTATTTTCTTTTTGCCCAGCCTTAAACCTCAAGTTGGCTTAAACCCGAATTTCAATTGGGCCACCCCTAATTTTCAAGTTGGTCCACAGACGAATTTCCATAAATCGTCCTCCAAATTTCGAGCCAACGCATCCCAAAATTTACGTTGGCCCACCCCCATATCGCCCCCAAATTCAGATTGGCCGACCCCGAGATTGCTCCCACATTTAGGTAGGATCACCCCCAAATATAGATTGGCCCGCCTCCACAACACCACCAAATTTAGATTGGCCCACTCCAATACCACCCGAAAATCTAGGTTGGCCCATCCCCATATCAGCCCCAAACTAACGCTGGCGCAACCCTCGATCACCTCAAATTTAGGATGGCCCACTGCAAATCGCCCACCAACTAAGGTTAGTCCACCCATATTTTACCCTCCAATTCAGCTTGGCCCAGCCGCGCATCACCCCCATGGTTAGGTTAGCCCGACCCCATGTCAGCCCCAAATTTAGGTTGGCCCACCCCCATATCATCCCCAAATCCAGGTTCGCCCACCCCCATATTAGCCCCAAACTTAGCCTAGCCCAGCCCTCTATCACCTCAAATTTAGGATGGCCCACCGCAAATCACTCCCACATTTAGTTTAGCCCACCCCCGTATCACCCCCGATTCAGCTTCACCCAGCCCCATATCAGCCCCATGGTTAGGGTGGCCCACCCCCCATATTTCTCCCAAATTTAGGTTCTCCCACCCCCGTATCCTCCCCAAATCCAGGATGGCCCACCCCCCATATTCCCCCAAACTTAGGCTTACCCACCCCTATATCAACTCAAATTTAGGTTGAGCTACCCCCATATCAGCCTCACATTCAGCTTGGCTCACTACCATTTCACCCCAAATTTAGGTTGGGCCACTCCCATATCACTACCACATTCAACTTGACCAATCCCTGTATCACGGCCAAATTTGTGCTGACGCCACTTCCAATTTCAAGTTGGCCACCACACCCCCTTTTATAAAGACCTATGTATTCATATGGGAAATGCGTCAAGTTTTTTGGCGTTACAGACACGATTTCGCACGATTTTGCTACCAGATCACTGGGGCACTCACCAAAGAATGCTTCGCATTAAAAGCAACTGCACCGAACGAGTGACGCCATATGTTGATCCTAAATACTGACGGCTAGCCAAGCTAGCTTCTCTGTAGAGCGACCGGGGCAGACACAGCACGGGACATTTATTCAAATTGTTTTTTTTACGGCCACACCTACGGATTCATACCACTTGGCTGTAGGCGACACATTACCAGTAGCTATTAATGCACACGCTGCACATCTCCTATTTGGTGCATTTCTTAATTGGATGAATCTTTAGAAATAATTAACGTTCGGGCAGCGACTCAGCTTAGCAGACATTTTGTTCCGCACGAATGTTGCGTAGGAATGGCACTGGCCACCGGGTGGCATTGTGGCCCAGGTTGACCTCATTCGCTCGGAGTATTAAAGACATGGGAAAGTCGAAGAAAACGCACCTTCCAGAAGGACGCAATAAGAATGGCCATTTTGTTCTCCCAGGTGCCACGCTACAGAGCACGAAAGTTTTTTTTTTTTTTTTGCGTAGCACAAAGCTTTGCGCAAGCTTCTAGTTATGATGTCCAATGAATAAAACCTTCATAAATGCGATGACCTAACAAATGAACACGACATTGCTGTGTTTTAGGAAGGAAAAATAGAAAACATAATATTTCAAGAGAACGACTGGAAAACCAGAACCGAAAGCAAATCATGAGTTTTGTGTTTCTTCCATCTGGTGGGAGACTATAATACTAAGTCCTATGCGGCTGTAAAAAAAAACTGCGCCGCTGAAAAACCAGAACCGAAAGCAAATGTTGGGTTTTGTGTTTCTGCCATCTAGTGAGAGACTACAAAACTAGGTCCTATGCGGAAAAAAAAAGAAGACCGAAGCGAGAATCGAACCGCGGCCACCGCTAAGCGTGACTAAAGGTGCGCGCAATTCTACCGCTCGGCCACGGCTTCCAAGGGTTCGCGCAGGCGTACGAACGTCTTTTTATAGACACCACGTAAATTTTCAGGACAGTGTTACAAAAAACGCTTTTGGGAACAGTGTTACGCCGTGTGTGGAGAGTCGAGCTAGGCATCAGTCGAAAGCTGAGTCTCCGGACAACATACGCTGCACTGCGTATTGCGATAGAAGCCGTAGTGTAATCACAGCCGCGGTTCTTGCCTCGAAAATAGAGTACAAATTTTCGTCGTTTCCATAGGCTTCCATTGCTAAATCTTTAACCGCTGTGGGAACAAAATTCTTACGTGCCATAGAGTGATCACTGCACTTGGCTCGTGTGGATTGTCTTCCAGAACACGTCTGTCACCTGCGTTTTTTGATAATCGACCTGCAGCTTTTGTTATTCGCGAAAAACCCGCTCGTTCCATTGAAAACGCGCTAGCTTCGTGCCGGGGCCGCTTGGGGCGCTAGTTGGTACGTGTCCAGAAAAGCTGGATATGCTACCATGTTGCGCGCCTTCAAAGGCAGCCACTACCTATTCTAGTGCTTTCAAGCGTTGTAAAGGAGACACTCGAAGCGGGAAAATCTCGCCACTAAATGAGGACCGCAGCGTACGAGGGAATTGAAACTCTCGTTTTCAGCTCGCTTCGGCGCTCTCGAAGCAGCCGACGCGGCCGCTATGTCCACGTGATCCCTAATAGCACGTCACGCCGACGGTGGCGCCAGCTTTTCCAGTGGTGGAGCTCGAGGCCAATTGCCTGCAAATAGCCGGAACGCTTCTAACTTTGACTACCAGACAACTCAGCTTCGAAAAGCTCCAAAATATCCCGCAGTGAAAAATCATGAAAAGCAGCTCGCGATTGTGCTGCAAGTTCAGCCCCAGAAAATCATGAACGAAGTAACAGGAAGGACAGAACGGAGTGTGTAACCATTGTACAAAGGGGGGAAAATCATGTAAAAGCGAAAACAATGATTTATAGTTTTTCCCATCTGCATATTATGGGTAGGAAAATGTAAGATATAATTTAGTCTCGAAAGGAGCGGTATACATTGAACGCATGTTTTAATACTTTTTTAGATGACCAGTGGAGCCGAAGTTTTATTTTTCTATAGTTTTACGTTGGTCACATATTTGCATTACTTAGCATAACTTTCGCATAACAAGAATGCGTTTCTATATTATTACTGGACTCAAATGTGTGGCAGTTAATCAGTGTTGCAGATCACACGACTGCTACGGAAATGTGAATAAAGTCGACTTCCGTTGATTCGAACTTTGCGGGACCGGAATATTCTGTCGAATAGTCCGAAAGGTAGAATTAACAAACAGGAGGAAAATGAAGGAATTGAAATACTTTTCATTGCTCAGAGCAATCTACGATGTCCTTTCAGCTTAGTGCTCAATCTTCAAGCGGCAACGATCGCCAGCATGTTTAAATGCTGCCTCGAAGTTGAACTGAAAGCAAAACTAAAGGTCTGAAAGTCTAGAAAATTAAAGTAAAAATAAATAAAGTAGAGGGCGTCGAATTAAGCGCAGCGGCATGCTTTGACGTTCGAACTAAACAATGCTTTCTTTCCATAGCAATGTATGGCTTCTCGCCGGCACTTCTTAGTGCGTTCGAATAAAGGAAAAAGTCGAATAAACGAAAGTTGAATTAGTGAGAGTCGAATGTGTTGCGGATATGCTTCACTCAAAATTTCCCCTCTGTAAGCAGAAAGCACTACACTCACTGAAATTGTCCGTACATATGGTCCGATAATCTTACTGTTTTCCTGCACGATTCTTACTGAAATTACGTGGAATTAGTGTAGAATTTGTATGGATTCCGTAAGGCTAGTACGAAAAGCATATGAAAAATATATGAAATTACTGGACTGCATTGATAAGCATTTCAGCAGCAGGAGTTGAACAAAAATGAGTTCTGCGGTATAAATTATGTGCCATACCCACCATCTGATTATGGGGCACGCCGTAGTGAGGGAATGGGGATTAATTTTGACCACCTGGGGTTCTTTAACGTGCATCTAATGCACGGTAAACGGGCGTCTTTGCTGTCGTCTTCCGTGCTGTTAGCCTCAGCACTCGATTATATTGCTCGCTGTTTCAATTCAGCACCAAGCCGAAGTGACGTAGTGTCTTTGCCAACGGTTTCGCTCGTCATCCAGCTTACCGTGTGAGCGAACGTATGCGTACGACAGATGGCAATCGTGTTTATGATATGAAGCAAAAGCCATTACGATGACATATAAAAAAAGTCGCAGTTACACCAGAAAGGCGAGCATTGATTGCGATAGCAAACTAGTAGACAGCTGTGCGAAGAAAGGATCGCAGATTTATCGGCCGTATAAACTTGAACAAGTCCGCTTACTAACTGGACTAACAATCATGGTGTCGGCGTGCACAAGCAAATATGGACACATCACAGAATGGTGAGCGCCGACACTCGCTGCCAAAACGCTGGCGTCACCAAGCGCGGCAGCAGCAGCGAGCGAAGTGACCTTCGTGCTGTCTATCGCTTCGACGCAAGAGCAGCGAGAACGCAGCGCTCACAAAGCTATACGAGCCGCCCACAGGTCCCTTTCAAGATACGGCGCGCGAGCTACCGCACGCAGCCGTGAACCGTACGCACTTGTTGACGAAGTCGAAGCCATATCCCTCTCCCTCTCGCGCTGCCTCCCCGCTTTCCTCCTTTTCGCGTACGAGATTGAGCCATGATCGTCAGTTCGCCTTGAACAAATGTCACAAAATACGTAGTTGCCGCCGGAGCACAACGCCGCCCAACCTCCCTCCTTCCCTCCCACACCCCCGCGGCAATTCGCGCGACGGAAGACGGCGCGTTTGCGCTCCGCTTTCCTCCGCGCACGCCAGATTGAGCCGCGATCGTCGGCTCCCCTCGCATGCTTTCACTCTCAAATACTGCATACGACGCGCGGCAACGGTGTTATCGCCCTTGGGCTTTATACAGGATATCACGGCGACGGCGACAACAAAAATGCGTTGGAGTGTCCACAAAATTGAATAAAACGGCGAACGAAATCAGGTACTATCATTTATACCAAGATCATATGGACTGCTCGATCAAGCGTAATGCTGCATAATAAAATACACCACAAGAAAGCGGCGGATAATAGCGGTGTGAGTCCTCTTATAGCCAACTGTGTTAAGGTAAAGCGTGCGAATAGTTTTCTCGGTGGCTAACAACTTTCCCGCGGTTGTTCTATATACCTCTCGATTCTAATGGACTACGAAAATCCATGCCGCCAGGAAGCGTCGTGTAATAGGTCAGCAATGCGTCGTGGTAAAGGATCCGGCGATCCAATATACAGGGTGATCACTTTCAAGTTTTATGGAATATTTAAATATCGCCTGTGAGAGATAGGACAATTCTTGTCCTTGAACTGGATTACTCGAAGAGGCCCTAGCACAATAAATCCAAACACACATTCTACTTATTAACAAAAGTTCCCTAATTAACTTAATTAATTACATTACGGCACATATTGAAATTTAGAAAATTGTAGCCAGTGAGCTTGCAAGACGTTAGTCAATATTAAGAAAAAGTGAAGCTGGGCAGGCCCCGTAATTCGTCGGGCAGATAGACGGTGGCCAATTAGAAATACAGGGAGGGTACTAGGGGGGATGAAGCGCTATAGAGGACGGCAGAAAATTAGGTGGAATGATCGAATAAGCAAAGTTGCAAGCACAACTTAGAATCAGCTAGCGCAGATCAGGGGTAATTAGCTAGGACACTTAGTAATTAGCAATCCCAATTAGTAAATAGAGAGGCTCGAATCTGCGAAAGAAAACAAGTGCATCGGGCAGCGTTGGCCGATGCCTTGCGAGTGGAAAAAATTGTTATAGAAACATTCGCGCTTTAATATAAATAAAGGCATGCAATGCGACTGTTTAACTTATGGTTTAGAAAACAGCATGGATTAATTTATGAGAGCACAAGGCATTTCAAATAAATATGGGATAATCTTAGCCCATAAAAGAACAACTATACCTGGTGTTTCCCGTTCTCCATACGCGCTGGCGCTGGTCCCATTCTCGAAGAAAATGTAGACTCATGAGTAAGCATGACGTAGCTCCAGTCCATAGCCGTCCATTACAAATGCTATTCAGCAAATAAAAGCCACGCCCGCCTGGTGGCCCCCGAGAGCATAGGCCTTCTAGGAGGCATTCTGTTACGGACGGTTGCTTTGTGCAACCATCTTCGCACGATTTTCGAGCTTGCGTCCAGACGAAGTTCAGCTATTACCTCCCGCGATGCGAAAAGTTTGGCTTCGGCTACGCATGCCGCGATTTGTAGATCCTGGTTCTCAGTCATAGCTCGAGGTCTTTGTCCACGAGGTAGATTTTCAAGCCGTCTCTCGTCGCGGTATTCCTGTACAATCCGACAGTCGACAACTGGTGGCCTGTGACGCTGGCAGTGTCAAGCTACGGCACATTGTACAGGTGCGAGCAATCATCCTAAGTCTGTCTTCTATCGACACGCTGAGCATGGCTAAGTTCGAATGGCCTTAGGAACACTGGTACCTGCAGTACTACAAGATTGCGCCGAAATGGAAACACCACTCCCTTAAGACATGATTTTTGTGTAAGCGACATTTTTTGTGGAAGTCCAGTTCATGTGTTAGCGTGTCTGGTACGGGCAAACAAGTGAAACAAGTATGTGCTGGCAGATAAGAAAGACGTAGTAGGCACAACTGCCTAGTCAACGAATCATGATACTGTTGTGGCACATTGCCAGACTGAGCAGCTGTCTTTTTGCGCGCGTGCTTCATTGCCATTATGCTGCCGCAGCTTCCATCGGCCACCCGTTGCAGGAAGAGTTCCGACTCTCACAGTCGCCGAAGCTAAGCAGCACGGAGCTCGATCAGTACGTGGGGCTGTCTCGAGACCACTTCCAGGTGCACCAGTTGCTGATGGTGCTAGGGAATAGTTCAGGTGGCCGCCATGAGCGAGACAGTAACGATGTCCATGGCAGGAGATATCCCCCTTTCCCCCCCCAAACCAATAATACCCTACGCTGTGGCTCCGTAATTATTTATAAGAGGGATTACCTACCCACACGGTGAATGATTTTCTAACGAACTTCCCCCTTCGGTTTCACAGTGTCGCGTGTTATCAGAGGAAACGATGTTGATCAGGCGCAAATCTTGTCCACTGGTCTTTCAATCAAATTGTTTCTAATGTTTGCATTATCGAAGCAAACTTCTCATGACACCATCCTGTGAGACCGGCATCAGCAGTGCGGCTTTCCAGTAGTTAAAACGTCGGTGATAACGAAGCGACGATGGTGGCAAAGAAAATCAACAATGCCCAAAAGCCACTCTCGATATCAAGCTAAGCGCGTACTCGACTCGCAAGTGCGGGCTGCTTTTCGGCTACACTACGTGACACGAACCGCTGCTTTGGCGGCAATGTTAGCGGCGCTCCAGCGGCGGTGTGCCAAAGCTACTATGTTAGGCAGGAAACAATGGTAGAACAAATCGCAGTGGGACACGTACTAACGCCACTCGTTCAACGCATGAACTGAACGTGCCCAGCAGGTTTCCCTGATTGTGCTATAGGCCACGTGATCCGCTGTTCACCTTTCAGTTGCTCATGATAGTACATAACTAAGCGCCACACGCCGACCTGAGCAGCTTTTGCGTAATCCTCTTCATTTGATTCCTTCAAATTTTATTTATTTATTTATTTATTTATTTACTCTCAAGGGACATTTGTACGTGTTTGACCTTTCTTGTTTCAATAAGTTAGCGCAAAACTTTGCTTTTGGTGGCAGCTTACTGGCAGTTTACAGTAACGGTGCGCTTACATGCGCTACTGCCTTTTTGCTGAAGTGTGAAAAAGTGCGCTGCAAAAAATTCCATGGACGCGGTTTCTCCGCTACTGAATGGGTCCCCGAGGGGTTGGAGCGACCGCTATTTATGCGAAGCAACGAGATAGCGCTAAAAGCTGGGGCGGGCACTGAATCCAGTTTCTACAGTGTTTTAGTTGCTTTAGGAATCCAGCTCCTAACGTATTGCGTGATGACTCAACAAGAAGATAGATGAGAGCGGGAAGAGAGAAGACAGACGTATCTGTATGCTGTGCTGGCGCAACTAGCAAATCCAACGTCGCCACAGTCGAAGTGCTTAACAACCTATTTTGTTTTTGTTTTTCTTACTTGTTTTTCTTACCCCTTGTTTTCTTGCAGTTGTTCATACCTTTAAAAAGGAAGGAGGGAAGGACACAGCTTCAAATGTTTGAAACTGCAGAGCATTCCCAAGAGTACAATTCCTTTGTTTAGTCCTTGTGATTGTACGGCATGTACAGAAATGGTGAATTTTCGATAGCACCATAGGACGCAAAACACGAGGGAAAGTAATACAAAGGTAGCTCAGCAAAGATATGGAATGAAACGTGACGCTAGTTTCACAGAGCAGCTTTCGCGCGGTGAATAAACCAAAATTTTGCTATAACAACTTGCTTTTCTCATTGTTGCCATCATTCTTATTGTTGACGATAAATATGGAGCCTCTGTGTTGAAAGGAATCCCCAAGGCGCGACATATCATTGTGAAAAAAAAATGAGAACCGCTATGTCAAGTGCGGCCACCAATAAAAAAGTCTCAATTTCGCCCGAAAGGCGAATCATTCATTGTGATAGCAAATTAGTAGACAGCCATACGAAGTAAGGATAGTAGTTTTATATCGGCCGTATAAACTTGTAAACGTTCGCTTACGAACTAATTAAGAAGCATGGTGCGTACAGCGCGCACAGGCAAACATCACACTCTACGACCGGGAACATTCACTGTCAAAACGCTGGCGTGAGGAAGTGCGGCAGCAGCAGCGAGTGAAATGACCTTCGTGCTATCTATCACTTCAAAGCTAACTGAGCAGCGAGAACACAGCACACGCAAATCTACGAGCCGTCGGCCCACCTAGACTGCCGCCCAAAGCAAATCGGTTTCAAAAGAAAGCCCTCGCTACAGCGCACGGCCGCGCCATGCTGCCAAATACAACGCGCCCACCGCTACCTCTTTTCCCTCCGTTTCCTTGCGCGCGACGGAAAACAGCGCACTTCCTTCCCACTTTCATCCCTTGCGCGCGCGAGATTGAGCCGCGATCGTCGGCTGTGTTACCGCACTTGGACTTTACACGGCTCATCACGGCGACGGCGACGGTAAAGTTTCGCTTGGAGCGCCCATTAATTGCTATCGCAATAAAAAATTAGGCCCGATTTCGTTTTTACTTTTTCTCGCTTATGGTCGCGTGTCGCGTCTATGTATATTTCCTATAGCGCGAAAACCTGCGGATGCCAAGCTTTACTCAAATGAAAACTATGCAAATGTCTCTTGGAAATTAAAGAAAGAAATTAGAGACAGCTAATAAGCAATCAGAATAATTTGTCTTTTCGTGTCATTTGTATAGTCTTAGGCTTGTAATTAAACTTGAATGTTGCCCCACTTTTCATCCGCATGTACCGATGTCTTCAAGTTTAAAATTATTCATACCTTGTTTCTGCAAGCCAAGTGTGAATACCACTGAATACAATTCCGCATAATGCTCAAGTGGACTCTCAGGAATAGCTAAATATGAGATATGCACCTTCTTAAGTAGTCACAAATGGGGGATACGAAGTCCACCTACCGTACATTTTGGTGTATACATTAAGTCCATTTCATATATTATCCGAAGAGGTTGAATTTTGTCTGCAATAGCGCTCAATTATCTTTTTTTTTTTTTTACCTTTTGGCTTGTCTCGCGACTTCATGACAGGAATGCTCGCCTGTAAGTGATGTTCCTGAACGAAGTCGTGATCTCGGGAAATTGCAGCGTATAAGCTTGTACAGCCCGTTGTATAAAAAAATGAGCAGTCTGTAACCTTAGAAATCCTGCTGAGAAAGAGACAGCTTTATCGGTGTTCTTTAACTCAGTTTTTCTGTAAAGTGCATAGTGCTCCGTCGACAGAGCTTTGTCGTCAGCAGAGCTGCCTAAGTGGAATAAATTTGATCTTTCCTAAAGCTTCAAAGGCAAGAAGCAGAACTTTGTTATGCTTTGAAAACTTCGAAGAACGGTAACCACGCACAACGCAACGTTTCTTTTTTTTTTTCTGGTACTTTCTTGTCACTTCTTGCTTACTCTACCACCTTGCTTTTAACAGGCGTCCACGGTGAGTCTCCTGCAGCTGACACGTCAAGCCTTGCAAGACCTCAAGGCTTTAGATTCAAAACATACAAAACTGTTTGAGCTTTCCGGCACACAAAGGACCACTGTTTTGCCTCAGGGCAACGCGCTTCATCCTGGAAGGCTAAGGCGCGTGTTTCTGTTTATTGTCTAGTGCGTATTGCAAAAGAAAAATATCAAGCTGCTATATTTGCAGTTCTTTGTTCCGAACCGTAAAGCGCCGTTCAGGCTTCCGTTATTATTTCGGAGCTGCACTACTGCGCTCTCCTGTAAGCAATGCAGTCTTTTCTTGGCTGAAATTTACTGTGTCCTTTGTTGGAAGAAATTGCTGCGTCTTCCAAAGGCGTAGTAGTTTAGATGCAGGAGATGGCTTTTCACGGCCGCTCGAGAATTTTCATGCACGCTCAGGGTACTTTGTACTTAATTGTAAACAAGTAAGCATAGCGTATAACTCGGAAAGCTACGTTCAACTTTCACCGTATTTGCGCATGAAGAATTTGTCAGTGATTCAGCTTGGCGCATAAGCCCGTTCAGGTTGAATGTGTGCGCGTTTGCTGCTCAAGCAGTGATGCGGCGCACAGAACATAAATGTCATGAAGAAGACACGTACATTTAGTTTTCTACATGGACAGAGATGTGAGCTGAGTCGCCTGGTAACGATGGGAGGAATTTATTTATTTATTTATTTATTTATTTATTTGAGCTGCTCCTATGAGAGCTATTATGAGAGGAGTGAAAAATCGAGTGATATAAACGATGTAAGGTCCCACAATAATATCAAGAAGAATGGGAGAGTAAGGTGCATATGAACGTTGCATTTTTAATGGCTCCAAATAAAATAAAATATTCAATCCCAATGCGTTTTAATATATATATATATATATAGGTCATACGTATACTATAAGAACAAAGCAAAGTGAGAGCATACTCTCTTAATTCACTCTTCAAGTACCCTCACTTAAATAATTGCAAATAGGAGGACAAAACAAGTGGTGGTGAAAAAAAGAATATGTGATTGACACGTGAAACGGTTCCGCTATTTGGGTGCACGTCCAAAAAGATGTACACATAGATTGTTGACGTGTTCAATACCCACCAGAAAGAGCAAATTGCATCATTGAAGTTGTTGTAAATTTCCAACACAGTTCATACAGTTGCCTTTGAAAAACTGCAGAACACTTAGTCGTCTGAGGGCTCCTATTCTAGTGACCTTAGTTTCTGTTCTCACAAGAGCCATATAAGAACACTTTGTAGTGAAGAAAGTTTTTCCACTAAAATGACGCCCTGGCTAGCTTACTTAAACAGTTAGTTATAATTTCGGGACTTATGTTAAGGTTGCTACATTGAAATAGGTGTCAAAACTTCATTTACTCTCTACCATGAATCTAGAAGAACACAAGAAATACTGTATCCAATTATACATGCACCTGCAAACACTGAAGCTACGATCATCAGCTTCAGAACATAATGCGCATACCCGACCTTATTATATATCAATGGCTAAATAATGAATGTATTTCTTGGATTTCACGCGCTAAAACCGCGATCTGATAATGAGGCAAGCCGTAGACGAGGGCTCCCAATTAAGCTTGACCACCTCGGGTTCTTTAACGCGCCCCCAATGCCCGGTACACGGTCGTTTCTGTATTCCGCCCCCATCGGAATGCGGCCGTGATTTAACCGGCCGTTTTCGAACCCGTCACCTCAAGTTCAGCAGTGCAGCACCACAGCCACTACGCTAACGCGGCGGGTATTTTAATTTATACATGTGTGCATCAATAGTCTGAGAAATATCGTGTCAGTGGACTGAGGTAACATTCATCGTGCTCTGTTTATCAAAAGTCCATAGCACTATCACTGCGCACCTTTCAGTGAGGTGCTGTTTTGAATGCATCTTGTTAAATTCTTTGCACATGCTGGCTACAGACGTTCCTTAAGAACTACCGTAGTATATTGCATGCACGCACCATACAATACCTTATGTTGGAAAATAGGCGAGGAACACGTTAAGAAACGACTGGAGACCTGGGAAAGAGTGTTGAAGCTTACATATTATTATTTTCGCTTTTTTTAGAAGTACGAGCCAACTAGCCCAGTAACCAGTATAGTGATGGGCTGTGCAGTAAATAGCGCTCGACATTTTTCTCACCGGTGTTGTAAATTTCGCAAGAACGAGCACGCAAGATGTATAACAGAACAATCATGCAAACTTTCGTTCCAATGCATGCGATCACCAGCTGTCGGCAATAATAGGAGCTGAAAGTTTTGAAAGGCTGATCGAACCCCCCCCCCCCCCCACCCCCCACCCCCACAAGAAAAATTTCTTCAGTACGCTCCCTATGAGGCTCTCAGGCTTAAAATACACCCTCGCTGAATATTCACTAGCGACACACAATTGAAGGCGCTCAACGTAGCCACGGGTGAGGCAGTGAAAATTGGTGCCAGGGCTGAGAGCGCAGTCAGCGGTCTTTTGTTTCCTTCTCTGGAGCCGGCGACCTCATTACGCTCGCTGACGTTACTGTTAACGACTTTGTGTACGCCGCACACGTAACAAACTTCGCACCAGGCTATGCCTAATGCTTTCACTTGTCCGCACGTTTTTCTTTGTTTCTTTTTATGGCTCTCCTGTTTCGCTTTGTAATCCGTCATTGTTAACGAACGCAGCAGCTCTGTTTCTCATTGGCGTAACGCGAAGCGCGATGCCTGCAGGCATTATCTCGATTAACCATGCAGTACGGTGGCCGGAGTGAATTCATATCGTGCGTGTGACTTTCCCTATTTCTTTATTGGTTTTGTTAGTTCTCCGCGTTTCTGCCCGTTTCTTCTCCCAGCACCCTTTACAAAGATTCTTCTTGCAAACGATTCTAGCCATGTCGACCGTCGCAGCGTTCTTTCACGCAGCCACTTCGATTCGCGATCTGACGAAAAACCATAACTCGAAATTGAATATGAAAAAAAGTTGCAAATGTAAGAAACAAAAAAAAAGAACATACGGTTTGGCTGCGCCAACCGCAAACTATCGTGCGACAGCACATTTTGTCTGCGATGCTGCTATGCAGCCTTCGCAGCTAGTCGGGCTTGTCGCTGCAGTTCATGTTTTTCTGCGGCGCCCTTGGAGCGCTTGCACAATCTGTCGTTCTCAAACCGCTTCCCTCGTTCTTCGGCCGTTTCGTTGGCACCTTTCGAAGCCACGAATTGTCTGTTTTCTTGCGGCAGTCGCAATCGCTTGGCCACATGTTCTTCGTCGGTCGACTCCCGCGCAACCTCTGTCGCCGATCTCGTTGTTGTTCTCGGCGCTTGGCTGCGACGAATCCTCATCTTTAGACATTTCCGACGACGATCCCCGATTACTTTCCACATTTATTTCGCACATACGCACGCGGACGTCTTGCGCACAAGGCGATGCGCAAAGGAGGAGTGACGGCGAGGCACGCGTGCGCGTTTTATAGGGAGCGCGGTAAATTTCCGAGACGTCACGCACGACGGCGCCCCTCAGTGTCGTCCGAGGAGAATGGAGGCGGAGACGGCCGTATCGCGCGTTCGCGCGTGTCACGCGAACGCACGGGACTGTACGAAGGGGCTTCAAACAAACAAAAGCGAAACTGAGCTCAGTAGGCTAATTGGGCTTTCGAGCTAAAATGTGGCACTATCGCCCAAGGTATATCGCACAACGGCAGTACTGCACAACATTCATGCGAGCACAGTTTCATATAATATTCACTATACAGGGAACTGTGCCGCTAGTGTCTACCGGAGCTGCAATGGGAGCGGTCCAGCCAGCATGGGAATTTCGGGAAGTGCACGGATTTGCCTAAGCTTCGTCCTTCTGGCTTCAAACGACTTCGCGAATTTGTAAACTCGTCATTTTCAACAATCAACGGCGCAATTAATACTTAAATAGACATTATTAAAACAGTCCAACAACAGCATTCCAGCACTGGACTTCTAGTGCAGAAGCCCGCTATTGAAACCATTACGCCATGGATGCAGGCATCGACAAGCGCTATGAAACGCCCTTAAAAATTTATCGCGGGCAAGCCAGTGCCTCGAGACGCTTGGCGCGTTTCGACTTGGACACCTCGACAAGTTCAAGCGTCGCAATTAGTGGCGATTGTACGCCTTCGAATTTCGAAAACTCTAGATTGTTCTGAAATTTACCTCAATGAAGGCATATAAAGCGTAATAAACAAAGCCACAAGAACGTCTGAATACACAAGCACGAATATCAGACAAATCCGCGTACCTCCCATCATTCGCCGGTGGCTCAACGACTGCAGCGCCAGAATTTCCTGCAGTATATTGTAGAAAACGCTGCGTATGCCAGCAGCGGGAGACAGAACGCTGTCGTAACTCCAGCACCGAGCCGACTGAGTGTAGAGTTTACGGAGCGACCACGTGACTCAGTCGTTTTTGCAGCAAAGCGCACTCATTACCTGTGGACACCCTGTAACCAGCCTCGCGTGGGCGACGCCTGCGCCTTCGATAACGGGACAGCGTAACAATCACGGCGGCGCCGACGGCGATAATGCGCCTGAAGCATGCACATAAATGCTACAGCAATAAAAAAGAAGAAATCAGCTTCCTTCTTGCCGTCCCCCCCCCCCCCATCTCTTTTCACCCCATCAAAAAGAAATTCAGGGGTTGTACGTGCCAAAACCCACGATATTATTATGAGACACGCCGTTACGGGGCACTCCGCAGAATAAGTCTGACCATTGTGGTTCTTTTACGTGCACCCAACGCGCAGTTTACGTGCACCCAACGCGCAGTTTACGTGCAACCAAATGCAATTTTGCATTTATCCATCATAGAAATGGGGATGCCGTGGCCGGGGTTTGGTCCCGTGCCCTCGGGGTCAGCAGGGCAACGCCAAGAGCACTACGCCACCACAACAGGTCACCCACTCAGAATACCGGCCCAGAATTATTTGTAGCATGCTTTGCAGCCATAATTCCCGGAAGTGGTGTTGTTAGTCGTACGATTCCTGCTAACCAATTATGAATTCAGTACTGTAGGCAATATATATATATATATATATATATATATATATATATATATATATATATATATATATATATATATATATATATATATATATATATATATATATATATCTTAATTGCCTGAAGTAAACCTGGCATTCGAGGCTGGTAGATTCAGCTAATATGCCCAGCAATCATCAGTCAATTGAAGTCTTACGCACGAAACCTTTTGTTCGATCTGCAATATTTCAGGGCCGGTGTCGTTTGACTCAATGCGTTTGGCCTGAGCTTCTCTCGAAGGGCGACACGAACGATGCTCGCAGGGTCCAAAGTGAAGCCGATGCCTGTCTTGTAGCAGCTGCAACCCCGCCAGATAAATCTAGCAGTCGTGGTCGCTTCCTGAGCCGCCTCTCATGTCTCGAGAATGGGTGGCCTGCACAGCGCCCTTTCGGAAAACGGGCACAGCGTATTCCGGCGGTCCCTCACGCAGCTATGATGAGAACCATCTTCCCACTGTCCTATTCACATCCGTGCTTCTGTTTTGTTTTATTTCTGTTTTCCTTGTCTCACTGGCACACAACTTGTACGGGGAGTGGTCCATCTTCAGCCGCACTGTGATGCTTGTCCCACAGATCAATGGTTGCTTGCGGAGCAGTAACGACATTATCCACAAGTATCGTTGTTGCAGTATTCTCAATTTAGGATCAGCGATGACAAAATTAAAGTCAATATATCTTCGCCCCTCTGAACGGCGTATTGTTTGAAATACGTCGCAGCCACTATGGCATTAGGCGTAGTCCGCATTCTGTTTCTCTTCCTCGTTTTTGGTTAGAATTTTGCTCAACCCGCCGGGCGTGGCTGACGACTCGGCACGGCCTAGGCCAATTGCGCGCGGTGCAACCAAACGCGCACTCCGAACAACGATCCCCGATCGAGCCTAGTTTTACCGTATAAGCTTCCCAAAACTATAAAGCGGTACAGCATGCGCATCACCAGCTGCGCACTTTGCGCACGCCTTGGGGGCCTTTTTCTGGCGTGAAACTTTTTTTTGTCCGGCGTGGCTAACGTTCGGTCTAAGCCAGCCCAACTTGCGCTGCGCCGAGAAAAAGAGAACAGCAGTCACTGAACGGTAGGTGTTGGCGACCTTGGGATGTCTCTGGACACCCAATGAATTTATGCTGCTGATTCCTGTTGAAGACAAATTACGTTTTTTGAACTTTTTGAAACAAAAAGGTCTCTTTTTCACTTTTCTGTTTACTGCCCTTATATGTAACAATTAAACATTACTGCGCAAAGCACTCAGTAACAAGTTCCAACACATTAGGGCAGATTCCTGAGGAATCGTGCTGCGCACTTCTTTATCTTTGAAACATTTCTTTTAACTACATTTCTTTCTCGTTTTTTTTTCGCTAATGCAACAGTAGCACCCGCAAGGACAAAAGCTTAGTGGTTTTCAAACGAGATGATTTCTGTTCTTTATGTGCATGTGAATAACGAAACTTAAGTTAATGTTGTTAATTCTTGCAGTCAGGAGATCAAACAAAACGCTGCCTTACCGCACCTCTTTAACTATAGCTTTCTGATAGAACAATCCCGGTGTGTCTATCCGATTTACCAAGGCGATTATTTGTTTCTCTTTAAACTTTCGGGCAAGTGCTACTGAGTACGAGAATGCACTTTGTCTTTCACACCTACATAGGAAAAAAAAATTATGCTTGGGCCTCTTATATATATACACACGGGCGCCCAGCCTACGCAACCGCACTTGCCAAAACCCGTCGACCTCCTGTTCGCACATTAGTCAGGCTTGTGCTGCTGCTCTCTTCTTTCGGGGAACATCATTATCCCAAGAAGCAACCCTCAGATATTTGCAACATTCACGTAGTGCAGCTATGCTGGAGAGATTTGGTCCACGCGCTCAGCCAAATAGAGAAATGATGGAGCTGTAACCGGTGTCCTAGCACGTGTCTTATTTCCTCGTTCGCGCCTGTGCGAGCGAAGACGCGACCGATTTCCGGTAGGTTGACCGACAGCTATATCTCTTGGCCTCTTCCTGTGTGTTTAGAGAGAAAGAAGGGAGCTAAAAAACGTAACTTTGGATTTCTTGAGGCCAAAACCGCAAGTTGTCCCTGCCTTTCGTACAAGGGGGCAAATGTATAGCTGTGAAATGTTTTTTCATTAAACACTTTCAGGCCTAATAATTTATACCGCAGTGAAGGCGATTTGTTTTCCATAACACTGGCCGTCAGGGTGTTCTGCAAAATTTCGATTGTGAGGGAAAATGCCGAGGTCGCATGAAAGACGCCTCATACATTCACTGACACGCAACTTCGGCGACTTGCACGGTCTGAGCACGTTCTGTATGACGTTATTTACGCGACTCTACAAGTACATGGACAATCTTGAAAGGGAGCTTCGTGTTTTGACTGTTGTTACTCGTCCCCGATAACGAAGACCTGTTGCTGCAAAACGTCCAAGAAGCCGGTGGTACGACTTACGAAACAAGCACTAAGATGTCATGTAAAGCTAGGAATAGTAATAATAAAGCCGTGCGTGATTGAGCAGTCAGTCTCTCATTTCAAACCCAGCTTCTAGGATCATGGGCGCTACCACGCACACGACTCGCCACTCGCCGCAATTTGAGCATAAGGGAACACGAAGAGGAAGGAAGGAAAATGTGGAGAAGGAAAGGCAGGGAGGTTAACCAGTTTAGCTCAACCAGTTTGCTACCCTACACATGGGAGCGGGATGGGGGGATGAAAGATGGGGAGGAGAGAGAGAGAGCACATAGCACAGCACACTCGTCGTCAGTTACAGTCAGTCACTTGCGTGGTTCGAGACATCACTGTCACAGCCGCTTGTCCAAGCCCGTCTCTTTCAAAAACCGAAGTAGTCCCTTCGTCGCCTTCAGCTGCGATGTCTTCTGTCGGCGACATGTGAAAATCGTTTGAACTGACAATGGTCTACGCTAGAACGGACGCCAGGGACTGTCTCTGAACATTATAGTCAGGACAGTCGCACAGAATGTGTTCTAGCGTCTCCTCGCAAAGACAGGCATGGTAGAGAGCGTTGTCGGCCATTCCAATGCGAAATGAGTAAGATTTCGTGAACGCCACCCCTAGCCATAAGCGATAAAGCAGAGTGGCCTCTCTTCGGTGGAGTCTAGTTGGCATACAGAAATGCACCAAAGAGGGCAGGTGGTATTGACGATTTATCCGATTCATCTGGCTGCTGGGTGCGCACCATAGAGAGAGCGTGATATCCTGTGCAAGCACTCGAAGTCTGCTGGCAGCGTCGAACCATAAAAATGGTATAGCCTTTTCCTGTGTGTCTTCAAGGAACACGAAGAGAGATTTCGTATTGTGAACAAGGCAGTCACGTCCAGTTTGCAAAGTATTAGTTTGCAAACCGTCACGCTGTCAAAAGACGCTAATAAAGTCATTCTAATGCGTCAACTCAGCGCTGTCAATTGCAAAAGCCAGTAAATGTGGCTAATCTGCCTTTTGAAGACAGCAGTACATGTGAACGAAATATAGGGCGTGTTTCTGGACCGCTTCTTAGCCCCTCGTGCTGTCAAAGCTGATCACTTTAGGCATGTCCTCAGTTAGCGCTAGAGCAACACGAAGGCAGCTTTAGGCATATCATACAAAGCTGGAAGTCTGAGAGATATGATTCAGCAAGAATTGATTGGCGCGTGACGGTAGGCCATAAGTTTCATGGTTTAATAGCACTCCTATTATACGAAAGCTAATGCTTAATGCGCATAATGCGTCATTTGAAACCTTATTGAAGTGGAAAAGAAACGAAACAGTGGAGACAGGTACGGTTAAGTTATATGAAGCCTTTGAATTTCTTTCTTCTTTTCCACTTTATCACCTGTGCAGTCACTCTAGTTAACGACAAACGCTAAGTTTTCTACTTCGTTTAAGAAGCAGTAATGAGACTTCTGGCCAGTTGTAATCAAGTGACACCTTCGGGTCGACAACACGCCCAGCCATCAATATGCGCGTCGATGTGACCACCTCCGCTATGGCTGATAGAGAGGAAACTTCTGGCAGATGCTAGCAGATGAGATTTCCTGTGCCTTCGCCTCATAATGCGAGGACGCTACTAGGCCTATTGATTTTTGCTTCGTTCCTAGGCAACGCGCGGTGACTTGCCTTGTCTGCCACGCGACTTGTCACCTTTTGTAGATATGTGCTACGGTGATAAGGAGAAGGGGAGGAGTGGGGGTGTATGTCTTCCGTCATGCGCCTCAGGGAACAGACGTCCGACAGGAGGGAATACGGGCAATGAGCCTGCCCGAAAGGACACTGCGGTGGCACATTTCGTTGGTCGAGATGCCTAATTTCGTTTCCCCTTTAATAAGCATAGCGCCTTCTCGAGAAAAGATTTTCTGGTCATGCCAGATGGACGACGTTTCTGTAATTTTCGTGCGTATGTTACAGCAGATACAGGTTCTGTTGTTGATTCACCTCAACAAGATCTGTCCCATGCCATGGGCCACTGAGTATGCATTATAAGACGGCGAAATGTTGGTGATTCAGTGGCATTGCGTTTTGTAACAGTAATCGGTATCTGTAAGTGACTCTAAGTTACTGTAAGTGACTGGGAGTATAGCCGGGAGCTGTCCAGGCCTTACAAATAAGAAAGTGAACATACTACTAGCAGCTGCTAGCACAATGTAACGCCCTTGTTGTCATAGCAATGGTCTTGCATTGTATTTCAAATTTTTCTAAGTCGCAGTCGAAGAGCTAAATGACGATGATATAGACGAGCCCTGAGGGGAAGCTAAACCTTTTAATTTGAGAATAGAATAGGGATGGAAGCTAACATATCAGCTCCTGAAGTAACGTGTGGTATCCTGAAGTTCGAGTTCATATCGTAACTTTTCTCAGAGTTGCTTTACTGGGTATTCTCTATTGCTGAAAGTATGACTGAGAAGAAATGAAAGCTAGACTAACAAGCGATTCTGTCCCGATTCTTTATTTTCTCGTGCATCTTCGTTCATATCGGTTGGTTGTAAAAATGAATGACCAGAAAGGAATAGGAATGAACGAAAGGGCCCGCTTGCATAATATACTAGCTCAACTTAGGAAACGCGTGTAGGTATGGAAAGCTAAACGAAAGGACACGCTGTGACACTTGAGGCTAAGAACGCCGACAAGTGTGCGTGGTGTAACGTCTCGAAAAACCGCAAGCGATCCTTCATTATCTCATCACGGCCGCCCACGAGATAGCACTCGCTTCTGCCTACTTTTATAATGGCTCAATTTGCCTCCAATTGTTTTCTTTTTTGCTTTCTTTTTCAGTGCATTGCCGGCTGCCACGGGCAATGATAGACCGTTAGCGCGGTGGCCAAGGAAAAGACGCCTGTGCTTAAGCACAGTGAACATTGTCGCCCCGGTAACGCTATAGGAGACGTCTCTAGAGGCCACATCCCAGTGTACCGTGCGGAGCGAGCAACGGGCGCCGACAGCGTCTTGGCGCTGATCCAATAAATGGCCGGAATTTAATTAACGGCGTCATCCGAGACCAGCATGAACGAACAGAGTGGGCAGACTTTGTCCGTGGTCCCTGCGGGTTCGGTTCAGCGGTGACTCGCCTCGTTGCTAGAGAGGCTGAGCAAACCACTCCTTCCCAAGAAACGCGAAAGTTTTATGCTTGCGATGTCTTCATCACAGCTCCATAGGAGGCAAACTAATGCGTGATTATGCGGCTGAGGACTTGGGCATTTTTATTTGTCTCGCTTAACCGGTGCTGCCAGAAGCACCAGTAGGTCGTGCGCTGTTACTCGTTAGCCAGACTTTGAAAACGTATAAAGAACTTCAAATGCGCTTAGAGACCGCAAACGCTCAATAACACTCCCATGTGGAACATTAGTCCATGCTGTAGGCGTGAGAATGAAAATGACAAATTCTGAAAATGACAAATTACTGACACTATAGGCTTCCTCGTACCAAGTCATACTTGGCGTTATTTCTTCTCATCTTTACAACTTCAACTATGAGATATTATTAGATGTATATTATTCTGATCTGATCTACAAATGATATGACAGGATAATGATAATTCTTTTCCTGGGAACAGGGAGCAAGCAAGCAACACAAGAAAAATTTTGAATAACCCCTAATAGAAAGGTTGAGATTCGTCTTTTATTGTCCCCCCCCCTCCCTCCACCCCCTTTTTATTTCCTATGTTGATGTCCGCTAATTGCAGCCCTGAATACTTGGACACATCTAATCATTTGCTGCCACAAGTCACAGTCTTGATTTGCAGGAGTACCGAGAGCACCGTGATGTCGCGAAGGCGTCCGTGAAACTCAGCAGGTTGTAACGTGGTATAACAGGCTGTCAGACGCAAACTGAGCGCGTCCATAATGTATGCCACAGTGGGCTGATCTGACACGCACTGTGGCATGCCCACTGACGACACCGCAAACGACATACGCTTTCCAACACTTTAATTAGCGCCGCTTCAAGCAGTATATGACAACATACACGCTCCCTTCACTCGTGCATCAACGCTCGGACGCGTCGCGTCGAATGGGGTTTCTACATATTGCATGAGTCGTTAACGCATCCTACGTGCGTGAGCTCTCCATGGCTAAACTTCACTTTATGCTTTAGTGACGTCGCTGAGAACCCTGCACGCCTCGCTCAGGAGCGATGGCTGTGATGGTAACTGAGCGCTGTATGCTGCGCCACCAGAGAAAACGTATGGATGGATGGATGGATGGATGGATGGATGGATGGATGGATGGATGGATGGACAGACGGACGGACGGACGGACGGACGGACGGACGGACGGACGGACGGATGGACGGATGGACGGACGGCTGGGTTGGTTGGTGGGTGTATGTATGTATGTATGTATGTATGTATGTATGTATGTATGTATGTATGTATGTATGTATGTATGTATGTATGTATGTATGTATGCATGTATGCATGTATGCACGTATGTATGTATGTATGTATGTATGTATGTATGTATGTATGTATGTATGTATGTATGTATGTATGTATGTATGTATGTATGTATGTATGTATGTATGTATGTATGTATGTATGTATGTATGTATGTATGTATGTATGTATGTATGTATGTATGTATGTATGTATGTATGTATGTATGTATGTATGTATGCATGCATGCATGCATGTATGTATGTATGTATGTATGTATGTATGGATACAACTTTATTGAACGTCCGGCAAGGTTTAACGCAACCCTGGCAAAGGTCTCCCACGGGGGTACGTTAAGGGCTTGCCTCAACGCCGCCTCACGGACGTATAGCTCACAATATAGCAGAAACTTCTGAAGCAGTTAGGACCGCTGGGACCGGGCTAGTGGATAAAGCTTTGCCGATCGGCAACCACGCGCTAATGGGTATTTCAATGCCATACACTTGCACACTTGTTTACGACTACTTTTCCTGCTCCTATGGCCCCTGCGCGGCACCTGCGGTAGCCTACTTCGATTCACAAATGGAGCAGTCCAATTTTTTTCTAATCTGCTTTCCACACTTGTTGAGTGCTTGAATGATCGAATAATGGGGTTTAACCTCGCAAAACAATACTGAGGCTCCGGAATAATTTCGGCCAATTGGGGTTTCAGGCTCTGTTTAGTTCTTTGCAAATAGAGAGATACATACTTTAATGATATGCTGGGTACGTTAGCCTGGCTGAGCGCCTGACATGCTGCTCCAGCTGCTGCATGGTGATTATGACAGAGCGATCAACACACACACACACACACACACACACACACACACACACACACACACACACACACACACACACACACACACACACACACACACACACACACACACACACAAACACACAACACACAACACACAACACACACACACACACACACACACACACACACACACACACACACACACACGCACGCACGCACGCACGCGCACTGAGATATGTACAAAGTTTCGTTTAGGCTTGTGACCCACAAAAACACGAGCGGCATTTTCGTGGCACGTAACGCGAAGGTGGTGCTTTGCCACGGACCGAGAATGTGAACGAAATAAGATGGGGCAGAAAATAACAAAAATTGAAATACAGCTACAGATGAATTTAATTGTGGGTTTTTACCTGCCCAAACCACGATTTGATTATGAGGCACGCCGTAGTGTGGGACTCAAGATTAATTTTGACCACCAGGGGATAATTAACGAGCCCCTAATGCACGGTACACGGGCGTTTTCTTGCGTTTCGCCCCCTTCGGAATGCGGTCGCCGCTGCCAGAAATTGATCCCGCGACCTCGTGCATAGCAGTGCAGCACCATAGCCGCTAAGCCACCTCGGCGGATGAGCTACAGATAAGCTTGCCTGAATTCGTGGACAGCGTTAAGCTGGAAAGTATAATATGAATTTCGCAAGAGGTTTACCCTGAAATTTTCGGACAGCCTCACCAACGTGACGCCGGCGGCATTGCTTGGTTGTTTAAGACTAATTTGTGCAATGAGCTGAATTACTTTTTATTGCATCCTCATCGCGAAAACCTACATTATGCCCACTGCAGGAGAAAGATTCTCGCAGCGATTTCCAGTTGCCTCTGTATTGCACCAGCTGACGTCATGCGTTGCCTCACAATTTCTTCGTTTTCTTCCTCTTCGCGAACCTTTCACAAAAAGCCAAAATATACTTCTGCAACCAACCAAATGAATGTTCTCTCTACAATATTGAGTTCTGTATATTTGTTTATTTACTGAAAAATTCGAAATTTTCTTTCGATTTTTTTCAGGGCGCTTCGCTAAGCCTTCCCCGCACACGATCTCTCATTTCAAGGAAAAAAATACATAGGTCTACCTACGATCATCTTATCTGAAGAACATTCAAGTTAAAGCCTTGAATAATTCAGTTCGAATTTTGTCACAATACACATAAACATGTTGCACAAAAACGAGAAACGGACAAATGTGATCCTCTATGTAACAAAAAAAGATGAGCAAGAATCCGTATACCGTGCTAAGCCATAGGCACAAGTGCGCCAGGGTTCCAGTCTACCTTCTCTTTCGAAATATCACCGCGCACTGAATCGTTCCGTGAATGCATAGCTGTGAATCGCGTCTTTGAAAATATAAGCCTCCTTACTTCGTTCGTTCAAGTGCCTGCAGCCTGCTTCCTTTACATCAAATATTTACCGGCGCACATTCAAGGAATCCCAAAGTTTATGCGCATAGAAGAAGGTAAGCAAAGACGGTGGCTTAACTGGCCCAGGTTAAAACGGCGCGGGATCACTGCAGGCACCCACGCTCGTTAAGTTTGCAAATAAATTACGTTTCGCGCTCTTTGGTCGTGAACAAGACATAGCAACCGAAGTTACACACGAGAACTACAGATGCCTGCAAAAGAAAATATATCCAAGACACGTTGTACAGATAAACACAAATAAAAAAATATAAAGCGAACTAGAATGCCACGTTCACATATATAAGGCTGGTGACTGCTCGAAACGCGTTAATTTTGTGATAGTTTGGAAAATCGCGCTAATTTCTAGAGATTCGTCCTGCAAAGCAACCGTGTCTTCCATGTAACTTCGCCCTGGACCATACAGTCTGTAAAAAAGACATTGCCGGGAAAGGTTACTTGCTTTGTTCTATATCACCGAAGTCGTGTCGACTTCTCCGACCCACTGAAAATACGTTTGACGAAGAAACTTTCTGTGTTCTCAGGTATTGCCTCGGTGATAATGCGGCTGTCTATGTAAAGCCCTCTCAGAATTATAGCAACAGCTCAGAACAAAGGAAAACAACGCACACAATGTTGCTTACTTCGAGACCGAGAGGTTCAGTTTTGCAATTTTTTTTTTTAATATCGCGCGGGCATCGATCGCACGGCGGGACAGCAGCCTTGTAGCGGCGAGGGACGGTGGGATCGGCGACAGTGCGTGCTCGCGCGAAAGGTAATTTCCAGTGTTTGCTTCAGGACAGCCCCTTGCCACTAAAAGGCCGCTGACACGCCGTGCGGTGGACGCTTGCGCGATAGCAATAAAAGATTTCAAGGACGTACAACAACTATTTTGTATGTACAGTGACTCGCCACAGACAGCTTTACCTGCGTGAATATTATTGCTTTGCAAGCGACGTACTCATGAGCTGGTGGTTCGTCCTCACGTGCACATGGCATTTGCGTACTGTGATATCATTATACTTCATGGCTAATGTGCTGCCGTTCACAGAGAACGCAAACCTATGTCATTTCTCCAATACACTTGCCACGGTGTAGAGTAGCACGTCGCAATCGGCAGGCGCACGAAAACGAACGGGCGAAGACTGCAGGCTTCTGAAAGGCCGCATCTTATCGCTTCACAAAGCGTGCGCTCATAAAACTACCCTGTTGTCTGAACCAGTGATCGGTTGCTTGTGCCTCAGCATAATGACGCATTGTACTTTAGAGGAACGTTTCCGAAACTACTTGGTAGGGAGATCAGGAGTACAGAAAAAATATACGTTTAGTGAATATTTTGAAATTCTTGCCTTCGGCTTCTTTGTCTTTCGCCTGCTGCGCATTTCATGCCGCCAGATTCTTTGCCTCGGTGCTGGTTCGACTTGTGCATTCCGGTAGCAATGGTGGAAGTCTTTCTCGTAATGCTTGCAGCCAATGATTAACTTATGCATGCACTTCCAGCCCGTGGTTCAATCCCTGACATGCTAAAGATGTAGCACAACTCATTGCACAATGAAGAGGTATTTAAATATTCTGAAATAACGATGACTCACTAAAATATGCACAAAACCATCTCTTGCCTCTCTTTATTGCAATGGAGTGACGAGCGCCTTGGAATAAAATTTTGTGAGTTTGCCACACTTATCAACAATCCCTTAAAATTCAGAACTGAAGGAGCCATAGTGACTGCGATAATGTGCAGTACATGGCACTTAAATACCTGTCGATGTGTAGCAGCGTAGCTCCAAGATTTGGGTGCCAAGCACTCGCAAACTTTCACTTTTCAAACATCGGGCACATAAGCTTCACTAAAAATATTTTTACATATTGTCTACTCATTAGCTATACTCAACGTTGCAATGCGTCCATCAGCCAGTTGCTCCGTAGAACTGCGGCCACACTTCGAATGCCTTTCTCACCGTTCGACAGGATTATCTCGCTGGGAAGTATATTAACGTGACAGCGTTAAGGAGCCTATGTCGCAGAGAAACGGGCGTCCCGTGTTGGCGTCCGGCATCGGACATCGTTTCGGCAAAAGGGTTTTTGAACCACCAATACCCCGGCCCTCCATGTGACACAAAAAATTTACTGAATTGAATTTCTCGCGCTAAAATACGTGGAAAAATCGTAAACTATGACTTACACACAACCTACAGACATGCTAGCTGTCGGGTTTTAATGTGATTATACGAGAAAACGTAATTTTGTTACGCGAAAACTGAAAGAAACTCCTTTTCCAGCGTTTCTGCCATTCACAGACCAGCCGCGTCGCCTGCCATTTGCGCGCGCCGGCGCCCGCGTGCCTGTGGGGCCACGGAGTGGCGCGCGTCCGGTTCCTTGCGATACCATCAGCTGGTGCTCGCCTCCCTTGCATCGCGGCCCACGCAAGAGGCCGCATTTATACCACAAAGCCCGCCTTCGTGCATAGTGTTCGCGGTCAGCGTTTCCCGGTAGACATTACGGTTACGTACGCTCCATTTGCCGGGAAGCGTCAGAAGCAGTCAGGGATCTTTGAATGCTATCACATTTCACTCTTAAACCGCACTTCAAGCGCCCTCCAACTTTTTATCTTATTCCGCAGAAAGCTGAAATATAAAGTGAGAGCTACCTTTCCGAGGAATAAATGGATTCGAGAAGGTCAACGTGGATAACGCACTTCTCCAATACTACCCATAAATAAAGTTCAACACGTATGAACAGAAACAACGCGTTCCAGATCTTGCAACGAAAGGCTGTTTATTAAATATAAGGAAAGGATATAATTGACTGTTAAAAAAGGCATTTACTGTACAAATAGCTGCCAGGTGGATATAGTAAAGCTCAGATATTATAAATGGCGGCTCACAACTACACGATATTATATGCGAGCTAGAGCCAACAAAGCAAAGAGTACCTAGAACACGCCTCATACGGGACCTCGGCAAAAAGGTCACTTTAAGAGAACGCATTTTGTTTATCAATACAAAACACGTAATTACGTAGCAGCCAACAAATGCTTTGGCGGTGAATGTGATACAGGGGGTCAGCGTCACTGAGGGCCGGCAGCTGAACCGGCAGGTGGTCTGGCTTCTGGACTAGGTCTAGGTTGTGGACCAGCCTGTGCGCCAAATCGCCCTCCGAGCGGTTGATGGGCTGGAGGGACTACGGGAGTTGCTATACTCGGGCTCCTTCGAAGACGTTGCTTCTCAGAGCGCCGTGCCGCTGCTAGGCGTTGGCGAACGCCAGGAAGATATATGTTCCAGCGTATTCTCCCCAGCCAGAGCATGCTCAAGCGGGAACTGCTTGTCCAATTGAACCATCTTGCTGAAGAGCTCGCTCCAGGAAATGCGCTCCGGCAAGCGATAGGACAGCACGTTCTGGAAACACGCAACGCAGACAGTGCGCGTGCATATAGGCTATAGTCAACTGTGCGAAGCATTAAGCTGCGTTTTGCACTAGCCTTTTTAGATGATGTGAAAAGTTCAGCAATCGCTATTTCACAAAAAAATTTGTTACACCCTTCGCAACTTCAAGGTCCGCAACAGTTGCTCTTGTTTCGAGCTCAACAACAGCAACCAATCAAGCGCTCCAGGCAAGAGTACTGGCATGTCTCAACACGTTTTCTTAGACAGGCTTACTACAAACGAGCATTTATAGCTGCATCTGCTTGGAGCTGTGGTTTTCTGCTCGTTTTAAACGACCACCGTCGCCGGCCCGATGCACCCTATCTTGCCAGTCGGCATCTCTATGCGCAGCGATGATAAGTCGGCTCGCTACGGTTTCCCGATATTCCCGAATATTTTCTGATTTCAGTGGTCACCTTAAATGTGATTTTTGAACCTTGCGTAGCAATGGATAGAAGAAATGTGTTCAGATTCCTCAACGGTAATAATTTCTTCTCCCCCATATTCGAACGCCGAATGCGTCCGTTCAACATTTATGATACTTAAACATTAGCCGTGATGCTGAGTATGTTGTGCTCGAGCTGAAACACGCCTGTGCAAACAGCCAGAGATAGTAATTCTCAATAAAAACTTAATGGAAATTTCCTTCCTTAGACTTGTGTGCGTTTTCTAGAAGAATCTCAGCTGTGAAACAGCAATCGAGCACCGCCCCCGCTCAATTAAACGAAACAGAGACGCCCTGCTCTAGGCTGTGAAGCCGTTTGAATGAACTTCACATTGATATATACTGCTCCCGAGAAAAGGAGTCGCTGCCAGCCAGCGCTTCGCATTCGTTTAACAAACGCAAGAAGGCGAAATCAGTGACTGTGCCAAAATGTTCCTATAGCTCGATGATGGGATACGGTATCCACTCAGCCCCCAGTAAAGAAAAAAGAAACCAACAACGCTCAAAAAGCATTGAGACCTCTTGCACAGAATATGAAAGCGGACTTACCTCTATCAACTTAGCGACGCCGTAGAGAGAGTAACACGTACAATTTGTATACATACGCAAACGCTCTGAGCCGTTGAAGCTTTCGCTATACCGGGTGTTCCACGTAACTTGGGCAAAACTTTAAAAACATACGAATGCCATGTAGCTCGGCAGAAGCATGATAATGTTGTTTGCCGTCGCTTGGACACACTCTGATTATTTCTTTCATTCCACATAATTAGATGATTAGTCTTAACTAATTGTTCAACCTATCAAATCTGATAATTCGATAAAAGTACCAAGGAGAAAATTGTAGAGCTACATGAAAAATTCCCGATACAGCTTTCTGTTGCTCAATACGTGTTGCATAAAGGTGTTTTCTGAGCGCGAAAGAAGCCCGCAAATGCACCAAAAATTGGCGCGCGACTGGCCGCTCGAGGCACTTTGTGTCACGCGTGGCTTACTGCTCATGGTCACGCGTGGCTTACTGACGTACTGACTGATATCAAAAAGCGTCATTCCACATATCAAAGTTCCACGTATCAAACATCGCAGATTCGCTGCAGCGGCTTTTCACATCCCCGAGTTTTATTGCGGGATCAATTAATGGACACAGCGGTTGAAATTTCGCCGTCGCCGTCGCGGTGATGTTTGGTACAAAGTAGACAAGGGCTAGAAGAATCTATCGCAGCCCACGTACTGCATGCTGTGGGTGCGAGGGAAAGTGTGCTAAGGTGAGCCTACAATGACGACGACTTGATGCGCGCCGTCTTCCCGCGCGCCCAGTGTTTGAGGTCGTGTGGTAAAACTCACGCTACGAGCCGCCGCTGATCGTGCATCTCCGTCTTTAGCTCGATCGCGACTGCGCATCACTGTCCACGCGGATAGCGCATACGCGGCCCACAAGTCGTACCTCGGAGGTAACTTGCAGTGGGTGCAAAGCATTAGGTCGAATCGCGTTGACTGGTGGCTTCATGCGCGCTGTCTTCCCGCGCGTGTAACGCTGGAGGTCGCGTAATTTCAAGTTCCTGAGATGCAATGGTGTGAGAGGAAACGCGGAGAATTCGCTTCGCATTGCCGGCACTCTTGATCAGGTCAGCGTTGTGGCAGCGAGTGTTCGTGGTCATCGAGTGAGATCGGTTCACGTTTGAGCGTTCGCGCTTGACACCATGCTCTTGAACTTAATCAGAGAGCGAATGTTTACTGGAATTTATACGGCCTATAAAATTACTAATCTTACTTCGAATATTTATTGAATACTTTCCTATTACTATCTGTATTTCACCTTTGGGACGAAATTGCGACTTTTTTTTTTCCTCGACGTCTTAGCGCCAATTTTTTCTAGATTTGAGTAAATTTTACTTTTCCCTAAATAAGACCTAACATCATTAGATCAACGAAAATTTCCCTTGGATTACCAGTAATAATCCTTGCCCTTCAAGCAGCGCGAGAGCCTTAGTCCGGCCGCTTCAGGCAGTAAGCCAATTTCTCCCACAGCGCTTAGCGGAAGTTTTGTGACCAGTAAAGTATTGAATGACTCTGCATCTTTTCCTCTTTGATGCTGTACAGTTTGGTTGATCGTGTTTGCATCCTACCCTTGAAAATCACTCGGTAGTCGGAAGTCCCTACTTGAAATCAGACATCTTGAGGTTACAATCTGTTCAAAAGAAATCCATCCGCTTGATGCGCCAGCGTTATGATCGTGTCTTTTCTTCCTCTTCTAACCTGTCTTCTTTAGATCTCTGTACGCTCCATGCACTTCGCCAGGTTCAATGCCTTACATTTTTATGCGAAGCATATTAACGTAGGTTTCGGGCCTTCGCGCGACGCCCGGCGGTGGCCACCATTGACCCTGAAGTGGGGTCACGTGACATGACGTCACGTGATGACGTCACACAGGCTGCAGATGGGGCCTCATATCGCGCCGTCGGTCGCCTCCCGGCGGTGGCCACCATTGACCTTCAAGTGACCTTCAAGTAGGTCACGTGACATGAGTCACGTGATGACGTCACACCGGCTGCAGATGGGGCCTCATATCGCGCCGTCGGTCGCCTCCCGGCGGTGGCCACCATTGACCCTGAAGTGAGATCACATGATGTGACGTCACGTGATGACGTCACACCGGCTACAGATGGGGCCTCATATCGCGCCGTCGGACGTCGCCCGGCGGAGGCGTCCACGCTTGGGTTCGCGCCGTCGCGCGCGACGCGGCGGCGGCGCCACCATCGCTGCATCACGTGATATGTGACGTCACGCCAGGAATGAAGCGGCGCGCGCCCGCCGTCGCGTCAGCCTCTGTGCCCGCAACCGCGCCAGCGTCTTTGCGCCGGGCATGTATGTGGTCAAGATGCCTCCAAACGCTAAGGATACGCTAAGGTTAAGCCCAGTGGATGCGAAGCATCCACTGGGCTTAACCTTGATAAGCCTCCAATCTTTTTTGACACTTTAGTTAATACTCCCATGCTGTTCCCATGATAACATCAAGTTTGCCAAACCTTCCGTGGCTTGACATTTTCCCCGCTTCAACATCGTACCGATTTCTGTCAGGACGCAAAGGTTTGAATATGTCCTCTTCCTTCTGCTATCGAATGTTGTAAAATGCTTCCCGGTGATGTTCGATCTTTATCACTGCTATTGACAGCTGCTTTATTTGCGTCTTTATTTTTAATGGGTGTTCTATAATGTTTTTACACCACTGCTGCCATAACGCTTTCTAGGGTTGCGGTATGGGCAAATAAATGGTAAACATAAACTAAAGAGTACCTGTGCTTTATGGTGTTGATATATCAGCTGTCGTAACTAAATGTCACCAATCCCATTATCGCATCAATCGCATCTGTTCGTATCAATCGTGACTATCTTTCATTTGCCAAAGTTATTATTTCATTAAGTTTACTTGGCCAACTCATAACGGGCATCAATGCAAAATTCGTGGATGATGTGCACTAATCGCCGACACCAGCGTTTAAAGCAACCTAGATCTTGCGTGGTCATTATTTCCATTAACAAAAAAAATAGAGAAAGCCTGTTAAACTTTTGAAAAATACAACGTGCCAACGTATCCACGTGTCAGGCATTCTAGCTCTCTCGAATGTAAGCCTTGTAAAATATGGCAACAGCTTATAGCGCAGATATCGAGCTACCGCGCTTTCCCCGACGCGTTAGCAGCTTTCGGCGCGTAGTTTTGGTCCTTACTTTTAGCGCTTGCTTTGAATGCACGATCATGGACAAATGAAATGCGAACAAGTTCGGGCTAACTAGAACGCTTTCTTGTGTTCCCGCTTTCGCCGGATCGTGCAATACCGCCATGTTTTCAGTATGTACTCCTAAGGTAGAGACAATGAATGCACTATCTTTGGCAGCCGGTGGTGCAAGATCATGTTCTATAGTTACTACTACTGAATGGTGCTCTACTTCGTAACATCATGTTCACCTTTCATTTGTCCGTGGTAGTACGTAAGATGCACAACGTATACTAAATAACTAGGTTTACGTTTCAGGCCGCTGTTATCCCTGGCGTGGTATACATATTTTTTTAAGCGGAAGCATTATATGCCCCATTACGCAAAAGTCCGTCGTAGTCGGTGTGACGCCAAAAATGCTCGAAGGCCCAACGAGAACTTTTTAATTTCTTGCTCTTGCAATTCCTCAGCTAATGAAGGTGCTATTCTTGACAAACTCACTTATTGCATTGAATATCTGCATGACTTTGTTATGGATATCTTCGCATTATTTTTCACAATTATGAGGGGCGAGCACTTCCGGGTCTTTCTTGATTAATAACTAGATATATTTATCCAATGATATCTGATACTGGGAACTGCCCAACTGAACGCCGCTGAGGTGTCCTACGTGTTATCTGCCGAATTTTCTCGTCACTTTTGTTGCTTTTCTTTTACTTTCGGGGGCTCTCCTCCTTCATTCTGAAAAAGGACTACCAGAAACCTAAGTTGTTTTAAACTAAACTACCGGCAATTTCTCGACATCTCCCTTAACATTTTCATTCACGCTCTCGCGATTAGGTTTGGTAATGAAAAACTCGCTAGTTAAACTTACATAAATAATTTGCATTAAAAATGCGGAAAGATATACCAATGTCTAGCATGAACAAAGACGGCGATCAATATAAAATAACCGTATATCGTTTCTTTAAATTATTGACAACATTTCGTTGGCACAGTGCGGTACATAGCCGTGACATGGTTTAAGTATACCTACAAATACTGCTCGTTTCAAAATGTCACACCAGTTCGGGACCCGTGTCAACTTACCCACTCACTAAAGATGGCCAAAAATAACTGCACGCCTACTATATTGTGTATAAATGAAATGAAAGCCTTATTTATATGAAATATGGCCTTAACCTACCTACCATCATTGGCACGTTGCCCCAAGTTTTACAGTGAAGCTGTTATCTTCTAGTTGTTCGGACTTTCTTGTGTCCGCCTGCATGGTTTTGCTGATACAAAAATTAATGGCAGCTGGAGGGCTTTGTGTGTGATTTCCCGCGTAACAGAATTGCGTTTTTTGTACATTCAAATTATAATCCGATGCTATCATGTCGGCAGAATGTACATTAGTCGTAATTTACGAATTTACTTACGCATTTTACTTTGAGAAATTCATAAGAAAATTCTCATTCTTGAAGGTCCTCCGCCACTTGCGCTAGGCTGAGGACCTACAAGAATTAGTATGTATGCTGTGTGGTGCTAAGAACTCCGTCACCTATTCGAATAACAGTTCGAAGCTATCGTGTGTGACTTAACGCATTTTACAGAGGAGCTGTTATAACCTCGCTGGGTTTTTCTACGTCCGCAGCTTCGCCGAGCTGGGGGAGAGAGAGCTGAGAAAGAGTGAAAGCAGAGTATAAAAATAGCTCCGCACAGCCTAGCGACGCGGCGAGGGCGACTGGAGCCATGCGGAGGAAAAGGAGCGGCGCACACGCGAACGAGCAACGCGGCCCGGATGCGTGCCTCTCCTATGGCGCGCGCGAGGCAGAGGAGGCAGTCGAGGGTGGAGGAGCGTTCTTCTCCGGCGGCTGTTAAGGTGCCTCGATATCCTCCTCGCACGCAGCTCCGTACAGAGTGGAGACAACCGCGGCGTCTACTACGGCGTTGCCACGCTAATCGCGGACGCCGCAGTAGACGCCTTCGGCGGACACCGTAGGGACGCGTTGCCGGCGCTCATGTGTCTCATGTGCGGTTTGGCACTACTTTACTGGCTTTCCCCTAGGTCCACTGCTCTTTGGTGTTTGCGATAGCAGAGCCACGCACAACTTTTTCTGTTGCGTTTTACTTTCAAACACTCTTTTAGTTCAACAATGCACTTGAGTTTAACGGAAGGCTTAGAAGACTTCCAGACACGTGCGCGCGGGCGTGGGGTACGTCACTTGTGGTGGTGGTTTGTAACGTCGGCAACAGTTTTGCTGTGCATCCACTTTCACAGAATGAAATGGAGACGGAATTTTACTGCTACAGCAATTATATGGACACTCCAGGCGCATTTCTGCCGTCGCCGTGAGGTTCCGTATGAGCGAAAATGTGTGAAGGTGAGCCGGCGAACGCGGTTCAATCTCGCGTGCGCGAGCGAGGAACACGGCCCAGATGCATGCCCTCTTTTGTGGCGCGTGAGGCACGGGGCTGAGGCGAGGGAGGGGGGGCGTTCTTCTCCGGCGGCTGCTACGATGCCTCGATGGCCTCCTCGCCGCTCCGTACAAAGTGGGGACAACCGCGTTTTCAACTACGGCGCTGGCCACGCGAATGACGGACGCCACAGTAGACGCTTTGGCGGACGCTGTAGGGACGCGTTGCCAGCACTCGTGTCTTGAAATCAATCTGCGACGTGGCTAAAGTGCGCGCCCGCGCGAGCCTCTTCTTCAAAGCGATCGGCAATGTTTGCAGAGTGCGCGTAGTGCCGGTAGATTTGTATGCGCTGTGCTTTCGAGGTTTCGTTCGAGCAGAAACGACACATGAATAAAGGTCAACTCGCTTGCTTTTCCCGCGATTCCTAACTCCAGCATTCTCACAGGCAGTTTCCGCTGTCATCGACCGAGATGTGCTCATGTTTACCTCTGCGCACGTGACACCGTGCTGGTTAATTCAGTTAAAACACGTTGACGGGCCAGTTGGTTTAAATCCATGATAGAATGTGTAAGCGCGACAGAACAAGAATGTAGAAAGAAGCAGACACGCAAGGACAGCGCTGTGTCTGTGTGTCTGTTTCGTTCTACGTCCTCGTTGAGTCACGCTTACACATTCTATCATTGTTAATTTAGTTAGTAAGAGAATGTTTACAAGCTGATACGGTCGATGAAACTACTATCCGTAATTTGTACAGCCATCTACTAATTTGCAATCGCGAGTGGTGCTTCGCCTTTCGGGCGGAACTACAAATTTTATTTTTCATGCTTCTTTCATGGCCTATGTCACCGTCGTTCATAGCATTGCGAAATCATTCTTTCTTTTTCTCCCCTGTACATTAATTTACGTGCAGTCGAGCGATCCTTTAACATTACTGCGCGAGCGGCGACTGGCTGACGAGTCAGCGCCTCCTAACCGCGCGAAGCGACGAGATCAGCATGAGTAGCCTATGCGCACCTACTTCACTGGAAGCCGTTATCTCCGATAAGTCGGGGAGCTTGCACCGAGGTAATCGTGCCAGTGGCTGTGTCTTGCTGGTGGAAAGAGCCTGGCCGACGAAACTTGCGCTTCCAGTGAACTTGGTGTGCATACACTGCTCTTGCTGATCCTGTCGTTTCGCGCTGTTCAAAGGCGCTGACCGGCCGGCCAGTCGACGCTCGCATGGTATTGTTAAAGAATTGGTAGACTGTACATTTGCGATTGAAATGCATTATAAAAAGGTGACCTGATACATGCGACAACTATCCAGTAAATTCCTATCATTATATAAGTTATCTCTCATGAGATCATTGGATATATGTGATATGGTATTTTTTGATATGGTACAAGTATGTGGATAACCCATTCTGCAAAACTTACACTCGGGTAATTTCTGCCGAGAACATCTGTACAGTAGAAAAAAAATTGCAACTTGCATGTTCTCTGCTCGCGCTCACTAACTTGGCCTCGAAGGTCCGACTGCTTCTTGTGTCCATCCCCCCTTCTCCCCACTCCCGCCCCGAAACGATCAAAGGACAAACACGAAATGCGAAGCACTAACTTATTTTTCTATGACGTGGCCGCTGGACGGCAACTTGATCATCTCAAAGAGAGCAGGACTATGCGCTATCGACAAAGTACTCACCGGCCGTGGCGACTGAGCAGTTGGAGATGCTGAAGTGGACGGCACCAAATCATGCCACATATACGACGCAGTACAACATGTCGAAGACGAGGTGCGCGAAGATGAAAAAGGCGCCCGACACCGACATGCTAGTCATGAGCTGCACGTTACGGGCGCCACCCAGCCGCTCGTCGGCCGGAAACGCCGCGAGAACGTCGAGGCCCAGCGTGTAGACGAGGATGGAGACAGAACTCCAGTAGTTGGACACCTCATAACGGTAGGCTCGCAGGTCCCCAACTGCCGATGAAGACCGAACTTTCAGGTGCGTGAGGGTGGCGTCAATTCGCTCCGACGGCTTGCCTGTCAGCGCTCGCAGCATCGCGGTGCTCATAAGGTTGATGGCCATGGGCGTCGTGAGCATGCTCGTTGGATTTGCAAGGAGGCCTATCCTGCAACCATGCACGCCTTTTGAGAGATACATTCAGAAAAAAGAACATAAGTACATCACAAAACAAAAGGAGTAATGTGTCGTGAAAAAGAAATGAACTACGTTTTTCAAAACTTACATTTCGCCACTCACACAGAAGCCCCTTTTGAAACTGCGTGAAAATTTCCGTATGACGCAGTTTCAAAAAGGAATAAGTGTAGGGCTAAGAGCGATAACATAAAGGCGGCAGCACAAACAAAATGATTGATTGAAGAGGACGTTTTTTTCGGTAGCTGGTATCCTATAGCAATTTTTCGTATTTCGCGGTCGACAATTTTCTTTAGTATTTCATGGTAATATTGTAATATAAGAGATTAACCGCACATTTATTACATTTTTTTCGAATCCGGTTCTGATGTGCAGTTACTGCAATGAATTTGCTGGAATGAATAAATTTTTAAACAATTTGGAGCACTTTTCTTGCAGAACAACTTGAGTTAAAGGGTTAACGTGTGCAAGTGGAATAGGCAAGGTCCCGTATTTCGTATGTAAGAAAAGCGGCGGAGTGTTGAAAAAGAAAATGTTACCGACGGAAAAAACAAAAATTACGCATGGCTCTGGTATCGCAAACATCAGAGACAAATGGAGCTGGGGGAAGGCCAGTAATGCAGTGCCAAACCGCAGACAAGACAAATGAGCGCCGGCAACGCGTCCCTATGGCGTCCGCCAAGGGCGTCTACTACGGCGTCCGCGATTTGCGTGGCCAACGCCGTCTCTTTTGAAAGAGCTTGCACTATCTGGCTTCTCCACAATAGGGCTATATATGCAGAGGAGTCAGCTTCGAGCAAACATTTCCTATGTGTTGAGGCAATGCTAAACACATAGGAACTGAACAACGGCAACGATAAGCGTTTCTTTCAGTGTATAATAAATAAACAAGGTGCGCTATCCGTATTCGAAAGCGGACATTCTGAGACCAAGCATTCAACAGATTGCGTCAGCAGAATATCTAGTACCTACGTCTGTTACCGGAGGAACCGCGACGCAAAAGTACGGGCATCGTCCGAAGCATTTTCATTGTGGGTTTTGAAACAGAGCCCCGCTGTTTTAGAGGCATATCTATAGAAAACAAGTTATACAGTTTACGTCGATGCGACAAGGATCCTCATAAGGCCATATATAAATCGAACAAGTGAAAAAGATGTGTACACGTCCACGATATTCCGATCCGAGTCCTGCTAGTCGAGATATTAAGTTATTGACCAATATACCACACAGCTTAGGAAACTAGTTCTTATAGTATTACACCCTTCTAGGTCATGTGGCAAAACACTCGGTAATGCCACGTGTCTAACAAATCTTATACGCAGGCACCCGTTTTCGTAACAAAAGTAATTAATATATCTCCCATTGAGGCAAGCGAAACATTAGTTTCAGAAAAAAAGGAACAACAAAGAAACCACGAAGAATACCGAAAGCTAAAAGGGGAAAGAGTAAACATTTGTTTGTTCTGAAGCTTCGTGTGCGGTCCGGATCTAATCAAAACCGGTGATCACAAGAATGCCCGAGGCTAGGTGAGGTGCATGGCGTGGTCCCTTGAATCAAATAAATAGAATGGAAATCTGCCATTGTACTCTCCATAATGATTTAAGGCCGCATCATCATCAGCACCGTTTCTATAGCAGCTTTCAGGATCAAACAAAAGAACAACAAAAATGTTATGAGGCTTTACGTGTCGACACCTCTATTTGATTGAGGCACACCGTGGTTGGGGGATTCCGAATTAATTTTGACCACCTGGGGCTCTTTACGCGCATATATATAAATACACGATGGTTTTTGCATTTCGCCCCATTTAAATTCGGCCGCGGCGGCTGGAAACGAACCCTTGGCCTCGAGTTTACCACCCGAACACGATAACCACTAGCCTACCTCGGCGGGTAACAACAACAACGACAACAAAAAGGCCAAGAGAAAAATTATAAGCTAGGGGTCTTCGAAGTTGCGCTAGACTTCGCTATTACTGCTTCGCAGAGCGAAACTCCTCCAAATTTTTGCTTTGACTTTGTCGAGTACTCTAATTATCCGGGAATAGGGACGTGAAAGTGCAAGTTAATGAAAAAGCGATTTTTCTATTTAGTGCGCATTGCCAAAACACAATTCAAAATGTAGTAAAGTAATTATATTATTTTTTTGTACTTCCTTAAAACCTGAAGGGGAAAACAAGGTACGAAAGTGCGCTGAGGAGCGCTAATTGTAGGGTTTAAGCTCGGCTAACGAATGACGTGCGGTGGTTGGACGAAGTAGCCCGCGCGGCCGTCAGCACACCTATCGCAGCAGAGTTTGAGAAGCGGTGGACGATGGGCGTGGGAAGCGCCAGCTGTAGTAATGCGCGGGCCGACAACGCTTCTCAACGGCTTCACAAATTTTTGATAACCGAGAAGTTTTTGTGGAGTGGCGTATGGGATTTGTGCAATGTGATGGGAAAACGAAAGAACCAGCTGGAACCAGTGGCAAGCAAACACAAGGCGGACTCTACCGCGTCGCTCATTGATTGGAAAAACTCTTTAGAAAAGCACCAAATTAATTCTTACTTTCTTCTTTGCGCCTGGGTTTCCCCGCCGCATGATATCGGAATGAAATGTAAGCGCGGAGGTCTGTTTCATACAGCTACTGCTGCAGCGATTTATGAAATTTATTGTCCGTGAACCATGTTTCGTAATTTTCATTTTCGTCACGCATCAACTTCACACCCCTAAGTTGTTCACGCTTATGATAAAGTAACTACCGTGTGCAGATTTTTTGGCTAGTTGGTTCGTTGCATCAATTGAAGTCATAGCGCTGGACTGACGGGGACATGAAAGACGACAGGACGTGAGCTAACTATCAACTGAATTTTATCTCAGAAAAGCACTGTATTTATACCAGCTCACACGAGTTAAAATCATCCCACGCGCAACCCAGCATTTCCCAGATAGTTTATTTCCTTTCTGCTCAGAGAGATCGACGGGGTGATCACGCAGTTTGCACCTTCTTTTTCAGTCAAGCTTGCTTCTACAATCTCCCTTGTATCTTTATCTGCATTTCTAAACGCAACCATACAGTCATTAAACATTGGTTTAATGCACAATGCATGGAGACGTGTCCATCTCGATAAAAATTCAATTTTTGTTTGTGTTCTCTTAGCCTGTCATTGAGGCATCTGCCTTTCTGCCCTATGTATAGTTTGCCGCACGTGAAAGGGAAGCGATAAACGACACCTTGCGCGCACTACACCAACGGCTGAGAAAGACGCGCCGAGGCTGCGCAAAGAACCATCGGGCATCATCTATCTATCTATCTATCTATCTATCTATCTATTTATCTATCTATCTATCTATCTATCTATCTATCTATCTATCTATCTATCTATCTATCTATCTATCTATCTATCTATCTATCTATCTATCTATCTATCTATCTATCTATCTATCTATCTATCTATCTATCTATCTATCTATCTATCTATCAGAAATCATGTGTTATCCGTTCCAACAGAATGAAAAAATATCCATTTAATGACAAGATCTCTTTTGAGCACGTCCTATTCGTCACTAGGGGCGTACAAGATGCACAATGAAGGGAGTGATTTATAAACTCTACTTATAGACAAACGGCACACACAGCGAATCCAATACAGATAGATAACGTATCGCGGATCTAGCCTTTCATTGCTATCGCACTAAGAATATACGTGAAGAAAGGGGGTTAACCGAGGGGCCCGATTTTTATTTGTCATATAATAAGCCAACAAACACTTACACCAAGGACACACAGAGGAAATTACTCGTGCTTAATAAATGAAATAAAAAAAAAGATAAATTATTAGAAATTAAAGAGGATGAAAGAACAACTTACCGCAGGTGGGAACCGAACCCACAACCTTCGCATTTCACGTGCGATGCTCTACCAATTGAACTACCGCGGCGCCGTTTTCCCATCCACTTTCTTGGGTATTTATGTGTCTTAGTGGAACCCTGGGAGTGTTAGCCAAACAAATAACCGGATAGTTTACGGAAAAGCTGTGTAGCAGTGTTTTTTTAGTATTGTTCCCGGCATGGTACCATTTGCATGACACTATTTAGAAATCAATGCTGTACAGAGTACTTAGTTGTATCGTCATCGCTTTCTGAGCCTTGTTTTGGTATGGTAAAGCAAAAACCGAAAGCATACCGACTGCTCGGAAGCAACTTATTTGCGTATTTTTCTGTTCTCTCTGCTACGTCCTAACGAAAACGCATTTAGAACCTAACTGCTGCATATGCTATGAATGCTTAGGTCCTTACCTCTAATAAATTAAGTTCTGTGAACTGGTATGCCACAGTCGGCAGCACCACTCCGTTTGTACTGTCAGCAAAGGAAGCCTGTTTAGTTTTTATATCGTGTATCGCCGAAAAACCCTTGCGTAGGCCTGTCTTACACTCGTATGACGTGGGTTTAAAGAAGGACTAAAGCCGGCTCTCCCACAGGATTATTCCAGCTCGTCGGTTCACTCGTTTCTTTTGGGAAGCAAGTCCAACTGCGCGGGGTCACGTTGCTCTTGGCACTGTTTGTCACTTCACCGTAAAGTGCGCGCAGCTGCTTTCTCTCATGGGGCATATATACGGCACGAACTGCTGCGTCGGTGCTGACGGTGGTGCGCACAGCGAATGAATGTACGACTTGTGACTTTCTGGTCAAGGTTTTGTTACGGTTTTTTTTGTTTGCGAAGACAGGCTTTCCCAGCATTAGCCGCTGCCCCCGTGTTCGCGCCGCGCCTTCTTGCACGTTTGATGCCCGTGCTCTTGTGCGCCGGTAGAGCGCAGGCGTGCTAACGTTTTAACAGCCAGAAAAAAAATACTACCACTTTACACAGAGAAGCGATCGTAAAAACTTTTACGATCGTCGTTGCAAGAAAAAAAAAAGACTTCCAAGGGCAAGCGGCCGGCGACTGTAAGGAAGCGTCCTGCCTCAGGGTCATCCACTAGGGAACCCACGACGAACAACACTTGATTGCAGTCTTGGCGGAAGTGGACAGCGACGCATCGAGAGTGATCAGCGTCGCGAAAGTTTCCCACTCTTTCTTCCGAGTTACACGTACGCGCGGTCTCCGGGGAGAGCGGCCTGGGACGAGAACCAAATGTGAGGCACCAGCTCAGGAACCAAGCATAAAAGCAAAACCCGATGTATACGGCCAATGTGTCGAAGTGATCGCCTTTCTGCTCTTGCACTTGGGGATTCTAAAAGAGGCGAAGTTGTTGGTTACTCTTTTGTCAAGATGATAGTACAGATTGCGGTGGCCGTTTTCTAAATAACGGGACTGCAATGATTTCGACACCTTTTTGCGAGAATGACTGAAAGATGGCTTGAGATTTGTGCGGGACCATTTCGGAGAAAGCCACGCGGAGTGCGTTGAGTAACCGCAAAAGTTCTAGAAAATAAACCACACCATTCGCCTGTGTACGTTGACTGTGCGCCTGACACCATGTAAGCTTCTAAGCCGGTTATAGAGCACTTTGCGCTAAGGATGCAACAAACACATGCTTCGAAGTTCGCCCAAACTAAGCTAAAACATTCGGTCTCCCGAGCCAGTCCATTTGCTTGCATGATATGCAGCTAAACGCACCAAATGGATCTATTACCTAACAACTGAAGTTAATGTATTATGTATATAGATGTTCGTCGAAGACGGTATTTCATCACTTGCTTATTACCGGATAGTGGTTGTTTATGTCCAGAATTTGCGTCCCTGACGCGTTGCTGATCTTTACGGGCACAAAGTATTCAAATGGTTCTTTCTCCTTTTTTTTTCACTTCAGTGCACCCTTCCATAAGTGACAGCGTTCATCCTTATTTGCTTGGCACAGAAACACTGCAGATACGTGAATCTGAGAGCTTGCAACTAAAAAAGATACTGTGAGATAAAGTAAGTAAAAATACCACCTTGTAGAAAGAAGAACCAAGAAAGATGCGCTGCTTATACCGGAGCACACTTTATAAATCCTAGCATGTGGAAGTATACTGCATCTATTCCCAGTGGTGCGAGCACCCTGCCATCTTAGTGAAACGGTACTAAATTTACTTAGTCACCGTTTCTTGCTAGGCGGCCGTCGCTTTGTAGTTAGGCAATACCTTCAAAATCAGTTTCGTCCGCCACCACACGAAAACAACGAGAACACTCCCTATCGCTCATTTCAAATTAACTCACAGTTCGCCTTCCATCATCACAACTTTCCTTAAGCTGGCGACATCCTTGCATCACTTCTCATGCAGTTCGCACCGAACAAACCTTCTACGAACGATCGTCGAGTAAGATGGAGAGCGTAAGCCACTTGAATTCTTAGGACTCCAGCTAATAAACGCGTACATAAGATGGACGATGGGGTAGGCTTGCGAGTAAGAAAAGAGACTCCCCCCCCCTCCCCACCTCAATTTCCTTTCTTTCTCGTGAGATAGCGGCACGATTGAAAGTCAAGCGATCTTTAGAGCATCTTTTGACTTTGCGTGAGGCCCCACTCGCTGCAATGTCCAGGAAGAAGCTGTCCCCAGTGCAAGTAAAAGAAAACTCGAAAGACCGTGTAAGGGGGAGCACCATAGTCTATTGTCCTGCTTATCAGGAAGAGCGTCCGTAAAAGAACGCGATGTCCTTTGCACCTCGAACATTTTCGTGCATTTGTCTTTATCCTTTACCGATACTCGCTCCTCCGGAACATTTTTTGTTTCTGTTGTTTCGCAGTTGCATCTACGAGATATATTCTTGTTCGTCGTTATCTTGAAGCGCCTTGAAACTTTGGTGGCTCATTGTTTCTTGAGGTTTTCGTTCTATTGAAACGTCCAGAAAAGGCGACACTCTAAAAGCAAAAGCAGCCTTGGTTCCTTCCCAACATCTCCTCGGCCGTTTTATCAACCAGAAGTTGGTACCTCCGTGGTAGAATCTTCCTGCGACTTGTCTATTATCTGAGAAGCAAGCCTTTCATTGTTCTTCCCTCGTAAAAGAGTTTAAGATGATGGTCGGCTTCAGGATCTCAAGGGTGCGGTGGAGAAATTCAGCACGGGCTCAAAGGGACACTAAAGAATAATGTCAATTTAAGTACGACTGGTAAATTACGCTTCTGGCATAGCAAGAAGTTTACCCCAAGAGAAAGCCTAGCAAGCCAAAAAAAGACAATCGGCGACGCCTGTTTTATGATGTCACGCAGTGTTCATGTGACTTCATGGGTTGTGACAGTATTTCCATCAGATTTTGGAAAAGCCTTTTTTTATAATTATGAAGGATTGCATGACAATGAGCCGAAACGGAAGATTTAGCTTAGCGAGTTTTCAACACCCTGTCAGCACAAAGATGACGAAGCCCAGAAGAAAACGTTTCCATAAGTTACGTTACGTTGACGTCATTGGGTGCGAAATCAAAAGACGAAAAAGAACACTGGAATTAATTTATTTTCGCTCCTTTTACAATTAGAGACCTGCACAGAAAAATAACGATAAAAATACTTTCAACCCACCATCGCTCTTTTCTTGTTCTAATTGCGCAGTAAACATCTCACTTTATGATCCCAGTCGTCAGGATTGTTCGACATAATACTTCGCATAGCTACCTGCCTTATATTTAAGAAAAATAATGTAAAATTGTTTTCGTTTGCGCCCAGTGCAACGAGTATTTTCCCAACCATGGCGGCTATGAGGTTACCTAGTCGCTTCTGACTTCTGCAGTGCTGCGAAGCACAACCTCCGAGATCGGCTTTTACTGACCGCTGGGTCGGCGATGTAAACATGAAAAAGGACGCAGAGAAAGGCAAATTGGTATTTCTTCTTGACAAACCAGGCAAGTAAAAGGGCCAAGTGGTATATTCAACAATCCTGACCATAAAATGCAACCTTGCAGCGAATTTGAAAATGAACAGAGCAGCGATAGTAGCAAAATATTTTTTATAGCCGGAAGGTAAAAACATAGATATGTAAATGTATATAGAGTATTGAAATAATGCATTAGTTTTGAAACAATTGCTAGTTGTTAATGTATTTCTCTTTCTCTTTTTGCAGGTATAAATATCGTATGCTATCAAACACACTCAACAGGACAGAGACATTACCCTGCGACATGAAATCGCTGCCTCTTATCTCTTTATTTCACTAATCCATTATCTACATATAGTCCATTCGTATAGGGTGTGCAGATGTGTCTCCGATCAGTGAGAAAGAGCAAATGAAAATATTACACATGCCCATGCTTCTACTAAGGTAACATACAGGTATACCTGTCGGAGTACTACCAGTAACAATTAGCGCATGCTATTCACGGCGTCGAACCGAACTGGAATTGAACCAAAAACCAGAGCTCAACAATTATCTTCAGCTAAACAGAACTGAACCGTAATTCTTCCCCCATATTGAAGCCGAACCTGTACCGGAACTTATTAGAGGAACCGTTCCGAACAGGTTCGACATACGATTTAGAAAGAACTGTAGACCCACTGCCAGGGCACTTGAGAGGGGAAACGTTGGGCAAAGCTCAAAGCCTCCCATAATAGCCAAACAATTCCCACGTTACAGGCAAGACCCAACTACCCTCAGATAACCTCAGTTCTGACTCACTATGTATTCGTGTTTTCGGGCCTTAAGTACATCGTGTCATGCCACCAAAACCCTGACTCCGGCAAGGCTCGATGGCGTTCTAGTACTTTCTTTCGGCGGTGATAGAAGGGTAAGGAAAGCCCCCCTTTGAATGTGAAGACCCGGTACTTGATAACAGGGACCCTAAAGGAAAACGTTAGGTTGAGCTAGATAGTATTAAAGACAATACGTCACTCTGCGTCACGTATGGGTAGACAAAGAAAGCTATCTTTCGCTCAAACAAAGTCTCGGTCGAGAGGTTGCGAAGCGTTGTTTGCTAAAACTTTTCATTCTCCCTAATTCTGAACCGTTGTAAACCCATATGAACCAGTTGGAACTGGTTCGAACCGTTATATTGTTTCTCCAGAGCTGAACCTGAAGCAAACCGGAAAATAATACGGAAGCCTGAACTGCTACCCAAATCGAACCCGCAAACATTTCGCATCGACACTCGGATGCTATGAGAACAACAAGTAACATAACCACGTAACCCCTACGATCTGTATTTTTTTTTTTTTTTGCATTTCATAGGTTGCGGGGTCGCAACTCACTGGGACCAAAAGAGACTCCAGATTAATTTCGACCACCTGGGGTTGTTTAACAGGCACCCAAATTGAGGAGCACGAACATTTTTTGCAGTTCAATTCACCTTCATCAAGGTGCATCAGTCGCGCCGGCTAATCGAAACCGCGACCTCATGCTCAGCGGCAGAAACTCATAGCTGCAGCTCCACCGCGGCAGGTTACGATCTCTAACTGGTGTGGAGAAATGTAAAAGAAAATAGCGCAAAAAATATAGCGTATACTTCACGCATGTCCCACTAACGGAATTTAACACAAAGAGTGTATAAGTGTTTAGTACATATAACTTTGAATATTGAAGCAACGAAGTATTTTGGGGATATTCGTGTATACCAAGTAGGGGGCGCAGGAAATACGAAGGCATTAAAGATCGTTTTCTTGAGGTTATAGGTGTTTTTATTTTCCAGTATATACAAAATGCAGTAATGACTTTGAATGGGCGGTGAAATATGTACATGTTTTGAAATTATAACGACCAACGCTTTTACCCGGGATGATCACGAAAACATAAAAAATAAAATAAAAATAAAGAAAGAGACATAAACATGACATTTATGGTTTCGCCAAAACATTTTCATAAACACAACTTCATCTGTTGAATTACGTGAGTAGTATTTGTAGCTCGAAGAACAGCAGCGTGTAACTATTTCTGCAATATCAGTATGTGATCACTTATTAAGTGCGCTTACTTTATTATTCTTTTGCAAGCGAAGGACTGACGCAGTCCTTCGCTTGATAAAGAAAATAACAAGGTAAGTGCACCTAATAGGTAATCACATACTGGTATTGCAGAAATATTTGCAAGCTGCTACTGGCTAAACTGGTATGTTGTCTGCCTTGATGAACTTACAGAACACAAACACGCTCACGCTATGACTGTTGTCGCAAAGAACGAAGGAATTTCTTGTACTGGTATCTTTGAAACACCCCCGAAGCTTTTATTATTATTACTTTCTCTGCCATACTCCGCGCATCGTCCGTAAAAATCTGCGCTTAACTGATACTTCTTTAATATATTTTCAGCCTGCGTGCGAGAGAGAAAGACACGAAGAGCGAAAGCTAGGCAGGTTAACCAAGAACGTGCCCGGTCGGCTGCATCCTACACTTGCGAAGGGGGAATGGGGAAGAATATATAAGAAGTAAAGAAAAGAAAATAAAGAGTCAGTCATTTGCAGAGTCAGTCGCAGAGGGATGTCCGCTGTCACAAGCGTTCGCACAGTTTATTAGCATTCCATAGGTGCAGAAGGGATTTCGCATGCAAGAATGTACAGGCCATGGTCTCAGGATATTTTCCTTCGAGAGCGCTCTATTATCTGATAGACTGAGTTCAGCTTGTAGAGTACGTCGTTCAGCGTCAAAGGATGGGCAGTTACACAGAAGGTGCTCTAGAATCGCATTACACCCGCAAAAATTGCACGCCGTACTGTTGGCCATCCCTATTAGGAATGAACACGATTTGTAAATGCGACGCCCAACCACATGCGACACAGTAAAGTTGTTTCGCGACAGGAGATTCCAGGTGGCACGCGAAGTCGCAAGTTAGTGTTGAGAAAGTGCAAGCGCGAGTTGGGGAAATCCGAAGAATTCCATCGCATAAGTGTGATATGGCGAGCGACTAATTGAAGCCGTCGCGCAGCAACCGTTATTAAGAGTGGTATAGGCACCCACTCATGCCTTTGATGAGCCGAGCGGCCAGTTTTATCCGTGCTGTCGTCACGGAAAATTCCGCAGTCGCTCGGCAATCACTCAAAGACAATGTCGTGTCCTTTCTCGAGCGCATTGTGATGAGGGTGCCTTATTTTGTACACTAGCTGCTCGTGTAACCCGTGACGTAGAGCAAAGCGCAGATTTTGTAGGGCTTCTTTCCAATTGCAGAGAATGCTCCAACGAGTGGTGGCTGCTCGTGCACGGAATTGAGTGCACCTTGAAGAGCCGCAAGCTCTCTTGCTGTCGATGTGGTATTGTGAGTGTATTAAAATTGCAAAGAGACGACGTCCGATGGAACAAGCACTGCTCCGGTAGAGCTGTTTGAATGGATAAAACTATTCGTGTAAATGTGTATGCGCTGAAAATAAGATTCCTTTGGGAGAAGCAGAGACAACTGCTTCAGGGCTAGCGGTAAAAAGTCTGCCTTCTTAGCAATCCAAGTAACTGAAAGGCACAAGTGAATTTTCTGGAGAAACCACAATGCCGATGTTGGGCGTTTCGCAAGCTTGAAGCCAGATGGTATCGAGTCATGGTGTCTCGTCACAATACCACAGAATGTAGCTTGTGGTCTTCGAACTGGAAAATCAGCTAAATGGTGGGATGGCAGCCGTGAAAGATATCGAATGTACGCTCTTGGCGTTTCACAGACGATATGAGTGGTGATTGCGTGCTGCTTTGCGAACAAAATCGTTGCACCTGTCGGAGAACATCTCGGTAGGCCAATACATGTCCGATGTGCTTGAGCTTGTACGCTCTGTAGTGTAAGGGGTTTAGTATTGCATGTGTTGTACAAGACAGGAAGACAGTATCGCAGAAATCTGAGAAAACGTGTCATGCATACCTGTAAGATGGAGCGCACGGATAGTTCCCACGATTTTCCAGCTAAGAATTTAAACATATTTTCAATACAAATGAGTTTTTTCTTCATCTAGGAGACATGGGGACTCCAGGTTAGGTCACGATCTACAATCATGCTTATGAACTAGCGCGTTTTCTCATACGCATTTAAATGTCCCTCGATGCAGGCCGGTTAGAAATACATCGGCTTACGTGCAAATGTCGCTGGTGTACATTCTTGTGAAGATATCGTCAGAACTTGTCGGCAACGTATGCCGCTATCAAGGTTGCCACTTTCTGTATTCTGGCACACACTCGTGGCTGTGTCAGGCCGGACGCCCAGATGCAAATATAATCGGTGTAGAGCGAGACATTATCCGCGTATTTGTAGCATTTTGGCGAATCCCACGAGAACGAGATTGAAGAGAGTCGGGCTCAACACTCCACCTTGTGGTACACCACGACTGGAGATATATCAGTTTATCGGGCCATCTTCTGTAAGAACAAGCACAGATCTCCTTGAGAGAGAACTCCCACCTAAAGACGTCGCCTCCAAGTTCTGCAGCCTCAAGAGATTGGAGAATGGCTTCGCTAGTTACAATGTGGTGGGCACCTTTTACGTCTAAGAACAGTGCCACTGAGAGACGCCTCATAGATTTTGTTGCCGCACGCAGGTCACATGAACTCCGTGCAGCACGCTGTCACTTGAATGCCGTACACGTTGAAAACCAGCCATAGCACCAGCTTGCGTGCGAACTTAAGATTACGTTAGTCGTGCTTTCAAAGATAATCTTCGTCTGCCTCCGAGAACTGCCTTCCGAGAACTGACCTCTTCGATATCCCTTCAAGACGTTGTGCGTCGACTTTGCGACGGAGCGCAGCCGATGTCACTGGATAGATCTGTGCCACCGTTTTCATTTCCGCCCAATCGCACACCGACAGCCTCGTGGTCCCCGAGAAGGTTACATGTAATTCGACGACTAAGGCTGTCAACAGGGTCGCCTTGACTGCACAGGCGGGATTATGCGGCTTCCTGAAAAAGCGAAGAGGAGTTTAAGCGGAAAGCACCAATATAGAAGCCCAGACGACAGCAGGTGAAAAGACGAGGAGTTGTGAGACTAAATGAAATGCGATGCGGCACTCGCTGCAAAGTTCTTGATGTCTTGAGTTCAATCAGCTGTCGAGCGGACAAACCGCGCCTTTTAAGACTAAGACGGAATGAAGAGAAATGTACTCACTGGGGTTACATTACCGGCTTTCTGTGAGCCGGATTATTTTTACTTGTCATCTCTTGTTGTTTGCGGCAAACACACACTTCAGTATTGCCTCTTAGGATACCGTAGAACCAGTCATTGCCGAATTTGTAATGAAGATTTCTTTATAGCGCGATCGCCACAATCTGGACGCTTACCTTCACTAATCTTCGAACCTAGTTACATATTTTCTTTCTTGTCTAATCCGACATTGGAAATTAGAGCTTAGTAAGGTAACAATGACTACAGTTATCAAGTGGTGAGGAGACCACTTAAAATCCACGCTTTGACACATACGCGCACAAAAAACAAGCGCGGAAACAAATGCGAGATCACGCTCTTTACAGTTCGCATTCTTTTCCTTTCTTGTGGCGAGTCAGCCTTGTCCCGCCGCTGTTTCTTAATAAGAATAAAAAAATACAACTAAAGTGCCAAGTTCACTATTTCTGCCGCTGTTGCGTCGCCTCTAGTAAGTCCTTTCATCGGGAAGAAGACAGCTATGAAGGAGCAATCGAGTATAGAGTGGAAAGAACGGATATTTTAATACGCGGCGCTACTATATAAAGCCCTGCCAAAGGAATAGAACGAAAATGATTTCATTCGTGCATATATTTGCTGACTTGTAATAAATGATATATTACACCCAAACTCAAAGTCAAGCGTTTCAATTAACTGGTTGATTGACTTATACTACAGTTGTTGGCAAAAATACCGGCGCAGACTTCTCGACGGTAAACTATTGCGTGAATAAAAAGGCAATTTCAGGTAAACTTAATCCGCACAGCCATTAGACAGTTCATCACCACACGCGCGAAAATCATTTACAATAAAAGAAAATTACGCGAAAACTAACAAAGTAAAAGTCTCCGCTTAGCGAGTTATGGGGACCGAAGGAAGCAGCCTTCTAGCATATGCAGTTTTGTTTTTAGCATCTATAAACCGACTGGTCATAATATCACTACGAATAAAAAGACACTTTGAGAGACAAGTTTGCTGGATGGTCAGGATGACCTTACAGCGAGCTGCGAAATTCTGAAACAAAACAATACAAAAGAAAAAAAGGAATCGTGGCAGATCCTAGAGCACATCCAGAAAACCGAAAACAGCATAAACAAAAGTATGAAAGCAGTGCGATAGAAACTCCTGGAGACCCGCTGTGGTGTCACAGACTCTCTTCTCAGTGTTGGCGTCTCTAGGGTGCCGTTCGTTTCTCAGACGCCGTGCCATGCATTCCCGTGGAAGACGCGGCAGGTCCCCGTGGTCTGCCCGGTGATCAAATGTGTCCACTGCTTGGCTATCGTGCGCCGCCCCATCTTTGTCCTGCGCCGTATCCTCTGGTTGACGGCGTTCACATTCTCTCGTGTCGCCTGTGTTGTGACACCGGGAAGGGAACCTACTTCGGAACGTACTGCCGTTTTGGGAACGTATTACTTCGCATATTTATGCGTCTTTGTACTGGCAGCAGGATTAAAGGATAGCTGGAGCATTTGGCACGCTATCTTCCACGAAAATAACCGTTAGATGTTTTTTTCCACGTCATGGTACCAGCGAAATTAAAAGCTTCGAAGATGTAACGACAAATATAACATGGCATTTGAACGTAGGGCATAATTGTAGGTTTTATAAATACATGCGCAACGATTTCCTGTCTTTCATTTTTTTTCGTGGGCGTGTTGGCGTTATGATTCTGATAACAACGCCCGTTCTAATAATATCACTTCTTCTGTTCTTTTTAGGAAAACTTTATTCGTACAGGTTATCTCGGAATGTGGCCACCCTGACCGCGAATCGAACCTGCGACTTGATTCTCTGCAGGAAAACGCCATAGCCACTAGCCCCCAACCGCAGGTCTCATCAGAACAACCCCACCACCAAAATACTGGAGGAGTAGTTTTCGAACTGCGGAGCCACACCAGATGCTATGAAAGGCGTGCCCTGGCTGGACAGCAAGCTCGGTCTGCCTAGCGAAATCACGCGCTGTGTTTGAAAAATTAGCCTTTTACGGAAATGCTCCCCATTCATCTGTTTATTTTTGTGCGATCCCTTCATGTGGACAAGTGTCTCTCATTGCGTTGGCACTAATGCATTGCTGTCTGAAACAAATCTCGAATCTAAATCGCTGCCTGCTTTGACGTGGCAACTCTTTAGAGTTGCAACATACTCTAGGACCTTGAAACAGCGCTGCTACTGCGGTGTAAGCAACAACGTCGCTTTCAGTGTGCCCTACGGGACACTGGCTTGAACAAGAAGCTCTGCAGATGCTTGCGTTTGTTGCTTGGGCATGTTGTGTGTGTAGTGTGCATGAGTGGGTTATTTCATGCTTCATGAATCTCGCCTGCAGTACCATGCCAAGTCTACGGCCAAGCAAATATCTCCAGCACACATTAAGGAATGTCTCTCTCACTTTCTCTCTCTCTCTCTCTCAATTCACATCGATGTACAAGTTATACCCCCCTGTAAATGCTTGTGAATATACTCGTCATATGATTAAACGTAAAATTAAAATAGCCATAACGAAAAGATTCCTTTGGAGGCGGTGATGCCGTAAATTAAAAAAAAAATTCTTAAGGCACAAAGGACACGTTGTATCTTCAAACGGTAACTTGAGGCTAACTCTAATGTATTAGGCTACTTTCATACGACAGCCTTCTTAGTTACAGACTAGAATATCGTACGAATCTTTAAGGGCCCTGCATCAATCATATCCGGTGCGGCAAAACGCTCATTCAGCTAAAAGTATAACAACGGGATTTTCAGAAAATGTTTGAGAAACTTTATTGTCAGAAAACATAAATTCAACGTTTCCATGTGCATGCGATAACCTTTTACGAATCACCGAATAACGGGGTTTACCGAAGCAACTGCAATTTCGTTTCTCATTTATGTCACAGCAGAAACATTGTCGAATATACCCATGAGCTATAAGAAATGACGCAAATATCTAGAAATAAAATAATATGATGCTCTTAATAAATTCACGAAGGCATACTATGCAGCTGTGTTGCGAAAAAGAAGTAGCATGATATATATATATATATATATATATATATATATATATATATATATATATATATATATATATGGCTAGGGGCGCTATGACGCTAAGCTATTCCACATTGTTGCTGTTCCATTTCTGCTATCAGGCCTCCAGATTTGGGCAAAAATATTTTGGGGTCATCCTCCACTTATGCCGTCTGTCGCGCGACGTCCCAAACACCGCGATAACTCCCCAACTGATATGACGTGCACACACCGATTACGCATGATCAGAACAAACAGAAGAAAAATCATTATTTCCAATTCTACGCCTTTCTCGCTATTAGGAGCCGCTATTGGCTAAAAGCTTTATGGTTGCGCCCACTTCGCCTGTATGTCACGCGACGTCACAAAAGCCCGAAAACTCGACATGTCAAAGTGCTGTCTACGCAGTAGAGATGAATTACGATACCGAACCCAAAACTAAATATTTTTTTATGAATAGCCGAAGGTTGTCCCGTTCCAAAAGAAATAGAGATGAGTACACATCAATCGCTCTGGCGCTGGCTTCTGGGAGCTGCTGGGGAGAACTTATTTGCGTACAAAAATAATCTTTGCGCGACAGTACAACGTTGCCGAGCCCTTTCGGCACGCGCTGCAAACTCTGCCTTGCCGCGGATCCGTTTTGGCGGCATTTTTAAGCTTCCGTTGTGCGAGGCCGCGTTATTTCGACCAGCCGCCACCCTCTGTGCGCGAAAAAGCGGGCCAATCGCAATCGCCGGCACCACCCTCTGCCTCCTCCGATTATCTGCTTTCACTGCACAAGCGCATCTTCACCGAATCCCTGTGATAATCTGCGTGCTCCTCGCCTCCTGTCAGCAAATTATGTAAGAAACACCTGTCAAGGTAGACGATGTTGTTCGCTTTCAAATGAAACGAAAGTGACCTCCTCTAAACGAAGAGAGCGTCTGAATGAACTAATCAAACAACGCTGCGAGTCACCGCCCTATGGTTGCGTTAGAAGTTAAGGAAATTTGACGTCAGAAGATTCAGATAAAAAAAATTGGAATAGTTTTACGATATAGGGTCTCAGGGTAGAATAAGCAAGACATTCAGGTCAATCTATGGCGGTTTCGTGCTATTATCTAAGAAAAGTGTGGTACCTTGTAAAAAAATAAAAGAAGATAATTTATGGGGTTTTACGTGCGAAAACCACGATCTGATTGTGAGGCACGCCGTAGTTGGGGACTCCGCAAATTTAGGCCTCCTGGGGTTCTTTAATGTGCACCTAAATCTAAGTATACGGGTTTTACCGCGTTTCGCCCCTATCGAAATGCGAAAAATAATATTTATGCTTATTTATGTCACTTATAGGCCATCAAGCCATAATGGTATCGTTTTGCGTTCTGGGCATACGCCTTTCTTTATTGTAATGAATAAATAAGGAGACGTTGGATACGAAATAGCGTGCCAGTTAGTCTTTTTAACATGGGTGATATGCATCACATATTATGACAAATTATATGCAAATTACATGATATATTAAAAATTGTATTATTATTATTTAATATAAAATTATATTAAAAATTATATTAGACAAATTATATTATATGCCACAAAAGTACACACACACACACATATATATATATATGTGTATATATATATATATATATATATATATATATATATATATATATATATATATATATATATTAACGTTGTACCCTATAAACTGACTCATGTTAAGTGTCAGAAACATCACAGATACAGTACAATTACACTAATCTCAGAAGACATAAAAGTGCATAGTAAGATTAACCGATAAATGTTGCAAATACTATAATTGAAACGCTGCTATACAATACAGTTCTAGATACAGATATAAAAATGTATAGAGTGCAAAATACACTCCGCATGTGCCTCTCAAACTTTTAAGCGTTTCATTCGCACTAGCTCTCATCACGGACAACAATTACTATTATACATATCTTTGAATTAAACTACAAAATCAGCTTGTTTCCTCTTTTCCTTCTTTTTAATGGCACCCTTCCACGCCTGTTATAGCACTTTCTCAGCCAGGCTTTCTTCTTTCAGCATTATTAAGAGACTGCTTTTGTATGCCAAGTTTCTTCTGCTTTGCACGATACCTTACATAATAAACCGCTTCACACATAGCGTAAAATATATCAATAAATATATACTATGCTACCCGTTGACAAAAAACATCCACGTTCCAAAACACCAAAGGCATAAATCTCACAACGCTTGCCTTTTCAGTAATTTTTATGACATTTGTCTTTATAAAACGGCACTTACAGCGTCGGACAGAAATCGCATGCATCTTACGGTGCTTGCTCCTCTATGCCTACGTAAATCACTCTGCATCAGTCCTTTGGTGGCAGTGCTGGTGGTTTTATTAATAAGCCACATCAGCTATACGTATTTTTCTTCAATTTACGCAGTTTACCTTGCTCCTACGAACACTCACTCACGAAATCTCGCTATACGGAATTTTGCATCTGCGTAAAGCAAGGAAAGAAAATGCAATAAGACGCTCCTCTGCACAAGCTGACAGCCAAAGATAGAGGGCGACGCCAAGAATGCGCGTTTTCTCGGAACTTCATTCTCAGTTTGCATCGAACGCTAAACGTTTTCTGCTCCATGAAGCACAAAGGCGATCACTCTACGCCGATGTTTGCGCCACTTTTGAGACCATTTGTTTGAATCGATCGTAATTGACGCGGCGATGCACTAGAGAAAAGGGCGTCGCGAGATGCTGGTACGCGCCGTAGTCCAAAAACGATGGCCTCGCTGTCCCTCTAAGCAAGGCTCGTCTCTCCCGCCCCAGTGCCTTATCGACTCAGTCGACTGCGCTATCGCAAGGGCACATCCGAGCGTCTCTGATGCTTTCCGTCGAAGTTTACTGGTAATAAAGGATTCATGTCGAGCTTGTGATGCGTGGGCGACATTTAAAAGAACAGAAGAATTGTTTGCGTCCTTGACTAAAAGCTGCGCGAACATTACTTGACCATGGAATGACGGATAGCCACGAGTGAAATTCTCCTAACACTGTGCGAAGCATAACTTTTTCTTGGATAATAGGTGGCTCACAGCTAAAGTGCATGAGGTAAAGCAAGAAGCAGCAGCTGTGCAATGAACGGCTGCGCACAATGAAAGCGATGTACAGTCAACCGATTATTTAACAGTACCGCGCAAGTGTGGACCGGCCAACCGACCAGCTCCTTTTTCTTCAGGAACGATGAATTCAGCGCAAGCTTTCCGGCTTTCTGGAGATAGCAAGAGCGTGTGCCCCTGGCTTGCGTATCTTTACAGCTAAGCTGTTTATGGCTATGGTTACCTGAAATTTTCATGTGTGCGGGAAAAACTATCATCATCCGCAATGGCCCGTGCCACTGCTCGCGCGTTCGTCGTCGTCTTCTGCCACGGCTTGCTCGTTGGTGCCACTCGGCGGAACCCTCGAATTCCGGGGGCTTTACAACAGCGCGAACGCGCTTGTGCCACTGCTCGCGCCTTCATCCTCGTCGTCTTCTTCCACAAGTGGCTCTGTTGTCGCTCATCATGCCAGCGTTCCCATACTGCCGCTCGCACTCGTGCCACTGCTTGCGCCTTCGTCGTCGTCTTTTAACGCGATAGCGTTAAGGAGCTCGTGTCGCAGAAAAGCCGGTGTCGTCGGCGTCGGTGTCGGTGTCGGCGTCGGCGGCGTTGGCCGTGAGCGATAAGTCACGGCAGGCACTTCATAAATAAAAAGCAACTTCCAAGATGGGCTGCGTGGGAATCGAACCATGGTCTCCGGAGTGTGAGAGGGAGACGTTACCACTGAGCCACGAGTTCGATGCTTCGAAGCGGTTCAAAAGCGCCTCTAGTGAACGCGGTATTGCCTTAGAAACTAGCTGTTTCTAAGGCTCAGGCATGCATCGCTTGCTCAGGCGCACATTTCGTTGTCGCGCCGAACGCTGCGTTGCTCGACGCTCACCGCGTCCGATGCGGGGCGCGTAGTCGCTGCGCCGTAGCCCATTGTCTTACACCCCTTGGCGGGTCGACGGGAACGCTGTCGCGTTCCACTCTTGAAGGCGAAGCTTAAGCGTCCTCCAATTTTTTCCACATCTGGCTCCATTGCTGCTCATCATGCCAACGTTCCCATACTGCCCCCTCACTCTGCGAAGGCGCTGAAGGGACTGGCCCACTGCCAGTCGGTGCGGTGATATCGTTCTCAAATTATTTGCCTCAATACATCGCGAGATTAAAACAGGAATGTATATAATGAATGCCTATAACGAATGCATAACGTGAATGAACACGAATGTACAAAAAATAAATGTGTGAGCGTGCGTTTCGTCACGAGGACCACCGATTAAGACAACAAATGTGTTCGTACCTGTGTTCAAAATTCTGCATCATTCGTTTGTCGCGTGCTAGAGAGCTTTGCTGGTCATCCACCTCCACAGAGTGGAATGGCTAAGGATATTGTTTAGCTTGTGCTGCTCTAGTGCGCATGCACAGGAAAATAATGAACAATAGGCGCAAAGTTGCAATTCAACTGTATCATAGGGACAAGAAAGACTAGCACACGAGGGGTTATCAACTTTTCGATCTAGTTTCAAACGTGGCTGAAGCTTCCACTAACGACAGGGGTGATGTCACGCCTGTAGGAAGAGGCTTGCCGACGAAACTTGGCTTCGAGAGAACTTTGTGCGCATGCGCTACTCTTGCTGATTTAGTAGCTTCGTGTCGTTTGAAGGCGCTCACTTTCCTGACTCATTGCCCCAAGTTGTCTTATAGCTTTGGTCACCAGGTATGGGCTCATGGTAGTGATGCCGTCGTGGTCATTGCATTGTCATGATTCCAGCTTTGTCATCTGATCCTCGTCACACCGCCGTCGTGATGCCGTCACGGTTGTACAATCGTCTTCATTCAGCTTTATCATCTGACTCTCGTCGTGATGTCGTGGTCATGCTATATACGCAATGCCAGTCGCCTACCGGTTCTAATAGCTTCAGTCAGCAGGTATGCTCGCTGTCGTGATGTCATCGAAGTCGTTGCATCACGGGCATCACAGCTTTCTCGTCCGGCTCCTGTCATGCCATCGCCATAAAGTCGTCTTGCATTCAACGTCACACCACCGCCGTGATGCTGTCGTGGTCATTCTAGCATGGTCACTACAGCTTCACCATTCTGCTCTCGTCGCGCCGTCGTCACACCATCGCTGTCACACAGGTTTCATGATACAGTCCTCGTCATGACATTGTCACCATAGGCTCGTCGTTATACCATTGTCCTCATTCAATTGTCACGCCACATCGCCATTGTGTCGACGTTATACAGTAATCGTCATGCATTCGTTGTCATTCAGTCGTTCTGACGCCGTCGTGGTCATTGTATCGTCGTCATTGTAATTTCAACGTCCGACTGTCTTTCTGCCACCATCGTGAGCCATCTTCGTCACACAACCATCGTAATACCGTTGCCCTAATGCCAACGTCATCAGGCTGTCGTTTCGCCAATTTCATCGTCAATTGAGCTTCTTCATCCGGTGGCCGTTATACCGTTGTCGTTGCTCCACAGTCGTTCCACCATCCCATCGACATCACATTGTCGTCATGCCGTAGTCACAATACTGGCTTTCTCGTTCTATCCATATCATTTCCTGTTCATCATTCCAACGTCACCGCGTCGGCGTCATGCTGTTGTCGACATGCCACCATGCACAAAGGCGACCTTAGCAAGCGCTGCTGGATTAAAAGAGTCGATATCGGAGAATGTGACATAATGGCGGAGCTACGAAAGTATCGGAATTACCACTGCACATGGTAAGTGAACGTGACTTCAAGAATATAATCTCTCGCTACACTGCTCGAAGGCTACGTGCGCGCGCGTGTTTGTGTGTGTGTGTGCGTGCGTGTACGCGTGTGTGCGTGTGTGTGCGTGTGTGTGCGTGCGTGTGCGTGCGTGTGCGCGTGTGTGTGCGTGCGTGTGCATGTGTGCGTGCGTGTGCGCGTGTGCGTGCGCGTGTGTGCGCGTGTGTGCGCGTGTGTTTGTGTGTGTGTTTGTGTGTGTGTTTGTGTGTGTGTGTTTGTGTGTGTGTGCGCGTGTGTGTGTGTGCGTGTGTGTGCGTGCGTATGTGTGCGTGTGCGCCCGTGTGTGCGTGCGTGCGTGCATGTGTGTGTGTGTGTGTGTGTGTGTGTGTGTGTGTGTGTGTGTGTGTGTGTGTGTGTGTGTGTGTGTGTGTGTGTGTTTGTCGCATTAGACGAAAACGGCCCAATTTACACCAGTCTGCTTTAAAAAATATAAACGAAGCTGTTTATATCGTTTTTCTGAAACGCCTTAAAGACTTCGTATAGGAATATAGAATCGCGGGACTATGTGTTTTTCTTCTGTATTCTATTTTGTAAGGTCGAACAACCAAATGTATATATAAAACAATCAAGGCTTCATTGTGCAAGACTGAAAGATACTTCCGACTTCCATTTAGGTTCCAGTTAAGGATGCAAGGTCGCCGAACACTTTCACACTTGCCAGGACTAAGACGTGGGAGTTTTAGTTTAACGTTTCCGCTGACACAAAATAAATCATTGTGCAAGAAAACGCGCCATTTCAATAATATATGGACAGCATTTCCTGTTTTATTTAAGATACTTCATTATTTCGTGGACTGTTGAGGTGTAGGTCCGGTGCTTCCAATTATTCATCATTTATCCCGTGTTATGTGCAGCCCCTTATAGCCAGCGCTCGTTGTGCATCAGTGTGGAAATCGCCCATTAAAGCAAATAACCCTGGAGAGGTGGATGCGCCTGGTGCCGAATTGTTCTTGGTGTCGCTGCTATCTTGGATGCCACTTGCGGCATAATGCGAACAAGTTCCACAAGTCTCACGCTATTGAATTTGCTTCTTTTATGATAACTAATCACTACGACATATTTCAAGAGAAGATAGCGGTGTATGTAACGAGATTAAATGTGCGATGTTGTCCAATGTTTTGTAGTTGCAGTACTAAACGCAGAAGTTGCATCGCGAGCACTGCTTTCTTTATGGTTATTATGGAATCATAAACCTGATCAAAGACTAATGAATGGATTTTGTCCGTGTCTCTGTCATTTGTTTATTTAGTATTTTTTCCTGTTGATTTGTTTCCTATCTTCTTCTTCTCTTCTCCTCTTTTCATTCCCTCCTCCGAAACAGTAGGCATGCGTAGTGCCCTCCTCTGTGGCAGTTGTCAGCTTGCTCCCTCCCTGTTTCTTTTGTGTGTTTGTATGTTTCCATAATAATAATAATAATAATAATAATAATAATAATAATAATAATAATAATAATAATAATAATAATAATAATAATAATATTGTTTGACCATCACGCCATACATGATGATGCAGAGGGACCGAAGTAAAAGCTGTCTTTCAACAGCTTGACAGAGCAATGTCCCCCCTTATTTGGCAGTAGCATACAAAGTGATATAAAAAGAAGATACACAAAAAGAAACACTGCTCACGGCGGTCAAATTGCACTACAGAACAATATATAAACATGTTGCATAAAGGCTGCATCTGGTATATAATCTTTTGAAAAAAAAAGAATTAAGCCATACACAAATGTATCATTATTATTATTATTATTATTATTATTATTATTATTATTATTATTATTATTATTATTATTATTATTATTATCATTATCATTATCATTATTATTATTATTATTATTATTATTATTATTATTATTATTATTATTATTATTATTATTATTATTATTATTATTATTAATACACAGTTGGCGATATCTTTTTCTTGTTTCTCAAATAACAAATGTATTTTAAAGGCACAAAGAAGCAAGAGAAGGCATCTGGAACTGTCACGTTTAGCACACTGGCAACGTTGTGTGCTGGTAGACAGCCTTCGCCAGCCGCAGGTACGCTAAAGTGCTCTAAGCACTGCGCTGACGCGCTACAGTGGGTGTACCAATGTCATCTTTTGGAAGGATGTGTAATCACATGCGGGGCTTTCGCTACTTGAGACATGCTAAAGCAAATCCAGATTAGCACCATTACTGGCAGCACTTCGAGCGTAAAGGGAACAATTTGACACTTTTTGGCTTTGCCTTGGATGTTCTAACGCTCGAGGCAAAGCGCAAGATTGTTAAATTCACGTGCAGTCATGTGGAAAACAAAGTTGTTGTTGTTGGTGGTGGTGGGGGTGGGGGTTGTGGTTGTGATTGTGGTTGTGGTAGTGGTGGTGGTGGTGGTTGTGGTGGTTGTTTCGGCCACAGAGCATTGCACGTGGACATACAATCTCCATGAATTATTCCACATATACCAAAGTGTGTTTGCATGTCTCATCAAAAATTCGGTGTGCCATTATCTGTCCACGATTCTTTCGCGCCGATATGCACCATTGGGCCACATCGCCGCATAATACATTTCCCTCTACAGTTTTACGTTCCCGGTTCGCTTCTTCATTGGAGCTGTGCCATCCGGAGCTCAGATCAGTCCCGTTCCACAAGACGAACAACTCAGAACTAAGAAAAACATTATAGGACGACGATACTTGCCTTCGACGGTGCATATTTGCTGGCTCAAAATCGAAGTGGACTGCTATACGTAGGCGGTCGGATGCGTTCGGCTGGAAGGTAAGCTTTCTTTGGTTGAAAACTCATGAAGCGTGAACGAAATCCCCGACGGAATCCAGCTGCCAGCGCGACGAAATGTGAGGTCTAAATATTTTTTTAATTCTTTGTTTCCTTTTTGTTAAAGCTAGGAAGATCTGGCTCCGGACAGTACTCAAAGCTCGCTAAGCGCATTTCTTCCATTCCATCGATCTTGCTGGCGACGACGTTCCTCTAGATGAATGTTTCGGAAGACGACAGAACCATAATGTTCAAGTGGAAAAAAAGACAAGTATGTGAAAATATGACGTGCTTTAAAGTATACAGGATTATATCCCAACGTAGCTTTCATATTTTGCGTGCCAAGTTTGGCTGCATATTGACCATAACTCTAGTTTCGTTGAAGGCGCCGGCTAATGCGTTTTCCATACTCAAGAGCCATTCGATTATGCGCAATGTGTGTGTTCTTATCTCCTTCTTTTAGGGGGGGGGGGGGCAGTGCTGCTTACATTATTCCTGTTTTGAGTGTCCGTTTTGTTCTCTCGTGAGAGAAAGTGAGACCGCAATCATCACGGTGTTATCCCAACACGAAGAGAGGGTGAAGTGGGTCGTTGGGTTTGTTCCCTGTGCACGCAGCAGCCCATAATGATGAGATAAAATTAAAATATTAAAATAATGTCGGATAACAAAAGCGTAACTTAATATTCCCCCAAGTTCAGCGAAATGAGACTAATAATAAATATTTATCGGAGCGGCTCTTATTTTAAAAAACAAAAACAAAACTATGGTGGCCTTCCCTAGTAGCTGCAACCTCTGCCAGCATCTTGACTACCACCTTGACGTTATTTACTATTCAGAAAAATTCATAACAGGAACTGGGGCCCGTATTCACATAATTCTCTTATATTAAGTTCCCCCCCTTCCAAAGAGAAAATTCCAGCCAATTCTTACACTGGGCATATAATTTGCGAAGACAATTGGCCAGTGGCAAAGACCACTTACGAACAAAACGGTTTGTTAAGTCTGCCTCAGATGTTATTATTGCATAAGCATTCTTTGGCGTGTAAGCCAGCAAACTGTCTGTCGCGCCGAAAGTGTAATGCCTAGTATCAGCACAAAATTGTATAATTTATGAAGTTCACACATTTAATGTAGATGACCGGTAGTTTCATACCCGGTAAGCAACGAACAATCGAAACCAAAAAAAAAAGAACAATTAATCAGACAGTAAACCATTCTCGTCAGGCCACCTTGAAAGCTTACTTTCCCGCAATAAAGTTGTGTGTGCAAAGAAGCCTGCTGTGGGACTGTTGAGTATAAAAATAAGAATAACTGATTTGGTTCATGAGATAATAGCATAATAATAATAATCAATGATTGATGATGTTAAAAAAAACTGGTGACATAGCCGTCGGCGCGACAAGGTTGTAATAAATATGGAAAAAGAGAAAATAAAAATTTATCAAAATATAAAGAAAAGCTGTGGTGAAACCGGTTGTGACGGCGTCCTATGTTGATACGATCGCATTGAAGGGGCCATGCAACTTCCTGACAACTCATCTCCACACCGTTCAGTACACGAATTTCATTTCTATTGGTACCGGAGCCCATGTCCACACCTTTCTGTATATGGATTTCATTTCTTTGGCAACGGAACCCATGTCCACACGATTCAGTTCACGGGTTTCATTTCGTTGGCGCCGGAAAAGCGATGTGTCGACGTGCATAAGCTAGGAAAAGCAAGTAAGCAAAATGAAACAGCCGATCCAAAGAATGCCTGGGTATTAGTAGACAATTCTCAGAATTTCTGTAGCATTTTTATCGTGTGGCAGCAAAGGAACATTTTGCGCTTATGTCTCCTTTCAGATTCTCGCAGGTCCGTTCATACGGTACGCATACTAGCCATGTTTAACCTACATTCCCGTTCTCCTCAACACACTTTTTTGAGGAAGTTCAGTCCACTTGACGGACTGTCACTTGGGCGCCATATTTTGTCACCCTACAAATGCATTTCCGTTCCGTGAGAGTTCATGCCGCGATATGTCCCGATGAATTTCGGACGTGCTGTACTTAGATGTAACCAACACGATTGTTTTTTCTCGAGTAAACTACGCGAAGGAAGCGCGCTTAGACAAATCTTTGTGTTACGAGTCTTACGCGATAAGTTTTGTTATTAGGCGGCCATTTCTGTGTAACTTAACTATCTAACGGGGTTCCCAACCTCAGCCTTTTCTCCGTGCAGCTGTTTTATTGTTTATCAGTTTATAATGATCACCCTTCTTCTTTGCCTTATCTCGTTGCAGCTGTTTTATTGCTTATGTATTTATCTCGATCACCTTCCTTTCTTTCTCTTTCTTGCCTTCCATTTCTTCTCGACGGGCCCTATGGTAAGGGCGCCTCCTGGGGTTGCTGAGTGCATGATATAAATAACGTCCCGCCGTCGCGCTCACTTCAGGAGACCTGAGCACACCAATATATTTTACGCCTGCAAAAAAAAAACAGGAAAGAAAGATGTATTTTTTGTTTTGTCTTTCTACTTACATCCTTCTTGCCTTCTACCTGATTACGCCCTTCAGGCGTCGCGTGCTCAGAGGACATGCCTCCGAGAAGCCCTGTTTACGTAAACAACAGGGTCTCACGGGAAGGTGGAAGGTAAGCAGGGCGTGGGGAGGGGGGAACCGTGCCGAATGGTGCTTTTTCGTGCGTGCGACCGTTGCAGGGCTAGCTATACCATGTGCCCGTGCATCGCCGCACATTTTAGCGGCGGATTTTTTCTTTTTTTCCACCTTTCGTCTTTTTTTTTCTTCGCGCGTTTCCGCACCGACCCGAGAGAGAGAGAGAGCGATCTCGATGTTTGTTTTCGTTACGGCTCGCGGCCACCCCCTCCTTCCATCAGCTTGTCACTCGCGCCGCCAGGTGTAAACCGTTGCTTAGTGCCTCCCTTCCGGAGAAAAGTTTCTTCGCTTCGCGCTGGAAGCCTTTTCCGGAGACTTGCTCCTCGCCGGTCCCCTCGCTGCTTTCGTTTCGGGAGAGGTCCAGCGCGAAACGAGTGTTTGTTGACGGCAGTTTTAGCCGGTGCTAGCGAAGGCGCAATTGCATGCCGTGATGCCAAGTTGCCGGCTGTTGTTGTCGCAGCACGGAACGTAGCTTGGCGTCATCCGGATAGCCGCCTGTATCACATGAATCGATATAATTATAACAGCTATGACAACCTATATACCGTAATAATGGTACGAGCATTACATGCGTCATTAATGAAACAGCGCGAACATATCTGTGTATTATTATCGTACGTTGAAAATGAGCTTTTCTTACGTTGAATAAAAGCTGGCTTTCAACACCTTATTTTCAAGCTTATTTCAACGCCTTATTTTGAAGTTAATTTTCAACGCTACTTTGCAAAGCCTTACTTTGCTGCAGCGAGATCAGTGCACATAATACACATGGCGTATATTTTTCATCACATTTTCGGCACCGTGATTTCTTTAGTGACGAAGTGCACCTTTAGGCTACATTTAGCCTTTGATGGACACATGATGGCAGGATATCTAGAACAACGTTGGTCACTTTGTATTCTTTAGGGTACGCCGAAATTGAATTACAAGGACGGTTCTGCAATGTTCTGTCATCGGAATAAAGATGGCACGGCACGAATACGTTTCTGAGTTCACCGTACGTGTGCCTTCCTTTGGAGGCGTACGTATGTTACTGCATGGAACAGCCGTTCCTTGAGCCATTGCAGTGGACATGCTTTTAAAGAACTTTGTCAGTAGATTCCAGAAATGGTTCTAGTTTGAATGAGGCAGTATGTTTTCAATGAAGATGAGCTAGCTAGAAAATCCTAATACTCAATCTGCTTGTCGAATGTCTATATAACTCTAGCGTGGAAAGTCCGAGTAAAACAACAGCGAAACATTACTGGAAAGTCCTAGTAATGCTACACTTCCTAAGATGTCGCAGAAAGAAAACAACTACGTGCCGCTCATGCATTCTGTCACAAGTGTGCTTGATTCACGCATATAGACACGTCATGAATTGAAGCATAAACACCTCATTAAGAGGTCCGTGTAAAGTCAGTGAACGTTTATTCACAAAAAAAAATGGATAGTCTTATCACGGTATTTCTCCATCCGCTCGAGCGCCACACTTTTCAACCTTCGGTGCCCGTTTTCTGCTTGTAACAATGCTTGCAAATCCGTACGCGCTTGCATGGACGAAAATAGCGCGAAATATTAAAAAAATTGATTGTGCCTAGGCGCCAAGAGTATACGGCAGCCTTATAAAAATACTGAGAAGATGACTGGATGAAATAAACTTGCAGAACACTGTAAGTAGGTTAGAATAATTCAGCGCGTTCATTCTGGCTCCTCACTTCATTCTTGTCGTAGAGGCATCTTCTAGTGAAGGCCAGTTCTGGCGATGGCCTGAGCAAAAAATTATTCCGCGGAGGACACTTAGAGAGCCGGGCCGGAGATACATTAATCTCTATGAAAGCGAAGCAAGCGCCGCCGCCTAGACGCACAATGTAATCCACTTTGCGAACCAAGCTTCTCAATTTTAATCTGGGGTTCCCAAGGCACCCTTTTGCACTGTACCGTAACCGTTACAAGCGAGAAGTGGAAAAGTTCGTTTCCTTGGCTGCTTACATTCTCGAACACAAAACAAACAAAAAAAGATACAGAAAACTAAGGTATACGCCGCTTTGTACATAGGCTAGTACTGCAAGTACGCGAACTATGTTCTGTCCTCGGGGAGGGGAAGAGTTTAATGGCTGTGCTAGGCGTCACGGTAGCGACGGTGCTTTTGAGTTGGCTGAGGTTACTTGGGAACGAACGACGCATGAACAGAAGGGGCGAGAAGAAGCGAATATCGTTACAGCGCGGTTACGTACCGAGCCGGCACGTAACCGTGTCCCGTCGAGACACGTGCACAGCGCGTTCAATGCGAGCCACGCTCTGCATACTGACTCGGGCCATCGCGCGTATTTGGTGCGCCTCCGACATCACGTACAGCGTGGCCTGCCCGTTTCTTCCACGAAATGTTAACAAGCAATTAAAACTTCATTTTTAGCTCGACAGGAAGTGTAAATGGTCGCACACTATACGTGTCGGGATGCTGCTGTCAATTTCCAACGCTATACGAGTAAGATGTTGCAAATAATACCTAATGACACGAGGTGGATATATTTGAAAGCTTGCACTGCAGGAGGGGAAAGCAGGAAAGAAATTAATACAGGTAGGAACTGAATTGATGCGCGCGCACGCACGCCAGCGTTCACTGCGCAATCAAAGACGGTCGCAGAGCCCTGCACTCTTTAATATGTGTTGGAGTGCTCTTGCGATTTTCCATTCGAATGGTGGTCAAGTCCATGGTCCTAATATATATGTACTACCCACCAGACTTTATCTTGCTCTGTGATTCCTGGGACCAAGCAGCCCAAGTTAGCACGTTATCGCAGTTTATTTCTAGGAAAAACTTGAATATTGTAAGTCGGTATTAATTTCTTCATCGTCATCGAACTTTCTACAATTTTTTTTTTACGGAACGTTTGTTTTCAAAGTTTTGTCAAGAAAAATTTATCTACTGGTGACAATCGGGCATCGGATACGATGCCCGATTGTATATGTGCACGCACAGTATGCATGTGTGATATACATTACTCTGGCCGTTAGCCCTGCCTCTACGAGGCACACACCAACGTATTCTTAGCGCGTGAATCACTTCGACAGCGTCGTGCGACTATTAGTGAGAACTCTGGTCTACAATGCTAAGAAATAAATGACGGCGTTTCTTGCAAATAGAGCATGGTTTAACAGTGTTACGCTGTCCATATATTATTTACCCAGAAAGGAAACTGTTGGTTCACGATCAACGGCGGGTTAACAGAAAAAGTGTTCCTTGCTTCAAAAAAAATTTTTTTTCGCAATACCGAAGTATTGGCTTTTTATGCAATCTTCCTGTCTGGGCGTGTAAACACAACCGACCATGTATCCATGGTACAGAAAGGCATGCAGGCGTGCAAACACGGCCACAAGTAGGGAACGAAAAGGAGAGCATAAACACCGTCGTTTCCATCGTCCTTTATACTTTATATTCATGTTTCTACGCCTGCCAGTCTGTACCACAAACCCCCTACCAACTTTCTCAAATTTCAGCCGCTCTGAAAAAAAAAATGGCCATGTATGCGTGATGCGCGTTTAAATTCGCTACTAACATTAATGTGCTACGTTACGTAGTAACATGTAGTTGCACCGCTCGTCTTTCCTGGATAACTATGAACTACTATGCGTGTTGTACGCTTTTCCGAGCCTTCCTTTATTCCTGTGAGGAACTCCAAATGAGTTCTTTCTTCAAGACTACACCCAGTGTTTTAAGTGCTTATTGCCCTTTCGTTTCGCTTTTTCTGGCCCGTGATGAAACGTATCCAGCGTCAAATAAAGCACCTATTTCTCCCTTAAATTCACGTTACTAAAGAAGGCACGCTGAGGGAAAAAAAACTAAGTCAACTTTCCTTGTGGTATTTACTTTTATCCAAAAGCTAAAGGTGCAGCTCCTAGAACTTTATTGTTGGAGAAAAAACACGGAAATGCTAGAAAGAGGGGGAGAAAGAAGAAACGAAAGAAACGAAGCTTCAGTAAAGCACATCGCAAGAAACGTGAACCTGATGTTGGAACTGAAACTACGTTTTTGCTTAGCTAGCGACTTCAAAATTATAACTTTGCACACGTATACAAGATAGCTTTCTTGTTTCGTGCTTTTATATACTTTACAGCTTTATGGTCCTCCTAATGCTCCCGGCGAATCTAATGTGAGTTCGCTATCGCAGTAAATCTACAGTATAGGGCGTGTAAAACCCCTGTACCTTCTTGCAATAACAGGCTTTGTAGCTCACTCATGATTCGATTGGAGATACCACAGAAGACACTTGCGATGTTGAAATTGGCGGCGGCGTTCTCCTATCTCTCTGCGTCGTAAAGAGTGAGTGTCCGTTCTCTCTAAGCTTGCGCCTAGCAACATTTGCCGTAAGGTCCCTCAACAAAATCACTAAGGAACACGCCGTCAGCTTCTGGATATAGCGGTCTTGAAGGGATGTTATGTTTAAGCTTCTATTCTGGGTCGCAGCTCTCCTAAGAATCGACTACGTTGCGTCAGGACACTTTCTTGGGTAATGATACTGACACCAGCTATGTCTGCGGTAGACATTAGTACTGAAGCCAGTATCTGTTCCGAGAAGTAATATTCTTACAGCTTTATAAGTTTATACGTACATTTCCAAATGTCTCTAATGCGCCTATGCTTTTCGCAAAGGCCACGGTGCTCTCCAAAGGAAGCGATGAAGTACTCTTAGGCCGCGCATCGCAGCCAAGCTGAACAGCTATAATTAGGGAGACATAACGTCGGTACATGAGCGACCGAGGCACTTTTGTATCGTGAGCAAATATGTGAAATGAATAACAAGCATTTCGTAAGCATTCGAGGACATTATGTGACGCTGCGCGAACAGCACGCGTGCATGTGTGATATACATTAATTACTATTGCCGCTAACCCTGCCTCCACGAGGTACACACCAACGTATCTTAGCGCGTGAATCACGTCGACAGCGTCGTGCGACTATTAGTGAGAACTGAAGTCTACAATGCTAATAAATAAATTTACAACAACGCGAATTTACAAATTTGCGTTTCTTACAACACCGCCGAAATTGTCGAAGAAATACCTTTAAAGCAAAATGATCGCCTTCGATGCGCTAGCACCTCATGTCATACTCATCTAGTGAAAACTGCTGTAGTGAACATGATTATAAAAGGTATAAATGAAAATAAAGCCGCAGTCAAGTGCGAGGGTACAACACATTGCAGCAGTTATGTGAGGAGTAGTCGGACAAGGAATGTCGCTGGAACCATTGTGCTTCGGTGACACTCCTGGTTCGACTGCTGTTCATAGCTTCAGTATTCCATCTTCATGTTACCTTTTGTCTTGTTTGGATCTGCAGTAGATATATACCACCCCAACAGCCGCTTTCATGTATTGACCAAGAGATGTGGAAAAGTATTTTCATCCACTATGCGTCAGTAAAAAAAAAAAAATAAGAAAACGATATGCAGATCCAACGCGCGTAATTGAATCTTGGTGAAGCGAATGTGTCATGCTATCAAATTGTTGATGTTCTGCGCAGTGTTTTGCATCATAACGATCACGTGCCTACACGGCAAAATGAAAGACATGCAGCCCCCCCCCCCCCCCCCCCCTCATCCCAAAGCGACTTAGGCAAATCACACGAACGCAGATTACAATTGTATCGGGTATCAGCCCACTTTGCTGTAAGACTGTCTCCAGAATCGGTCAGCCTTACTCGTCGAGAAACCGGTGCAGAAGACGCGCCAATCCAGGGGAATGAAGGCAAACCAAATTTCGCTTGCATCAAGCGTTATGTGCTTGAAGGCGTTGCACTGGGGATATGTAGGTAGCGTTCGTTTATTCACTGCGTTATTCTGTAGAGTAGAGAGCGGGCAACCGGCATATCCCTAAGCGTAATACAGATTGGGAGACACATTAGCCAATTCGTTATATCATTGCTGCCCTTTGTGTAGGCTATTTGGATAAGACAGGCAAAGCGGCACCCAGCAGCATGTAGCAGCGGCCGCTTTGGTCAGGAAAGTCGGCTCACAAAGAAAATTGAGCAACATAATTCTTCTGTAATAAACTTCAACATGAAAGCAGAGGGCATTCCTTCCCCTAGGTTCCTTGAAGAACATTTTCGCGTAGACTATTCTCTCTTTCTTTCTCTCTCTCTCTCTCTCTCTCTCTCTATATATATATATATATATATATATATATATATATATATATATATATATATATATATATATATATATATATATATATATATATATATATATATATATATATATATATATATATATATATATATATATATATATATGAGAGAGAGAGAGTTCACTTCGTCAAGGCTGCACGGCTGTTCTTGTTGATGTACGTGCATATAACCATTCACAGACGACATTGAATGGAACCGTCGGGCGCACGCACCAACTCGGGAACCGAGGGGTCACGAACGGACACGAAACGCGAGCCACACAGGAAGGCATTCATTACGGCGTCGGCGGCGAGTGTCGCTGACGCATGATTAACGGACGACCTCCTTGAAAGAGAACTTTTTGCAGGCGAGTGATCACAGGCCTCGCGACCCGACGTTGCTTATTTCTTGGCGCGCTTCTCTCTCTCGGCTATTCCTGCATCCAACCATAGTGATCACAAAGGGCACAGTAATACGTAGTAAAAGTTGCGTATGAGGTGCTTCCTCTCTGCAAGGACGGTCCGACGCAACCAAGCCAGCGGTAAACTGGATTAGTTGCTTAATTGCTTGGCTAGATAACAGCTGGATAGTAGTGTCAGTGGTGATAGTAAAAACGGGCTGTCTTCATATCTGGATTACGTGCGTGTAACCATGTCAGCAGCTTGATTTTCAGTTTCATTTGAGGTTTCCACTTGATAAGCGGTAAATGAGAGCTCCTGATCCGTATGATGTTCCCGTTATAAATATTTTCATTGCGTTCTCGCCTACGATACACAGATTTTCACGCATTTATAGAGCTTTTAAGTGCACTTTACCGACCGAGCAGTTTTAATAATTGGATCACTTACTCACCTATACAGTTTGACAACCATTTAATTCTATAGCGCTCATGCTGAATCTTCTTCGCGCATCCTGTGCCTTCACAAAGAAAAAGAAGAAAAAAAAAACAGCCTGCACAAATTATTATACGTAATAACATGGGTGCCGGTCAATTTCGATGCTGTTTTGTTTCGTCAAATGCTCCGCGTTCCCTTTTCATGACGATTAAGGAATCGATGCAGGACACTGTAAGGGCAATAGTTCTCGCAGTGCTTCAAGATGACGTTCATTTCACGCGGTTTAAGAGCCATATACTATAAACATGATGGTTAAAACCTTTTTTATAGACGGTTTAAATACCAACACTTAGAAAAAGATGGTTGCAGCAAAGGCTATAGCGCTCGAATAACAATGGCGGCTCAATGGCTCTGCATTCTGGTAGCGCATGACAACAGCTTGAATTATTTATTGTATATTTCTTTGATTTGTTTTCAACTTATCCTGAGCCATGAAACATATGACAGTGGCTGCAAAATTGTTACTGTTCTGGAGGATCTCTTCCTGCCTTTTGATTGGTTCAAAGGCCGGGAGAGTGATTTATTTATTTATTTATTTATTTATTTATTTATTTATTTATTTATTTATTTATTTATTTATTTATTTATTTGTGAATACCAGAAAGAAATGTAGTAGACAAAGTAATCTCTACCTCAACATATTTCCAACAAAACAGAACACATAAACAATAGGCAGGGAGGTTAACGAGAGATAGATTGGTATATGTTCTCTCCATCCGGTGAAAAAGCATGAAGAAGCAGAAGGCATAGCTCTTTCACAATAGCGAAGCGCAGCCGAAGATTGTGCAAAATTGTGCAGTGGATTGTGCAAAATGGAGAAAAAAAACAGGAAAACGTGCGACGAAAGCACGGATACAGACAAGAGCTGCTTACAGCCTGGTTGCTTACTCCTGCTTAATAAAGCTGCTTACTGCTTACTCAATGCTTACTGTCTTATAGCACGCAGAGACTGTACTGTCGCTCTTTTATAGGCAAATTAACCCTAAGTAAAGGTACACTGCGTCCTGACAGACAAAGTATGATTAATAAGCGCTGTGTTTATCCTCCTACACTGCATCCCTGTTCGTCTCCTCTTCGTATTTACCGCGGTTAACGTAAGAATAAGGCCGTTCTCTCGACTTTGCTGCGAGACGTAAGAAAGGAGCCCTAACACTGATTTCCAGAGGCGCGCTGCCGAGAGCACAGAGAGAACGCGAGTTCCGAGAAGCGATGTCTCCTCTTCTGTCCCGTGACGCGGACGTGCTTGCGCGCGCTTCTTCATGGGAGTCATTTCCTACGCCTTTCGACGCGTCGTTGGCGCCCCTTTGACTTTTAAGTTTCTGTTCGTTTCCACGCGCCGTACTCGCCACCTTACCCTGCGGTAGCCATCCGCACGTGCAAGAAAAGATACGGAGCTCATTTTTGCGACCGTTCCGGGAAGGACAGTGGCGTGTGCGTGCTGCTTTTCCGCCAGAACCGCGAGAGATTCGCATTCCTCACGAGGAACGCGTCGCAAGACATTCATCACCCTCCGCGGGCCGCAAATATGGCACGACTTGCGGCGCTGTTCAGGCGGCGCCCGTGCACAACACCCTAGAGGTTCGAAGCACGCTTCGCCTTAGGCCCCGAACGCCTCACGTAGCCCTTACGCAACTGCAGCACGCTCTTGCGGCCCCCTGCGCAGCTCCTTCCCCTCCCCTCCCGCCCCAATGTTTCCCTCCCACACACTTGTTTGCCTACCGCACCCCTCGAGCTACCGCGAGACTAGGCGCCCCTCTCAAGTATACGGATACTCCCGTTATTCGTTTGCAATCCAATCATTCCGACTTGCCTAACTTGCAGCTTTCTGCGGTTACTCCCATCCGAGGAAAAGCAGTGAGCCGTTCTAACTATACTGCCCTAAGTGGCATGCTTAGACTGCTGTCTGTGCGGCATTCGAAAGATCGAGCATTTCATTAAAAATCGCGCTTGAGTTCGTTCGGCTGTTTGCTCCTGATAGTGATGGCCTTCTGGTCGCATTTCATTTCAGTCATTCAACGTGAGACCGAGCATCCGTCATTGCCTCGGCTTGTATGCATTCGTTCTTGCACAGGTTTTGTGAATGTTAACTAAAGTCGACCTGTTTCTCCATCCCTGCTACGACAAGGCAGCTGCGTGTTGTTCTGTGACTCGTCACTTCTTTTCTCCTGTTATCTATGCATCCGATGTGCTCGGTGAAGTTGGTTCTGCGTCCACACTTTACAGGGCCTATGGCCTACAGCTTGCGCCCCAATACTAAAAGAAAGTAAAAAGATGTATGTAATGTTTATATCATTAGTACCGCTAATTCTATTTCAAGTAAAGACAGCCACAGCGGTTGCGAAAGCAGGCGTGGTAAAGAATTCCGCGACATAAAGGAGTAACGTACCCAAATTGAAAGGTTCGAAAAATTTCCTAATACATAAATATATCTTGCAGAAAATGTTCCGCATATTTCTTCATCAGCGCGAAAAACAAGGGAATACACAGAGTTAGAAGGACACAGAACAAGCGCTGTCCAACAACTGAAATTTATTGAACAAAATTTCAGCTGTTAAACAGCGCTAGTCCTGTGTTCTTCGAACTCTGTGTCTTCTATTGTTTATCGCGGTGATTAAAAAGTACGCATTGTTTATAACTCGCCCATCTTTCTTCATCTTTGTTCTGTTTTGGTTTTTATTTTTTATTTACATTTTTTATTTACATTACCCCTAAGGGCCCTCACATGAGGGTATTACATAGGGGGGGGTACAAACATGAAATATACACAAGAAATAAAACTACATAAAATAAACTACACACAAGGAACATAAAATATATAGATATTAACAAGGGGTAAATGCACTTAGTCATGAAAACACAAGAACATTTTACATATGTTAATATGTGCATATAGGCATAAGTAATATCTAATCTGCTACCACTAACCGTTTTCATGCAACAAAGTTTGGAAAGATGGTAGGCTAACTTCAGTAGCTATGTGTGATGGTAGGTTATTCCATTCTATTATTGTGCGAGGAATAAAAGATTTTGCGTAGAGCGACGAGCGGCACATTATGCGTTTTACTTTGTTAGCGTGGTCACGGCGCGGGAAAACTGCAGGGGGTGGTGAAAAGAAGTCTTCGTGAAGCGTGGAATGGTGATAAAGCTTATGAAATAAGGTTAGGCGAGCAAACTGGCGTCGACGTGATAGTGATTCCAACTCGGCACGTTTTTTTAACGATGTGACGCTGGTGAAGCGTGAATAATCGGAAAAGATGAAGCGAACAGCACGGTTTTGCAAAGATTCAATGTTGTTGATTATGTATGCTTGATCGGGATCCCATATGGCAGAAGCATATTCAATTTTTGGGCGGATCAGCGTGATATAAGCAAGTTTTTTTAAGTGAGAAGGTGCGTGCTTGAGGTTACGTTTAAGAAGACCGAGTGCTCGGTTAGCTGATGCTAAGACGGTGTTAATATGGTAATGCCAAGTTAAGTCAGACTGAAGATGAAGGCCAAGATACTTGTAAGTTGGCGCGAGTTCTACTCTAGCATTATTGAGAAAGTAGGTGGTAGGAAGTCGAGTGGAATGGTTGGTAAATGACATTAGCTTGGTTTTAGATGTATTTAAAGACATTAACCACGAAGAGCACCAAGCGGTCACAGCATCAAGATCAGTTTGTAAGGAAAGTCGGTCAGCGTCATTACTAATATTACGATATATAACACAATCATCTGCGAATAATCGAATTCGAGATGAGACACATTTGGGTAGATCATTAATGAAAATTAAGAAAAGTAGGGGACCGAGGACGCTGCCCTGGGGGACTCCAGATGTTAAAGGAACAGAAGAAGAGTTACAGCCATTAGCACAGGTAAACTGTTGTCTGTCGGAGAGAAAATCTTTAATCCATGCAAGAACGTTTGGGTGAATGTTTAAGTGTGTTAATTTAATTAGAAGCCTGTGATGAGGAACGCGATCAAAAGCTTTAGAGAAGTCAAGAAACACTGCGTCAACTTGGAATCCTTCGTTAAATGCGGAAAATATATCGTTAGTAAATCCGGCGAGCTGAGTGTCGCATGAATAACCCCTGCGAAAACCGTGCTGGTACTTGAAGATGATATCATGGTCTTCTAGGTAGTTGATGACTTGTGTGTGTATGACGTGCTCGAGAAGTTTACATATGTTGCTAGTTAATGAGATAGGACGATAGTTAAGTGGGACAGAGCGATCACCTGATTTAAATATTGGTATTACTTTAGCTAATCGCCAGTCATGAGGAATAATGCCAGATGATAATGATTGTGAAAACATGGCTGATAACACTTGAAAAATGTTTAAAGAAGCGTTTTTAAGTACCTTGTTATTGAAACCAAGATGATCAGAGCTAGTAGTAGTTTTGAGGTTATTCAACAGGGCAAGAATACCCGAATCACTGATGACAATTTCTGGCATGGAAATGTTAGGCAATGGCTCTAATATAGGCGAAGAAGTTATATCTTCATTGGTGAATACTGATGAAAATGAATCGTTTAGAAGCTGCGAACACTCAGTTTCAGTGACTGGTTGTCCGTCAGCATTAATTAGTACTATATCAGGATAGGAACTCGGATTGATAATGCGCCAGAATCTATGAGAATTATTGGTTAACATAGCAGACAGGTCGTGAGTGAAGAAATTACGACGGGTTGTTTTAAGTAGGGACTGATACTCTTTATCACAATTTTTGTACTTGTTCCATGATGACAGGAGACGTGTGGTCATTGCTTGGCGGTACAAACGTTTTTTCTTATTATTAAGACGACGAAGACGATGTGTGAACCAAGGTGAATTTTTATGATGTCGGATGGTGATGATTGGCACATACTTATCAACAAGGTGAGTCAAGGTGGTTTTGAATGCCAGCCAGTTTGATTCGATTGAGCGTGATGAATACTGAGCCAGGAAGCTTTCAGAGAAGGTGTTTAGTTCCGAGTTAATCATCTCAAAATTCGCGCGATTGTAGCAATGAATTTGCTTAATGGTAGTTTTCTTTTCAGTAAATGGATGCGTGATGCAACCAGTGATAATGTCGTGATCGGATAAACCATTTAAATGTAGTATATCAGAAAGAACGTCCGGGTTATTTGTTAGGACAAGATCAAGGATATTAGCCGTGGTAGCGGAGCGACGGGTAGGACTAGTAATAAGTTGAGCAAAAGAAAAATCCAAGCAGGAATGAAGAAAGGTGTGGGCTTCTTTATCACTGGAATTAACACAGAGAGTGGACCATTCAATGCTTGGAAAATTAAAATCGCCAAATACGAGGAAAATAGAGTTAGGAAAACGCACATGTAAGTCGCTGAGTATTCTATGGAATTCACCCGAGAATCCATCAGACATATCGGGTGGCCGGTAGAAAGCACCAATAATAACATCAGTAACTCCGAATTTACACCATATCAATACACATTCGAGGAAAGTATCAACAGCGAGGGGAACAGCAGATAATTGTTTCTTTGTGGCTATAAGGACACCTCCTCCTTTTCTATTTATTCTGTCACACCGGAAAAAGGAAAATTCAGATTCACTCAGAAGAATGTAATCATCCGGAATGGTATCGTCCAGCCAAGTTTCAGTCAATACTAGAAGTGAAACGCACGTAGAATCTATGAGCGAAGAAAGGGCGACAGTTTTGGAAAGAACACTTCTGATGTTTGTGAACAGGAAATGTGTATTATTCTTTAAATTATGACACACATTGGGCAAGAATGACGTAGATTCTGTAGATGACTTATCAGCCGGCACGTGTCATACTGTGGTGGGATGACGAACTGGCACAGCACGGTTACCCGCGACATCCCACACATAGGTGTCATTATTGATGTGCAGCTTGTCGAATGTTAGGCGCACACGGTCACATTGCTTTTTAATTGATCGAGAGAACTGCAGAAGTTTCCGGCGTTTGTCACGAACGGCTTGGGAATAGTCGCGTCCTATGCTGAAACCTGTGTCCCTCAGCTTGCTGCCTTTACTTAAAATAACCTCAAGTTCTTTATCGTTGAAAAACTTAGCTATAATGGGGCGTTTTTTCACAGTTGAAAAACGGCCCACACGGTGTGCCCTAGCAATGGAATTTACAGTGACACCAAGCTTATCACGGCAGAACTCATGCACAAGTCGCTCTGAACTTTCCCAGCTTTCGGATTCGTTAGTATCGGTAACACCATAAAACAAAACATTTGATCTACGCGACTGGTTTTCTAGGTTATCGATTTTGTTAATGATGCTAGAAAAACCACTATCGAGAGATGTTGAGGCATGAACAGATGGAGCAGATTCTAATTTGTTTTCCAGTTCCTGCACACGTTTGGTTAAGCTTTCGAGGTCTGTTTTGAGTTCTGCGTGCATATTTAGAACTTTCATTATTGATTCGAGAAGACTTGCGTTGCTGGCTTCAAGACGCTTTACAGCCTCGGCCACACCATCTAACTTCTCTTCTTGAGCCTTTGTCATAGGTCCGGGGTTTTCCTCAACATCCCCACTCAAAAGCAACAGTCGCAAAACATAAACAAGAGCAGTGCAAGACCGTTTGAAATGGTTTGGTGGCCACGACACCGCCAGAAGACAAACATTATTGCTACGGTAACAGCGAGTTTGATAGTAACAGACCTGTAGGAAAGCAGTTGGTGAGCTTCGAACCATTGTGGCAGTGTCGTGGCCCGAAGCTTCGTGGAAATGGGCGCGCTTTTGAGGAGGCGCTGTAGATATTGCCGTCCCATGTTGCCCGACGTTTTGTTCATGTCCTTTCTTTTTACCTACCGAACCCTCGAAGCGGGAATATTCCTTGAGAGCCGTAAAAAGATATTGCACGAATTATAAGCACATAAGCTTTAAATGCCTGGTTTAAAAGTGCATGTCATGTAGAGAAAACACACATGACATATCGTCACAAAACCATTCATTGTCAAATACAACGTAACACCTGGAAAGAATTCGGAGACAGTTTATCCACTACATAATGCATACGGGGGAGTGCTGATAACTATTGATCTTTACCCAGAAGAAAGCTAGGAAGCTTTAACTGACGCACCCTTCTGCATATTCCTCCAGGAAGCCGATGCATTTGCGACATCTGCCCTGCATCTTATTATGTCCTTGAAAATAAAAATATTCTGTCTGATTCTGTAATTACACTGATTTGAAGCATTAGTTGCATCCAGAGATCTCCCAAATTGTTGTCGTGTTAGGTGTCTTTCTGATTGAGGAAAAGATGGTGGTCAGAAGTACTAGCCAAGTCGGACGAATGCGGTGAATAAGTCATCACTTACAATCTTAGTGCGGTCCCTTTTCCATTGATTCACCTGCAGCGGATGACCAGGCATTGTGGTAAAACAGGATGACACCATTGGAGAGCATGTTGTGCCTCAACTTCGTGAATAATACCCAGAAAATTGTGCATCGTTTGTTGAACCGTGTTAGAGGTAATATTGAACAGGAATCCCCTTCTTATTCCCCCCCCCAAAAAAAAATAAAGAAAGAGAAAAAGCTGCTGCCATTTGTTCCCGCATCAACCTCAGAACACGGAAATTCTTTGACCTGTGGGAACCACCATGCCTTCATTCCTTAGTCTGTTATAACATAACAGTAGATCCTTGTCTCATCACGAATTGCCAGCTTGTCTAAGAAATCTGACTCAATTTTTTTGCAAAATGTTCCTACACAGCCACCTATGTTCTGAAGTAAACATTTCTTGCGCTGAATAGACACTGCAAATAAAAAAAAAACGGAAAACAACAGAGCGCAGCGTTGTTGTACACCCTTTGTCTGGTGTGTATTCTGCGCAAAACACATTTACTTTTGAACATCGCCAACTAGCCCAACACCACGTTGTTTTGCAGCCACCGATGTCCTCGCCCATTTACCCTTTTGTTCAGCTGTCAAAAGCTTTGGGGTGCACATTTTGCTGCAAACTTTTTTCGTTTCCAAGTTGTCATGGATAATTGCGTGAACTCTCTCGCGTGATATTGCTAGATATTTGGCAATACTGTTGGCTGATATTCGGTGGTCCTTCATGATCATGTCATATGGATAGCTTTCAGATTTGCAGGTACAGAGACAAAAACAGGCTGTCCACAGAGCATCTCAATTTCAACACCAAAATTGCCAGTTTCAAGGCTGACAGCACAGCGGGTTTAACGGTAGCATAAGGAGGGCCACTGTAGAGAAAGTTTTGTGACATTTGATCATAAACCTGCTCCGCGTGTTTTCCTTGGAAAAGAAGGAACTTTGTTATGGATCTGTGCTCCTCTTAAGTGAACTTTTCTTCAAGAGCTTCCAACTTAACCTTGAACCTGAAAAATTAAGTAAGCTAGAAACATGGGCATACAATTTTCACACCATTAAATGGCGACAAATTGGCAAATACACTCTGGAATTTTCAGCTATCTAGCTTGATTTCTTTATTGTAATGCCCAACACTTATCAGCATGCACTCGTAGTACCTTCCTTAGTATCGCCACTGGTAACTCTATATCCGTTCTTTTCTGTCACCTGATTAATTCATTAATGTATCAATAAATAATTCGTTCATTCATTGTTTCTTTAGTGTCGTACTTACTTTTAAAGCTGCACTGCTTTCAGTTGAATACTGATGAGCGTCACTGTGACTCGCCTACACTTTTGTTTTGTTGTGCCTTAAGCGCCAGAATCGTAATCCATTGGACAAATAATTTTTTTTTAATTTTCACATCATAGAAAAATACACAATATCTGTCTATACGCATAGCCAGAGGCTACAGTGATGGGGTTTTTACGTGCCAAAACCGCGATATGATTATGAGGCACTGCGTAGTTAGGGTCTCCGGATTAATTTTGACCACCTAGGGTTCTTTAACACGCACCTAAATCTAAGTACACGGGTGTTTTTTACATTTCGCCCCCATCGAAATGCGGCTGCCGAGGCCGGGATTTGATCCCGCGACCTCGTGCTTAGCAGCGCGACACCAAAGCTACTAAGCAAACATGGTGGGTATTAGCCAGAGGCTAGTAGGGGTGAAGTACATGAAAGTTGTATTAGTGCAAGCAAGAAAAACTGTTTTACAGGCTAGATTGTCACAATAAAAAAGAAACGTAATTACAAACAATAGATAGTATCAGAGATTTAACATGCGTTTTTCTAGTATACAGAAGATAGAAAAACAGCACCTTTAAGCAACATTGACTACACAAAAGGTACACAAAGAGGTTATTTTAACACGATAACGTTGCCGACGAACACGGATACACCTTCTTTGTCACATTGCGAGTATACACATTTTATTAGGAAAATCAGTCTGTTGAAATTTTATGCAGAAAATACTCCCTAATGACAGACGAAAAATGAGAAGGCTCTCTTATTGTGATGATCGGTGTGCAAGAAGCACTATTGGAGAGATTAGGTTTTTCATTTCTTCAGATGAAATGCAAACCCCCTTTGTCAAGGCACAGCGACGACGGCCGGTCATCTCTTCTGAGTGTTCTATGAAATTGAGGATAAATGATAAGCTCGTAGATTCCATGGATAGCTTAGTATGTTATAAATTGTGCACTTTACAGTCCTAAACTTGCACACTGAGTTGTCAGAGAGGCCATAGAGTAGAAAAAAGAAAGGAAAGTACGGCACTGCTTAAAGTCAGTCTCTAAGGCCAGCTCTCCGCAAGAAGAGCAACGACGCTTTCAAAACATATTGTGCTGAAGACGGTCTCGGCCAGTGTCCAGGGGCCCTTTCCTCCGACAAAAGACGTTCGTCAAGACTACCTAGCACTCGTGAAAGTTCTATCCCGGGTACACTGAAGCGGAGACACTCGCGAAGAAGGTGGGCGATTGTTGCCTCGCAGCTACAGTTATCGCATGTAGAGCTGCTGGCCATTCCGATCCGAAATGAGTATGCCTTCGGGAAGGCCACGCCAAGCCACAAACGGCACAGAAAGGTCTCGTAAGCTCTAAATAGTCCTGATGGAAGACGCAGCCGTAGATTTGGATCCACACTGTGGAGACGAGCGTTGGTAAATTCCGTCGAGTTCAAATGTGCAAGCGTATGTTCACGTGCGAGCGAGCGAAGCCCTGTAGCTGCGCCTGTTCTGGATAACGGTATAGCTACACAGTGGAGGCCATCATCTTTGTTTTTTTTTTTTTTGCTCTTCTTTCCTTTTTTGTAACATCTCTTTTTTATTATCTTTTATTCCTCTTACCCCCTTTCCCGGCATAAGGCAGCCAGCGGGTCTGAGAACTCCCTGTCTTTCCGTCTATTCCTGCTTCCTAACTTCCTTCAATCCGTAGTGAAGGGCTCACGATAAATTTTGACCAACTGTGGCTTTCCAACGTGCACCCAAATCTAAATACACTAGCTTCTTTTTTTTTTATTTAGCATGTTTCGATATGCAGCAACCTCGGCCGGGTAGCGAACCTGCGACCATGTGCTCAGCAGCTTGGCGCCGCTGTCACTGAATTACCTCGGAGGGTCTCTGCGGAACAAACATGTTCTTTTTTTTCAGGACCGATATTCTGCCATACATACACGTTCATTCGGCTGCTAATTTTACTTGATTTTCAAGAAGCTCTTGTGTTTCATCGCAGCTGCCGAAATTCCCATAGCAGCTCTCTTTTAAAAACAAATTGGCCACAGCTTCCACAATGTTCCCAGCATAAAAAAAAAAAACACGAATTTAAACAACACACATAGGCAGGCTTCGTTGCACGTGCTCAAAGTAATGCGAAAATGAAACGAAAGAACGCAAGTGATTTCCTAGTCGTGCTTGAAGACCATCTTTCCTCTTGCTCTGCTTGGAATTACTTTGCTTGGTAGCGGAACCACTTCGCTCGATTACACGGGCTGCGCAGATTGGTTTTCATTATCGAAGTGGCAGCGCTTCTATTTAAATATCGGGGACCAAAAAACCTATGACCTCTCGCCCTTCATTTTCAGAGTCCTCGTGCCACCGACTGCGCGAAAGACACGAATGAACTCTTCGCGAAGGCGTTTCGTCGGAGAATGAAGTCGAACTAAAGGAGCCATCGCTCACCCGGGTGCCGTCAGAAGTCACGGGTGTGCCTAACCATCGACGCGAAGCCTGCGACTCGCATCTTGACCGAACGCCGGAGCGTTTAACCTTTTGCGAAACATAACGTGTTGAACGCCGCAGAAGCTTACTACATCCGATTCGAGTGATCATTCGTTGTTCGGTGCACTTGTTTAAATGCATTTATTTCTACACACGTGCGGACGCACCTGCCTAGTCTGTCGTGGGAGGACGCAAGGGGGCCAGCCTTAGTCCCAGAGTTTGCTCAATCGCACTATCAAGGAAGTGCTTTATATTTAGCACGATACTCTCGTAATGAGGCGTAGACAGCACGTGGCTGGCATCATGCGGGTCACATCGAAAAACGAAAATAAAAGGGAAAAAAAACGTGCCACTGTCACAAGCTTTTTCATCGCTGGGCTTCGCGTCACTAATGTCGAGTCCGGCTCGTAAGTTCTTCGAACAAAGAATTAGCGACGCGTATGTACCCAGTACAATTTCTACGTAAATGCGCGAACGCGTAGTGCATGCAAGAGCTCGACGCAGCTAGGAGGCCGTGCACGCTTTATCGACGAGGAGGAGGTGTTGTGTGCTTTTAGGATATTTTAGTTCTAAAAAAAACACTTGTGAGTTTGCCGTCTTGTGCCTCCACCGAGGATGTGGTGTGCCGTAAGCGAAGTTCAGTTCTGACGAACTTGAAACACTCAGGGCACCGCTGGCTATGTATATGGTAATCGCAGCTGACGACTCAGGGCACCCACGAAGGCGACTACAAAATTTTCAAGGAAGCTAATGACTTCTGACCTCTCTCGTTTCAGTGCTTGTCGTAAAGGCTATAGGGCCTGTTTATATGGAGATGAGCCTGACACGCCCGTTATTTATAAACTATCAATCGGATGGGACATATGACCTATTCTAAATTCTATATAGTACGAAATTTTTAACGAGTGCAGCTGCGTGAAGCAGTTTATTGAAAGTATTGGTGACAGTCCATCAAGACAGCAACGTCAGTGTACGTCGTTGAACAGATAAAAAGCAGAGACAAGGCGTCTAACAATAAGATGCATAGACAGTTAAGGGCTTGCGAAAATTCTGAGAAAAGCTTTTATGCAACAAAACTCTTTGCCCACCCACTGTATCGCTCTACACTATAACTCATTATCTGTAATGATATAACTTATCAGATATCATACATTAAGCAACATATAACATAACGCTCTATCCGTATTAGTATCCCGAGCATCGAGTGACAGAGCACTTCTGGTTGAACTCATGAGATGACCGGGGAGGAAATTCCAAATAAATAAGAAAAAAATGGTACAGTACAAAATTCATAGGTTCCGTTACATATATGATACAAAAGCATACGTTTGGTTACAAGTCGAGTGATTGAGGTGTCTGGAATAATTAGAAATAATTAGAAATCACTGGGATGACCAGGGACGAAATTCAAAATAAATCGGAAAAACAATAGACAAAAAACAGTACAGTGTAAAATTCATGGGTTTCAGTATAGATATGCTATAAGAGCATACATTTAATTACAAGTTAAGCTACAGAAGTGTTTGGAATAATCAGAATTAATAAGAAATCATTGATTTCCGCACACCAAAGCACAGAATCGTAGACTTTAGAGACCCGCCAAGTGAGCACAACTTTGGCTAAATTCCTGGAAACCCGGAAGTAGAATGCGGAAGTAATGTCGTCCCTAACGACGATACACACAAAATGCTGGCGTGATATCTAACCGGCTAATTAATGGAACACAGTTGCCCACGAGTTAAGTTCGTGCGTTGCGTTTGCCTAAAATTATCCCATAGAGAACACCAACGCCGAGGTGCGAGTGCCACTAAGAGACACCTAAGTCAAAAATAAGAGTCGCCTACCATTTTTTTTTACTCTCACTATTACGTTAGCAACGGCGGTCATGCTATTCTGATAGCGATGGTGGTGTACTGAATTCTCGAGCTGATGAGGAACACTAAATAAACTAATGCTCGAAAAACGATTTCAATCAGGTATTTAGATTCCGTGTTTTCAGGAACGTCCTACACAGTACTAGTGAATCAGGATAGCGTAACTTTGCACAGAACTCCTTCCCATACAAATCAAAGATTCCTTTATTTCGCATTTTGGTGAGGCTAAAATAACTTTTGTTCACCAATGCGAGCTTTCTGCGGGCGCCGATTTTTCGTTCACATAGAGTGGTGAACATAATCTCTTCTTTAATACGAAGCCAACATCGCCTGCGTTTTCTTCTCGAAATAACTTTCATTCTACTTTTTTTTAAGCATACACTTGCTGTTTTATCTACTTCGTGACACGTGGCAAGATTTACTGACACCTTTATGTGCGCCTCATCACGGGCTATGCTTGTCATCTCGCAAGCGTTCCGATCGCGTTCATTCGACATTTGCTTTCTTTTTTTCACTTTCATTTTTAAAAAAATAATATTTGATTTTTCGAGAAATGCAGTTACAGGAGCACCCCCTCCCTCTACGGTGACCTTAGCCGTGCGGCTATCAAAGTAGCGCCACTGGCGCGCTCATTAAAGCGGCGTTTACCGGGCGCGTGCCTCGAGCAGGGAACGCCACGTACTTTCAAAACCTCGTGATGCCTGACGAAGCGCGCTTTCAAAGAGCGTGCAGTGGCGCACACATCAAAAGTGCATTAGCGAGCAACACGGCATCAAAAAACTAGGCCACCTGCGACAAGCAGATTTATTGACGTCTCTCGAGCCTCAAAACGCACTTTCGTTAAACAAGGCGTCTGCCCTGGTTGTGTCACTCAGCCGAAATAGACGTTTAGTCAGGGCGACGGTCAGGTTATCCGGCGCGAATGCTCGTTAAAGTGGTCTGCAAAACAATTGAGAAATCTGACCTTATGTGGCTGCCGAAGCAGACGCGAGTTGGTCAGCTCTTTTTGGAAGAAGGATGTCTAGGTTACATAAGAAAACGATGAATATGAAGTGTCGTTCAATTCAACAATTTTCTTGTCGGTGTCGTTGATAGCAATCAAGAAGAAATAGAACCGGCAGGGTATGCAAGCACGGGCCGTGCAATGGCAAATTTACGATAAAGCATAATTATATTTTGTTTGTGTAACAGATGTCAATCATCGGCATTGCGCTTTTCGCTTTATAGGGTTGTGTAATTAGGCATAACAAACTTTGTCTGCGCAGTGAAACAAATGTCTTTTCTTGGGGTAGTCGAGTAACGAACTTCAGTGCTTGTAACTTTTCATTCGATAACATTTGCAGCGCGTTCTTGCGTATTATCCGCCGTTTGGTGGCGAGAGTTTTTGTAAGACACCTCTCGGTGTCGTCTCATCACGCTGTAGGTTTTGCAGCACCGCATGAGGACCACACACTGCAAAACAGTTTGCATGCTTACATGTGAATAAGAGCGTAAATTATTTTAATTAATCAACGTTTGCCGAGCTGTTGGAAATATTACCTAGACTCAGGCATTTATATGGATCGCAACTGACTTTACTGGGCCAACCCTTCTGCACACATGTTTCTTCCTCGTTACCACATGTAGCGCTGAAGAAAGTCTCTTTAAGAATTATAATTTCACTGTTTTCGTGTGTTCAGGTGTCTGCGTTTACACTATCCTTCCAGACTTTTTGAAATTTCTTTTACGTAATTTCCAACAGTGCCTTATGTTTCAGCGCGCAGGGCATAATAATTAGTTTGAGGTAGTATATATTCGCCCAGCACAATTCTACGCTGTGTATGACGCTACCTCGCTGGGACGTTTCGTCATTTGTGATGTTGCCATGTGAATTTGCAATCTATGCGTCACTGGCCTGATTATGGTGCTCAAGAAGATGCTCAGATCATGCTGCCTTTTCAGGGCGCTTTTATTAACCATCTGAGAAATAAAACAGGACAAAAGAAACTACCGATTCTGACATCCATATTCCTTTCCCGCAAGAGCGCGAACTAAACAGCAACGGACAGAATGCCCACAAATGGCGACCGACAAGTACACTCGCGTGCGCCTTCTCTATGTGGTTGTTCAGCGTGCGCTGTGTAATGGAAATGGATCTGCACTAGGTAGCACTAATTCAACGTACTTCTAAATCTCGTGTTCTGGCGCGTAGCTTACACAATTTAGAGGAGACGTGGTGAACATTGCATCAGTGCCACCTATGGGGTGCCGCAAATCGAACGAATTGCGCAATACAGCATATAAGCCCCGAAAGAATAGAAACCAAGTACATGGGGATCAATGAAATTATGAGCGAAAAAAAAAAAGAAACCTTGCCCCCCCCCCCCCCCCCCCCCATTGTGGTATACACATATCGACACATATTTTACATCAAGTGTTTTCTGATCAAACAATACGTTGATCAGCCCCTTTTCAATAATTCCAGGCCTGAAAGCATTACGAGGCTCCGGACATTCTAACTGAACTCCACATTTCGTTAGTTTTCTCAGAAAGCGAGAACCGACCGATTTCTGACCGTATCGCATGCAGCCTATAAAAATTTCATGAATGAAAATTTGCAGTAACGACCAATCGTTCTTTCAATGTGCGTGTGTCAAGATTGCAGATCAGTGACGGCAAATATTGTCAAACCATACAAACTTTCCACAATGGGGCATGCATGTTCAGTACACTTTAACAGTATAAAAGGAAATGTCCAAAGTGACTGCAGTGATAGCATTCACGCTCTACTGTTGGACTTGCGACGTCGCGCGAGAAATCAAACCGGGCGATCTAAATTATACAGACCTCTGAAATTCTGTACGGAGTAAGGGCGGGGAACGAAAAAAGTGCTCCATTCTGGGACACGCTGGGATTCTTAACGTGTACAGCTTTCATTGGCTACTTTGCCGGTTCTAGTGGTGGGTTGTTGCTGGCTGGGGATTAAGGGTCAGACTTTCACCGTCAATAGAAAGCTGCCGATGAAAACGGCATGTGCTCTCGCGCCGCTGAGTTGGAGGGTGCGCTTGCCGCAGAATCACCAACAGCAAATATATGAGATTTAACGAACCTCCGTTGCGAAGGCTGTTGTCTTTGCAGGTGCTATTTGAAGGCCGTCCCCGTCGCTCGTCGGCCCACAAAGCTATGAAGGCACCTTTGTCTTTCTTGAGGGCGACTGGCCTATGTGAACGCCTTTGACTCGCTCCGGTCCTCCGCGTGCGTTCGCGAGCTCACAGCGGCCTCTCCCTCCCCTCCCTCTGTCTATCTTATCTTTCTATTTCCTCTCTCCCGTCCCCCAGAGTAGGGTAGCCAACCAGACGCATTTCTAGTTAACATCCCTGCCTTCTCTCTCTATTTCTTCCTGCTGTTCCTCCTTGAGTTCTACATATGGCACTTGCAACGGTGTTTCGTCAAATTTCGTTAAATGACCCAGGGCTCTTAGGGAGTTTGCGAATGAAAACATGGAATTGGTGACAACGCGAATCTGAACTCTCTTCCGTTGCAGACAAGTTCCGTAACATCCTCATCGTCTGTTAGCCGCAACAGATTTGTGCGTTTAAGCGAAAAGCCATGCCTGCCGGCGCTTGCTGTCGTGCTATTGATAGATTTTGAGTAGTCTGAATGGTTAGATACTGTGGTGGAGTGCTAGGGAAGAGCAAGCTTCCTCTTTCCCCGCCACCCTCTGCCTCTGTAGGGGCTGTGGGAGAGGGCTCTGGTACCGTTACATATGTTTAAGGCTGTTTTCTCAACGGAATTACGTAATGAAACAAAACACGCTACCTGAATGTCCTCCCTGCAATAAATATATCCTTTCAAGCGCATAATAATACAGAGAACAGCTTTCTACAAGCGCTCGACTATTTGATTTTATAATTTGGCAATCAACGGTGGTGCTTTCCGCACAATTCTTTGTTTGGAAAATTATGATGCAACAAGACATCAATAAAAATATTCAGCGACGATTTCAATGCACCCTAATGAGAATTTTCAGCGCAGCTGTTTAATTGTTTCGAAATCGCGATATACTGTTGCAAAGAATTTGATTCTGAACGGCAGGGACCTCACGGTGGTGGCACTGAGACATTGCTCGGGCAGCTCATTTAGAAACAGTGGCAGTCGAACCATTTCCAGCGGTTGCGTCGCTCGTTGTTCAAAGAGAAGGCGTGAACACGGGAACGCGGCATCGCGCGGAGTGCGTTCCCTAGCGGCGGCGACGTAGACGATGTAGCACATGCGCAATGGGTCCAAAAGCCGCACCAGCGGTTCGTTTTAATATATGGTATCGGTGGACGTGCTCGCCGCTTGCCTGGTCGCCTCCGTGAAGAACGTCTCGTGTGGCGCTCCGTTCCCCTCCTCACTATTTCGCCATACTCTCCTCATTCGGCTCTCTTCGCTCTCACCGCCCTTAATCACGCGCTGCGTCCCACGTTCGCCCTTTCATCCTTCGCTGTGCTCGTTCGCTCGGTTACGCCGAGGGCCGCCGACGGACCTCAATGCTAAACGGAGGAAGGCGCGTAAAAGCTGCGCTCTGATCGACGTATCTGGCAAGATGTAGATGCGTAGACAAACCGGCGTACATTCGGTTTCTCTACAACCTCAACCTTGCTTATATCGAGGAGATGTGTCTCCAATTAAAGCAATTAGCAGTCGTGAAATATTTTTAAAACAACTAAATATTCCTTAATGGTCATGTTTCTTTTTTTTCCTTGTGCGTGCGTGCGTGCGCGCGCACGCGCGCGCACTGCTTTCACCGATTTCAGATTGGGCCAACTCGATTTAAGCGCAATTGTTGCTAAGTTTTCTTTATTTTTCTGTTTTCTATTGACTGCCTACGCAAGCTCGCAAAAACTCCTCTATTACCCAATTGCTTCTTTATCAAACTTCATTGTGTTATTCTTTTTTCATTTAACAATTTATTGTCCGTGCAGAAGCTTACTGCGAAAAAATTTGCCAGTATTTTCAATTATATCCCAAAAATAGGTCAATCGGTTGGGTTAAACTGACCTTCATCCGTGTAAAAAGGAAAAACGGGTCAGATAAACTGCCATTTAGCTTCCCTATGACACACTGATGGATAAATAGACGTGCCAAGCTGCGTCGTATAGGGGAAGGCATGTCACAGTGCATGCGTACGAAAACGGCTCGCCATCTTTACATTGTTTTAGACTTCATAAGCGCCTAACTAATATAGGTCAGTAAACATACATCCGGATTCAGTCAAAAACATATTCTGCACTAGCTGCTTTAGTTGTTGCCCTGTTGATTTTGCTTCCTAACTACAACTTTTCGCAGGACATGCAGCTGTGCCGCGACGCACAATGTGAGCGTGAGCGCATCTTCGTACAGCGCCGGCAGAGAGCGGGAAGGCGTTGCCGAGCTCCGCACGCGGGCACACAAGATCGATCGGACAAAGCCATCCTGCGGTCAACGAAACCACTTGCCGCAGCCGTAACGCCTGCGTTCACATGTGCAACAGGGACGCGTCGAGCAAACAGATGGCGCGCTCCTACCGACTCACGTCAACCCTTTGGGCCCAGTCTGCGAGCTGACGAGACTTCGCAGCGGTCGTCGCACTATATGGAAAGCAGGGGAGGTCGGTGCAAGACAACCTTTTCACAATGATGCACGCGATGGCGGCATGCTTTGTGTCTGCCGTACCTCCGCCAGCTGCTTCGAGACCTCCTGCCGACAGGCTTGCCGATCAACACGGAAACAAACAATCGTATCTCTCAGCACATTCCCTTATAGCATACGAAACGCAGCATTTCCGGGTCACACTTCCATGGCGTTCGTTTTTTTCTCTCTTCATTTTTATTAGCGATGACGCAGGCAGAACCCCAGATTCGAGCACGTGTATCACGACTCGCAAGCAGCGCGTTTAGTGTTAACTTAGCTAGCAAATGTTACGCAATCGGTCGTTCCAGTTGGCCACGAACGTCTTCATTGCTATTGGGCCAACTGAACTGACCAAACTGATCTGACTGACTAACACTGGCCTAACAAAATACATATGTTTTTCGCAGTCACGATCATCGAGACATAAACATGTACACGCTTTAACAGAATATTCTTGCCATAATGACACATTCATGTACTCTTATTTCCCCCTCGTGATAAGGGAATGGAATCGCCTAGATCCTTCAGTCATTTCTGCAGACTCATTATCACAGTTCACATCATGGTTAGAATCCATATTAAGCAATCAGTAACGCAGTCTCATTCACAAAATATGGTTTGCAACTCTTCTAAGCCGCGCTGATTATGGTGAAGGTGTTACTGTTATTTTTTCCCGTTTGCGGTCCTCTTCATGATGTATTCTCTGTATTTCCAGGCATGTGGTACCTTTATTTGCTTTTTTTATGTATTCTTACCTTGCTCCATGCGTTTCTTGTTCGGCTTATTGACACGCAATTTGTATGTGCACGTTTACTACCATGTATTTCATTTTTGTATGTCCACCTGCTATGCTCCCTAATGGGACTGGCAGTATCGAAAATAAATAAATAAATAAATAACTCAAAACGTGAAGGAGTGGTGCTTGAGAGAACACAAACGCATACTTGCGGGTGTAGTCTGCTGACTTCCCGTTCCGGCAAAAGTTCATAGCCTTCTTTTTTCTCTCTCCTTTGAATTTAATTGAAAAGCTTTAAAAATGATCTCGCCGACCAAAAAAACTATCGCTTGTCGCCTGGAAGTCCGCGCGCTACCGGCCACCTTCTTGAGGGCACATAGGGTTCCACGGCTCAACGTGAAACCATATGAATAGAAAGATCTGAAACGTCGTTTGCAGATTATGCAATCTTATTTAAAGCAATATTAAGGAGCACTACTGCAATCCGTGCCGTATTATTTCACGTTTTGAATATTTATGCGGGTACAACTGTGATTAGGATGTCAGCATAGAAGCCTCACCCCGCCAAGCTACAGCGTGACATGGTCTGCCCGATGTGCCACCGACCTTTGCATATCGTACTACGATAACTTCCTTTCCTTTAAACTTACCTAAAAAGAAATGACCATCGATCTACCGCTGTAGCCAACATCTGCGTCATCTTGTTGAACACATAGGAATCGCCTCTTTATTTCTTTTACAGCTGGACACTTCTTCTGCAAAACCATTTCACTGGTACAAAAGTATAGTCCGCATGTTCTTTTTCTTTCGCGTTTTATTCTCCGAGGCCAGAGCTCGTATATCCCGGCTCCGCGAAGGGTTCTAGCTGCACCAGGACACCGACCTCTGCAATAAATTTGCCCCTGTGTGAGTTGTAGCCGCCTGCCCATAACCTGTGCCTGTAGCTTTCACGCTTTTGGCAAAAGTTTGCGGGCACTATCTCACATGCAGTCACTGCTGTGAGCTGCACGTGTCTTTTCTTGTTGCCATCTCCCGAACAAGCACCCCCTGCGCGTTTGGAAAGAGAAACGAGCGCCTACGACAGGCGGCGCGAACAAAAGTAATAATAGAAATGCTGAATTTCGCTTACTTATATGGATCCCCACTGCACGCAACATTGGTAACTTTCTCTTCCGCCTATACCCCATTCTGCGGAGAATATCCGACCACGTTTGTCACGTGAGATGGACTGAATGTCCTTACGTGTTCTTTTTTGTGCGCTCACAGAATTGCATCCGCATTCTGAGAGACATCACCGCTACTTGCAGCATTCCGCCTTCAGGAAACAGTATTTCCTGACCTTCTCCTTCAGGGTCGTTTCACGACTGTTCTTTGCAACCTTGTTCTTCCTGCTTGCGGGTGTTTATGAGGCCGGCACCTTAGTCGCGAACTGGACAGCAACTTATGGACTGTTTTCACTGATGCTATGAATTATCAAGAATCAAAACGCTTGATCTGTCAATACAGCTTGATACATGATGATTTGGAAACCACTATTATCTACTATAATGCCTAGCTTTTTTTCTTTTAACGTTAATATTTTTAGCTGGTTAATCAGTTTCACGTCGTCATCCTCGCCGTCCGCAGCTTTCATGTCATGGCGTCTTAAACAATTACTATACTGCGAATAACCAGAGTCATGTCCATGCGCATAACGCGATTACCTCTTTAGATAGTTGCTGCTAAACATGGCACTGGCCACCGGTGGCATTGTGACCCGGGTTGATATGATCATTTGGAAGCAGAGGCCAGGATGTGATGGACTTGAACCGTCAAAGCTAGGTTGGCTGAAACACAACCAGATGATGTTGCCCTACGAGCGTCTTAAGAGCTGGTGTGGTGGCGCCTCACCTTTCCCTTCGCAAGTCGGTGGTGTCGCAGGCGTTTGCGATGGAGAAACCGGGACTTCGGACAGTGAAACGTTTCCACGTGCTCGAGACCGGGAAACACTCGTAACGCTCAGACACTCGTGTTACACACTAGTAGCCGTCGTGCGAGCATTTAATGCGTTAGCATTCTTTGGGTACTTCACGCGCTTTCCCTGCAGGCTATCTATCTACGTTTGTTTCTATGTTTGTACCTAACCGTTTCTCGCCTACCTGGATCACTGGATGGTCAGTAGCCGAATCCGTAGCGCATCGGGCTGCTGTGCTCAGCTAACTCGGTTCGAAATCAATCATCCGACAAGCCTGGGTCCCCGAATACGTGCCAGTGTGCAAATGCGTGCCGCTCTTCAACGAACCGCTTTCACTCCGACATGGGTCACTGTAGATGCGGGACTGGGTAGGCACCACCGTTCGAACACTTTCACGCATTTTTCGCTTATCAAATAATGCCTTTCACGCAAACGCTTCAGCGACCTGCGCCATGAATGCACTAGGAATGTGCCTCTCTTCAACGAACCTCTCACTAATTTGAGTCACTGAGTATGTGATACTGAATGCGCGGTATGCTAGGGAGCACTTCTCAGCGTCCGCAGGTACCGGTGCGCCACGCTTCTCGTCTCGAAGGCCACGCGCAGACTTCGCGGCATAGCTACTAGACGGGGCAGCGTGTCCAGAGAAAGAAGGCGCTGTAGAGGAGCCCAGTTGCTACGTGAAGCGTTTCTCATGCGCCATGCATCTCGGAAGCCACGCGCGTCGTCGCGGTGGCGGCGCTAAATAGCGTCGAGTATTCTTACGGAAGCGCGAAAGGGCAGTCCCGCTGCATTACATGCCTGATACTTACCTCGCCTTTAAGGTGGCAATATTTCGTGCGGCTACATTGGTTCAATTCCAACGCATCACCATCGACAGTCATCATGATGACGGGTTCTTCCGAAATTTGATTTTAAAACGAAACTTTCTTTGCCTCTTCCTGCGACTTTTCCGCTGTTGCTGCTGCCGTCTTGCACCCCGCGCCGGGAGGAGGTTCAGAGCGTGCATATACACAGGAAGAGCGTGGAGGAGAAGAAAGGTGACGCGACAAACTAGTTTAGACCGCTTCATCCCGTCGCCACAATGCCATCTGGAGCTCCCTGGACGTCACAATACCGTCTTAACAGCTGTAATTATCCGTGACCCCCGCAGAAGCATTGCAGAAACTCCAGCGCTTAGCGTTCTACTAACATGCAACCGTCCAGAAGGTAGGTATATAACATGGTAGAGTGGAGGTAGCACGAGGACGCAGAGAATGGGTAGAACAAATGCAGTGACGGAACGAGTGAATAATAGCCTTGCCGCTCATCGCTCGAGCTACCGGACATAGACGGAAGGCGGGAGAGGGAAAAGGCGACGTAAGAAGGCAAAGAAACACTATACACTAGTGGGCACGGCACCATTTGCGGACAAACGGGATCAATTAAAAGGGAAGGTATGGCACGGTACGCTTCTCTTATATATAAAAAAATAAACACCGCTCAAATTTTTCAAGTAAACAACTAAGGTAGGACGTGCAGAGGCAAAGCCGCATTAAATCACCGTAGCGTCAAGGCGACACTACGCAGAGGGCCGTCCATGAAGCCAACACTTCTGTCCGCGCTGCGATAGCTTTGCGGCAATGGCGTTTTTCGAGGTCACGGGTTCGATCCCGATCGCGGTAGTCGCATTTAAACGGAGACGAAATACAAAACCGTTGGATTTAGGCGCATGTTAAGGAACCGCAGTGGGTCAAAAGCAATCCACTGCTACGACGTGCCTCATAATTCACCTGTCGTTTTGGTATGTTCAGCGCCATAATTCAATTAAAGGATAACACTTCTGCTACAATGCGATGTGCCGTGTGAGGCAATGACAATGCTAACCTCCTCGGACGTTATGAGCAAAAGTGCACCACAACGCCTCGAGCAAGTACGTCTCACTGTGTGTTCTGCGTATACTACGCAGACAAACAGCGGTGGTACATGCAAGGAAACGCTTAACCTCAACTCACCCCTCACTTATTGCGCTAAGCGCTGAAGAAATTAAACATTCGCTGTCAACAGCGACACTAATTATCGCCAATAAAAGTAAACAGCACAGGAAGCTCCGCTTACATGGATCCCCGCAAGGCATGAGATCCGTATGATTTTAGGAGATTAGCATTTCTAGGATACATCACGCACTTCATGGTATCTATCTATGTCCGTGGCGGTATGTCACCGTTTTCCATTCAATCCGATTTTGGTCACTTTGGTATATTGGTCACTTTGGATTTTGGTCATTTTGGTATATGCCGCTCTTCAGTAACACACAAAAAAAATTCCTTTGACACTTATTCGGTGCTGGGCTGTACCAAATTTGACCCCCCCTCCTTTCCTCCGTACTTTATTTATTTATTTACTTATTTATTTATTTATTTATTTATTTATTTATTTATTTATTTATTTTCAATACTGCCAGTCTCTTTCCGAGACCATGGCAGGTGGGCGTACAGATTGCACATGCAAGTACAATAATACATCAGCACCACACGGCAAAACAGGAACAGGAATCCAATGCATTGACAGTCATGAGAAATGTGTAAGTGCGAAAGGTATGCACAATAAGTTTCCTTAATGATAATTAGCAATGAATACCAAGCTGAAACTCTATGAACACACTTGTAACGCTTATAACGTATGTACATTTATAATAAAAATAATATACAAAGCACTCATTTTTAACCTCAGATAACACAAAGTAACCAACAGCAGTATGTATTCGACATATATATTCCGGCACACACCACGGGTTGACTTCGCGGCGGCACTGCTAGATGGCGCAGCGTATCCAGGTGGAAGCGAGAGGGGGAAGTAGGCAGAGAAGTAGACTGAAGTATACGACTCATACCTGACGCACTGCGGCGGTGGCACTATGCTGCGTCGCTACATTGCTTCGATGCTCCTCACATCAACGTCGACAGTCACCTCTAGATGTTTTCTAACATGACTTTTTTTTTCTTCTTTCTCTCTATACAAGAATGTCAGCAATCCAGTTTGCTGCCAATCAAAAAAAGTTATTTTGTTTCTCCCTCTGTACTTTTTTTTTTTAAAGTGAGCTTTCCTTTCTGTAGTCGGACGGGAGGTTATGCGTTGATTGATTTTCGGGCGGAGGGGCTCATATTTAAAGCGATGCTTTCATTGTAACGTTCGAGGGAAACTGTTATTCGAAAGAAAACCCTTGTTTCTCTCCTTGAACCGAAGGTAACCGTGGTATCTTCTTTTACCGTACACAAGTGAGCACTTTGTGGATTGTGCTCCGCGGTTACGGAGGATAGTTAACTTCAAGCTTGATGGCGTCTGATTGTTTCAGTGCGCGGCGTCATAAGATTTGACGATAATGCCCCGCTGTAAGCTGAGCTTGCGTGCAAGTTTTACAAAAATGATCAACAAGGGGCCCACAAAGCATTTACGTTTTGCCTGCGAGCTCCATGCACGCTGAAAGAGCATGGCGCGGTCAGGAGGCGACAACGACGTGAAATATCGCACGCAGAGTTGTATAACCCCATCGCACGCATGTATTGTTTAACCCTCCTGCCCTATATACCGAAGGGAGGCGGCGCATGTATTCCCAACAGGTCATAAGTGTTTCATAACCTCTTCTGTAGTCATTTGTTTTTCTTGCCTGTTTTCTCTATGCCGAAAATAGGTCAAGCTTTCGCAATTGTGGATGTTACTTCGGTCATCCATAACTGCCACCTGTTAGCAACGGAGAGTTGAACGTGCAATATTTTTACCGAGTGAGTGAGTGAGTGAGTGAGTGAGTGAGTGAGTGAGTGAGTGAGTGAGTGAGTGAGTGAGTGAGTGAGTGAGTGAGTGAGTGAGTGAGTGAGTGAGTGAGTGAGTGAGTGAGTGAGTGAGTGAGTGAGTGAGGGAGGGAGGGCGTGAGTCGTGTTGAACTCAGCGAAACATGATCAACCTCGAAATATTGCCTATTAAATGAAATTATTAAACAATTTATTCTCACTTTCCCAAAAATTGAATTGTGCCCCACACCTTTCATGGCCTTGTTCGATGGACAAAAATATAGATGTATTTATTTTATCAGTAGGCTGCCTGATCTTCCTCTGTTATCTTCAGCGCGCTAAAATGCAGTGCAGAGAGCAGGTGTTAAGGTATCGCTCACCGCCATCAGTGCTCCACCTAGGCGTGACACCTTTACGGTTGCGATATAGAGCAAAAGGTGTGGAATTTTTTGGCCGCTGTCATTTTCACGAATGATCTTACGACAACCTTAGAACGATTTCACAAAGTTCGATAGCTTTGAAGACTATTTTTCACACAAACAGAGCGTGCCGCATAAACGTGTGCCTCGCGTGTACGGAGGGCATGCGTTTGCACGCGAATAAATTCTGACGCAATACGTTTGCTATGGTCGCTGCGTAGACAGCGCACTTAGACCGCGCGGAAAGACAACAAAATTAACACATGGAAGAAAACTGAGCCCGAGACAGCATGACGTTCTTGCCTTTTGCTGAACATAAGCAAGGAAAAAAAACGCACAATATATAGCCGGTAGCCAGTGAGAACCGTGTATACATTGAGTCTAGTGCTCCATCGGAAAGCGTTATAGAGTTCATTGCAGTAACTAATTTATTTGGCCCGAATTTGAACGAAAAGGGTCCGAGCGCAAAAAAACTAGACTTTCTGCCTCAGGGGGATATTGAAGACAAGTGCCCACAATGCTCTTATACTCTAAATGGCCCAAATTTCGTGCCAAACTTGTTCACTCTGATATTATATTATGCTCTTACACAAAGAAGCTTTTAATGCCTTGATTTTCCTTTATTTTGCTGCCATATGGTTGTTCCTCTCATCATTTAACCTTGGCAGGAAGCGCCGATACAGTAATTCCCTATGGGATTTCCTTTAGCGTCAAAAATTCTAACTAATTGTAACTATTGTAAGTCCTACAAGTCGAACCTCGACAGTATTTCTCCTTGTCTGCATCGATAAATGCGCATTGCGGGCATGAGCTTTCGAAGATTTTCAGTATACTAACGTGTTCAGCTCTGTAATGTTTCCATAAATGGGCACCACCGGATTATGCGAACACTGCGGCAACGGAACCTTAATCGACAAGGACTACAGAACTCGCAGTTAAAGCGCGGCCACACTTAAGATTTGTCCTTGTCTTCTATCTCTCGCCCTTGTCAATCGGCACCCATGTGTGCTCTTCATTGAGCTCCGAGCTCATATTGTGCGTGGTGAGGGTAACAGGAAGACGGCGCGAGGCACGGAGACGATAGCTACTGGGGCGCTTCCGCTACAGATAAAGGGCGCTGGCGTCTGCGGTAACTCACTCAACCCTGAAGATATGCCTCGTAAATTGTTCGCCTGGGACAACACCAATGCCGACGTCCTTCCGACCGGGGGCTACCGCAGCGCCCGAGGAGCGCTGGCTTCCCGAAAGGGCTCCACCCCCTCCCAGACCCTCTCTCTTTCTCGCTCTCTCTATCGTGAAAGCCATTGCAACACCGCCCCTTTCTCATCTCAGCTTCGGCGACTCCTTTACTCTGGTCACGTGTTGGTTGCGGCCACATATATACCAATATGCGGTACGTTGCTGCCATTGTTTCAGTGTCGCCATGTTACGATCATGACCCTTGAAAGAGTTGTTCATTTCACCTAATGTTAAGGATAAAGAGCTTGATGAGGAATAGTAAAAAGGCATTGCGTGAATGTGCGCAGTCGTCTACACGGGAAGTATTGCATATAAGTACGCGAATTTTTTAACTGATTAGCTAATTGGATAATTTATTTATTTATTTATTTGGTGTAATTGTATATGTGGTCGATAATCACCGTCATTGTATGTGACATCATTGTATGTGACATTACAAGCATTACAATAGTACGATAAGTTGTCGAATGATAATAGCATGTGGCACATAGAGGCAGGTCTTACGAAATTGTAAATGGAAGTCCGCGATCTAGTCCTAAAAAGATAGAACCCTTAAGATTCAAAAGTCTCCGAATGTGCCTTTTAAATTGAGCATGTCGCAGCGATTCGGCGAGTATTGCTAAGGAAAAACTTCGCTCTAACCAGTAGACACAGTCCTGGTGTGTTTGATCGTACGGTCACATGTTAAATGGTAGGTTACCAAATGGAAAGGGGGAGGGGGGCGACGTTCTTGCACAGCTCTGCAAAACACTCGCTAAAAAGTCGAACAGGTATAATGCTGTTCACGGGAGTAACGCCATGATCAGAAAACATTGATTGCATAATAACAATGCATTGGTCGACTCTTATCGATGTCCCTATCCAAACATTCGTTCCCGGATCCTTGTCTTATTCACGGCAAGGCCAACCGTCTGAGAGACATCATTTTGAAAGCTCGTATTAGCGCCTCAATATGAGAATTTACTTTTCCCACATTACTGAAGAAGAACGTTGCTTCCCACAAGACAATGAGACTAAGTGATGGCGCAACTGTGCGACTTTAATTTCTGATCACGCGTTTTCGTCCGTGAAAACAACAGTGATGTGTCAACGTCCTCGGTCTCAATTCATTGTTCAACGCTATCTTGAACGCACGTATTCATCATTTACACCTGCGGCAGATCTGGTGGATCCTTCTGGCGCGTCACACCTGTCACATACAACGGACGATGGCATCCGTCGTCGCTTAACAACCGTGGAGCGCTACCTCAACAAACAATGACGACCTAGAACATAAGTCGTCTTATAATAAAGTTTTTATCGTCTACTATTTCTTATGCATCGCGTCTCGCTTACGTGCAGCATTGAAGCAAATTACACATTCATTCTTTAAACAACGGACTACGATATTTTTTCTCCATCGTCATTCAAAGCGTGCACGCGAGACACTACTCAAGCAAAAGTTTTACTATTTGGACCTCAACAATTCGTCGTCGTCGTCACGTACACAGCGTACTCGAACTTGGCTCCCGGACAAGCAACGAAAATAAGCGATCGGAAGAAAGATGAGCGTGAGACGGCATGACGCTGGTTGCCTTTCGCCGAAAATAAGCTACTGCAGGATACCTCGCACGATACATAGCTTGCAGCCGACAGCCCGGCAGCAGCGCCGAGCTGTTTTCGCGGTGCGTGGAGTGACGACTTCGGCCGTGTTTTCCTCTCGTCACTTAGCAGCTCGGCTCTCCTTTTGGATATATTCTCAGTGACTTTCGTTTGGGTATGCTATGTATAGGACGACGGAATTCGCCATTCTCGTTGCTTAGATGCTCCTGTACGGTTCCATCCTCACTGCTGCCCACGTGAAGCCTCAAACAATAGCACTCTTCAAGTTCAAGGAAACGGATACTGCCTTCGGCAGCGCCATAATATCGTTTTCTACAGAGAAGTCAACCAGGCGGTCGTATCTTGCGGGGTTTCTTTTCCTGTAATTCTACTATTCAGTTCTTGTCAAAAGTCACGCCGAGTGGGTGATGTTGACGAAATTGTGGCGTGGCTTCTTGAAACCCAATCAGTGAGGAAAATGAGAAATGAAAAGAATCAATGTAGAATACAACCTCTATGGCATATTTCGTAGAAAGGAGAGGAAACCACGTTACCGGTCGCCGTGACGCTTTTGTCCTTCTTGCTGGATGAAGAATATAATAAGGTTCTGACAAAGGTTTTCGAACCCGCCGTGGTTGCTCAGTGGCTATGGTGTTGGGCTGCTGAGCACGAGGTCGCGGGATCGAATCCCGGCCACGGCGGCCGCATTTCGATGGGGGCGAAATGCGAAAACACCCGTGTGCTTAGATTTAGGTGCACGTTCAAGAACCCCAGGTGGTCGAAATTTCCGGAGTCCTCCACTACGGCGTGCCTCATAATCAGAAAGTGGTTTTGGCACGTAAAACCCCAAATATTATTATTATTAAAGGTTTTCGAGCTTATTCGTCCATGTGTGTGTTTTGATGACGTTATTACAGTACATGTGCCAAATTTGCCTTTTTTCCATACATGTTACAAATATGTATGCGACATTACAAGCATAAAATGTTACATACATCGACATTCATGTCATCGAATTTGTTCAACATATGTGGTAGTGTGTTACCTAAACATTGAATTCCGTAGTTAGCTCGACATCACATAACAAACCAAAGCTCTGAGTTCCTGCTGTTATTCACAGGTGCATTAGTATTAAGATGCGCCGGAATGCGCAGGTTATTGATATTAGCTTTTATTCATCTGCTGTAACTATCAACAAGCATAACGCAATAAATGTCAAATTTTTTAATATAATTGTGCCTAAGTATCAACTCATCTGTGAGTAGTAACATACTTTCATTACATATTACGCGTAATACCTTCTTTTCTAACATGAAATACATTTTTCTTTACAAATTAGTAGCAGTGGTAGCAGTAACAGTAACAAGCTTGCAATTATTAAGATGTCACAAGAGTAGAATTATACAATAAAATCTTGACCTTAGGTTGAAGGAAGTGTCTGTGTCGGCCTATTACTCCTGTTATACCAGACAGCTTTGTTACAAATGCATATCCACGGTTACACCAACTCAGGTGACTAGAAAACTTAGGTAGCATACTGAACGTTACACGACTTCGATGAATAGTGTAGGAAAAGTACTGGGCCTGTCACGTAACCAATCCGTAGAAGACCGCGTGAAAAGTCGTTATACGTGAGTAGAGTTCAGTAGAAAGAGACAGCTAGAGGTTGCATAGAAGAAAATTGCACTACATCTGCTTCTCTGCAGGAAGCATGCCTCAGCGCCTATGAGGAAAAAGAGAAGGGGAGCAAAAGAGGAAGAATGGCTGACTGGCAGCACCATCCCGCGGGCAATACATACAAAGAAAAATTGCACCCTTCAGGATGTTTTTTGTGTGCATACCTCACCCACTTACACCCTTAGAAAAGGTTGTTTAAGCGAAGTAATACACACATCTGAAAGGGTGATTTTATGGTATCACACCCTTTCCGCCAATGTGTGTCTTGCTGAAATGCACACTACGTTTTACTTTTACAGCCATATCATTTATCGTACCCCTAGCTGCGTTAGTCTTCCGGACGTCCACCGAAGTAATCCCGAAGTCTACTTTTACGCTACACCAACTTTCAATATTTGTTATATAGACGGCGGCTTGTAGCTCGTTCCTGGCTACAAACATATTTTATTTAATGTAGCTACTTCATTGTGAGCGGACTTACATTCAGTGTTTTCTTAGAATACTCGCTACTTTTGTGCGGTCTTCTACCGATGAGCCTTTGAAGCGAGATTATATCTTCAGACCCGTATGTGCTGGTGTAATTGGTCTGGTGCATGTATTTGAGCGACAGATTCTTTGTTGTTTCGTCTTTTCTGAAAACATAGTACTACGATCACTGATACAAGTTAACTCAGTCAATGCTTTACTTAACCTGGTGGTTTCATCCCAGAATTCTGGCCAACCTTGTTTGTGAGGTGTAAGGTAAAGTATAACGCGTATTTCGCTGTGCAATCAATTCCTCTTGATTCGGTTCCTACTGAATGTTTTTACACAACCTCCAGAAAACAACTGTATGGATATTTGATATCAATGATTTTCGCACTTCCCCTTTACCGTTCTACATTTTGCAGCCTGCCAGGGCATCACGTACTTCAGCGAGTCCGCAAGATTCAAATTATAAAGATGTAATATTATTTTGGGATGTGCTTCAAAGAACTCTAAAGAAAGGCTTCATTTCATGTCAGTCACTTCAAAGACGTGACATTTTATATGCTTTTCCTAATTGGACTACATAACTTATGCAAAACACGCATATTGAACCAAAACGCTTTACCAATTGTTTTGTCGAAACCCCCATTTCGCTCTTTCTACAAGGTATTTACTACAATGAATGAAATTATTTATGTACAGGAACTATTCTTATGAGCACCAGATGCTGAAACAATGGCAGGTCATATAGTTTTAGGTACAAAGAAAATGTTTTATCCAAAAAATCCGAGGACACCTAAGCACTACTTATGAGTTATGAATGAGAAAGCATTAATGGGCAATTTAACGCTGCCGAGGGGTCCTTCAGGTATTGCCTGCGAGTAATGTACCATGTACAGTAAACGGAAATAACTCCCAGGTGGGAGTATAATGCTTGTCCTCTGGCAACCCCCCCGGTTGGGAGTTCAATATGTTCCATATGATCGGAGTATAATTTTTACTCCGTGCAAGCGGAATTTTTGCTTGGAGCCATGGGAGTATTTTTTTCTGTCTTTTTTTATTTTTTCTTTGCACTGGGCGGAGTTCTTTCGAGGTGCAAGGGGAGTATAGAAAAAGGTACCGCGGTAGTTTGCGGGAAGATTTTTTCATATGCAGAGGCTACTGCTCAAATTTCTGGATATACATACACGACAGCGTCAAATTCAATGAATCAAGTATATGAAAGCACATAAATCATGACATACATAAATATTTCAGAAACGCCCAATGCAGAACTTTGACAGACACCCGACGTACACGCGAAACTCAAGAAGCAACGCTGCCGGTATATATGACCACGATACTGTGCGCCTCGAAAAGCAGCTATGCTGTTTTAAGATTCACGACTCACATGCTCGTTTATACTCTGCCTCTCTGAAATTACAGAATACCTTTTTTTTTTTATTGATATGATATAAGGAGGTGTTGGCGCACAATTTAAGGCGCCGGCTACTCCTCATCTCCTGAGTGGTTCCGTCATACATCGTACAGCGCTCACGGTTAGATATCACATAGTCTTTTCACACAAGCACCATACTCAACACAAAACTTTTAATTCAGAATAGTAAGAGAAAAAGTTAATGGCGTTATTTTTCAAAATTAGCATGCCATGTTGTGGGAGCTGAAGCGGCTTCGCACACTGCCGGTGTTCGCAGCCAAAAGTAGTGCGTTAGTTACAGTAAGCAAGAAAAATATAAGTGCGTGTGCTTCACAGCAAAATCAAAATTTTGCAACATTGCGGTAGTGTAGCAAGAAATTATTATGTGTGAGCATGACCAGAAGCAGCCGACGTACGTAACACCGAAAAGTGCGCAGTCATACATTTTTTAGACCGCACTACTTGCTCACCGTCCAAGCAATATCTCTCAGTTGTGAAAAGGATCCGTCGAGTGAATCCATAAACTCGGAGCCAGTAGGCATGCTTCTAAATCAATGTCTGGAATAGAGCATAATGTTAATGCAATATCGGAACAATGGCGTGACCAAAACCTAAATGCGCGATAACAAATCGATTCGCATCGCTCAGTAAGAAGTTTTATTTGCAGTAGGCATACTTATGTTCTACCATTTTTCTTGGGCGAGCATATCCGTACACATATACATAAAAACAGTTGCTTGCACTTCGGTCTTTCTCACGGGCAACACAGCACCGTAACGAACTTGGAGTATGATATTCTTGTGCGACTAGCACGGACGTCATCGCTCGAACAGTGGCTACTGTTGCCATTGCTACGCACTCCCTTGGAACATTACACTGGCCGTTGGCAGCACGTACTCACAAGGACATAAAAGTCGCATTTCACGCACTGAAGAACACAAGCCATGGTCACGCAGCACGAAAACACAGTCTGAACCTGAGCCGAGATCACGAGTCACTGAGCAGCTTAGAGGTATACCTAAGCCTTTTTCCGCACTTGAAAACGTTGCTCTTGCATTCATCCTTGTCAGCAAACGGATCAGAGCTAACGTACTTGAAGCTGAGACACAGTGAGCTTCAGACACGCCTATAACACTTTCTAGATGGAAATACGGGAAACAAATTGACGAAACGCTGTCACGGAACGACACTTCACAGATTTAAACAAACTGTCAGCCATGAGCACTGCCGACTCCGCTGAACGCGCCTGGTCGCTGGCAAGGCGCACAGCCTCATGGGAGGCGCCACGTGACCAACCTGTTTCGGCGGAGGGGAGTTCTTAAAGCACCCTGTAGGAGTTTTCACAGGAGAACAATATTTTGAAGTGGAGTAAAATCGTGTCATGTCACCTTAATCATCCTGCAGCTAGCCAACGAAGTGAAACGAGGGAATGGCACTGTATTGTTCCCATACATCGGAGTAAATATTCGAAGATGGGGAGGTTTTAGGGCACATCCCCTGTTAAAAATTCCCAGGTGGGTTTATTTTCGTTTACAGTGTAGCGGTACGCGCTGCCCGAGCCAGCAAGCAGCTGCAGTCTGTGGTGCCAACGCCGAATCCCACCGACGCCCTGCGCGATGAGAGACAGAAGAAGCAGCAGCGGCCACCGAGGCCGGCAGGCGCGCGAAGCAGCCAAGTACACTGGGGTGAGAGGGAGAGAGACGGACCGCAGGCCAGCTTCCGAGAGCAAGGATGACGCGGCGACGCCGTGATGCCTTCTTCAATCACGCAACACCTGGAGCGCTAGCGCGGTAGCAGTTGTGCCCTTTCACCCGCTTTGCTCCGTGGAGGCGCGCACGTGAGGTGGCATCGCAGCCAATGGGAACTTCGCCGAAGAACGCTCTTTACGCGGTGTCACAGCCAATGAGACTTTGGGGGGCCTTTAGCTGCTACAGACTACACATGCCGCCTTCTTCGCTCAGTGGACCATTTGACGCTTTCGCATCAAAACTTTCAGGCATCAACATAGCTTGGTTGTGTACAGTACGTCAAGCAAGGCAACGCGCTGTTATTGAAAGGGAACAAGGCAAAGCGCTGTAGCTCTTATAATAACTGTACGATCGCCACAGCTAGTTTAACGCGTAGCTTTCTGTTAGTCACTTGCGTTAGGACCAGACCTAAAATGTTCAAATCTTGCCCAACCTTGCCTCAGCTTTGCAGCAATACGCATGATCTACGTCTTCGCTTAACTGTCATTTCGTCCGTTCGTGTGTCCAGTTGACAGCCTGCCTGCCTGCCTGTGTGCCTGTCTGTGTGCCTGTCTTTGATCGAGTCTCTGACGCGCAACTCGAGTACGGGCTGTTGGTGCCAAGAGTTATGATCTTGTTCAGAGCCTCGTTCGATAGCCTACAGGAGTTGTAATGAATGCACAGAGTGTTTGCATTTTACCGTTTGCAAACCTACTCTGCACTTCGTCTGACTAATTATGTTTGGTAAAGGTCTCCGCGTCAGGCCCTATTGCCAATTTTAGTTGTACACTGGATGTTCTAAAACGCCGTGTGCAGATGGTTTTACCGAAATAACTTTTCATATCGCTTTTACTGGAGGAGGTAGAAGGAATTTAATGGCCTGTCGCCATACCGCCAGGAGACGAGCTTGGCTGCCAACAGAGACACTCTCTCCCTCTGCATCGAGTAGCATCCGCAAGCGAGGGTCCTTCCTCGCCTTCTCTCATACCGGCGCCGAGGCACTATTTCAGGTTCACATGATGAGTCCAAACTCCTTTGTTTTATATGATCTTTATTCTTCTGAGCGGTGCTTTCCGATGGCGGCATTGCGAGTTCCACATTGGAAGATTTACCAAAGTAACGGGTCATGGTGATTTACGTCACGGCGCTTGTGCGTGAGCGCGTGAAGTATGCGCTGGGCTTGTCTATTTAAAATAGCAAAACTTGGTGAAGGTGCCCTTAAGGAAAAAAGGAACATCTGGCCCATGCAGCCGGACATGACGTCCCTGTGCGAGAATAGCTGTTCGCAGTGCAGTTTACTCGTCGCGGAGAGCTGCACTGTTCTGCGGCAGGAGAACGTTCAGGATTCGGCCTTCCTGAAGAACTTCGGACATCCGAAGAACTGAACGCCTCCTGTGCTGCTTAGGATTGCTGAGCCGGCATTAAATAGCATAATTAGCACAGTCATCTGGTGTCCAGCCCACATGGGACAGGTTGAGGGTGCCCCAACCAACCTCAATGAGTCGGCACACAATGCTACGCGAGGGATCATCGACCGCGTGGCTACCGGGCAGCGTGATGTTGGGTGTGAAGACAATCAGGACTCTCCTTCCTCGTACAACGAAGTTACTAAGCTCGGAGGATTTACCCCCTCCCACATTCTGAACTCAATAGACCTCAGGCTCTAACACTAAGGCTGCTACAGACCGGGGCATACCCAAGCCCCCTACTTCTTCACAGGATTTGCCCCGAAATTCAGACAACAAATGCACGTGCACTATGCAATGACTTGGCGGATTTATACCACATGCTCTGGCGGTGTCCCTCTTCACGTAGCGATGAAAGCAATACTTTTTTTATGCTGGGATGCAGTTCTACGGTGCCCGAATCTGGAAGAATAGTTATGAGCAGTCCAACGGGCCCACGACGCGGCGGAGAGACTCGGCCTCTCTGTCCCGACGTGGGAGCGGCCCACTGGGCGCTAATGCGTGCCCTAAAGGACCACAACAAATTCCATCCATCCATCCATCAACCCATCCGTCCGTCCGTCCGTCCATCCATCCATCCACCCAACTATCCATGACCAACAGTCTCATGTATAGATCCCATATTGTGCATACGTTGCCTTGCTTTTGCACACATACTGTTCATATCGTACAATGTGCACTTTTTGTGGAATTTCGACACTGATTACGTCACTCCCCTCATTTGATCAACCCCGATTTTGAAGACTCTCAAAACATTAATACCTCGTAATATCCGGCTCCCTTTAATTGCAATTAAGCTGTTCTCCTTTTAAACGAAATGCTGTTTGTGCTTCTTTAATTGAAACGAATTCACCAGGCGAAGATACTCTCTGACTTAGCACTGAGTGCCACCAAGGGAAGAGCGGGCACCTGTTCAGTGTCTCCTGTGACGCGAAGATTATGGCGGCCCTTTCTGTATACTTCTCCTTTTTGACTAGCATGCCGTTTTCACCGTCGAATGAGGAAACAAACAGACCGCTCGTTCCTCGAGCGTCGCACGCTGACAGATGCGATGCCGGAAGTGCTCGCCAGGGCCGTGTTTCACGCAGGGATTGCGGGCGCGTTTCACGCTGCCGCTGTAGGGTGTGTTGCTCTCGCGGGTTGTCGGAGTTCGCACTCTGGTACTAGTCACTTAAGCGCTAGCGGCGGCGCTTTGAAGCGAGTGCGTGGATAGCGTCACCGGATAGTTGTGAGTAGAGAGCAAGGCCGCACTTTAACGGGCAGGAAACGCAAGCATGGTATGCATATACACCGCGAACAAGGCATTCAATGCCTCGGCGTATGCGCGAAAGTCTCGAAGGTGCTTTTGCGGGTGTTCAGAAAATTCATTTACGAAGTATAAGCAGTTGCTCTATGGTCGCAGGGGCGCAGTACAAATTACATATCTCGGGTCTTATGTACTTGAGCTCTCCGCTGTGACACAAGACCTCATCAAGTGCTCATCAGAACGAAACGCGCACCTGCACGGACCTATGAATGAACGAGTCAAAGTCGTTCCACTAAGCAAGGTGTCCGCATTCTCTGCGTAGTATTAATATTGAAGAAAGGCTAAAATGCGACGTTGAATGAATGAATGAATGAATGAATGAATGAATGAATGAATGAATGAATGAATGAATGAATGAATGAATGCTGCTACAGGGAGGCACTTCGACCTAATTGTTGGGAAAAAAGTAGATTTGTCAGCGGCGCGGCGTGAAGGTCATTGCGGCATTGATAAGTGTCTATGGGAACCTTTCTCTTGGATGCATAACTTGGATGCACTCTAAGTTGCCACCCATCTATGGGTGATGTCAGTGAACTGGGTCCAGTCGCCAAAACTGCGGAATGCGCTGTTTTCTGCGCTCTGCGTTTTTATTAAAGCGAAAGCTCTACTGGCCGCGAACTTGCGATTTCGCCGTGGCCGTGCTCCGCGGAGGCACATGACGTCACACCGCGTTCCTCGTCGTTGCGCTCGCACCCGCTCGCTTCGCCAGCTGCGTCGCATGACTGATAACATGTCGGAGGATTGAAAAGAAGAGCTCGCATTGTTGCATTTGGAGGCGATCCTACCGCTGGCAACCAGATGTAAGAGTTGAGGAGGACGTCGGGATGAAAAACTGGAGGTTTATTTACATTATTTACAGTGCGACAACCAAGAAATTAACAGTCATAGAAGTCATTACGGGCCGGCAGCAACTCGGACGCTGCGGCCCGCGGCAAGAAGCTCGAAAGAGATGAATCAAGGAATGCTCTCCTGCTGCTCCCGGTCTCTGGCTTTTAAGCCTTTCGGTGTCTCGAAGTCACGTCACGTACGGCCAATCGGCGAGCCCACTCAGGTGACGCCATTTTCGGCCAATCGGCGAGCCCGCTCAGGTGTCGTCATTTTCGGCCAATGGTAGGCGCCCGTGCGATTGTGTCACACCCGGCGGAGAGGGTCGCTCCTTGGTCCCCAATTGTCCGAGTGCTTACTTCTCTCTGCGGTCTTCCCTTCCCGGTCTGCAACTACCGTGACAAAGGCGGACGGGGGGGGGGATTGCTGCCAGGGCTTCACGGTGCATTACACCCGTCTTGCCTCTTGGACCCACGTTACCTGGAACAGTGCCAGGCTCTCGCTTCACTTTCGGGAAGAGTCAAGCAGTGAATAGCTCCAGCTGCGGCACACGAGGTGGGGGACGCCAACTCGTTTGCACGTGCCGCGCTTCGGGAATGTGGTATACGTGCTTCTGCGCTCCTTAATCAGCTGTGGCGCAATTCGACGTGGTCTGGTGAACTCGAAGGAGGCTCAGGAAAAGGTCCCGTATCTAACAGCGTGCGCAGCAACCCTAGTTGAGGCGGCAGTATAGACGGCGACAGTTCTGATAGGCAGGAGGAGGCCTGAGGGGGTATTCCGTAAGAGTCCACCTAGTGGAATGTCCACTTCGGCCGCTGTTGATTGGATGCAGCTGTACGAGAGAGGAGACGAGCGGCCCTAGCCAATCAGCAGCGGCCGCAATGGACAGTAGGTGGACTCTTACAGAATAACCCCCCCCCTCCCTGGAATCGACAGCGGAACGAGATGAAGAGGAAACGAATCGCCCAGGAAATAGACGAACAGCGCGCCGAACGGCTGGCTAAACGCCGCAACATAGCTATTTAAGATGCGCTCGAAAACTAATAATCACCGCGACGCGTTCGCTTATCCTCGTATCACCATTATTTAATCAATAAACGATAGTCAGTTTGCGGCAGAGACGGCGACAGAACATATACTGTCCGACATCCAAATAACTCCATCATTCGACAAGAACGCAACTCCGAATGTGGTTGCGCGTTTTTTTTTTTTTTTTCGAGCTAACGACTGCTTTAACGGGAAATATCCAAGCTTTCATTGAAGAGAGACTAAGTTGTCCACAGCGGTTGCGACGGTATAACAAATAGGGTAGCTGCTTCCGTCTTGTGGCTAATATATAATAAAGATAGTTATAGAAATACTCCAAGTTGAAGTTGAAGTAGTCCGCATAGAACACAAGTGAAGTGTAAATGCACAATCGGAGGTCCCGAAGTATAAACTGTCGGGGCGGACCTCCTAAGAGGAAACAAACTTGCATCTTGTTTTTCCTTGATGCGTTTCAGTCAGTCGATGCAGTATTGCTGCCTGACCTGACTCAAGCTTGCGCATGGCTTCCAACAATAACATGCTCAGGCGACACTATACGGCAGCGTTGAGCAATTAAGTAACGTGCCTAGGAGCACCTTCATTTTTACCGTCCTGCTCGCTCGCTTTCCTCAATATAAGTGCCCGAAAGGCTGTACGCAATCACTGTCGCCTCAATCAGCCATTGTATTTAGAGTTAATTCACTACGACGTTCGCGTTTGGAATGTTGCTCGGAAAAGAGCTTCTGACTTAAGCCTCAGGCGGGTCGCACGGAACGCTATGAACATAAGCATGATCTAGTAAAGGGTATGGTTCGCATACACGCACACAACGTAGGAAAACCGCACGGCTTCACGTGCGATTCTGCGCGGGTCTCGAGAGGCGCTCTCTCGTGCTGCTAGAACAAGCGAGTGCATTTGAAACGGCTGGCGGTGCCCGTAATGAGCGCGGCGCTTTAATCGCGACCACCGGCGTCGAGTGAGGTCGTGAGTAAGATGCAATCTCGCTGGCGTCCTCCGACACGACCACACCGGCTGATCAAGGGAGCTCAGGTTGCGGATTTCCCTTTTTATTTTTTATTTTCAGTACGCCGGTTGCCTTCCTCCACGCTCAGTGGCATCGTGACATCAGTATTATGAGTAATTTCCAGTAATCGCCCGTCCCATCCCAGCATGCGCCTTGTATCATTGCGTCATTCGTTATTCCATATAATAAGGGTTCAGACTAGCTGGGGGCGCACATGTGGATAACGCTTTCTTTCTTTCTTTTTTTTTTATGCTGCCATACTGCCACTCTCGTTACTCGTAATTGCTCTGTGATTTTGCTGTTTTGTTATTTTGTCGTCGTTGTGCACCTTGAATAAAGCCCCACATGGCTTGCCGAACGTCGCCGACTTAGCTGAGATGGCTATTTTACTTGTATATGATGATGTCGGCCTAAGTAAATGCCACATTTGTTGTGTGTGACGACGCTGATACCGCAGGCCACCGAAAGAAAGAAAAAGAGCAAATGCTGGCGTAAAAATGCTCTTCCTTGCGGACAACAATGACAGAATCAGTCTTGGAGGGGGGGGGGGGGGAGTCGCGTTTGTCAGGTAATGTGCCCGTTACAACTTCCTTCTCGACCCTTGTGACTTTCTAAATCGTTTCTTCGCTTTCCCTTACTAAGAAATCACGGAACAGTTTTACTTTGAGTTAACCGTCTTCGACAGCACAATAGTAACCACCGACATGATTGCAGGATTAGTGTAGCCGAAGAAAGCAATAGCAATTAATGTCGTCTCCGAACCACGCTACAAAACTAGCATACCTTTAGTCAACCGAGGTACATAGGGGGTGATTGCAGCTTAAGTTTCTATATGGGAAATGGGAGGCTGTATCTTAAAAGCTTACAGTGGGAGAGCACAAAGAAGGTGATGAACGCTGCACGGCATTTTTTCCCCTCCCTAACGGAATGTTCCAACTTCATCACACTATCGCAATCCCACTGCCGGAGAAAGCCACATTCTTGTGCGGATATAATCGCGCACAGCGTTTTCTTTTCCAGTGTAACACGGCAAACACAATTTCATATCGTTGCCCTGTACCTCTACTCTTTCTTTCTATTTCTTTCTCAACGGGTAAGCCGCAGGCCTGCCATTGGCACCGGTCTATTATTGCCTCCGCCTCGCAGACTCTTCTCGAACCAAGTATTGCACTTGGCTTATCTGAGTACATAACACAGAGCCATAAACCTACTACCAAGCAAACCCAATGCCGAGAAAATGAGGGACCAGATCGCCGACTTTCTTACTCTCGTCGGCGGTATATACATATGCGGTCAGGTTCCGCTCTGGTTGCCGGTGAGCCGACGCGCCCGAAGCGCGAATATGCAGTGGACACCGGCTCGAGGTCGCTCCTCTCCGCCCTTCCCACACAGAGCCCTCGCATTCCCCTAATGTTCTACCACTCACACACGATGGAGGACTCGCCGACCACGTTTCCTTTTTGCCGGCGGCTTTCACACCTCTCCGCCCGCAGGCCTCTGCTTTATTCCTCTCTCTCATCTCTGATCGCAGCCATCGCCATTCTTGTCCTGTTTCCTTTCAAGCTGCTCTCAGGCAGTTATCAGCGGCCACGCCGCGTCACGCTGAGCACCAGCTGACGCCCCCGGCATAACAGAAAAAAATGAAAAGGAAACGAAGTTGGGAGAGCAGGGGTGTCGCCTTGTCGACTCGGAGCAGCGTGGGAAGCACGCAGCCCGGGAGTCAGCGCTTGGCGCACGTTCACGCATCCTCCATCGATGCGCGGCGATGCGCGTCCGTGTAGCCATCGGATGCGACTCAAATTAGTTGAAGAGAGACAGGGCGAAAACGCTATTGATAAGGACGGCAAAAGAGAAGCTTAAATGCGCCAGGCAGATAGGCCTTGCGATGTCGGCGCTTCATCCACGTGCTGTAAACGGCGCGTCTGCTAACCCAACTTCGGAACGCATGCGTTTGTCAGTGGCGCAGAGAAAGATGTTTTTTTCGCTTACTCGATTGCGATCAAATGTTAGAGAGAGGCCTCGTGCGTTTTTGCCACTCTGTCAGTTCAAGCATGCACACAGGCAGAATAAAACTTTCGAGCTCTGTTTCGGTGTAGAACAATAAGTACTGGTTGCTCAGGAGTAATATATCAGCGAATAAGACTCGATCCCCCCTCACCATGTCTTTCTTGCCCGCTGAACTTAGCCGGCTGTTTTAGAAGGCAAAATTAAGGGCCGCCCGGAGGTCTTTGAATGCGAAAAGGTAAAGAGTCTCTCTCTGTGCATGCGCATTTGCAATGGTTAAACATGATGCAGTGAAATAAGGAATCGATATCAGAGATAGAGGGAGAGAAGTTCAAAGAAAAAGGAAAGGAGTTAACAACAATAGCTCTCATTTATCTTTGTTGCAATGAAGTTTTGTGAAGCTAAGGTGGAAATTATTAAGATACAAGAAACCATGTAGCAGATCGCGATCAAGCACAACGCTACGCAGCAACGCTAGATGCTTTACGCACCGTAGCAACACTTCTGCATTTTTCAGAAAATGCTTACAGCGCTGCCTTTTATACATATAGACGAATACAGACAGAACGGTCCAACGAAAAGTAAAGGATTCTACTGTCGTGTATATAACCACCTACATGCTAGCTGGCGTAGTGGTGTGGTCAGGCACAAAGCGGCCCTTGGAGGAGTAGGAGATAACGGAACAGGAGAATATTAGTACAAAAATAAAAGATAGAAGATCACAAGATGTGATCGTGGTACGTAAAAAGTAAAACAAAGAGGTCCGTGCGAACGAAGATGTTTCATATACACCAGTTTCGTCTATTGAGGTGCCGCAATTAAGCAGTTGGTATGTCTGAGATCAGCTATGTGCCTACCGATATATAGTCGTAGTAGTTGTAGTAGCATAGTTCCTCGCGTACCAGTGGCCCATCCCATTCTGGAGGCCTGTTCCAGAATGGTATAATACAATTATAATAATTTAGCTAGTGGGCAGAACGTCATCCGTTTTCTTTTTCTGACGTTGGTATACCTGTCCCACTTCTGGTAGGGTGGTGTAAACACATAACGCCCGTAGAACTGCTACAGGATAATAGAGATTTTTCAAGTATATGTCACAGTCCTGACGACTTGAGCTTGGCGCCTCTTTGACGGACACTCTGTGAGACCTGGTATTCTTCCTTTCGCTAGTAGTCCTGGGGAAAGTGAGCCAGTTCTACTAAAAGGGGCTAACCCTTTCTTCTCTATAGGCCGGACATACTGATATATGTCCTACTGATTCTATAACGCCGCCAATATTCATTCATGATAATAAATAATGGTAGTATGTGCCACTGTTGGAAAATGTTCGTTGAGTTGGAAAATTAAGCCCGCAAAACAGTACCATCGGTAAGCGTGCGATCCGTTGAACTCTCTTAAAGGGTCCCTTACCAGGTCCCATAGAAATTTGGTTATAGACTGTTTTGACGCGCCTTCTAGGAAGCGCTTCAGCGCAATAATTTTTCAAATTAGTTCATTATTAGAAGAGATAGGAGAGATTTATTTGTCTTGTCGCCATGATTCCAGGAAGGGAGCTTCAATGCCGACGCCAACCAGCTCTACCTGCCCACACAGGATCCGAGCGACCTCGTCACGTTTACGTCACGAGCCCAGCCTCTTTTTTCTGCTTCTCGTCTTTGTTTTGCTGTGCGGTGGACTTGAAAGCACATTCTGCATTAGATAGTTTACCGTAGTTGCGTCTCATTATCGGTGACGTTGCAGGCATGGGTCTTCCGTAGTGGAGTTTGTGCATGTGGCCGTTGATAACCTGACAGGAAGGGCGGTTCCCTCGAGAGGAAGAAAGGCGCACGGGCTTTCGCTGGAAATTCCAGCTGTTTTCGCACCATGCAGTCGTTTGATTCTTTGCAGACACAATCGCCAGCGCTTGATCTACGCACCATGTTTGCCTCTTTCGAATGCCCAAACCTTGTGAGGGCTTCATTAGGCATAAAGGCTTAATGTAGAGTCTCAATGAAATTCAAGCAAGCTATTCCTGAAAATTTCTCGCTGTAATATTGAAAGTCTAAAACTGAAATGTGGAAACATGGTTGAACACGGCATGTTTCCGCTTCCAGATTCCTGGGATAATTTCTCGTATTGATGAGTGGTGTGTAAAGCGCTTCGTCATTTGTAATGCCTTGAGTCAGTACGCTGCGTCAAACATGAAAAAAATGAAAAAGCCATGAAGAACTCTTCACACAGACAGTGAATACCGCTATGATAATGAAAGAGATACTAATGACGGAGCAATCGCCGGCCTCAATCACCAGGCTAAACCCGCCTGTACTGCAAAATATCACCATCATAATGCAGGTGGTCCTTCTGAAGGGGATAGAAAACTAATGAAGTTCTCATTAGTTCGTGGCTAATAATAACAGCGCACTGAAAGCAAAGACAAAGACGTCGAGGCGACAAAAGCGCTGAGAATTTGCTAACTGATCTAATAGCGATTCTTCGTCATGTTCTTTTCGTTGCCTTGCAGGCGCATGCGCAGTAAGAAGTGTATATTAACTCGTTTACGTAATGTATTTCCAGCTGACAATCAGCGCTTATGTTGTGTGTGCGCCTTCGCTTTCAATGCGCTGTTGTTATTAGTCATTGTCCTTGTGGCACACATTCTGTGGCGATTATTATTGCGACCACAATTATATGGTAATTCCAGGTTAATTTTCACCGTCACCGTGGTGTTCTGTATATTTTAGGTATAAGTATGCTATATTCTTACCTGTGCCGTATATGCAACGTAGATGCTATAATATTCAGCCGCCAACGTCTGCCCATTTTTTTTTTTACTATGGTAAGTGTACATATTTATTTGCTCCGTCTATCTCTCTATCTTGCTAGAGTAGTGTAGTCTGAGTCATTCCAACTTCTTGCAACAACAAGGTCACTCTACTGCATTACCCACATGACTAATGCCGTAGCAGCAAACAGCACTACAGCACTGAGAGCAATCATAACCTGAATTTGTCCCGATTTATGAACTCTTTTCTTCTGGCTCCGACCTTGACTCCCTTGCCTTTACTGTACTCTGTATTCCTGTATTCTTTACTGTATTCCTGTACTCTAGAACGGCATTCTTGACTAAATTATTCCTCATAATTTTTTTGAGGATTGCAACACGCCAAGCAAAAGTCCCGAAAAATTTCATTCACAAAGCATGCCTTTTATCCCTAATTCTGCCTATTAAATAGATTTAAAAAAATATAGTAGTGCTCGCACTCTGAAAATGATGCGATTTCACGGGTGCCGGACTTACAGACAGCGCAGTGGCGCCAATGTGATGCCATTATAGTCCATGCAACGTGGTGTTGAAGCTTTTAGAAATGCCAGAAATTTTCTCGCTCCACGTATGTCGCATCCATGTATACTGGCCCCCGTGCATACTTAGAACACCACGCAAAGAGTTCAAGCATGACTCTAAACCCTGCTATCGCTGCGAATGCTTGACCCTTCAGGTGGAAAGTGTCTTTTTTTTCTGTATGCGTTTTAACTTTCACGTGGTAGTTATTGCCGGAATCAGCCAATGGTTTCACTCGCTGCCGCTAGCTTAAAGCGTCCTTAGATGAGCGAGTTTCACAGACAAGATTAATGTTTGAGCGAAGGGAGTCAACATTTCCCTGTGTTGTTTCGGGAGAGGCGTGGAGGCTTAGTAATTCTACCGAGAAGTGAGAAAGCCGTTCGGCTCGGCCAAGTGATATATGTTCCTCTAGAACCAAATGCTTTCTGAGAGCTGAGAACCAATAATCAAAGAAAGAGTTGCGGCTGCCTGCCATCTGCGTCGCCTGGAGTGGGCAGAAAACCCGCAAACATCCACCAATACTAAAAACAAGCCGGCATAGAAGATAATCTTTGGCAAGATTCCAGACAGATTGGTGGTCGTAGTGCATGAGCTGCGATAAACACGTTTGGTCACCTCCGGAGGGCAGTGCAATAATCTGCATCTTTCCTTTTTTACATTTTGTTCAACAGCTGTGATTGGAACTTCCTAGTCCTGCTACAGAGAGAGCTCATACGCTCTTCTTTTTCTTCTTTTTTTGCCTGTGTGAAGCACCGGCAGGAAATTTAAATAGCTGTACGTAGCGTGGTTCTGTGGCATACAAGAGGAAAGATGTAATTAATGGGGTCTTCTAGATTCATCCGCATGTAACGCGACGTTGTGTGTCGCTGCGGGAGTGGCGGGAAGGCTGCGTGGCGTGCACGTAGTTACCAGTGTGTAAGTGTGATTGCGCACGTGCTTAAATACGCGTATAAGTGCGCCTTCTGCACCAGCGCTTTACAATATTACGAATTAGGAATATTACGAATCTCGTCAGACAAATGTGCACTGATGGCATTCACTCGCCAACCAATGACACCCTACGCCATATCAATAAATGGCCAGATAATTTCTTACGAGAAGACTCAGATTTCTTGGAATAATCATTGATAGAGATCTCTCATGGAGCCCACACGTGACCTACTTGAAACAGCGTCTGACAGCAATCTTCCAGCTCTTCAAGTTTCTGGCTGGAAAGAATTGGGGAATGTCAGTGCATGCGATGTTGGACTTGTACAGGGCTCTCTTTCTGGCCTTCTTGAGATACAGTTTGCCCGCACTGACCAACACTTGACAGACAAATCTTCGTGCTCTACAGGCTATTCAAGCTCGGGCTCTCAGGGTTTGTCTTGCTTTGCCAAAATGCACATCGACAGTAGCGACTATTGCGATCGCCCGGGACCAACCCATGCAAACACACATTGCTGTGTAAATGTCGAGAGTTCACATTAGGCACGTTGCCCGTGCTCGTTCCCACCATCTGGCAACACTACCGTCAGAAAGGCCGCAGGCATCATATTGTACCACGAATTCGGATTATTACAACTGCCTTCCATCAGGCTGCACCTCCTCAACTAAGCTATCGATTCCTTCATGGTGTTTGGCTCGAACTACAGTGCACCTAACCATACCAGGAATCAAGAAAAAATCTCAGCTGCCATCACCTGCTCTTAAACTAACTGTGCTCCTTTTGCACGAGAGGTACGCCGACCACGTACATATATATACTGATGGATCGGCAACTCTCCAGTGCTCCTCTGGAGCCGTGGTTTTCCCAGCGAAAGCCGCCACCATCAGTTTCAAGACATGTCACCCAACGACAGCGATGGCTGCGGAACTTTCAGCTCTTCGCGCTGCACTTTATCTCGTCAGCCAAGAACAACCTCGAAGATGGTCAATATTCAGTGACTCGAATGCAGCACTGCAGTCTTTGCTATCAGCCCTGCGACGTGGATCACACGAACAGCTGGTATTCGAGATTAGAAAACTAATCCATACCTTGACTGAGAAAGGACACCACGTGAGATTTCAGTGGCTTCCAAGTCACTGCGGCGTTAACGGGAACGAACACGCCGATAACGCTGCTCGGTCGGCTCTTCAAGGCGACAAAGAGGAGCCGATACCATTATCAAGGACAGATGCCGTTAGAAAACTTCGAATGCTCAGCGGTGATATCACGATCTCCTTGTGGAATGCAGGAAGTTTTCAAAACAACCGGCTGCACAACCTAGACTCTTCTCTAGGCCTTGGCATTCCAGCTGGACTCTGCCGTCGCGAAGGTGCCCTGTTTTGTCGAATATGGCTAGGGGTGGCGTTCACCAACTCTTCTGCTTTCCGAATCGGATGGGCCGACGACGCCTCGTGTGTTGACTGTGATGACGAGGAGACTCTTCAACACCTTCTCTGTGACTGTCCTCGCTATAATTTACAGAGACGATCGCTCGCAAACGCGATAGCGCGCTTTGACCGAAGACCTCTAACAGAGGAACTTATTTTAATATGCCGTCATCACAAGCCATCGCAGCAGAGGGCGACGAGGGCACTGTTGCAGTTTTGAAGGGCAACAGAATTGGACAAGCGGCTGTAGCATGAACAGATGGTTCGTAGTGCTGCAAGTGCTACTGTGCTGTGCGGTAACATTATGCGGTGACAGTGACCGACTGTGACTGTATGTCTGTGCTCCTTTCTTTCTTTGCCACTACTTTGTTATCCCTTTACCTCCCCCCTCCCCTCTTTCCCCCGCGTAGGGTAGCAAACTGGATCTTCCCCTCTGGTTAACCTGCCTGCCTTTCCCTTTTTTTTTTCTCTCTCTCTCCCTGATACAGCACTCTATTTAATTCATTAAGGTTGCGGTAATCCATTTGTGTACTCTAGGCTTTCAATTCAAGACGGACGTGTTGTTGAATCTATTCTTCCGCCACGCGTTTTGCATGTAAGTGAAACTGCTTATTCTTGTTACTGCTGTTTTATTTTATTCTCTAAACGTCAAAAATATCTCACAACAACGCTGTTTCTATGCATTGTCTCTAATGCACAGAATATAAATCTATATTCCCTGTCCCACCCAGGCACCATGCCCATTCGGATTAATTTTAACTCGACTCCGCAACCGAAAGCCGGCAACCAACAGGAATAAATAACGTTGAGTAACTTTGTAGTATGGCTGGGCTTGTGCGCGGTATGAGAAGATCGATGAAGCCCCGGCGACCTTTCATTTCAGTACCATTCTTCAACTGAAGATCGATGCATGCTTTGTGCTGCTCTGTGCCGTTCTTGCAGTCCATGCCATAAAAGTACGCACTCCCCATGTCGTTTGCTGTTTGTCAGGTGTGCATAATAATCGACCTCTGCATGTTTGATGCGCGAAGGAAACTCAAAGGGCACTCGTCACGTAGCCTAGGTTACCATGGTGATGCATCTGTATAAACAAAATATGTTTCAGTGCCGTCCATCTCTGCGTGTAGTTGATGAAAGGAGGCGCAAGAATTATCCATTTAAACTGAAGGTGAAATTTTTGGATCAAAGACAGAGTTATTTTACGATCATTATTTTCTGTTCTTTCTTAAACAAGGATATTGACGACACCGACGAAAGGCTAATGGGAGGGCTTCGCATATGTATATTAGGAATGAACATATTCGGTGGTGAGGGTATATATATTCTAGGCTGGTGCCGCTACGCTTCCTGAATGGGAGGCGTATACGAGGTCTTCCAGAATATATGGTCGCGTGGTCAGAAACGTAACATGCCGTGGTGGTTAGTAGACGCGGTGTTCCGCTGGTGAGCATGGGCCTAAAAGTTCGAGTCTGCTGCAGCAGCCGCATTACGACGGGGTCAGAATGCAAATATATCTATATTGGAGATATAACGGACGACAAGAAGGGGAACCGAGAGGCCCGACTTTTACTAGTCACAACCATATGAAGCGAACAGATGATGAAGTGAAGAAAACCATAGAAAATAACATTTGTAGTAGTTTTTAGTAGCAAGCATTTGCAAATAGCAAAAAAAGAAATGCGTTGCCGCCGTTAGGAGCCGCACCCACAACCTCCGCATTACGCGCGCGTTACGCTAACAGGGGATGTTAGCGTAACGTTAGGGATAGAGGCTGTATCACCGTCTATATTCTCAGGTATTTATGTATGTGCAATATCTAACCCAGGAAGTGTTAGCCAACGCCACTAACGGCCATGGCGGCCGATGTGCATGAAATTTCCTTCAGACCGATGGCGTCAAGTAGTACCATGCTTCGAATGTATTCCATTTGATCTGCGAAATCCAATCGTACCATACTCACTTCTACCCGTCAGAAGTTTCCCAATATTCATTCGACTCTATCCGGTCCTCTCGGACGCAGCAGCCGTTAATTCTCACCCGCAGTACATGAGCTATACAGGAAGTGGCGCCACGAACCAGAAACAATGCTGAAGAATATCGTCCGCTCTCTTGATGGAGCCGACATCCGAGACCCGCACTCCGTCATGGGGCCAGCATGCGTGCAGCACCCGTTGGCGAGGGCGTCCTCAGATGACTGCAGGGCGCCCGCAGCGACGGGAGAAACAGGCGCGCTGATAAACGGACCGCTTATCTCGCGAAGAGCGTTGCGCAGTGTGCGACTTCGAAAGCTTATCCTCGAGTGAGAAGACATAGCGCAAATGTAGACAAAAGCGGGAAGCAAAACACGCACACGGCATACCCCGAAAGCAATCGAGAAAAACAGGGTCACAAGAGTGCCAGGAAAAGTCTGCTAGGCAGAGCCATTTGTTTGTGCTGTAATTTCCGGGTGACACTCACTGCAGGCTTCATGCTTTTGCTTCCTTCAAGAAAACGCCGAGGGAGAAATATGAGGGAGAACATGAACGAAAAGAGCATTGTTGTTCTTGTTTCTTTTTTCCTTTGACAGGTTTCAAGATCTTAAGACTGCTTTAAGGCAACAAACCTGCTGGAGACGGCGGCGGAAAATTTGAGTGCGTGCTTGTGTCGCGAGCGCCTGGAAAATGACAGCTTAATTTTTGCCTTTCTCATCTGGTTTCGCATCGCAACTCGGTTATGCTCTTGAGAAACTGACTCAATAATATTTTTCGGGGCATATTTAGGCGCTTTGTTTCAATCACGTTGTGCAAAGGAAACTGGGTGGGAACATTTTGACACATTAAAATTTGGAACAGTGCTTGCGCTTTTAGGCGACTGTTTTGCAGTACGTTCGTTTATTGCCGTTCCGGCTGCAACCAACCATCGGAGAAAGAATGACATTTGTGCTTGTGGTAGCTTACGCGACGCCATTTTATTACTAGGGCGTCTGAGTAAAGTTGAATGCACCGATTCAATAGAGATGCCACACTCAATTCTTCAGACGTAACAAGCAAGTACCACCAATTCTGTATGTCCGAGCACTAGACAAAAAAATTACTTGCAACTCGTTGCAATACGTTGATGAAGCTCACTCAGTGTATGTGCAAAGCTCGTGAATTGCCATCCTCTTATGCTCCGTTTTACCACAATGCGCCAATGTCATGGCACATTGTGGCACTAGAGAAATTGGCTTGAAGCTGTTCACGAGATGGAGCAGATCTGACGCGGATTGACACGTGTGTGCACACTCGTGATCAAGCGCTATATTTGTGGCACTATTCATAACTTTCTCTCCAGTCACTGAATGATCCAGAAAAGGGGAAATGCATCCCGCGCCCGCGGACTTAGTAGCCCAGCTCCAAACCCCGACGCCACCACGGCGGGGGTCCCCAAGACATATTAGCTGACAGTATTGAGCATGCAACGAGCCCCTTCCCCTACCCCCCCCCCCCCCCGTTCTCTCTCTACTTTGACGAGATCAACTAAAGGTTCTGAAGAAAAGCTTAACTCCCTAAATCTCAGAATTTCAGAGGAAGAAGCACGCTAGGATCTCTCTACACAGACATCAAGTTGCTTATTTCTTACCTTTGCAAATAAATCCCATACCACTCGTCTGCTTCCTTCACCACCGCCCTCGCCATGACTGATGTTACCTTGCCTACTCCCTGTTTTGATATTTTTCCCCCAACACTTGTGTCAACATTCATGAGCTTAATTTATTTTCAGATTTTCCGTGGTGAAGCAGGCTGGCACGTTTCATCTTCTTTCTTTTTCGTCATAATCGTTCACCTCTCTTAATAATACAGCGCCCGGTATACGGCCCGGTACCGTTTGCATCGCTGTAAGCCCTTCATGCCAAGAGTCCGGGCCTCCCATTCCACCAAACAAAGGCTATCATCGGCCGACTGTCGGCTTCCGTCGCCAACGACGGCATCTGCGATCGCCAGGCACGTCGCTCGACATGCAAACGCGTTCCTCTCTTTTCCTCCGATCCCTTGCCGAAACTCCTCCTTCGCTTTTCCAGACTTGACTCAGCTCGCTCCCAAACTTTTTTTACATCGGCAAAAAGGGCGAAGCGTGCGAGCAAGGGTGACAGCTCTCACCACCAACGTGACGCCTTGAGGGGGCGGTTCCGCTCAGAACGCTGCCGCCTCGCAGCACCCCATCCTCTCATCCACCCCCTCCTCTTAGCAAGCCGAGCACATCCGGAGAGCGAACGAACCAACAACAACAACTTGAACAACCTGCGCGCAGCCGGCGCGCGCTCTACGTCCACGTGCGCCGCGTAAACAAGCGCCCACTCTTCAGGAGGCACCCACTCCCCCGAAAAAAAAACAAAAACGAAAAACCCTGGCTGACGATACTCGCCGCCTCTCGCGCGCACCGCGTCGCTCGCCGAAGTGCGCCCGCGAGAAGTCCCGCACGGCGAGCGGCCGCAAGTGGCGTCGCGCCGTGCTGCGCGAAGTCCTGCCTGCTGTGGCCCCCCATCGAGCGGTCGTCTGCACGGGCCGCCCGCCGTCGCATTCAGATTCCCGACTCGCGCTCTCCTCGCGCGCCGTTCCCAGCCGCAGACATTCCCGTTGGCGAGTTCGCACCAACTCGGCTAAACCGAGAGAGTGAGTGCGCGCGTTGTCCTCGGCCGTGTCGATCACGAGGGTGCCCTCTGCGGAGTGCTTTGTTGGAATCGGCGTGCGAGCTCGTTGTGCGCGTGCGAGTGTATGTGCCAGCACCGCTGCCGCATCTTGATGACTTAATGGACTTTGTCTTGGTGGCTCGTTTGACACCTGTCGCGCTGTCATCGTAGCAGCTGTACGTACGAGGAGCCTTGGCAGTCCGTGCTGATCATGATGTAAGTGCTTTTACGGCTCCCTAATAGTTGGAGTTGTGCGCAGTTTCCGCGCGGCTGCGCGCGCGGGCGCGTTGGCTCTTCTGGTTTAGAGGAACTTTTGGTTAGCTGGTTTGGGGCGCCTGGTTAAGCGCCACGTTAGACTGCGCGGCCAGTGTCCTGCGGTGTATGTGCGTTGGTTTTCAGATTTGTTCGACAGCTACCACGCTGCGAGCAAATCTTTGCTGCACCTTCTTTGAGAGCTTTCCGTTTTTGTTTTGTTTTGTTTCTTTCTTTCTTTTATTTGGGGGGAGGGGGGGATGACGGTTCGATGTTAGGAATAAGGGCATTGTTACTTCCTTCGTCTTTGAACACTGTCGTCGTATGGGTAAGCGTAGCACTGTTCTATGGCGCGAAATTAAACTATGACAGATTTTAAAGTCGTTTAGTGTCGTTTATTGTTGTTGCGTTTTTTTATTTAATTTTATTCTTTCACCTAGCGGCACGAAGTTTCATTTACATTCACCTTCTCGTTTACATTCGGTAAGCACTACTGCCGTATTGATTACTGAAACATTTCATTTTTCTATTCTTCTCGTTCATTTTTCATTTTTCCCTCATAGCCTGGGCCGAAGACGAGTTGCATTTTATCTCCGGGATCGGCCACTCGCGGCGACGGTCGACGTGAAAAGAAGAAAGTAAAAATGGGTCACTGCAATATACTGTTACTGTCCTTCATAAGCCTTTCACTGCTAGCCCAGTAGCAACTTCATTCACTCATTCATTAAAAAAAAAAAGAAACAAAGAAAAGCGCTAGTATACAGGGTTTTTCGCGTAACTGGAACAAGTATTTTAAAAAGCGGTTAACCGCATGTGGGTGAAAACAACGACATATGGTTTGCCGTCATGTGGCACTCTTCAAGATACTTTCTTTATATTCAACTCCTCTTAGTGCTTCGCGCCGAGCGACCGTTCCTTGGGATAACGGCAGCGCTGTGGAGTGGCCGGTTATGATAGCGCATAGTATAGCAAGAAAACACATCGAAAAAAGCATGCAGGGTCCGATCAAAATTTATCTTGAGTCGTAGCCTTCTTTCATGGTTAAGCGCTAAAGCAGCAGCCGCTCATGAAAGCGATGTGCATGATAATGGTCTGATTACCCTGACAATGCACAATTGTGGACTGTACTTGCGTTAGAGGCTTCTAAATACGGGTCTTGATTTCTGAAATACAGGCTAAAAAAAGAATTCATAATTTCTATTGTTAAGAATGAATTCATTCCAATGCTTTTTTTCTTTCTCTTCGGATTTCCCGCGCCATATACAATGCAGGATGAAATTGCATAAGAGCGCAGTTGTTAGTTTTGTGCCGATGCTTCAAAAGTGGCGTACGAAATGGATTGTCCGTGAGCCATCACTGGCAGTTGTCAGGTTGGTGGCTTCTTCTATTAACAGTCCTGAGCGCCTTTTCACATAGTATTTGTCCCAGGGCATGCCCAAACTTACAAAAACAACAAACATAAAAACTATGCGCATGTCCTGAAGACACAGAATCATGAGGCTAGTATCAACGGAGCTCTGCAAAGAAAATTATGTTGCTTGGAAGTAAAGGGGAAATAACCATTTAAAATTGACAGTACATAAGCGGCACAGCAATGTTGCCAGTCAAGCTGCAGTGGTTAGCTTTATTATTATTATTATTATTATTATTATCTGTTTCCCTCCAGTGTTATCTTTTGCGGAAAATAAACTATGTCATGCCATATGACATATATTCATGTTATAAATCTCATTACAATAGATGTTTATAGGAAACACATTGGCGCAAGAGTCCTTTCTTCGTCTTGTGTGGAGTAAATTTTGCGCTGTCCCCCTACTTTCGCACCTTGAGCCAACTAGCCCGAGCCATAATCCTAGCACACAAGAGAAGGTTTGGGCTCATCATAATTTAGAAGTTCATTGAACGCGCATCACACGGCGACCAGGCGCAAGTTCGTGTCAGTCCTAAATCTGTAGCTGTCTATACCCATTATACGGTCTTCATTTATTTATTTTTATTTTTGAAATAGTGCAGGCAACCTTGCGGAGGCTCAAGCATTAGCATGAAACCGGCCTGCATGCTTATACTTTGTTTCATACTGACGTCATGCCGCGGCGCAGCCCGAAAGGTAAAAGAAAAGCAGGAAGGCTAAGGTGCACACAAAATGAAATACTGAATTAAAGAAACATCTCAAATACCCTAATGCAGCACAAAATGCAACAAGCATTTTGGAAAGAAATTTCAAAACAGAATGCAACGTTATAGAAATATTACACAAAAGTGTTGAATAAAGGCATCATCGGATGTGAGAAAGTAGAACAAGTAATAATGTCATAGTGGGTAAGTCATAAGGGATAATAAATTATAGCAAAATTACAGCGGAAAATGTAGGCGATCCAGAAGCAAGAGTTAAATAACCTTTAAAATAAACCAGATTGAAGTAGAAATGCGTTCAACTGAACCGGTGCTCATAAGCTTTTATGCAGAGAGACTGCTCTACTCTATTATTGTGCGTGGAAAGAAAGAATATTTGAAAAAGTTTGTTCTCGCATTGTATGGTGTAAAAGATCCAGCGTGGCGATGCCTTGTTCGGCGGACCGTAAGTGGTTCTATGTAAGTCTGGGGAGAAAGATACAATTTGTTATTATTTATTAAAAAACAGGACACCGAAACTTCCGTCAGCAAATTTTCCTTTTTAGTTACAACGTAGGAGTATTACTTTCAATCATTAGGCTGGTTGGGGAGTCACTTGTGTGACATTTCGCGAATATAAACCGTACTGCGGGGCGCTGAATCATTTCTGTGGCACCAGTGTTAGTATTAGCGTAAAGGTATCATATAAGAACTGCACAATGTAGTTTAGAGCAGATCACAGAGGTAGAAGCAAGTAGTCTAGTTCCAGAGGAAGCATTTTTAGTTTGTGTCTGAGAAGGCAATATTTTTTAAAAGTTGAATCAAGTAAGGAAGAACCGGACGAGCTGCAGCTTAGGTTATTGGTTATCAGTAACTCCAAGGTACTTGTATTCGCTAACTTCGATAAGTAGTTGAGATAAAAGTCTGTAGCCAAACGACAGATTATTATTTTTTTGCAATTCTGATGAATACTCTTTTACTTGTGTTACGTTCCATTTTCCAATGATTGCACCGAGATAAGTTGTTTTGAAGCTTAGAAGTTAATGTTATTTGGTCTTGCAGGTAATTAATTTCATGAAAGAGTGAACAGTCATCAGCAAATAATTTTATTTGTACGTATCAAGTAGCAGTGTCAACGATACCGTTGATATGTATGTTAAATAATGAAGCCCCTAAAATACTAGCCTGGGTCACACCAGAAGTTATTAGAAATTCACTGGAAGAATCATTATCAACTGTAAGTAGAAGTCCATTTAATTGTATAGGTTGGTAACTTGAGCTGTTCAGTTCCTTCGATTAGCTTTCAGTGGGAAAAGACAGCAAATGCATTTCTAAAATTTAGAAGTATGACGTCTGCTTGCCCTGATTTATGCAGACAGCGAGCAGAACTGTGAATAACAGTGGTTTATTGTGTTGCGGTAGAAAAACCTTTCAGAAACTATGTTGTAGAGGAGACAGAAACCAGAAACTTGTTAATTTTCCTAGCTATAGTCTCTCATAAAAGTTTGTTGCAAGAAGAGGTCAGCGATAATGGACTATAATTTGCTATTTGTATCGAGCCGCCTTATTTCAGTACTTGAATAGCATGGCCTGTATGCCAATCTCTAAGACGCACAGCTGAGGACAAAAATGGGCCAAAAACAATTACACAATAAAACCGGATATATATCAGCATATCTATGAATAAACACGTTTGGTATAGTGTCTAGCACAGAAGTAGATTTTGTTTTTATATTCAGAAGCATACAAAAAATGTCAGGCAATGAAATAATGTTGTATTCTACAATCTACATGCTGTAAAGTTCACATCTCGGCAATCACACGAGCCCGAAAAAAATAGTGTTAAGGTAGTTATTGAAGACGTTGGCAAGATTTTATTTAGGGATAACAGCTGGGACATACACAGTGCACACTATTGTCCATCGAATTGCTTTTTTAAGGTCTATGATTTCTGCAGTAGCAGTTCAAATGAACTTAGGCAGCGTGGTTTGGAAGTAGCCTAGTTTGGCGTTGCTGAATGCCTAATTTAGGTTGGCTTCAAAAGTTCCACTTGTGACACCAGAAGAGTCTTGTCCTCTTAGGCGCTGCACTTTACATTATTATGCAGGATATTCCGCATCATTCAGGGAGTAGCTTTAGATGTTTTCTTCGTCCTGTTTGGAATGAAATTGTTGGTGAAATGTATTAAAATATTTGTAAACTCGTCCCCGAGCTCTTTAAATTAAATTGTGGGGTTTTACGCGCCAAAACCACGATGTGATTATGAGGCACGCCGTAGTGGAGGACACCGGAAATTCGACCACCTGGGATTTTTTAACGTGCACCTAAATTAGGTGCACGGGTGTTTTCGCATTTTGCCCCCATCGAAATGCGGCCGCCGTAGCCGGTATTCGATACCGCGACCTCGTGCTCAGCAGCCTTACACCATAGCCACTGAGCAACTACGGCGGGTCATGGACCAAGTCCCTTTTTTAAAGTGAATGATCATCTGTCTAAAAGCAACAAATCTGCTTGTAATACCCCTCGCTGTCGATAGTATTTGGCGCACTCTAGGAGGAGGTGATGCACATCTTCGTCTGGATGGCCACAAGAACACTGCGGACTAGAGGCACGTTTTATCATGTATAAGAAGTGCCTCGTAAATGCAGTACCAGGCCACAGGCGGTGCACCAATACTTCAAATTTTCTGTTTTCTCTTCGATTTTCCGGAATTGTTAGGTTTATGTTATTGATGGGTCTATAAAGTATAACTCCGAGATCTTAGATGTATGATCAAACCAGGTAGTTTTCCTGAGACGACGGGATATCTGTCTCAGAAGCAGACGGACTTCACTACGCAAAAGGTGAACCTCGATTGCCCCTGCGTTATTGTGCACCCGATTCGCAGCTGCGTCCGATGCATTATTACTAGGAATGGTGCAGTGCCCGGGTATCCACTGAAATGCAATTACACGATTCATTGGGCTTGGTTTCGTATGTTCTTTGAGCGTCTCATGCAAAAGCAAAGTGCTCAAAGAATTTTTTTATTGCTTTGTAGTATTCATAGTAAAATATTTGGCACGCACAATTGACACGGATACAGTGAAGGGGGACACGCTTCATTGTGTGCTTGTCAATTGCGCACGCTAAATATTTTACTATCGATTCGTACCAACTCGCCCAACTATCAGTTCTGCTTTGTAGTAATGTGAGATCGGCTTGCGAATCGCTAAACATAACCCATTTCTGCGCATTCTTTTCTGATCTTATGAAACGCAAAGCACACAGGATTGCAAACAGTTCTGCCATGGTGGAAGATGTCTCTCGGGTAATTTAAATGTTTGCTCTAGCGCCAAACGTGGAATGACGAATGCTGACGCCGAGGAATTTTTAAGACACAAACAGTCTGTATACTCGTGGATGTACTGGGGATATAATGAGTAAATTTGGAAGAGTGCCAGTTGCTGTGCGGCTACCATGAACATGCCTCTCTTATATATAATCCCGTCGACCAATGACTCTGTTTTAGGACTTGTTAACATCCAAGGAGGGTAACTAACATCCATTTTTCATAATTCCTATCTTGGTAATAATATATATGTTGTCGAACATAATGAATTTTGCTTTTGTTTCGGTAAGCGCGAGGTTTAATTGATGCTTCTTGTGTTGGATTAAGATGCGATAAATATGTCGGCATGTTTCAACTGTTCGTATGACTGGAAATGGTGGGTGACGAGCTTCAGAAATTACTAAAGAAATCGAGGTAGCCTGCGGAACCCCAAAACATACTCGCAGCGCAGTTGCCAGTAAACTTTGAAAACGTTCCTCACAAAGAGAGAGAGAGAGAGAGAGATAGCAAGGACAGGAAAGGCAGGGAGGTCAAACAGACGAGCACCCGGTTTGCTACCCTACACTGGGGTGGGAGAAAAAGGAATAGAAAAAGAAAAAAGGGAGAGAGTAAGCACTGAGTGCGTGTGGTAGGGACACTATACGTTCCTCATAAGTGTCCGACAAACCATGGAGAATAGGTGCAGAATAAGCAATTTTTTGTTTTGTGAGTGCGTTATGAATTTTTAATAGTGATGAGACTTATCACCTCCCCGCCCCACCCAGGTTGTGCCAGTGAGTCGCCGAACTACGTTTATTACCGCATTGGTCTGTTTTTCAGTTGGGCGGATGTGTGGTGCCCATGTCGGCTAGCGGTCAAGAATAACTGCAAGAAATTTATGCTATTTCACGAACATCAAATTCTGCCCATTAATCTTAAGTTGAAAATTATTCAGGTGTCCTCTAGTGAAAGGAAGTACGGCTGTCTTTGCATATGACAGAATCATGCCTCTTTTTTCAAGAAGGTGTCGATATTATCAAGACCCTCTTGCAGCGTTGCTTGAAGTTCTCGTATATGAGATCCAGAGGCCCATATGCAGATGACATTTGCTTAGAGAGAATAATGTATGCCAGACGGTAGCTTTTGTGGTAGGGTTGCCATGATACAGTTGAATAAAAACAGACTGCGGAATGCGCTGCGTGATGATGTAAGCTATAACATACGTGATGAAGCTATAACATACCAGCAAGGACGTGTATGTGACTTATAGCGTCGAAGGCTCTTTGAATGTCTAAGAATACTGCTATTGTAACATTTCCACACATTTATTCATGTTCGACGCACGTGACAATGTCAAATACTGCATCCATTGTACACCGCTTCTGTCGAAAACCGGTCATGTAGTTGGAAAACACATTTGTGTGTTCACACCACCATTTCAGTCGACTGCCTGCCATCTTCTCCATTTTACTCCTTCTCCATTAGTTTGCAAAAACAGCTTGTAAGGCTCACGGGTGTTAAGAATGGCCTGCTGAGGTGCAAGTTTTGCCAGCCTGGTGCAAGGGCGGCGTCGACTTTTCCTGGAAAGCCACCGTCACCTTCTAGCCAAACGGCGTCACTAAGTCTACTGTGTGCGGAGGACAATGCCGCGTCCTCGACTCCGTCGCACGAGCCGAGATGAGTTCGACGAACCATGCTTTGTGACTGAACACGTCACCGCCGATCCGGTCTGCCGTGAGCAAGGGAGTTCCCGAGGGAACGTATTTGGAGGCGCCGTCCCACGCACCGTTCCTGACGTAAGCCCCGAGTTCTGCGAAGAACGTCTGATCTCGGTTGGGGACCGTGAACCGGTGCGGAATCCCTCTCGCTAAAAGGCGGCTCGTCTACTGGTCGAACGTTTCCCTCACCTAGGGATCGAGGGAGGACCGAGTGTTTGTAAACCGCTGTTGTGCGGCTGCTCAGTGTACTCTCCCTCGCAGTCATGCTAGACTGATGAACCGCAACGTCCTTATGTAGATACTGTAAATAAACTCATATTCCTCGTTCTCGATGAGAAGCAGTCCTTCCCTTCAACAACGTCCTCAGCGTGGATAAGTTGGACGACGGCACGGGCCTGCTACCATCTAATTCATGCCCGACTCCAATCTTGACAACTGATTACGAGCAGTGGGATTGACCTCCCAATCCTTACACGGGTCAGTAGGAGCCAGGACAAAGGGGAGCCTTTCCTGGTTTCAGAACTGGAACTACCTGAGCTAATTTCCTGAATCTGGAAGACTCCCTCTAAGCCCGATATCATTAAACATCTGCAAAAGAACCATTCCTCCTGCTGGAGCGAAGTTCTTTAACATCACATATGTAACACCGTCTGGGCCTGCGGTTGTCTTTGTACGGCATAACGTAAGAGCACATTTCAATTCATGTAAACTAAACTCACATTCAAGTTGCGGTTGTTGTGACATAAACCACGCACAAACCTTCTGTTAGTGTTGTGGACCTTGTAAATTGTAGGCTAGTTAACGAAATTCCTGGTCTGGATATAAGTTGATAGAATTCGTCAGCAACAGATGTATAAGAAGTGCTTCGAGCTACGGCAAGGGCTCAGAAAGGTTGGCTCTGGGTAACTGGACCACTAAAATATAGGTCAACTCACCATATTCTGGGAACTGGAGTGAAAGGAGACAACGACGCGCAGTATACTCGCCATCTTCTCGTACCTAATTTTTGTAAACGTCTGCGCGAAGTTAACTGAACTTTCTGTGCCATCTTGTAGTCCTCCATTTCCCGCTGCAGCGGTAAGCTCTTTCTGCGCGTCTTCTAATTTCTCTTAGACATTCATATTGCCCGTCCACTGCAGCGTATAATTTGGAACAATGTCCTAATTGCTATGTGCAAATCTTTTAAGACTCACACTATATATACAAAACTTCGAAAGTTCAGATTTTCGCCCAATCGGTTACTAAAACAGTGACGAAAACTTTGCCAATTAGTATATTTTGAGTAGCGCCCGGTCTCTTCACTCCGTATGAGACGACGTTTTACGAGAACCGGAAAATGATTACTGCCGTGCGTTTCTATGTCCGTTGACCATTCAACGCCATCAAGAAGGTCTTGTGAGCAGACCGTAACATCTATACAGCTCGAGTAATGAAACAACCGCAAGAACGTTGGAGCGCTGTCGTTTAACACGATCAGATTACTTTCTTGTGCGGCGCAATCTATAATGTTTCCGCAGGAATCATTATGTGCACTGCCCCAGATGACGTTACGTGCGTTGAAGTTCTCACAAACCAGCACATGTGAGTTTACGATACGGAACACATTAACCAATCTGTCTACAGATATTTTGCTTGAATATTGTAAAAAAAAGCTCTATAACTGTCTTATCTAAGAGCATGCTACGAACTCCGCTATATCTAAATCGCTCGACTGTGTTACATAGGACGGCAGGTCTTTGCGCTCTACTATTTCCAGCAAGGCGCGATGATTTATGCATAGTAAAACTGTGAACTGTGTAGATACTGTGAAATTGTATCTATTGTCGACAACAAACTGTTTCGTAAGGCTTTAGCTAGCATTGTATAGTTCGGAATTATTAACATGTTATTTCATTTACATGCCGTACTTACAAGCGACTAAGGACGACACTGGTTAACATTGTACTAACAGGAATTTTCAAGATGCTACTTTGTTTACATTGTCTGTCGTACAAATATTGGGCAAGATATTACATAGTATTGTATAATTAGTGATTACTAACACACTGCATTGTTTATTTTCCGTACTTTATTGTTATACTTCCCGTTTTCCCACTCCCCTCTGTAATGCCTTCGGGCCTTGAGGGTACCATAAATAAATAAACAAATAACATAGTTTGAAAGACGAAAGTCCTTTTGTACGCCTGCTTCCTGTATACATACTGTAAAACAAGAAAGTTATGTTGAGCTAGTAGTTTGCGAAAATCAGATGACTTATTACGAAAGTGCACTGAAATATAGGAACATTGTTCTAACGATGATTGTATATGTAAATTGCCTTGGAGCTGTGTCGGTTGTTGTAGAAGCACCAGCGACTCCATAGAGAGCAGTGATTTTACCTCTGGCAGGTTGTTTGTACGTGGAATGGCACCAAGAATGGCACGCAGAGCTCTGAATAGCATGGGCAGGATCATCTGTACCACGGGTAGAGACGCCTAATCACCAAACGACACTGAAGATTCATGTGTCATTGGAGCAGATCTCTGAAGAGCTGACTGGGATAGTCGCTGGGATGACTGGTGTGATTGAGGTGAATGCTGAAGTAGTCGCTCAGATGTTAGATGAGGTTGCGGTGTCAATGACAGAGGGCGTTGCTGAGAAGGTGGCGAATTTGACTCGATGCTTGGGCAAGATGAGTAGTATGCTCTGAAGATGGATCGTGTCGCTCGCTGTCGAAACGTTGTCGACCTGAGTGCTCTAGAGCTGCAGAATAGTTCAAATTGTCCCCTTGCCCGTTTGTTTTCTTGGGAATTGGAGGCGCACATCTTACGGTATCAAGTTTGGGTGGGAGTGCATTACGAGGAGGCAGCCTTCTGTACTTCAAATCATCATCATCATCATCATCATCATCAGCCTGGTTACGCCCACTGCAGGGCAAAGGCCTCTCCCATACTTCTCCAACAACCCCGGTCGTGTACTAATTGTGGCCATGCCGTGCCTGCAAACTTCTTAATCTCATCCGCCCACCTAACTTTCTGCCGCCCCCTGCTACGCTTCCCTTCCCTTGGGATCCAGTCCGTAACCCTTAATGACCATCGGTTATCTTCCCTCCTCATTACATGTCCTGCCCATGCCCATTTCTTTTTCTTGATTTCAACTAAGATGTCATTAACTCGCGTTTGTTCCCTCACCCAATCTGCTCTTTTCTTATCCCTTAACGTTACACCTATCATTCTTCTTTCCATAGCTCGTTGCGTCGTCCTCGTGTCTATGCAACTCTGATGCAGCTCTGCTCTGGAGGTCCCCGGAGTAGGAAGCTGTATGGTTTCCTCCACGGTTGACACACTTTGGCTGACACACAGACTTGCACTCATAATGGTTGTGATCTTCTGAGCATATCTTGCAGCGATGTGGACTACGGCATTTCTTCGCTAAATGTCCAAATCACTGGCAGTTGTACATCTCCGAGCAGGACCATGGTATTCTTCCACAGGATGACTCGTGAGAGCCAAGCACGCTCTTTGTGGCATTGGTTTGCCTTGTCTGAAATGAAGAATAATGGTTCCCAGAAGGCGTGGTTCTATTGCTCCGTCTCCTTGGCGATTGTAACGCGCCTGACGACGGGCAGATGTCACGCCAAAATTCTTCAGGAAGTCAACCAGTTGTTCTTCTGTATATTCAACTGAAACATGGCGTATCTTGCCAATATTTTGTTATAAGAAGCAGGAATTGGCTTGACTCCCAAACCAGTCACTTCGCTCATCGACAGTAAATGTCTTGCAGATGAGACTGAAGTAACATTGACAGAGAAACTTGCATCTGTATTCACGCGGAATGACTGTACCTTTTCCTTTACAGCGGAAACTATTTCTGGCGCAGCTCTGTTTGGATTCACTTGCCGGAAATTGCGGCCTTCCTGTGAGGGTCGGAAAACAACTAGAATTCGTGAAATGCGAAGGTTGTGGGTTCGGTTCCCACCTGCGACAAGTTGCTTTTTCATCTAGTTTAATTTCCATTATTTATCGTTTCTTTATTTCACTTATAAAGCACAATTTCCCCTATGCTGTCCTTGTTGTCAGTGTTGGCTGGCTTCTTATGAGAATTCCCTCAGGTCACTTTTATTCCTTGGCTTTCACGCTGGCCTGTGGTAACTTTCGTTTTCTGAGAGTTTCCCGTGAATAATCATTTTGTATAGAAATTCGGTTTCCCTTTGGCTGACAGGCATTCCTCAGAATGTGTTGCTTATCATTGTAATCCTACAGGTAAGTGATGACTGGCCGCTGTTTACGTGGTTTGCCAAGGCGATGGAGCCTTCAAATCAAGTGCAAGTCACATTAAGCTTCTAAGAAATAAGTAATTCACGACTTTATTTTTAAGCTCGGGTTCTGTCTCACCGGCATCTTTATTAATGCTAAAGACCACTAGATTAGAGCGAGTGTTCTACGAGCCGGGGGTTGTGGCCTAGGAGTCTGGCTTCACACCGAGGGTCGCTCTCTAGCCTAAGCCGCCGGTGCGTCTCGTAACGGGTAGCTGGCCTACGCTACCGCGGGGTCACACGGAGGATAAGCGGGCCCACGCAACCGTCCGAACTTTTCGTGATGATGGTTGTTTATTTCGCGAAGATTACGAGGTCGAGATGATAAAAAAGGGAACAGGGGGTTTATTAAAATTGGCGTTGCAAACTTATTTACATAGAACAAGGGGTACCGTACTGGCTGGAGCACGAGCGTAGTACATAGTTCTCGCAGCATGAGCTACAGGTCAGCAGACTAAATATTTCTGTCGACCACACATCAGAGCAAACTGAGGAGCCGAAAAAGTCCGCCTAAATACCCTCAAAGGGGTAAAACCCTATAGGCCAGCGAAATTTACCGTCCGATCTTCGTCCAATCGCAGCGTCCAAAGTCGCTGAAGGATCCGCGTTGAGGGCGAGGTTTCACACAATGACTCCGATACCTTTGTTTACTGAAGGCACAGAAAGGAGGGTAGCTTCGTAGACAAGGGTTGTCACGTTTCACTCAAAATGCCGCGTCTTGGTTCCTGGGATGACCCAGCAATTAGCTGGAACGACTGTCAAACGAGCGTGGCGGTTACCGGAGTCCGTGAGGAAACGGTCCTTTTCCAGGAGTTTATTGCTTCCATCGTCGGTGACAGCGACAGCGAACCATCAACCAACGCTCGATCCGCCAAACGTGTCTCGCTTTGTTGTCGCCGTAGGTCTGTCCGAGAGAACGCAGTGTTAGCTTCACGAAACTATTCGTCGCAAAGGTATAGCATAGGCTGGGAGGTCACTGCCCCCGCTGACCGATCATAACAGCACCTATTCCTATCTTTCAAATCAGCTATTTTCCCTTGGACAGATTTAACAGTGTGCTCAAGATCATTCACACGCGCGACGCGCTTTTCTAATTCCTAAAACCGAACAACCCAAACAGTAAGCAACTTTTCCATATTGAACTGCTGCGTTTCAAGCTTCGACACATTGTCTGGCAGCTTATTTCGTTCTTGCAACAATACTTGTAGGAATGCTTCAATGTCGGCGCCAGAATTTAGTTCAATTGCTCCACCATAGCAAAAGCGTACACACGCAGTACCGACACACCGCTAGGGGCAAGGCAGAACCACGAGACACCGTCAATCGCTCTTAATTGAGATCGAGTAATAAGTGGCCTGCACAAAACAACAGACTGGCCTGTGAAGCTACGTGCCCGCCGTTGGTCCGCCGTGTCAACTGAAAGTGCACGACTGCAGGTGTCTCTTGATATGCCCATACGTTAACGTCACGCATTATGTGTAGGTGGCGGTTGAGCTGAAGCGTATGAGACCAAGGCTGGCGGAAACTGAAGAAGTGAAGTACCCAAAGCCAAAGTCAATGCTGTTGCGTTTCGCCTGCGACACGTGGTTTTGCCGGCGCGACTGCGGCGGGGCGGCAGACATTTTGGCCCGATCGTCGTCGCCGCAACGCTCATCGGCAGGTGTTTCCAGGCGCGACTGCGGCGATGCGACCGCAAAGGATCACCCTCTCATTACAGTCATTGTGCCCGACCGGCAGCGCTACGACAGGGTGCTACGAGATCGTGCTCGACATGGTGCTACGGCAGCGCTACGACAGGGTGCTACGAGATCGTGCTCGACATGGTGCTACGGCAGCGCTTCGACAGTGTGCGTCACCATTAGCCCATTGTACATTCACGTGCTCGTCTTTTGAGGGGTTCCTTCTTGCCCTCAACTGCGAGAGTATAAAAACAGCTGCATGCCCCCGGACGCCAAAAGGAGGGCTCCGATTTCTTCTGTTGAGTAAAGTGCTCTCCCGTCTCTCTACTTCGGTCAACCTGACCGCCAACTCTTTGCGATGTTAAAATAAACAAGTTGTTTTGTTGTTACCAGTCGACTCATGCTTTGCCGGGACCTTCGGATGCTTCCAGTTGTACCCCAGGCCGCCAGGCCAACGCTACCCTTGGGGCTTGCGACCCAGGTACAGCCACGGGCGTCAGCACCGAGTTCATCCCAACAGGTCGTACCTTCGGTGCGATCCAAACATCTGGTTGGCAGCGGTGAGATCGCCTCCGACTTCAAACAACTGTCTGCCAGCGGTGAGATCGCGACAACGGAGGCCAGCAGCGAAGAGATGCAGTTGACTGTATGCTGAGCAGCTCATCGACGATCCGGGAGCAGTGCAACGAGCCCTGTGTGATGACTGGTTGCCTGCAGCGGAACGACTGCGCTGGACTCTTGGCTGCGAGGTTTGGTGAGTGCGGGACTTTCTTCTTCTGAGCTTTGCCAGGCTTTTTGTTAGTGTCAGAAACAGAGCTGGTAATTGTGGTTGTCGTTGCTGCCGGGTTAGTTTGCGGCAAGACAATAGTAAGCAGTAGAGAAAGCAGCATTCAGAGCAGCCATGGATTTGAAGTCGTTGCGCAAACCGAAATTGTTGGAGCTTGCAAGAGAGTTGGGTCTGGATGTCTCAGACAAACTAAGAAAACCTGAACTGCTAAAGGCTATTCTTGAGTTAGAGGCTGAGGATGACGAGCTGTCGGAATGCCTTGAGACTATTGAGGAGAGGTCAAAAAGACAGGAGCGGGAACTTAAAGAACAGAAAGAAAAAGAAGAGCGTGAACGTAAAGAACAGAAAGAGCGAGAGCAACAAGAGAAAAAAGAAGAGCGCGAACACGCTTTGGAAATGAAGCGTCTCGAGGTAGAGATGGAACGCGCTCGTAATGGAAGTCAGGCACACGGTGCAGGAGAACGAGTATTGTTCAAAATGACTGACCTGATGCGGCCGTTTAAGCTTGGAGAGGACATTGGTTTGTTCCTGGTTAACTTTGAGCGAACGTGCGAGAAGCAGGGGTTCTCTCGGGAAACGTGGCCACAGCGCTTGCTCACTTTGTTACCCGGCGAGGCGGCCGACGTAGTCGCTCGCTTGGATAGAGAGGAAGCAGAGGATTTCGACAAAGTAAAATCGAGTCTGCTAAAAAAGTACCGGCTGTCTGCGGAGGCGTTCCGTCGGAAGTTTCGGGAAAATGAGAAAGGCAGAAGTGAGTCATATACAGAGTTTGCGTATAGGCTTATGTCGAACATGCAGGAGTGGCTCAAAGAAGAGAAAGCGTTTGGTGACCACGATAAAGTTCTGCAGTGTTTCGGGCTAGAACAGTTTTATAGTCGGTTACCGGAGAACGTGCGATACTGGGTCTTGGATAGGCCAGACGTTTGTACGGTGGCTAAAGCCGCTGAGCTAGCCGAGGAGTTTGTGACGCGTCGGGCTCGCGGAGCTAAGGACGGTCAAAAGGGTGAATTTGGCTTGAAGTTTGAGAGGCCGAAGTTCACACCCATGAGAGCAAAGGGGAACACGCGTAGTGCGGATGCGAGTGGGAGCAGTGCGACCGAACCTAAGGAGACGGCAGCAGCCGAAGCCGAACGCAGAAAGCGGTTCGAGATGAGGCAAGCGCGCGTTTGTTATACGTGCCAGAAGCCGGGTCACTTTTCGGCGCAGTGTCCGGAAACAACACCAAAAGTTGTGTTTTTTTCAATAGGCAGCACTGACGAGAACATGAAGCTTCTCGAGCCTTACATGCGAGACCTCCTCGTGAACGGGAAAGAGTGCCGAGTGCTTCGCGATTCCGCAGCTACGATGGATGTAGTTCACCCGTCTTATGTAGAACCCCATATGTTCACGGGCGAGTGCGCGTGGATCAAGCAAGCCGTGGAAGCTCATAGCGTGTGTCTGCCGGTAGCAAAAGTGCTTATTGAAGGACCTTTCGGAGCGCTTGAGACGGAGGCGGCAGTGTCATCTATGCTGCCACCCCAGTACCCGTACCTATTTTCAAACAGGTCCGATCACCTCCTGCGCGAGAAGGGGCTTTTGTTTGGTGAAGCTAGTGTTCAGGCCTTAACCAGATCGAAGGTTCGGGAGCTCGCTGCAAAGGCGGTAGTTGCGGGGCCGACGTTATCAAACAACGAAAAAGGGTCAGAGGCGCAGCAAGCTGATATTCCGAGCACGCCCGAACTGAATAAACTTGAGTCTGTAACGTTAAAGGCGCCAGATACTGGAGAGGAAACGCCCGACGCGGGAAAGTTAGAAGAGCTATCTACTGATTTGCTCATCGCGCCTACGTCAGACGGACTTGATAGGTTGCTAAAAGTCAGCCGGACGGCTTTGATAGCCGAGCAAAAAAAGGATGGCAGCCTGGAAAACGTGCGCTGCAATGTCAAAGAAGGTATCGCCAGGAAAACTGCGCGTTTTGTGGAAAGAGGTGGAGTCCTGTACCGGAAGTATCTAGACCGCAGAGGAGTGGAGTTCGATCAGCTGATCGTGCCTCAATGCTATCGTCAGGATCTGTTGCGCTTGTCACACGGGGGTTCGTGGTCCGGACACCTTGGAGTTAAGAAAACTAAGGACCGTCTCTTGCAAGAGTACTATTGGCCAGGGTGTTTTCGGGACGCAGACCATTTCGTGAGGACATGTGACACTTGTCAGCGGGTGGGCAAACCAGGGGACAAATCGAGGGCGCCGTTGAAATTGGTACCTATCATTACGGAGCCTTTTAGACGGCTCGTTATTGATACTGTGGGACCTCTGCCGGTAACAGCCACGGGGTACAGACACATTTTGACTGTGATCTGCCCAGCGACAAAGTTCCCTGAAGCAGTGCCGCTTAAAGAACTCAGCTCAGTTGAGATAGTCAATGCACTACTGTCCATATTTGCGCGAGTTGGTTTTCCTGCGGAAATCCAATCAGATCAGGGCACAGTGTTTACTAGCGCTTTGACGACAACTTTTCTCGAAAGGTGTGGGGTAAAGCTGCTACACAGCTCAGTGTACCACCCACAGTCGAATTCCGTTGAGAAGCTCCACTCCGTCATGAAGCGCGTGTTGAGAGCGTTGTGTTTTGAACATCGAACTGACTGGGAGCTGTGTCTGCCTGGGGTGATGTTTGCTTTAAGGACCGCGCCGCATGCGGCTACGGGGTTTTCGCCAGCTGAACTGGTGTACGGTCGCTCGCTTCGATTTCCGCTTCGCATGCTTCGAGAATCATGGGAAGGTAGGGGCGACGACCCAGTCGTGGTGGAGTACGTACTTAAGCTCCTCGAACGCTTAAGAAGGGCACAGGAGTTGTCAGGTGAAGCAATGACAAAGGCCCAGCAGAGGGCCAAGGTTTATTATGATCGGACAGCCAGGGCCCGTCGTTTTGAGGTTGGCGATGAGGTCATGATATTGCGCACATCGCTAAACAACAAACTAGACGTGCAGTGGGAGGGCCCAGCACGAATTGTTCAGAAACTGTCGGACGTTAACTACGTGGTAAGTCTGCCAGGAAAGCGGAAAGCACAGCAAGTTTACCACTGTAATCTGCTCACACCTTATAGACAAAGGGAAGCAGTGGTGTGCATGATGGTAAACGTTCCTGAAGAGCTTCCGGTCGAGCTTCCGGGACTAGGCTCAGTGACGAACAGGGAAGACACCGGTCAAGTCATTAGTGACCTTATCAGTAAAGCATCGCTGTCGCCCGAGCAGAAAACCGAACTACACCAGCTATGACAAGAGTTTCAAGGTCTGTTCTCTGAGAGGCCTGGTAGGACTTCTGTACTTACTCATGATATAGAACTTACCTCCACAGAGCCAGTACGATCCAAGGCGTATCGGGTGTCACCCCGCCAGAGCGATATTATGGAGGCTGAGGTAAAGAAAATGCTACAGCTCGGTGTTATTGAGGCAGGTGAGAGTGATTATACCTCCCCTTTGATTTTAGTTGAGGTACCGGGCAAGGAACCTCGTCCTTGCGTCGACTACCGCAGGCTTAATTCCATCACTAAGGATCAAATTTATCCGATCCCTAACATCGAGGAGCGCCTTGAGAAAGTTAGTAGCGCTCAGTTTATTTCCACCCTAGATCTTGTCAGGGGTTATTGGCAGGTTCCACTTACAGAAGAGGCTAGTAGGTATGCGGCGTTCATTTCACCAATGGGAACATTCCGTCCTAAAGTGTTGAGTTTTGGTTTGAAGAACGCGCCATACTGTTTTTCAAGCCTCATGGATAAAGTGTTGCGGGGACAGCAAGAATTCGCTTTACCGTATCTAGACGACGTAGCGATATTCTCCGCATCCTGGTCTGAGCATGTGGCACACTTGCGGGCAGTGCTAACCCGCCTGCGCGAAGCGGGCTTGACAGTAAAGGCTCCTAAGTGCCAGTTAGCACAGGCCGAGGTTGTCTACCTCGGTCACGTGATTGGTCAGGGTCGTCGCCGCCCCTCTGAAATAAAAGTGGCCGCTGTGCGAGACTTTCCGCAACCGCGCACCAAGACCGATATTCGGTCGTTCTTGGGTGTCGCCGGCTACTATCAGAGGTACATCCCTAGGTACTCGGATATCGCGGCTCCCCTGACGGACGCTCTAAGAAAAACAGAGCCTCAAACAGTCGTCTGGGACGAGACAAAGGAAAGAGCTTTTAGCGCCCTAAAGAGTGCCCTAACAAGCCAGCCTGTGCTACGATCGCCAGACTATACAACAGGGTTCATTGTTCAGTGCGATGCTAGTGAGCGAGGCATGGGCGTTGTACTGTGCCAACGGGAAAATGGAGAAGTAGAACACCCCGTCCTGTATGCTAGTCGTAAGCTGACCAGTCGTGAGCAGGCGTATAGCGCCACCGAGAAAGAGTGTGCGTGTCTCGTGTGGGCCGTTCAGAAATTGTCATGCTATCTAGCCGGCTCGAGGTTTATCATTGAGACGGATCACTGCCCTCTCCAATGGCTGCAGACCATCTCTCCCAAAAATGGCCGCCTCCTGCGCTGGAGCCTCGCTTTACAACAATATTCCTTTGAGGTGCGTTACAAAAAGGGGAGTCTCAACGGTAACGCCGATGGCTTAAGTCGAAGCCCCTAACGTAGGAATCAGCCTCAAAATTGTTTGTTACTGATGTTTTTCTTCCTGAGGCAGGATTTTTTTTAACATATTGCTTTTGTTTAGTGTTTCAAAGTGATGATATGCTTTCTAGTGCAATTTTTCAATTTGTGGACGCGTTCTGAGTGATGCTAGACTACTGTAAGGAACTAGGCAGTGGTATAAAAAGGGGAAAGAGCCTGGCAGGGCTTAGTGAGGGTTGTGCCGTGCTTGCTGACTGAGTGGTTGAGTTTCAGCGTAGTTCTAACGCTTGCCGGGAACGAGAACAAAAATGTGAACTCTCCCGAAGTCACTTTGCAGTGTCCCGTGCGAACCTGAACGAGAGAACGAGGCCTTCTCTGTGCGCTGCGCTCAAGAAACGTCGAGGGACGCCCGACTTCGGTTATGAGCATCATCGAGCGACATCCCTCCGGACAGCGGATGCAGTCCCCTCTCCATCGGGATCTCCTTCCCCCGGCGGGGCGGTCTGTTGCGTTTCGCCTGCGACACGTGGTTTTGCCGGCGCGACTGCGGCGGGGCGGCAGACATTTTGGCCCGATCGTCGTCGCCGCAACGCTCATCGGCAGGTGTTTCCAGGCGCGACTGCGGCGATGCGACCGCAAAGGATCACCCTCTCATTACAGTCATTGTGCCCGACCGGCAGCGCTACGACAGGGTGCTACGAGATCGTGCTCGACATGGTGCTACGGCAGCGCTACGACAGGGTGCTACGAGATCGTGCTCGACATGGTGCTACGGCAGCGCTTCGACAGTGTGCGTCACCATTAGCCCATTGTACATTCACGTGCTCGTCTTTTGAGGGGTTCCTTCTTGCCCTCAACTGCGAGAGTATAAAAACAGCTGCCCCCGGACGCCAAAAGGAGGGCTCCGATTTCTTCTGTTGAGTAAAGTGCTCTCCCGTCTCTCTACTTCGGTCAACCTGACCGCCAACTCTTTGCGATGTTAAAATAAACAAGTTGTTTTGTTGTTACCAGTCGACTCATGCTTTGCCGGGACCTTCGGATGCTTCCAGTTGTACCCCAGGCCGCCAGGCCAACGCTACCCTTGGGGCTTGCGACCCAGGTACAGCCACGGGCGTCAGCACCGAGTTCCTCCAAACCGATCGTACCAGCGGTGTGATCCAAACAATGCACAGTTTTTCGCAAGCTCTTGTGGGCTGAATGAATAAAGACGTGCAAGAATGCTTGTGCAAGAGGAGTTCTGACCTCACTCTTCTCACAGTCAATCAGGTCCCCCTACGCAAAAACACTACTTTTTCACAGCAGAACACGAGGTGAAGTTAGTGGTAACACCACCATTAAAATACCCAAGCACCTTTCCGTGGAGCCGTGTAATATTTACAGGTAATGATAAGACCAGGATATTACTAATATAGCACAAATAATTGTATTTAGAGAATAAGTGGTGTAGAAATCCGCAGGCAATCTGATTTCATGAGAAAATCCTTACCCATCAAATATAAAAATTTATTTCCTTTGAGTTCCACCATGTTTCCTAGTAGACTAAGGTCCATATGTGCCAAATTATTATTATTATTATTATTATTATTATTATTATTATTATTATTATTATTATTATTATTATTATTATTAATATTATTATTATTATTATTATTATTATTATTATTATTATATTTGTTGTGCACAGATATATATAATACCAAAGAACAGGAAGAGGACTCGGTGGCAACTGCCACTAGGACGGGCACAGCAGCTGCAGGCTCTCGAAGAGATAAGGTACATAGAAAAATAAAAGAGAATGAAGAACAGAGAGATGATAAGAGGGACCAAAAATAAAAGAATGGGGGAGGATGGCAGCGAAGAACAACACAAGAATACAAAAGGCATGTGCGTCACACACTTATCGGGCTGCACTTTACGTCCGGCAAATGGTCCGCAAATGAGCACGAAATTGGAGCAAAATGGGGGCTATAATCGGGAGTCTAGATTTGTCGCCTTCAAGAAACTCTAGAAGGGCCCTGTGCGTTTGACCACGTTTGGACGCACGACCAATTGGAAATATAATGTCGTCCATTGGAGCCTATTAGAAACCCAATTTAACGTTTTTAAAAGAATGCTACCTGAATGGAGTAATGCAAAACCCCGCACTTGGATGACGCATGATAGCAATTATTGCGAAAATCAGGTATCTTGTTACTCCATCTGACAATGGATAGCGTAAAATCCACGGGACAATTTCAGGTGCAGAACTCTTTCTTTTAGTTTCCGTTGCGTAACTGTCAAATAAGACACGTGCTTAAACGCATAACATATAACAGTGTGCTCGATTATTTTGTTAAATGAGCGTTGTGCTTAGGCACTGATTGATGGCGACATCATCCGCGTCTCCGTCCTCACGACTGCGAATCAAAGCAAGCTTTATGGCACGATGTGCAATCACGTTTAGATTCTCGGGGTGTGCGCTAAAGCAATACACAAATCGCGTGTGCGCTAATTGAGCAACATACGTGAAGTGCATTTTGCAACGTCGCTAACAGAGACAAAGGTAACACAATATCATCGCTCGGCAGAGTTCGCATGAGTGTCTTCAGCACTAACATCCTAAGAAATTAATACGCAGATATTGCGCGAGCATCGCTCAACCACGTACGAAACAAAAATTATAAAGCCGGCTTCGCTGCGACAAAAACGTCCGCATAAACTGAACTGAACACATCCGTGTAAAGAACATCTAATATTCACGATTCACAATCCTGTTTTCTGTTTGTTTGCTTTTTTTTCATTTCACGAGAGAACGTACAAGGGGTGCTAAGTATCAGTCCGCATGCATAACCCAGCGCCTCATTTTCTGGTGCCAGCGGTGCCCTGTGGAAACAAGGATCAGTGCGAGTGCATGCGCCAGTGCGCGAAAAGATATCAGGCATGACTCTGCCCATTAAGCTGATGAGGGCAGCGCAAACGACGCTTGCGACAGGTAGTTTGATGTCACGGGCATAGTCTCTATGCAAACTCGGGGGCGCGCGGCAACTACTATGCAAGCATAATAACTTAAAAGCGCGCTCCTACTACACGAAGCCCACTCAAGTTTATAGGCACACTCGCGGTACTTTCGTCCTCCTAATTCCATTTTATTCACGCGTTCATCTAGAATGTCGGGGGGGGGGGGGGGGGGGGGTGTTTTCCACTCTGTAAGTTCTACAGCCGAAAAGTAAGGCTTGGAAACAAAGCTCATTATCCAACACTTTTCAGAGTCAGACGTGCGCCCGTGAATCTACACAATTTGGGCATGTGCATGCTGTCGGCCGCAGACGACAAGTGCTCACAGCGCGGTGCGCTAACTCGCGGAGTATGCGTTAGTACGAACAATGCAAGTGGGCGCTAGCAGCACGTAGACAGACATAACTATAACGCAGACATGTCTGGCCGTGGTATAGTTCATAATACAACCTGAACACCGCCAGAAATCCCACGAAGGTTTCGAAACCTTCAGAAATATTTCCCTTACGCTGTTTTGCTGTAATATGAATACGTGATGTCCTGTGTAAAAAGTGGCAGGTCATTTCGCCGCTGACGGCAACGAGAAACGTAGCAGCGTGCAGGGAATTTTCGCTTGCATTAATAATATTACGGTAACCGAGAAATAGAAAATAACTCCAATTCAGCATTGCTTAAAGTTGACGCTGCAGCAATTTTAGCAGGCGCAATCTTCTAGGCCATTTTGAAACAACAACGACATTGCACAGAGCTAACATGAAATTTTACAACTTCTTGCTGGACGAGCTGGTGCACGGCTACGTTAGTAAGAGTTGCGCGTGCAAAAGAACCAACACAGGAAAAGCGACTTCTTTCCATCTACTTCGTTTTTTTTCCATCTTCGTCTTTTTGTACGCACCCCTCTTCCTAACTTAACTTGAAACTGTTGACAGAAGGGTATGCGTGTCCACAAATACGACAATGCATGCTGCTGGAAGCGTTGTGACAAGTTAATGTGCGCAATGTAACGCAGTACACAGATATTTTTCACATGAGAATAAAATCGCGGGATAGTGAGCAATTCCACAAACTAATCCCACAATTTCATTTTCTCTGTGCATTCATCTGTGTGCGTCGTCTACGACGTTCTATAGGATGCGAATGTCTGGTGCTACAGCACGTATCGGTTATACGTACGGCGATATCACACACCGTAATTCCGGGAGATCGCGCGTAAGACGTGGTCCCTGTTAGCCTCTTTTTCTCATTCTCAGGTTCCTTCTTTGCGGATGATGTACAATACGTCTGGTAAGATAGGATTAGTCGAATGGTGTGACAAGCGTCTGATCCTTCGCACCAACCGAACAATAATAATACCAATAAGCGCACACGGCAAATGGAGCCGGCAGTGTTCTTTCAAACGTTAGGGTGACTCTTCTGACGACTTATTTATTACTTCCGAACGCCTTCGCGGTCAGAAACACTCCAGCCGTCAGACACGCCGCTTAATCTTCAGAGACAGGCAGGCCGCTGCAGCATCGCTACGGTGGATACTTCTAATCTCCAGTACAAATGTCCGTGCTCGTACTCCTTTCGACCTTGTTGCGGAAGACTCGTCCGTTTCCTTCTTCCTTCTCGCGGAGGCGTATAAAGGCGTCTTTTGCGTCGCTGTCTCAAAGAAATGTAGCACACATTTTGCCCTTTGACCTTCCATCGGTGTGGTCAATCTCCTTCTAGCTCTATTTATTCTGATCTTCTCATTTTTTCGCGAAAAGCCGGCTATCGTGTCCTGTTTAATGGGTCGTTGCAGAACGGCGTGGGATTATCGCTTCCGGAGATGTACGGTGGGATCTCGAGAGAGAGAGACGATTTCTGTTGTGCCGAGCAGCCGCGGTTCTTTCAGGCGGGGCCGCCATCACGGCGTCTCTTTCGGGCGCATCAAGGACAGACTGAAAGTGATCGCCGACTACTGCGGCTAAAAACGCATCGAAACCACTAGAGCGCAACGCAAACACAAAGAGAGTTTTTAAGGGAAAAAGAATAAAGACAGTACCGATAAGACAGCCTTATCGTGAGTTATATCCGTTATTCTGTCGCACCACGTACACTGTTCGCAAGAACGCGCAAGCGTTCTCGCGAACAGTGTTCTCTTGTGAAATGAAAAAAGCAAACTAACAGAAAACAGGATTGTGTATTCGTGATTATTGGATTTACTTTACACGGATGTGCTCAGTTCAGTTGCCATTTGCTGACAACAGCGGACTGACATTTACTTTCTCACGGTAGGCTTTTTTTTTTAATAAGAAATAACATCACTGAATGGAAATAGCGACATGTCGCTTCCGAAACTTGTATGCGCGAAGGCAAGTAAAATTCTGTCGTGTATTACGAAAACAGTGCAGGCAGTTTGCCAGAATATACAGTGTCCTTTCTTTTTCTTTTGTTACTTCGGACACTTCTCTGTTAATAGAGCCCACGAACGTTATTCAAATCACGTCACTATACATTAATTGTGTGTCCAGGCAGACATCACTTGCAAGAAAGATTTAACCAATCTATTCACTAAACGTACTAGTCACGCTCATTAACCGGTTTCTTCCCAAGATTACGGCACATGTTAACATTGGAATTTCGGAGAGAATCGTCGTAAAAGTCTAGTTCAGCGCTTAAATATTTCGAAATAGCCATATAAATCGAAATAATCGGTCTCAACATCTCAAGCACTGCGAAGTGCAGCTTGCGGTACAACCCTCCTGTGACGTAGCAAGGCGGCGTAAAATGGCGCTGCCGTCGCACTTTCCTCTTCCCGCGAACCTATTCCGATTGGCACTGCTCGCAACTCCCGATATAGGATGGAATTAAAGATGCAAGGACACCTAAGCACTCATGAGCTGTGAATGCCAAAGCATTACCGTCCAACTGAACGCCGCTGAGCAGTCCTTCGAGTTTTGCGGTACGAGTAATGTTTTCTAGGTTTGCTGTAGGGTATGTTATCGAGTTTCGCGATTAAATGGGTGCGGGCATTTTTCTTTTTATTTCTACGATAGCATGTTGAAAGTAGACTGCAATCATTTGGATGATATTGCTAAAAATAAAGTGCAATTAGTTTCAGGCAGTGCGTTCGCTAATGTCTATGGAGCGAGTCAAGCTGACGATGTCTTCTTCGGTGGCCACGATGCCTTCATCGTCGGACTGGTAGAGGTCGGATGTGTAGTCTTTGCGTCGCAACGGCCTCGGTGGAGTTGGCGGCAGCGGGTTGTGGTCGATTTCAGCGAGCATAGCGTTCTCCCTCTCCCTTCGTCTGCGGCGCACTGGCGCGGACGGCCACGTTTCGCTACTGCCGAGGTTGCGGCCGCCAACGATGTAGTTGCTTCAGACTCCGTAGTGGTGCTTGCATCCCGAGCCAACAAGCACTAGAAGCCTGTGGTACCAATGCCACCGATGTCCTACGCGACAACAAGAGACCGAAGAAGCAGCAGCGGCCACGAACGCCGGCAGCCGCGTGCAGCAGTGGTGAGAGAGATATAAACCGCGCGCCGGCTTCCGAGAGCCAGGGTGACGTGGCGTTGCGACGATGCCCTCTCCCCTCACGCAAGACCTGGCGCCCTATGGCTGCAGCAAGCAATCCTTCGCTCGCTCTGTTCCGTCCAGGCGTGCTCGTGACGCGGAGAGCTCATTACGTGGAGTCGCAGCCAATGGGAATTTAGGTGGCGTTTCGCTTCTACAGACACCGGCTTTTTCACTCACTAAGACATTTCATGCTTCTTTCACATAAAAAACAACACTGTATAGCTTCTGCTTGGATGGCTCTACCATGGCCCTGCTATATCATCGCATGAAATAATGGCTGAGACGGCTAAGACACATGATACATGAGATAATGTCTCTCTCATGCCCTGTTACTTCATCCATTGTTACGATTGACAACCGCAGTTAAGACATTGTTAACTGGCCCAACTGTCACACACATGTGCCGCTTAAACGTAACGTCAGAAATAAATCAGTGCGTAAGCAATCAGAAAGTTTAATTCGCAGATTCTGTCAAACATTTATAGGTATACACCACGAATCACAAGAATCATTTCCGCGCCTGTTTTATTTTTTATTGAAATGAATATTAGGAGAGGTTGGCGCCTTAATGGTGGCACCGGCTACTCCTTGTCACTTGGAAAGGAAGCAAATTTGCGTAAAAAGGGAGAATAGCGACACAAAATATGACACTCAGTAGAACACTGGATGAAAAAAAAATATGCAGTCCAACAGTACATGAATCGCAAAGTTTTATGCATTAGTTCAGTACACATACGCATATATAAAGTAAGCCATATTGAACAGCCGAAACACACAACACATGTACAGAACAGAATACACTGGAAAATACACTGCAAGTACAGAACAGAATTATACATATTGCGTAAAAGTTGCGATCACCACATACACCATTTATGAAACACGAACATTTATGTTACCCATTTAGCGTATTCAGATCATCTGAAACTTGATATAGTCCCAAAATGTTGGTGCCCTCTAAAAACTTTTTCAGAGGAAGAAGTACTCTTGTTTGAAGGCCCGCAGTTGGCCATGGGCCAAGTATCTTTTTTAGAGTTTATGGTCTTCTGTCTAATATCAACAAATTTGCTTGCAGTACCCTTCGTTTTGGATCGTATTTCGTGCACTCGAGCAGAAGATGATGTACATCTTCGTCCGGATGGCCACAAGAACACTGCGGACTAGAGACACGTTTTATCCTGTACAAGAAGTGTTTCGTAAATGCAGTACCAAGACGCAGGCGGTGTACCAATGTTTCAAATTTTCTGTTGTCTCTTAGATTTTCCGGCACTGATAAGTTTATACATGGGTCTATGAAGTATAACTCCGAGTTTTTAGTTTGCTGATCAAACCAGGTAGTTTTGCTGAGGTGACAATAAATCTGTCTCATGATCAGACGGACTTCACTACGCAATAGAGGAAGATTGGTTGTCTCTGCTTTATTGTACGCCTGATTCACAGCTGTGTCCGCAGCAGTACTACCAGGAATAGTGCAGTGCCCAGGTATCCATTGAAATACAATTACGCGGTTCATTGCGCTTGCTTTTGTAAGTTCTTTGAGCGTCTCATACAATAGCAAAGTGTTCGAAGAATTTTTCTTATTGCACTGTAGTAATGTGAGAGCAGCTTGCGAATCGCTAACGATAACCCATTTTTCCGAATGTTTTTCTGATGTTATGAAACGCAAAGCACACTGGATTGCAAACAGTTCTGCCACGGTGGACGATGTCTCGCGGGATAATTTAAACGTTTGCTCCAGCGCTAAATGTGGAATGACGAATGCTGAAGTCGAAGAATTTTTATGACACGAACCATCTGCATAAGCGTGGATGTACTGGAGCTATAATGAGTAAATTTGGAAGAGTGCCAGTTGTTGTGCGGCTACTATAAACACGTACGTCTCTCGCAGATATAATCCGGTCAACCGATAATTCTATTTTAGGACATGGTAACATCCAGCTAGAGTAACTAACATCCACTTTGCGTAATTCAAATCTTGCTAATAATAACTTATGTTCTCGAACAACATCGCGAATTTTGCTTTTGTTTCGGTAAGCGCGAGGTTTAATTGATGCTTCTTGTGTTGGATTAAGATGCGATAAATATGTCGGCATGTTTCAACCATTCGTATGACTGGAAATGGTGGGTGACGAGCTTCAGCAATTACTAAAGAAATCGAGGTAGCCTGCGGAACCCCAAGACACACTCGTAGCCCCCTTGCTAGTAAACGTTGAAGACGTTCCTCAAAAGTTTGCGATAAACCATAAAGGATAGGTGCCGAGTAAGCAATTTTTTTGCTCTGTGAGTGCGTTATGAAGATGTAGTAGTGAAGAGACTGATCCCCCCCACGTTGTCGCCGAAGTACGTTTATTACAGCATTGGTTTGCTTTTCAATTCCGCGGATGTGTGATGTCCATGTTAGCTGGCGGTCAAGAATAACTCCAAGAAATTTATGCTCTATAGCAAATATGAAAGCTTGCCCATTAAGCCTAAGTTGGATATTATTCAGCTGTCGTCCAGTGAAAGGAAGTATGACTTCTTTGCGTATGAAAGACTCATGCCTCTTTCTTTTAAAAAGGTGTCGATACTAGCAAGACCCTCTTGCAGCGTTGTTTGAATGTTTTGCATGTGAGATCAGGCCCATATGCTGATGTCATCTGCGTACATAGAATACTGTAGACTAGACGGGAGTTTTTGTGGCAAGGCTGCCACTACACAGTCGAATAAAAACAGACTGAGAACACTGCCCTGCGGAATGCCCTGCGTGATGCTGTGATAATTACTCACTCCTTCGATTGTTTCGAGAAATATTTTTCTATCTTTCAAGAAATTTGATACCCATCGCAGTGTTCGACCGTGTAGGCCAAGCTGTAACATACTAGCGAGGACGTGTATGTGACTTACAGTGTCCAATGCTCTTTGAATCTCTAAGAATACTGCTACTGTCACATGCCGCAAATTCGTTCATGTTCGAAGCATGTGGCAATGTCTAATACTGGATTTATTGTACACCGATTTTGTCGAAAACCGGTGATGTATTTGGAAAACACATATGTGTATTCACGCCACCATTGCAGTCGACTGTCTGTCATCTTCTCAATTAGTTTGGAAAAACAGCTTGTGACACTGACGGGTCGGTAGGAGTCAAGACAAATTTCACTCGAAGCCTGGGCAAGATGAGTAGTATTCTCTGAAGGTGGATAGTGGCGCTCGCTGTCCGAACGTTGTCGACCTGAGTGTTTTAGAGCTGCAGAATAGTTCATATTGACCCCTTGCTCTTTTTCTTTGCTGTGAGCTGGAGGCGCGCATCTTACAGCATCAAGGTTGGGCGGGGCGCATTACGAGGAGGCAGCCTTCCGTATTTTAAGTCATGTCTGCGTAACCTTGAGGCAGCTCTGCTTTGAGGGCACCCGGAGTAGGAAGCTGTAGGGTTTCCGCCACAGTTCGCACACTTTGGCGGATACACAGACTTGCACTCTGAATGGTAGTGGTCTTCTGAGCATATCTTGCAGCGATGTGGACTGCGGCAGTTATTCGATAAACGTCCAAAAATCTCTGGCAGTTGTAGCCTTTCAGAGCAGGGCCCGTTCCATGGTGTATACATAGCATGCATGCGGCACCAAATTTCAAGGGATTAAAAGTTATAATGATTCCACTTTTACTTGAATATGAGGCTGTACGTAATGGGTCGTCTGCAGACAGGCACTTTTACAGATGACTATACTAATAGCTTGGTAGTACGTTTGTTCATAGATGCGCAGACGATTTACAAGTATTTCAGTAACAACATATAAATATATAAAAAGTTAGTTGCTCCCGCTGTTGCATTGGGGTCATAACAGCACATAGCCGGAAGTTGCAGCGGTAGCAGCAACTGCCTGTCAAATCCCTGCCAAGAAGCGTTGCAGAAAGCAAATGCAACATGTTAACTCTTTCTAATAAGATAAGGAGAAGGCTCAAAGCATAGATTAACAATATAGATGGCAGAGCGGTTTCGCCAGATGTTTCAGAGGCTAAAAAATAAGGGCTGAGATGCGCTTAGCTTGATTAGAAAGAATATACTGATCGCAGCAAAAGGCCCATACACAGTTGGTTCATTCTAAGAATACACTCGCTCACTCGCTCTCTCACTCTTACTCACTCACTCCATCACTCGCTCACTCATTCACTTCGAAGCAACTGAGTTGAAGCTCACAAGTCGCTGTTGTTCTACAATTGTGTCTTAAGTCAAACACTCAAAAAATTTAAATTAAGAAAGAAAGACTAAAACCGACTTTTGCGTGGTCATCCGTCGTGCGTATTCTAGAACCAACTGGGGAAGGCGTCGTGTTGACGGACCCGGATTGGTCGGGTCAGATGGGTCCATTCGGCAGCCGACGACGGAAAGTGAAGCGCCAGAATATTCAAAGGGGTCAGCGTGCACCACGCAAAGGGCGCTTTGGTGCCGAATTTAAAGTGGCTCATTTGAGTCCAGAGAGACTTGGACGAACAGCGACGAAATCTGCGGCGCCCGCGTCAGCTTTTCGAGCCGCCTGGGTGAATGACGGTAGAGCGCGGCTGCTGGAGACGAAGCCATTCGTACGTCTCACCATTCTGTCTCTCTCTCTCTTTCTCTCTCTCACTGCTTTATTTTTAAAGCGCAGCTCTTAGGCGCCTGTTCCTGCGGCGAGCGCCGGCGTCGTCGTTGGCAGCGTAAAAGTGAGCGAACGAGCGCAGCGAAAGATGAAAAAGTGAAAAGCGGCGAGAGCGAAGAGGCGCGATTAAGAAAGTGGAGAGGAGGATGCAGCGGTACCATGTGGCGGAAAGTAGAGGAGGACGTGGCAAAAGCGTGAGAAGCGTAGTGTGGTGACGATGGCTGCGAGATGGCGCCAGAGTAGCGCGCGGCGTCGGTATGGCCTGTCGGTGGCGGCTGCTGGGGATCGCCGCCAACGCGTCACCCACCCGATGGCTCTCGCAGTTTCCA